>NC_066582.1:490911872-491621039 GCF_024323335.1 Lathyrus oleraceus | reverse complement strand
GATTGATTTTCGTCAAGAATTAATGCAGAATCTGTTGGATATTTTTTATCCTTGACTATCTCCAACAAAAAGATATGATTTGGTTTGTTAGAAATTCAAATTTAAATATCTTCTAAATCTCATTTATCGTCAAGTTGTCCATAAATCATATAATCATATTGTTAAATTAATAACAATAAAAACTTTAACAAATCGTCCGCAGAACATACTCAAAAATGCAACAGTCTAGCGACTATTTCACAAGGCCCAAATGTCGTACTAACATGTTGGAGCATCGCGCCCAACATGTGATCTTCTGCATTTCCATACAGCTTTAGCAAGTCATACCAATCTTGAAGACTTTGACACTTTTCTAAGTTGTTGTTTTGCTAAATGCAGCCAATCCAAAGGAATAATCCATTAAGAACAACAAGTACTTCAAGGTGAGAAAAAGGTTTATGCACTAAGTGCAGGGGTGATTCATTTAGAGAGGAAAGGTGACTACGGCCACCTATCAGACAACTAACATTGCTTAATCTAGGAGAAAGTATGCACTCTAGGCGCATGGACGTGCGCCTAGGGAGGAACCTTGAATCCACACCAATAAATAAAGGCTTCCATTTCAGTTCTAATGGAGTACTAGTAGAGTGAGCTAGTATAAAGTTTGAGTAGGTTCACCTTGGTCTACAACAGGAGAATAAGAGAAGGAGCGTAAAGGCGGAAGCGCTGCTCAAGTGATCAGGCATATAAACTTCCTAGCTCAGCTTTGCGGGATTATAGGTACAACTTATTGAATAAATGTAGCTAAAAATATCTTTGTTAAGGGTTAGATGTAGTCGTTATATTCATGTATCAAATGGTGTATTATATAAATCTACTAAACCTTTAATATTGATGACACTTTAATCTTAACGTCTATTTTAGATTTGCTACCTAAAATTTATTTTCATGGTATGAATTAACATTTTAAAGGTGTTTGTCATTACTAGATCAAAGATCATCATCTATTAGATATTGATGCCTAGACTTATGGTTAAATTCAATATTCGCATGAACTGTAGTAGGATCGATGTGAGGTCTTGCTCTTGTATATGTATATGTATATATATAATATATATATATATATATATATATTATAGATATATATATATATATATATAATATATATATATATATATATATATATATTATATATATATATTATATATATATATATATTATATTATATATATATATATATATATATATATATATATATATATATAATATATATATATATACAGACACACACACACACACACACACACATATACTTATTTCTCGTATATTCATGCATCCAAACAATTCATATGATTCTTCTTTGACACAATCAATTCTCAACACAAATAATCACATGGAATTAGCCATTTGAAACAACAAGCAACCACACAACACAAATCAACAAGTGTGCTTAAGAAAACATAAAAATCAAGCATGCAAACATGAAATCATTCAACCTAGAATACCCGACTCCCACATGCAACCTCTAATTTGGTCTACCCAAAAATAAAACCTAAGAATCCCACCTCAAAGTATAAATTTTCTGAATCTGAGAGGATGATGAAGATGATAAAGGTGTTTGGATGATCTTTGATGCTTTCACTCTTCCTCTTCTTCTTATTCTTCTTCAAGATCCAACAAGTATCTTTAACATGCAAAGCAAGAATAACATTTTTTTGGAACAATCTTTCTTCCTCTTCTTTCTTTCACTCGCCCCCCCTTCTATCTCTTGTCTCAAATTATGTATCCTTGCAAGGTTAAAAATAGGGAGAGTTCCCTTGGTTTTGGTTTATACATTTCCTTGAGAAATGACTCAAATGCCCCAAAGCTTTCACTTAATTCCTAAGATGCCCTTAAGTTCTAATCACTTTGACCATTGTGTTCTTAATGGTTCTAATTTTAGCAAGGTCTTTAGTCTTAACACTAATGTATAATTAATCTCATATTAAACATTGTTTAGGATGAAATGAGACATTACAATACTGATATATAAAAAAATCACTTTCATTCATCAAATGAATATAGAACAACACATAAATTGAGAATAGTTTTTACTTTAATTTTTTTATTTGGTTTTTCTACGTTCATGTGTAATAGAGTGATAGGAGAATGAAGAAGGAAATAAAATCAAGTAACATTTTGATTCAAAATAAAATACTTTACCATATTTTTATAAATCAAAAACCAAATTCGCTATGACCTTAGAAAATGTCTAAACCTCCAGTTACTAATTTTGACCGGTTTTCGTCTGGGTTTCTAGTTTAAATATCGGTTCTTCCGCATGTAGGTTTTCAAGTCCAAACATATCGATTAGGGTTTCAATTCTCAGTTCGATCGATTGAACCACCTGGTCTGTTCCAATTTTGATTACCATGGATATTATGACGTTATTATCACTAAAGGTGCAAAAAATTATTGTAAATAAACATTTGTTTTCTGTCATTTATCAAGTCTTTCATATACTACCCTCAAATAGTTTGGATTAGAGGTACACAAAACAAGAAATCTGGCATCGTATTCGTGAATTCTCTCTAAGTCAATGAAATATATGAGGTAAATAACGTCGACATAGATTGCACTTTTGTCCACAAAAATGAACGCGTCGACCAAAAGCAAGAGGTGTGACCTTAATGCACATGATGTGGTATACTACCCGTGCATCATACAGTTGCAGACAAATGGTGCTCATATAGATCCACAGAGAATGGAAACCTAGCATGACATCCTCTGGTTTTACTTAACTCATGTTGGATTTTCCCGGGCCATTTCCTAAAAAAGTCACCATCAAGTCTGGCACCTCAAGTCTGCTAGTTCTGGAGTAGTTTAATAATTTTCCTGTGATCGAAAGATGTATGAGGCATGATGCATCTTCAAGTTTGATGAAAATCTCATCGATAAGAGGATTAACTGGTGACATATATGTGTGTCATCTCTCCATAAAAGTATACAAAACTTTATTCCTCAGAGGATAGATGTTAAACACAATGCTCTAACAACAGGCTCGACAAGACAAACCAAAACCACTACAATGACAATTAAAAAATGATAGAGTAAAAAAGAAATAAATAACATAATTAATTATTTATCCAGAGTATTGAAACTACACCTACGTCTGGGGGGTTGAGTCCATAACAAAAGAAAAGAAAATCAATTATTAAAAGTTTAGTATAATTAGTCCTACAAGCAATAATAAACCTTGTGTTGTCCAATGCCTTTACCTAACACTAGCTGATACTTTCTATTTAAAGTCCCCCTTTAACATGAAAACCTACACACTTTCTTCTTTGGCACAAAACCAGAGACAGGGGAAAATAACTACTAAACCATAGTGATCAACTTCAACCTTAACAAGATGAAAGAATGTTGAATATTACAACTTAATTATACAAACCTTCTATGTCAAGTTACTGAAACATAAATGTGTACATAACAAAGTTGAACTTACAACTCAACTAGATAAACCTTTTATACCAAGTTCCTAAAACATAGAGACGTGCATAAAGATTCTACAATAATCATATTAGGGCATTATCTAGAATACACGACACAAAACCTAACACTCTAAGATCTTCAATGGGAGTTATTGCTTTCCAATGTAGGTTTGAACTCCTTATATAGCAAAATAACACTGGCTTTTCTTCAAGGATTTGAGATTGATTTTCGTCAAGAATTAATGCAGAATCTGTTAGATATTTTTGGATCCTTGAATATCTCTAACAAAAATATATGATTTGGTTTGTTACAAATTCAAATTTAAATCTCTGTTAAATCTGATTTATCTTCAAATTATCCATAAATCATATAATCATATTGTTACATTAGTAAGAATAAAATCTTTAACAAATCTTCCGCAGAACATACTCCAAAATGCAACAGTCTAGTGACTGTTTCACAAGGCCCAAATGTCGTACCAACATGTTGGAGCATCGCGCCCAACATGTGATCTTCTGCATTTCCATACAGCTTTAGCAAGTCATACCAATCTTGAAGACTTTGACACTTTTCTAAGTTGTTGTTTTGCTAAATGCAGTTAATCCAAAGGAACAATCCGTTAAGAACAACAAGTACTTCAAGGTGAAAAAAAGGTTTATGCACTAAGTGCAGGGGTGGTTCATTTAGTGAGGAAAGGCGGCTAAGGCCACCTATCAGACAACTAACATTGCTTAATCCAGGAGAAAGTATGCACTCTAGGTGCATGGGCGTGCGCCTAGTGAGGTGCCTTGAATCCACTCCGATAAATAGAGGCTTCCATTTCAGTTCTAATGGAGTATTAGTGATGTGAGCTAGTATAAAGTTGGAGTAGGTTCACCTTGGTTTACAACATGAGAATAAGAGAAGGAGCCTGAAGGCGGAAGCGCTGCTCAAGTGATCAGGCATATAAACTTCCTAGCTCAGCTTTACGGGATTATAGGTACAACTTAATGAATAAATGTAGCTAAAAATATCTTTGTTAAGGGTTAGATGTAGTCGTTATATTCATGTATTAAATGGTGTATTATATAAATCCACTAAACCTTTAATATTGATGACACTTTAATCTTAACGTTTATTTTAGATTTGCTACCTAAAACTTATTTTCATGGTATGAATTAACATTTTAAAGGTGTTTGTCATTACTAGATCAAAGATCATCATCTATTAGATATTGATGCCTAGACTTATGGTTAAATTCTATATTCGCATGAACTGTAGTAGGATCGATGTGAAGTCTTGCTTTTGTATATATATATATAATATATATATATATATATATATATATATATATATATATATATATATATACAACACACACACACACATACTTATTTCTCGTATATTCATGCATCCAAACAATTCATATGATTCTTCTTTGGCACAATCAATTCTCAACATAAATAATCACATAGAATTAGCAATTTGGAACAACAAGCAACCACACAACACAAATCAACAATTGGGCTTAAGAAAACATAAGAATCAAGCATGCAAAGAAGAAATCATTCAACCTAGAATACCCGACTCCTACATGCAACCTCTAATTTGGTTTACCCCAAAATAAAATCTAAGAATCCCACCTCAAAGTATAAATTTTTTGAATCTGAGAGAATGATGAAGATGATAAAGGTGTTTGGATGATCTTTGATGCTTTCACTCTTCTTCTTCTTATTATTCTTTTTCAAGATCCAACAAGTATCTTTAACTTGCAAATCAGGAATAACATTTTTTTGGAACAATTTTTCTTCCTCTTCTTTCTTTCACTCGCCCTCCCTTCTATCTCTTTTCTCAAATTATGGTTCCTTGCAAGGTTAAAAATGATGAGAGTTCCCTTGGTTTTGGTTTATACATTGCCTTGATAAATAACTCAAATGCCCCAAAGCTTTCACTTAATTCCTAAGATGCCCTTAAGTTCTAATCACTTTGACCATTGCGTTCTTAATGGTTCTAATTTTAGCAAGTTCTCTAGTATTAACACTAATGTATAATTAATCTGATATTAACATGGTTTTGGATGAAATGAGATATTACAGTATTGATATATAAAAACTTCACTTTCATTCATCAAATGAATATAGAACAACACAAAAATTGAGAATAGTTTTTACTTTAATTCTTTTATTTGGTTTTTCTACGCTTTTGTGTAATAGAGTGATAAGAGAATGAAGAAGGAAATAAAATCAAGTAACATTTTGATTCAAAATAAAATACTTATCATATTTTTATAAATCAAAAACCAAATTCGCTATGGCCTTAGAAAATGTCTAAACCTCTAGTTACTAGTTTTGACCGGTTTTCGTCTGGGTTTTTAGTTTAAATCTCGGTTCTTCCGCATGCAAGTTTTCAAGTCCAAACATATCGATTAGGGTTTCAGTTCTCAGTCCGATCGATTGAACCACCTGGTCTGTTCCAATTTTGATTACCATGGATATTATGACGTTATTATCACTAAAGGTGCAAAAAATTACTGTAAATAAACATTTGTTTTCTGTCATCTATCAAGTCTTTCCTATACTACCCTCAAATAGTTTGGATTAGAGGTACACCAAACAAGAAAGCTGGCATTGTATTCATGAATTCTCTCTAACTTAATGAAATATATGAGGTAAATAAAGTCGACATAGATTGCAATTTTGTCCACAAAAATGGACGTGTCGACCAAAAGCAAGAGGTATGACCTTAATGCACATGATATGGTATGCAACCCGTGCATCATACAGTTGCAGACAAATGGTGCTCATACAGATCCACCAAGAATAGAAACCTAACATGACATCCTATGGTTTCATTTAACTCATGTTGGATTTTCCCGGGCCATTTCCTAAATAAGTCACCATCAAGTCTGACACCTCAAGTCTACTGGTTATAGAGTAGTTTAATAATTTTCCTGTGATCGGAAGATGTATGAGGCATGATGCATCTTCAAGTATGATGAACATCTCATCGATAAGAGGATTAAATGATGATATATATGTGCGTCATCTCTCCATAAAAGTATACAAAACTTATGGTGAATATAACCATATCCAGTCCTGGATAAAATCCTACAACCTAGATAGTTGCATGACATCCTGAAACCACATCTCAGCATGTTGCGCCAGCTTCGCACCATGGTTGGTACATTTTATCACGGTATTGCAAAAAAACAAATACATCCATCGTCAGACAATTTAAATATTATAACACAAATATTTTAAAAAGTATTAAAGATTTATGCTAACTCTCCTCCCCGCACATGTCGGGCAACATGGTCAAGATATAAAGGAAGCGATGAAAGATCTTAGGGGCCTCTTGAGAAACCCTCAGGAGCATCTGGGACAACAATGGCTTATAGGGAAACATTTTGACACATGAATTCGGGAAGAGGATCCTTCACCAGCAAACAAATTCTCTCCAACTGCAGGTCGCAAGGGTCTAGCTTTCTCCCTACAAATAAAAGCATGTTGGGTCACTCTATCATGTCTTAATCTTTCCTGGTTGTCATGCATTTTTCCTCCTATCAAACAAGCACAAAGAGACGTCATAACATAATATACAAACAAGACAAACAAAAAATCGGATAATCAGTTATTTCAGATTCCAATTAGAAACATGAACAAGAGAAAATAACATGCACGAACCCTAAGCTCTAGTGTTCTAAAACTAAAAACAATACATTTTAGGACAAACACAAATGGCATATCTATTGCATTTAAGTCTAAAGTATCATACCTATAAATTACACCATCCGATCATTATTATAAGCAACAAAAAACTTTTTAGATTCATCGAATAAATGATTTATCTGGTCATTATTATATATCAGATACATCAATTATTCAATTAACCTAATTGTTGTTGTTGCTTATAATAGTAACCAAATGGTGTATTTAGGTAATTGATGCATATGAAATAAAAAAAGGAAAGAGAATAAGTAACTTACCATTGCACTAAAGTATAACTTTATACATGTGCAATGCAGTGAAGTATATATGTGATAAACTTCAACGCATTGGACAAAAGCTATGGGAATGTTTGAAAAATGATGGAACTGACTTTGAAAGAACTTTTTGTTTATTTTTGTTGTAGCTGTTTGTAGAAATGAAAATGAAAAGAGAGAGGGAAAAACACATGTTTACTTAAACAACAACATCTGAATTCCAATTCTCGGTAAGACATATAGAAATTGAAATCCGAATTATTTGAAACTGTGTGATTTTGAGGTCAGGCATAAGTGTGATGCATTAGGCTGGCAGAATTCGGTCTTCGTAATTGGCAATACATATTCTAAATTCTGAATTTTTTTCAAACTATAGATTTGACGTGTTATAGATGTGTTTTGTTGTGTATTAAATGTGTCAGGATTTTATAACCAAAATTTAAAGATTATTTTTAAAATTTTGACATATGATATGTGAATATCTCATGAGGTGCATTGAAAAATACTCTTATTTTATTTTCCTTTTGAGACTAATGACTATAATATTCACCTTTTTAAAACTTGTGTTAACATTAACATATTGATGTGTTAAAGAAGAAAGTTTTGCAATATTTATTTTTGTGTCTAACTATGATGTGCTTTGAGCTTGAGTAATCTTTGACCACATCAAACATATTTTGATACCATAAAATTACCTTCATTTTAATTATTCACGAGTCATAATTCTCCCTAATTTTAGGTTTAAAGATATTATTATTAGGGTTAGTAGTTCATGTGAGATTAGGGTTGGAAAAATTAGATGGAGCACTTAAAATAGAATTAATAAAAAAGAGTAATGAGAATAAAATAAAATTTCTACGAAAAATGATTAATGTTAAAATTATATAAAAAATATGATAGTGCTAAGAACTGAGTTTAACTGCGCAAAATAACAGAACCATTTCAGTTTTCTAACTTCAAATCAAATTCTCACATCGCCTGAGCTACTCCGATTCCAAATCCATGGCGGAATTCGTCGATCTCGAAACCCAAGACGGCGTTCGCATGCCGTGGAACGTAATCCCCGGCACAAAACAGGAAGCCTTAAACGTCGTCGTTCCAGTTGCGGCAATCTACACTCCAATTAAACACTTCCCTTCCATGCCGGTTCTCCCTTATTCTCCACTTCGTTGTCGAACGTGCCGTTCAATTCTCAATCCTTTCTGTATCGTCGATTTCGCCGCCAAGATCTGGATCTGTCCTTTCTGCTTTCAACGTAACCATTTTCCGCCACATTACGCTTCCATCTCCGATGATAATCTTCCCGCTGAGCTTTTCCCTCAGTACACTACCGTTGAATATGATTCACCTGGTGATCCCGCTCCGCACGTGCCTCCTGTTTTTCTCTTCGTTGTTGATACGTGTGTTATTGAAGAGGAAATCGGTTTCCTCCGATCTGCTATTTCTCAGGCGGTTGAGCTTTTACCGGATAATTCTCTTGTCGGTCTTATTACTTTTGGGACGTTCGTTCATGTGCATGAGCTTGGGTTTGGTATTGTTCCTAAAACCTATGTCTTTAGAGGTTCTAAGGATCTTTCCAAGGATCAGCTACTAGAGCAGATGAGTTTCTTCGCGAAGAAACCGAAGCCGGCGGTTGGTGTTGTTGCCGGTGCACGGGACGGGCTTTCGTTGGAGAGTATTTCGCGGTTCTTGCTTCCGGCTTCGGAGTGTGAGTTCGCGCTCAATTCGGTAATGTGCTTGTTTTTAATCTGCATTAGAAAGTTTGGTTGTGTTGATCAGAGTTGTCAGAGGCGGATTGTGGAAAACAGTGGTTTGTTCAAAATCCCGTGCTATAGCAGGCCGCAATGACAGCTATTTAACAACACTTGCGGAACAATTGCAATTTGTTCAAATTCTGCCATGCTATATTTGACAATACTGGTACTGATGGATTGAGTTGTGGATTGGTTTGTTTTTGCAGGTTTTAGATGAGCTGCAGAGGGATCCCTGGCCGGTACCGGGTGATCAGCGGGAGGCGAGGTGCACAAGCACGGCACTGAGTATTGCAGCTAGTTTATTGGGGGCTTGTGTTCCTGGTTCTGCTGCAAGAATAATGGCGTTTATTGGGGGACCGGCAACTGAAGGACCTGCCCCGGTAATTGTTTTCTTCTTACTTACAGAGGGACATTGTAATTGGTTTGATAGCGCCTTGGACATGACAGTGTGTTTAGCCAATAGAAGCAAAGAGTAGCTTTACTTGTGTCTAGCTAATGAAATAGAGACACCAATAGAAGCAAAGAGTAGCTTTACTTGTGTCTAGCTAATGAAGTAGAGACTCCAGAGTAGCTTTTGCTCAAATGCATTGGAAAACACGTGGATTGAAGTCCAAACACATACTATATAGTCAAATTAATTGTGAAAAGATACATCATTATTCATGGTATAATTCTTTAAATAGTATTCACAAGAAAATACTTAAATAATTAAAATTTTGAAATTACACATGATGTACTTGAATGGCATTTTGTTGGTTAAACTAGTCCTATTTCACTAAAGGATCACACGTTCGAGGACTAATATGTTATTGAGGGAACCTTCAAGATAATATTTCTAATTTCTATTTATTTATGAACATGAAAATATTATATCTTTTTAAAACTAATCCGACTATTTAGCCTATACTACTGACATCTATCAGAGGCTAATTTTGATTGACATCTATTTATGCTCTCATTTGACATGTTCTGTGTGTGTGGTGTAACATGTAAAATAACCTTCTGAATCTGCATCTTAATGTACTGCATACATATATGATGCACTGTAAGCAAGAACCAGTGGTTTTGTGGCTTTTGTTAGAGGGTTAAGGCAACAATGTTTTAGGCTTTATTTACATATCAGAATCTACCTTTTTATTTGTAAGTTATTTTCTGACAAGTTATCTAGTTTCAGTGGATGGAAGCTGTTTAAACTCTATTTACATTTCATCTTATGATTTTTGGAGAATTTTGTGGTTTCTTGTGCGGGTTTTTTCTACTTCAGCTTTGTCCTTTTGCCGTTTCCTTTGGAGTACCATCTCATCCTGTCCTGTACTTTTTCCTTTGCTCTTTAGATTTTTCTGTTGGCATTTTGGCATTAGTGTGTATGATAATGACTGGCCTCTATTTTATGATTGTCTTGGGATTGTATTTGTTGGTTTAAAAACACACTTTTTGGTATTTTATTTACTTTTACTAATGTCATGGGCAAAAATGATTTCCATCCTATTTGATTGCTTGACGACACTCAAGTGTTTCTGTCCTGACGAACTATTGTATCTTATAGATTGTATCCAGACAACTTTCTGAACCAATTCGCTCCCACAAGGACCTGGATAAAGATTCTGTGCCACATTACCATAAATGTGTGAAATTCTATGATGGGCTTTCGAAGCAGCTTGTACATCAAGGTCATGTGCTAGATCTCTTTGCTTGTGCTCTTGATCAGGTAAAGTTTTCTCTATTTTCAACCGATCTTTTATGGTATACAGCATTATGCATGTTTATAAGCTGGTGAATGAATATCCCCGTTTTCCACCTAGAGAACTTTTCACTTATCAACTTTTTACGAGCACAGAATATTTAGATGACAGTCTATCTTCTGAGTACATCCAGTTTAATCAAGAATTTGTGATAATTAAGTTTTTCAAAGTAGTTTATGTTGAAATTTTGTATGCATGTTTAGTCTTAATTCACTAACTTACTAACATCCTTGGCCTTGTATCTTTTTATTCAATACGAGTGTCTGCATTAAAAATTTATTAACCATAATGAGTGTATGCTTAACCAACTGCTCCAAACAGTAACAAGAATTACACGTTGCATGTAATCTAACTTCCTCATTTCCAACCGAAATCACTAGTGTTATTATTAAGTAACCAAGAGCTGGTCCAAGGAGATGGGGACACCAAAGATTAAAAGAACGGCAATTTATTCCACAAATAAACAACAATAGAACAGTGTAAGAAATAACGGCTCTGAAAGACTCCCTTTACTGCCAAAATCTTTTTATCTTCTGCTGTTCTTCCGTCTCGACCCAATCTCAGGCCATGACCGGCGCACGTGCTATAACACATACACCCTTCTAAAGTACAGAGTTACTGAAATTTGACAGTGTCATCTACTTTCATGACATCCTCAAAGGTCAATTAATTATTTTGAGAGACTATAGGGTAGCTTCAATATCCTAACTCAGAAAGTTAGTTATGACAGTTGTACTGGTGGATGACACCTGTCAGCTTGTCATAGTGTGACCTGCTACTGCAGGTTGACACTTGGCTTTTATAAAGCAAGTGATGTAACTGAATTTGTAACTATCATTCAATGAATCCCTAGTTTGATTTCTAATAATTATCAACAAAGTATATAACAACTATCTCCTCATTTGTACAACTCAAAAGAGAAGAATGACTCATTCCTATAACTGCATCATATTCATATTGGAGTCTTAAAATAGCAGACACCATTCAAGATAGAAAAAGGTATATACCAAAAAGAATGAACTTCGAGGTGTGTGTGCAAATGCCAAGAGAATTCGATTATGCAACCTGTGAATCTAAAACTAAAAAACGGGGTTGACTCACAAAGACTCGGTGAGTTAGAAATTACACAAATTTGTATTTAAAATGACTTTTAAACCAAAAGTATCATCCTTTAAAAATTCATTCATACTTATAAAAATATTTGCAACATCAAGGATAAAAACATTTAAAACATCAAGGATAAAACTTTCCTATAAGATTCTTTGTACGAACCAACCGTTAGTCATATATGAAGTTCTACATTCACATCTACAATAATATCCTAATTTCCTAATTGAAACTAATATATATATATATATATATATATATATATATATATATATATATATATATATATATAAAAGCCTACTAATTAAAAAAATATTTAATACAATAATATCCTAATTGATACTACTAATAAAAATTATAGATACATAATAATAATAAAACAATATCTCAACACTCCCCCTCAAGGTGGTGCGTATACATCATAAGCATCCATCTTGTCACATATGTATGTAATCCGAGGTCTTGGAAGAGATTTTGTAAAGAGGTCAGCAAGTTGATCCTTGGAATTAACAAAGGAGGTTTTGATGGTCCCAATGGTAATCTTCTCTCTAAGAAAGTGACAATCGACTTCTATATGCTTTGTCCTTTCCTAAAAAATTGGATTGGAGGAGAGGTGCAAAGCTGATTGATTGTCACATACAAGTTCCATAGGGCAGATTTCACAAAAGTGAAGTTCCTGTCGTAAATGCTTTAACCACAAGAGCTCACATGTGGCATGTGCCATTGCTCGATACTCAACTTCTGTAATTGATCGAGCAACAATCGTTTTCTTTTTGCTTTTCCATGAGATCAAATTCCCCCAATAAAAACACAACAACCCGATGTAGACCGTTTATCACTTGCATCTCCTGCCAAATCAACATCTGAATATCCAATGATATCCGTGTTGCCTATATCACAAAAAACAAACCCTTTTCCAGGTGATCCTTTGATATACTTTAGGATTCGAATAACTGCTTTCCAATGGTTGTCACAAGGAGAATTTAAGAATTTTGACTTACTACACTGACCGAAAAAGATATATCAGGTCTAGTTATGGCAAGATAATTCAACTTTCCTACAAGTCTTCGATATCTTTCCATATTAGTATATGACTCCCCCTGATAAGGGAGAAGCTTTACATTAGGATCCATAGGAGTGTCAACTGGTTTGCAGTCTGTAAGACCTGTTTCTTCCAAATATCAAGAGCATACTTCCTCTGAGAGATGACAATATCTGACTTTGATTGAGCTACCTCAATTCCTAGAAAGTAACGAAGAGGACCCAAATCCTTATTCTGAAAATTCTGAAATAAGTGTTGTTTTAAAGCCTTGATACCCTCAAAATTATCACCTGTAATTACAATGTCATCAACATAAACCACTAGATAAATATATTTATTGGAGGAACATTTGGTGAAAACAGAGTGATATGATTCACACCGGTTCATCCCAAATTGTTGCAACACTTTACTAAATCTTCCAAACCATGCCCGGAGTGATTGTTTCAAGTCATATAAAGACTTGTGTCATTTACATACCCGATCACACTCCCCCTGAGCAACAAACCCAGGAGGTTGCTCCATGTAAATCTCCTATTCCAAGTCACCATGCAAGAATGCATTCTTGATATCCAATTGAAATAGAGGCCATTGTTTCATGGCAGCCATGGCTAGAAAGAGGCGAACATATGCCATCTTCGCAACAGGAGAGAAAGTGTCACTATAATCTTGACCGGGGAATTCAGTGTATCCTTTTGCCACTAAGCCAGCTTTCAATCAATCTACCTGTCCATCAGGACCAACCTTAACATTAAATATCCACCTACAACCAACAACAGATTTTCCAGGTGGGAGAGGAACAAACTCCTAAGTATGATTAGATTCTAAAGCTGACATTTCATCAAATATTGTCTGTCTCCACCCTGGATGGGATAAGGCTTCCTGGATAGTTTTAGGAATAGAAACAGATGCAAGTGCGATAACAAACGCACAATAGGTAGGAGATAACCGGTGATAAGACACACAATTATAAATAGGATAAGGGTTACCGGTTGAACGATTACCTTTACGGATGACAATGGACAAGTCAAGAGACGGGGCCGGAGGAGGGGTGGAGGCGCTTGGAATAAGAGCTGAATCATGTGGTCTCAATCTTCTCTCATACATAATGCCATACCGGTTCAACAGAGGTGGAGACTCATCTATCACAACGGGTGACCTAAACGATAAAGGACTGGACTCAACCAACTCAAAATAAGGAATGGAAAAATTTGATCTAAATTAGTTTCAGGGACACCTAAGTTGGGAAAGTATGGTACGTCTTCAAAGAATGTAACATCTATAGACGTGTAGAAACGATGTGTAGAAGGAGAGTAACACCGATATCCCTTTTGGACGCGGGAGTAGCCCAGAAAAACACATTTATGGCACGAGCGGACATTTTATCATGATCTGGGGAAAAATCATGAACAAAACAAGTACATCCAAAGACACGAGGGGAAACAACATATAAGGGATCTGTAGGATGCACCCGAGAATGAGGA
The DNA here is from genome assembly GCF_024323335.1 of Lathyrus oleraceus. Lineage (NCBI taxonomy): Eukaryota > Viridiplantae > Streptophyta > Magnoliopsida > Fabales > Fabaceae > Lathyrus > Lathyrus oleraceus. The sequence goes on along the minus strand of NC_066582.1, from coordinate 491,606,502 downwards.
ACCTGATCATTCAACACAGAGGATGGCATCCGGTTAATTAAATACCTGGCAGTAAGAACAACATCACCCTAAAACTTTAGAGGTAAATTGACATTTAACAAAAGGGTACGAGCAGTGTCAACAATGTGTCTATGTTCTCTTTCAGCAACACCATTTTGTTGAGGCGTACGGGGACAACTCAATTGATGTACGATGCCTTTGGAGTGCATGAAAGAGTTGAAACAATCATAAAAATAATCTTTTGCATTGTCACTGCGTAAATGCGAATTGTTTTGCCAAACTGTGTCGAGATTTTAGAACAGAAATTCTTAAAAATATTAAACAACTTAGAACGATCTTTCATTAAAAACATCCAAGTACATCTTGAGAAATCATTAATAAAAGTAACATAATACCTATACCCTAAGATAGAAGGAATCCGACTAGGACCCCCACACATCGGAATGAACGACGTCGTTCATTCCAACGTGTGAGTTTCTAGTCGGATTCCTTCTATCCAAAAAGAGACAAAGCCCTGTTATTAATGTGACGGGAAAAAGAAACTGTAACATGTTTTCCTAACTGACACGACTCACATTGTGACACGACTCACATTGTAAGGACTCTAATTGAGGAAGACCTAACACCATTTTCTTCAATTTTGATAAACTCAGATGACCTAAGCGACGATGCAGAAGATCAGGAGATTTTGTAGTAGCACATATAGCGGAAGTGGATGGTTGAAGATAATAAAGACCACTAGATTCGATTCTGACTCCAATTGTTTGTCCCGTACTCCGGTCCTGTATCAAAAAGGAATCAGAAGTAAATGTTACGACACAGTTTAAAGAGCTGGTTAATTTGCTTATAGAAATGAAATTGAAAGGGCAATTAGGAATCAATAAGACAAAACTCAAAGAGAGTGAGGGAATAGGTGATACTCGTCAACACCAGTTGCCTCAACTTTAGATCCATCCACAACAGTAATATAATGTGAATATTTAGGTGGTGATAATTCAGAGAAAACTGAGGCATTACTGGTTACATGGTCTGTAGCACTAGAATCCATAACTCATCCAATAGGAGTAGCATGAGAAAGATAAACCATAGAATTACCGGTACGAGCAATAGTAGATGAGGAGGTGGCTTGCTATGTTGCCTTCAATCGCAAATACTCCTGATACTCATCGGTAGAGAAAGTAGTTTCGAGTTCACCCTTTGATTCACACTTTGCAGTGGTTTGAGCAACATTAGCACTTTTGTTCGGGTAGTCAAGTAAGTTAAAGCACCGATCTTGAGTGTGCCCATCTTTCTTACAATGAGTGCAATAAAAGTTACTTCTACCTCCTCTACCACGGCCACCTCCACCACGTCCTCCATTACTAAAGTTGGAAGCAAAAGCAGAGAACTCAGGAGTAATATGAATGTCATCACTTGGTAGAGATACTCGGACGAGACGATCAATTAGTTCTTCTACCGTAGGGGTGGTAGTATTTGTTAACGCCCGGTCTTTAACCGAACTATATTCTTTAGAGAGACCATGAAGGACAAACACTATGAATATATTGTCAAGCTTGCCCAATATCTTCGTAATATCATCACTAACCAGCATAAGTTTGAGGCCATCAATAGTAGATTGAGCACGGGTGAGATATTCTGATAAGTCTTGATCATTCATTTGAAGAGTAGTCAAATTGCGGACCGATGCATACATTCTTTGAATATCGTTAGCATAAAGGTTTTTAGTTTTATGCCAAACCTTATAACATGAACTATACGCACGAAAGTGTGCCATCAGATTTGGTTCAATAGAATTCCACAACAATGATACAAGTTGATAATCAACGGCTTCCCAATCATCTTTTATCTTTTTAGCAATTCAAATAGTTGTTATTATCATTTAATTTAGTCGTGGTCATAGCGGGTGTTCCTTGAAACACAAACGAAATAAGAATCTTTTTGGAAGCGACTGAAGTAATTTCCATAATTCCCTTCTCCCGCAAAGACCACTGTACCATGCAAACTCTCCTAGTGGCTGAAAATTGAGCTGGTTGCATCCTTGTTCGTAGAAGAAAAAGAAGGCACCACCCCCATTTGTTTCATTCCTCCAACATTTTGACTCTTTTCCCTCTTCTTTCTCTTTACTATTTTTATAAGGTGATTTAGTTTAGAAGAAAAAGAAGGCTCTGCCTCCCATTTGTTCACAGTGCCTTTTTTTTCCTTGTCTTATTGTTTACCTTAAGCAAGAATAACATATGTCTTAGAACTATGGTTGAGCCTAACTCAACCTATCAAAACCGATTTTTAAGGTGAGAATTACCCCCACTTATAAACATAAGTTCACGCCAATATATTATAAGATGTGGGACTCTTAACACACTTCGTCATGCCTAGCACTATTAGGTTTGGTGTGTGAATTCAAATGGTAGGTGGTCCAATAACGGAAATCTGATAGCAGATGGTCTAACGGATCCTGAACGAGACTTTGATACCATCTTTGAATTGTGGTTGGGCCTAACTATACCTTACAAAACCGGCTTGTTAGACGAGGAATATGGTCCTACTTATAACATATGTTCAAGCCATATATTATCTCATGTAGGATAGACCATCTAATTGATGCTCTCGACTCAATAACAAAAGGGATTCCATATAGACGGTCTTTAAACCAGTTCACTAGTTTTATAATTAGAAAGTGGTTATCGGTTACCAAACAAATAATTTGAAATACCCGAGCATAATGGTTACAATTTCTTTTCCACGAATATTTTTATATTTGACAATTTTTTTCTCCACCTGTTGTTTTTGTTTTAATGTGAATCTTGATCTTCCTTGCTTGTAACCTTTTCATCAATTAAAGGGATTGTTGATCTTTCTTGCTTGTAACCTTTTCATCAGTTAAAGGGTTCTTGCTTGTAACCTTTTCATCAACTAAAGGGATTCTTGGTCTTCCTTGCTTGTAATTTTATGGGAAAAACTGTTTCAATAGTTTTTTATGAAGCTTAAGTGTTGTTTTATATCTTTTGGTAATCCTGAAGTGACACCTCCTGCCATTAATAACTTGATTGTCCAACTTATAGTTCCTGGTGTCTGAAATCCTTGGCTAATTTCAAGGAGATTAAAAATGAAAAATGTGGAGCATTTGTTAACTGTCCTACTTGACTTTGTTTGTATTTGTAAATATGCTTGGATCTCATCCCCAAAAGCTAGTTCAAAGGATGAGGTTGCCTTCACATATTTATACACCCAACAGCTCGGGAACCTAAGCAATGTGGGACTTCAAACAAATTCCAACAACACAAATACCAACTTCAACACCCACCCTCGCGCTTAGCGTGGGCCTGGGTCAAATGCACACATTGTAGTCCTTAATCCGGTTCTGATACCATGTTAAATATGCTTGGATCTCATCCACAAAAGCTAGTTCAAAGGGTGAGGTTGCCTTCACATATTTATACACCCAACAACCCGGAAACCTAAGCAATGTGGTACTTCAAATAAACTCCAACAACACAAATACCAACTTCAACAGTATTGAAATTGTGTTATTTATGCAAAAGTTTTAGTTTTTAGGTAGTATGTAGACTGATCTGTATTATTACTGAATTGCTTCAAATGTTTGTAATGCCATTCTGGTGGTTGTTTTTGCTTTGTCTAGTGTTTTTTTAAATATATATTTGAAAATATAAAATCTCTGCTTTACTCTTTGTCTTTCAGGTTGGTATTGCTGAGCTTAAAACTGCTGTTGAAAGGACTGGGGGCCTTGTTGTGCTTACTGAAAGTTTTGGCCATCCAGTGTTCAAGGATTCACTGAAGCGTGTTTTCCAATCGGGTGATTGTGATCTGGGCCTAGCATCAAAGTAAGTCATAAATTTTTTTAATTTTTCTATGATACGGATTGTCTTGAATTTCTTGCTTGTGTAGTTAAGTGTTAGGTAACCCTACATCCATTTTCCCCTTTTGTTTGCTGCTCAATATTCAGACTCTTCAGGTGCCGTCCTTTGCTGTCCATGGCCTCTCCAGTGCCACACATCCATCTTAGTCAGCTTTTCGTGTATCAAAGACCGTGTTCTTGAGCCTTGATCCTGTTACCAGCCTCCGTTTGTTAAGCATCTTTTCTTTCTAGCTCTACAGTGCACCCTCTGCACCGAGTCCCTTCCCATTAGTTTGTTATAACTGTAAGCTGACACTAAGGTTGCTCATGGACGGATTAACCATAAAACCAATCCATAATCATTTTAATCCACTTGCTATATCCAGATAATAATTTCATAAAATCAAACCGGTTTATATCCATAAAAAAATTTAGAACCAATTTTTTTGCTTAATAAACTTTTCTTTTATCGAAAAGACAAACCATTCTTGGTTTTATAGATTGTGGAACCAACAAACCAAGCAGTAAAATTGTTTCTCCTCTCCTAAACAGAACAGCCTCTCAAACCTTTCATGCTTCTTCACTACCAATTTCTCATTAGATTATCCAAACTGATTATAGTATACTTGCTCATGTTTCTTCACCTCCATTTTCAATTCGGAATTGGAAGCATCAAGACGTGTCTCGTTCACCGACGCATCCATCAAATCTAGGCTGAATCCCTAACTTCAATCTTATCAGTCATAGTTTCTTTGGTTTTTAGAGTCTGAATGTGATTGATTAGGGAGGAGATATTGAAGATTTTGTTGAAATTGGGGGAAGTGAAGACTTGATCAGAAGTTGTTGTGGTGAAAAAAAAGTTAAAAGATAAGACATTAGTATAATTGAATTTGCAGTTTGATGAAAAAAATCAGTTTAATGGAAATAGTAAAGAAAAGATGGAGGGCGCTGAAATTTGGGAGGAAGAAGAGAATCAGTTGAAATTTGGTATTGTTTTTGCTTATGGGTATCCAATAACCATTATATTGGATCTGGGCATCCAACAAATACAAGATCTGGGACGGTTGAAAAACTTAGGTATATTTATCGGTATTTTTATAACCGGATTTAGATATGGATATCCGACTTAACTGGTTAAAATGAGCACTCCTAAATGCTACTGCCTTAAAGATTTACAAGTAGATCATAACATCTCTTGTAACTCAACAATGCATATTCATCAACTTTACAAGAAAGTTTTCTCTCAAATTCTGAGAACTCTAGTGCCTTTCAATTACTTAAATTCTCCTTTCCATCCTTCATTTCACCTTCAACCTACCCTTGGAAATGAGACTTGTAACTCTGATATCAGTTGATACGAACTGGTATAGATGATGTAGAGAAGAATTCCCTGGATTGCATACTAGATTGCAAACTTTAAAGAGTTTGCATCTCCATATGCCTAAGGACCCAAATCTTTCTCTCAAATGACTAAATATGTCCCCTCCCAACCCTCTTGTTATTTATATTCAGCATGTTCCATCTATCTAACAATTCCCACCTGACTAACGGGGACAATCTACTGTATGCACAAATTTATTATTGTTAGATAATATACTCCTCATTCCTCATTTATATTGGTAAACAATACCAGTTACATTCGTGTACCTATGTATAATTGTGTCAAATTGGAAAATAAGCTAACTGCTATGTATAATTGTGTCAAATTGGAAAATAAGCTAACTCTTTGGAGACTACAAGGTTTAGGTTTAAGGAGTGGAGAAAAGAGAGAAAGATGGCAAACTATAATTGGGACGAGATGATTTTGAAGTTGACCACATTTAATTTTTATACATTCTCAAAGGTGCTATAGAAGATGAAACCATTTTAACGGCATATACACCGGGCAACTAGTCGACAACCATTATAGTAGGATACTATTCCTAATTACTGGAGGATTCTCTCTCCTGTTTACATAAGATAACAAACCAAAAAACAATCAAATAATAGTGTCAACAATCACATTAGTTTTATGATACCATTTAGAATAATAATTTTGAAATTTAAGCAGTATCCCATAATAAACACATTGGCAAATAGTCACCGACAGATTAGGAGTACCCAAACTCTCAGAAATTGGGTTGGGCCTAACTCATCCCTACAAAACCGGTTTGTAAGGTAAGGATTGCCCCCACTTATAAACACAACACAGGTCATATCTCTAAGCAATGTGGGACTAAATTCACCGCTTCAAAGTCAACACAATGAAGGTGTTTAGGGGCTGCAATGAGGCAAGCCAAAGTGCCGCAATTAAGGCGACTTGGGACGGACCGCAATTAAAGCAGAAAGTCCAACACACGCCCTCACGCTTGGGCCTGAATGAGCCCGAAGCATGGACGATGCGGGAAACCCAACAATGGATCTACCATAGACTCTGATACCATCTCAGAAATTGGATTGGGTCTAATTCATCTCTACAAAACCGGCTTGTAAGGTGAGGATTGCCCCCACTTATAAACACAACACAGGCCATATCTCTAAACAATGTGGGACTAAATTCATCCCTTCAAAGTCAACACAATGAAGGTGTTTAGGGGCTGCAGTGAGGCAAGTCAAAGTTCCGCAATTAAGGCGACTAGGGCAGACCGCAATTAAGGCGGAAAGTCCAGCAACCAAAGTTGCTGGAATAATACAAGTAATTCTGTGATTTCTGGATCCAAAAACACTATTTCTGGCTATGAATACACTAATGAAAGTTTGAGATTACATAGTACCTTTTGTCCAAATCTGAAAGGTTTCTCTACCCAGAAACAGAAACATATCCCCTGTGGCTTCTGATTCCAGCCAGCAAACCAGAAATACATGTTTTCTAACTGAACATAATTAAATCAATAAGCTGAGGGAGAAGCTGATTGGTACTTAACCTTATTTTATCTTCTTTGTGCAGTGGAATATTTGAAATAAACTGCTCTAAGGACATCAAAGTCCAAGGGATTATTGGCCCTTGTGCTTCTCTTGAAAAGGTATCTCTAGAAGCTGTCTTATCTATTTCACATGTTAAATTTTCTATAGCTCCCCCTCCCCCAATAGAAAAAATGTTTAGCTGCTTCTTTGTATATGCAGAAAAGCCCATTATGCTCAGATGCTGTTATTGGTCAAGGGGGTACCAGTGCTTGGAAGATGTGCGGCCTTGACAAATCGACATCACTATGTCTGTTTTTTGACATTGTGAGGAAGGAAACTCCTGACGCTACAATGCAATCCACAAGCAATCAGTTTTACCTCCAATTCTTGACTTAGTATGAAAACTATTTTAGTGCACCTTTTAGTAACCAGTCTGTTGTGGTAATGTAGTTGAAATATTTCCCTTTCTCACTCATCACAGATTTTTTGCTTCAGTTATCAGAATAATAGTGGACAAATGAGATTTCGGGTTACAACCCTTTCACGGAGATGGGTTGCTGGACCAGGAAGCATACAGGTAATCTTTCACCTAGCACCCTTTGATTCATTTAATTTAATTATTTTGACATTTTAATACTGCAAAGAAATTCATTCTGCGTATGTCATATTGTAAAATTCATTATAAAAACGGTCTTGAGAATGATATCCAGTACAATTTTTATTATATATGAGGAATTAAGATGCAAAAATAAGACTTTTCTTTGCTCACCTTTATATTTCTTCCTTTGCATCTGGACGAGGACAATTGATGAAGACATAATTTTATGAGCCTGTTTTGGATTACTCTACACAATTCTTTAATTTTCTTTATTTTTTATTTTCTAAATTTTCTCATTTATTTACTGAATTGTTGTGTTTAGTTAATGACTAATGCTGGTTTTATCTCCATAAGCTTTTACAATTACTTAACCATAAAATGTTATTCGTTTACTTGTGTTTGGAGATGTGCTTTTGTTATAATGGGGGGAACTGTGCGAACTTTATAGCTGGTTTTCTTGGGATGTTTGGAAAACCTGGAATCTCTGTATCTAAAACTTCATTGATTCCTGATGATCTGATGGTAGTGAAGGTTTTATTGGGGTCGTTATTCTAATTTCTTATTAGCAGTTATGAATCTTATCTTTCGACTTTTCTCTAACATTGTACAGTAGAGGTTATGGTGATTTAATGCTTCATGATATGATTTATCAAGTAACTTTGACCACATCATTTAAGTCATTTTCTGGAATTCATCATTGTTTTATATCAGTTGTTTGTAAAATTTTGTAGGACTTGATTTCTGGATTTGACCAAGAAGCGGCTGCTATAGTCATGGCGCGCCAAGTGTCATTCAAAATGGAAACGGAGGTGAGTGCTGGATATTTTCTGCACCTTTTGAAATTGTATTAGTATCATTCAAAATGGAAACAGAGGTGAGTGCTGGATATTTTGCTGCACCATTTCTCTAACATGCTTTACGTAATTATTAAGGATTCTAGTTCTGTAAATTGATTATTCCAGTGAAGCATGGGATTTTTCATAAGAAATGGGAGATATTACAACATGTATAGTGACGGGTTTTCCGTTTTTTACTATTCATGAAAAAGAATAAAGGAATACAGTGAATCGAAACCCATTGCACTATCGTATTATATTGTTGACAAGGACAATGACACAAGTATTCTTTGCCAGTTTATTTATGACATCACATCATAGTTGTGGGAGGGAACTGTGGACCTGCTTTTCTCTCTCTATCTGATTAGTTTGATATCGTTTTCTGTCTGCTTATGTAAAATGTCGTTGTTTTGACACCCTGTGATGATGCAACTTCTGTATCAGGCTGAATTTGATCCTATCAGATGGTTGGATAAGGCATTAATAAATTTGTGTTCCCGGTTCGGAGATTTTCAAAAAGATACTCCATCTTCATTTAGTTTGTCTCCCAGGTTGTCAATATTCCCACAATTTATGTTTCACTTACGACGTTCTCAGTTTGTTCAGGTATGCATTTTGTGTTTTCAGACCTCGTATAATATTTGTCATTGCTGATATTCCTTGCTGCTACATTTGTGCTTCAACAGTGTTTACTTTTCTTAAAGTTATTTATATTATTGTAGGTCTTCAACAACAGCCCAGATGAGACTGCTTACTTTAGAATGATTCTAAATCGGGAAAATGTTACTAATTCTGTTGTCATGGTTCAGCCTTCATTAATTTCGTATTCGTTTCATTCTGGTCCTGAACCTGCTCTTCTCGATGTCGCAGCCATTGCGGCTGACAGGGTTCTTCTTTTAGATGCATTTTTCACAGTCGTTATTTTTCATGGTTCAACCATTGCCCAATGGCGCAAGGCTGGATATCATAATGAGCCAGAGCATCAGGTATTCTTTAGACAGCTAATTGCTAATTTAATTTCGTTTCAGCAGGTTAATTTTTATCAGAATTTTTCTGTGGGAGAACAAGAGTATCCACTTGACAGGGACAATATAGCATAGTGAAAGTATATAAGGAGAGGGGAAACCATTTTAATATTTTGGCAGTTTCATTGTTGGGACAAATTGTAGTAATTTATGGGCTTTACTTGATCATTATGACTCAAGATTAGGTTCGATAAGTTGCCTATGCTTAAGTTTATATTTCAAAACAGGGATGCCTATGACTGATTTGTTTGTTTAGATTTTTTTGGGATTTGTGGGATGAATGCATCCTGGTAAGAATGATAGAATCAAAATCGAGAATAATTAAGGTCTTGTTTTTATGTTTGTGGGAAAACTTTCCTTTGAATGAGGTTTCACAAAATTATGCAAATTTTGAACTTCTAAAGCACCGACATGCATTTGACAATTTGGAGGCATAATTAAGGTCTTAATTAGGACATCCATGGTATGGCCATTTTCACATTGGCAATTTAGTTAATTTGAGTCAATTATTTTGCAGGCATTTGCTCAGTTGCTACGAGCTCCTCATGATGATTCAGACTTAATAATGAAAGATAGATTTCCCGTGCCTCGCCTGGTTGTTTGTGATCAGCATGGATCCCAGGTTATATTCATATTACTTTGAACTGTCTTTTTTGATCATACTAGTATTTTTTGTTTAAGGTGACTTTGACCATTTAACTAATTTGGCATGTGACATGTTTGGCGTTGATGTACAATGTGCAGGCTCGATTTCTACTAGCCAAGTTAAATCCTTCTGCGACATATAACACTGAAGCTTCCCTCCCTGGAGGTGATATTATCTTTACGGATGATGTTAGCTTTGAGGTCTTCCTGGATCATTTACAGAGATTAGTTGTTCAATAGGATTAGTCTGTCCTATGACTTCTATGTAAAATTTTCCTCGGATAACTATTATTGTTTCCAATTTAATTAGTGCGAAATCTTGTAATTACATCTACTTTTTACTGTATCTAATTACTTGTTAATTTTTGTGGTGTTCAAAAGATGACAGTCCAAATTACTACATCTAAACTCTTATATTATAGAAAATACCGGTGAAATGAATTACATCATATCAACATTTTTATTTATTTGTCTCTAAAACACAAAATTTGGGAGATTGAATAAGTTTTATATTTGATTTATTTGATGCCAAATTACTAGAGTTGAATTTCAGTTCCCATCTCTATTGGAGATGAAATTCATCCATCTCTATTCAAATATGTTGCTCTTAAGAGATTACAGAATAACTTAGAATGTGTATGGATATTAAACAAAATTATTGATCTAAGAATCTTTGAATTGGCAACCTCTTTATTTTTAATACTTTTCTATATACTGTTGTATCTTTTTTTATCTAAATTTCATCAACATAGAGAGGTTTGATTTGAATCATGAAGATGCATGATTTGGATCATAGTCTAGCAACAAATGTTAGATTTTGGTTATGTAATCCTGATTGTAATCATAAAAGGTTTGATTCGAATAACATAACTGGTTGACTCGAATCATAGAAGGGTTGATTCGATTCATAGAATCAATTTTTTATTTTTATATCTTGATTTAAATCATTCAATCTCTTGATTTGACTCATACTCTTTGCTTTTGATTAAAATAAAATGGATAATTTTCTTTCATTTTTATGCTTCATCTCTAACACATAATTTTTTTCTCCAAATCCATCTCATGATATCTCTATGATTTAGAACTCATAATACCCATTTCTCTCAAACTTTCAAAAAGAATTTTGAATTTTGTTTTGAATTTTGCAATCGAAATCTCTCTTCATCCTCAGCTTCTTGCATCTTCCATTATTATTTTGGTTCTCATCTTGGGATGTGAGATGTAAGAGGAGGATAATTGTATGATTAATGTTGTGTGAAGATTTTTGATGATCTTAGGGGGATGACATCTTTGTGAGGTGTTGTGCCTAGGATTGACAATCCAACGGAAAAAGTATGAGGATCTTCTCTCCGAGGTTACTTTGGTTGAGTTGTGTGGAAGTTGATACATACGAAGTTAAAGTTTTAATCATTTTCAGACAGTTCAAGACTCAATGAACTTGTAACACTTAATAAAGTTCGTCGGAAAACAGAAATTTAGAGCAACATTTTTAAAGCCGGAAGTTTGAAGTCAAAGTCAAGTAAAGATTTTGCAAGAATTCAGTGTCAGAAGCTGTGTATAGTAAAAGACAATTTAAATTGAAGATCTTTATTTTTAGCGTTATTTCGAATTGTGATTATACTAAAAGAATATGTGTAATATTGTCAAAATCATAGTGGAAAAATAATAAATTTTCAATAGGAAACCATTAGAGAATGGAGCAGACATAAACGAAGACGAATTTTCAAACCACTATAAATCCAATGTATTATTTCTCCTTCTCTCTCATTTTATATTTTATTTGGGATCACATGTTTAGATTTAATGTTTTCTCAGAGTTGTGTGATATTAGATTTATCATATTAATATTGATTTCGTAAATAAGTTTTAAATTTTGTTAAATAGAGATTCTAAAACCTAATAAGTTTTAGTTTTAAGTTTTAGGTTTATTGTAAAGATAATTGCAACTAACATCGAGAATTTTTTCAAACGGAGTATCCTGAAAATGTATGAGATCCCTAATCCGATATTATTGATAATGGAACACAATTTATGGAATAAAAGAATCAAACATTAATTTACATCGGTAGAGAACCCTCGAACGAACGAGTAAGCAGAGGCCAACAATCGGGTTCCGTTGAGAGGAATGTAGAGAAGACTCTAGAGCTCTAAGAAGAATAGGGTAGAAGAACTCTCACACATACTCAAGGGATATCAAATTACACTCTATTCAATTATCGATGAAACTCCATTCAAGCTTATTTAGGAAACTGAAGCTAACATCCTGGTCCAAATAGGGGAACTCAGTTGGAGAACAACTCACTCATTACTAGAGGAATGCAACATGGAAACCATCACGAAGAGTTATATCATATAGAAAAACAAAATATATTTTGCACCCCTCAAAAGTTCCACCATGAAACAAGTTGAAGAAATCACGTAAAATGAGAAAATTAGACCTCTGAGTTTCCAATCCAACGATCTTATGCCGAGAAGGGTCGACGTCGAAGGGGAAACACTTGAAAGATAAGTTCGCTCCCAATTATGAAGGATCATATCGAATCTACGTCAACACAGGAAGCATGTATACTTTGGAGACTATACCCAAATAACTTGTCCCCCAAAACTAAAAACCATCAAATTATAATTATACTTCAGCTAAATCATACATAATCTAAATAATTATGTGAAAATCTTAACTCTAAAAAATGTAACTCCATTAAAATGAATAATAAAATGAATTTTCACTATTTTGTCAAACGTGAACTTATTTTTCAAGGGAAACTGAAACACAACCGTACAATTACATATCTAAACTTGGAATTTTGAAAGTAATACAAAAATACCGCATTAGGAACACCCCGGTGTTGGTAGCTCGCCACTCTAAAGCACAGCTGGTGAAGCCCCAAATACGTCGGCTTCATACTGGGTTTTCACTTGGGGGAGAGGAAGGGGATCATATCCTTGGCCAATTGCAATTCCCAAAGATGTCAAGATAATGATGAAATAAAATTATTAAAGATGCACAATGATGAAATAAAATTATTCAAAAAGGAAAATGATAAAAAAAATTATAAACTCAAGATTAGAAAGTAAATTTATTCATAAAGATAAAGAGAGATAGTTAACATTCTTGAAAAATATCAAAAGGTTAGGACCAACGTTACAACCGATAACAAGAGGAAAAAAGTTGATGAAACAAAAAATAAATTCAATCTTCGAAAGACATTAACTTCCCTTCCAAAGTTCTTTCTGCGTCAATCAACTTTTGGGGAATCTTCACTTTTAAGTAAAACAACTCAATATGAATTAGAGGTTTATCGAAGAAGAGGTGTATGCCTTAAATTGCTAAGTTAACATAGTCTTTGAGCTTTTTCTACTGGCCCTTGAAGCGGTTTTCATAAACCTTCACCTTCTTGGAACATTGTGAGACTCCCAGACTAGTAAGGACGAATTGTTGAAGTATTATGAGACTCCCAAACTAGTAAGGACAAATTGTTGCATGAAGTAGTTGGGCGATGTGCTTTGATTTTCACCATGACCACCATCAAAGTAACATGCTAGTCTCATCTTCCAAAGTTAATCCAACAGTCTCCCGTATTCCATGTCGCACCCACTAGGAGCGATTTTAACCGTTATCCATATATAAGTGTGACTATATTCCACACCGAGGTACAATTCCATTCGTTCTTACAAGTTACACCTCTCCGAACTCAATGATTTGGGCGTAAAAGTGATAACCTTGCATGTAAACCTCTTCTCCGTCTATTAGAGACTCTTACTGTTGTACTAAAGAGCTTTTACGCCGAGCTTCATCAACATATAATCAATTTCACGTTCCATACCAAAATAATATATACTCTCTTTGTCTCATAATAAATGTATTATTTGAGTTATGTGCGGTAATTAAGAAAAAGATTAGATACGTTGATTTTAATGATATAATTGTTGGGGTTAATTCAGGAGACCAACATGATAGAGATTTTTCACTTTGGAGTTTTTTTTCTCATGAGCAACACATTTGTGAGAGACATATCACATACTCACCCAAATCTTTAAGGTGATAGGTGTGTGGATTCTCCCACTTATAAATGCTCAAGTCTCCACATTTCTAACCAATGTGAGACTTATCCACATCACTCACATTTTTTTTATAACACTCTCCTCCAAGTGTGAGTCTATCCACAATGCTTTCCCTCAAGCGAAAGCTCTTTTTTTCATCACATACACTTGTACCACCGTTGGCACTCTTCAACGAGACTTTTATCCATGACCATGTAGAAATACTTTCAATACAAGTGACTTGATTGTTTCACTCAAACCAAAGGCTCATGATACCACTGTTGGGGTTGATTCGGGAGATTAACACGGGAAAATATTTTTCACTTTGGAGCTTTCTTCCTTATGAGCCACACACTTTTGTTACAGACACACCACATACTCACATAAAACCTTAAGGTGATAGATGTGTGAGTTCTCCCACTTACAAATGCCCAAGTCTCCATATTTCTAATCAACGTGGGATTTCTCCACACTACCCACATGTATTTTTTTTCTCAAGAATAATTAGTATGATTTACAAAAAATCTCTTATTGTTAATTATAATTATTGAAGTAGCTGAATAAAATGAAAGTTAACAAATAAAAGTATAATAATAAGGGAAAAAATAAACGTTTGTAAATAGACATTTATATTGAGACAAAGATAAAATGCAAATGAGATAGTTTTATGAGACTAAAAGATTAATTTATTTAATAATAATGAATAGAAAAATGTTAACGAGTGCTTAGGAACATAATTTTAAAATAAGTCGGTGATCGGTCCCAGTCAAACTATTGAGGAACATAATTTTAAAATAAGTCGGTGATCGGTCCCAATCAAACTATTGAGTTACTAAGTTACTGGTGAGGCTTGTGGGTCACTGGTCGGACCGCATGACTTATAATTCATTTTATACAAATTAAAAAAATCATGAAATAAAATTCTTGATATAAATTTCATAATTATTAAATCATTTTTGCAATTTTAACATTATTTGGTTATTATAAATAATAATAAAGTTATATTTTAAAATAAGAGCACCAAACTTAAGATGAATCTGTCGGATAAAAAACTCATCGATTCACGGGTCTGATCAATGAACTATTTAGATCACATCGATTTTCACCATATCAATGGCCCGATGATCTGACAACCTACTATCCAATTGGTCTGACCGGTCGAAATCATTCGGGTTTTAAGATTTAAAAGTATACGTTTATTTAGAAATGCATGTATTGTAAATTGAAATAATTAAAAAATTTTAATTGAAATAATTAATTTAAAAAATTGTTTTTTAACTTAAAATTCTTAAAAGAAACATTCGTTAGCATATGACCATAATAAATAATATTAAAATATACATATTCATGTTGTTAAGTGATCCAATAGCTCAACTAATGACATATTGACACACTTCTCAAACTCTATTCGTCCGAATTTTAAAACATTTGGTTAAAACTTTTTTTAATATCAAAAATATCATTTAAACAAAACTTATTATAATGCTGTTCAGATGAAAATTAGTCCTATAGTAGATGGTCAATGATATCATTTTTTAAACTCATTTTTTGAAACAAGATCTTGTTCATTTATTTATTACATAGCATTTATAATACATATGGTTAATAAATATCTTGTATATTTAAATTAACTTTTTTTCTACGATATGTTTTTTTTTAAATGTAATCAATTACAAGATAAATTTATTAATCATATATGAACTTATTTAACCAATTATTTATAAATCATTAATAATGTATTTTTTAAAAACTAATTTTGTTAAGAAAATATAATAAGTTAAATAATGAAATGAATTGTCGTAGCTATTGCATTAACTAGTTTGGAGTAAGGGAGACATTCTATATAAAGTCCCGATTTTTGAACACGAATGATCACGTTTTCTACATCTACAATTATTAAAATATTTGTTAGCCAATACAAAAGATAAATAAAAAATGAATTAACCATATATTTTGTCTATCTTTACCATTTAATAAATAAATGAACAATACTATTTGACAAAAAATAAGTATAGAAATAATAATCCATTAAACTACCAATTTTACATGTATTCTCTCCATTTCTTATTATAAATAAATTTTAACACTTTAGTAATTGATGTATATAATATATAATATATAATAATTATTGTTAAATAGTTTATAAAAAAGAATAGATGAAGTATGTGTTAACCACATAACATACCATTATTCTTTATATTTAATAAAAGAGTTACAATTTTTAATATTTTTTAATTTTAAAATATTTGTCTCATCAAAACATCAAGCCCTTATAGCTCAGTGGTAGAGCGTCAGTCTTGTAAATTGAAGGTCCGTAGTTCAATCCTGCGTGAGGGCATTTTTAATGATGTTTCTTATTTAGAGATATTTTGATTAATAATGCTACATACTAACTTTTTTTTAGCATTAACAATTTCATAAATTTTTTATTTATTAAATTGAGATTAATATAGTTAAAATTATACATAAATAGTATTTAACCTAAGGCAACTATTGTTTTGATTCAAATGTGTAATACAAGGTTATCTTAAATGTTAATTTAATGAGCAATGCATATAGGATGTTGGTATGCAATTCATGAATATTTTCTTGATGAAATTATTTGATGCAATCTTTTTACAAAAGAAAGCTATCAAGCCCCATTAAAAATTTATCTATGGTATGGAAAAAATCCTATAGAAAATCGAAAATATCCCTTAAATTTTGAAGATACATCTCCAGACATATCCTCGTACACATATAATTCAGTCTTTTTTAAATTACGTTTTAATTTTATGATTAAATTTAATTCAAAAATATATTTTCAGAATGTTTTCCAAAAATATATTTCCGAAATCGGTACCTGTTTCAGCATAACAACTTTCACTGCAATGGACAAAAACAGACCCAAAAGAAATTTAAAAAAAATGACATTAATGAGGAGGCATATATTTATCTATGTTGCTTATTTAATTAACCTCTTCCTCTATTATATCTTGTTAGGATTCGTAAATTTGTAATTAAACTTCAATTCCCAAAACTCCTTGTTCTTACTAGAACTAATCTATATGACTTTAAATTCATCATTATTACGGAAAGATAGTGTAAGGAACGATATTTCTAATAAGTCAAAAGAATAAAAGTTAAAAAGGAAATGCATGTCTATTTGCCAATAAATAAATTAAATACATAAAAAAAAGCAGTTGAGCTCCTTCAACTCAATAGAATTAATCTATAGGACTTCAAATTCATCCTTTATGAAAAAATATTTTGGGAGATATTCTGAAAATACATTTTTGGAAGATGTGCCTCAAAAACGAATGACTTATGTGTGCATGAGATACCTCTGAAAATGCATCTTTGAGGTATTTTTGACTTTTTACAAGATGTCTTAATAAATTATATAATGCATTAAGAAATTCTCAAAAATTAAAGCATTTAATATATCTTAAGTTGCTGGAATGTGATGGACTAGAAAGGCTTACCAACCTACGTATCTTACAATTAGGGAATTTTTTAATGCACTTTATATGTTTCTTAGAGACCATACAAAAATACTAAAATGCCCCCTAGTTTCCGGATATGCATCTCCGGACGCTCCTAATACACATTCAACATAGACCATTATGAGAGACGTCCTCTAAGATGTTTTTTTTAATATCGGAGATGCATCTCCGGGATATTTCAAGAAAATATTCATAAATGATCAACTCAGTGGAAATTTCGGAGATGCATCTTCGGAAGTTTGAGCGGAATTTTGAAATGGTCTATCACCTTTGCATGTCAGATATTTCAAGAGATACATCTCCGGAATAATCTAATAAAATACACATATGCATTATCATGCAACCATTATTATTTTTCTTTATAAACCCTCTCCAGAAACCCTTACATTCTCAATCCACATTTTCACTCCAAATCTCTAATGTTGTGGTTCATCACACCAAAGGGAGAAAAAAGTTAGAATTTTAGGTAAAGATCATTATTTCAAACTGCATTGCTCACATTAATCCTGTTTTTTGTCTGAAAAAATGAGCATTTTTCGGAAAGTATATGAACTTTTCCGAAAATGATTTTGCACAAATACATCGAGCAAATCGCCAATGTTGAAGGGGACATTAATTGTGGATATCGAGCTGTTTCGACTTGACTCGATAAAGGAGAAGATAATCCTGCACTTGTCCGCCATCAACTTATCCAATAATTGAGGACTCATAAAGAATCATACATACGATTGTACGGAAAGAAAGAAGACTTCGATGAAGTTTATGAGTCTCTTCCTTGCCTTAGTGGACCGACACCGAAGGAAAAATTGACATAATACCTTGAAATAGGTCACCTCATAGCATGTGCATGTTGGTGTAAGCCCTAGAGGCCAATACTTTTGGTACTTATATCGAATAATTATTAATAATAAAAGACTTTTTCTTTATTATATTTGTCTAATAAAGTCCCTAGAATAGATAATCCGTTTAATGTATCAAGTGTGACTTAATCATGAGATCACATTAAACATAAGGACATTATTCTTAAAGTATCCATAGTCGAGCTTTATTGTGAAGTGGGATAACATTAAAGCATTAAGACTATTATGTATATAGACTGATGATCACATCTCATGGATCATGGATAAGGAGTTATCAAGTCTTAAACATAGGTATGAATATTAAGAGTAATATTTATACTGGATTGACCCGCTATGAGAATACTATATAGAATGTTATGCAAAGTGTCATAAGTTATTCTCATGGTGATAATGGTGTATACCACCCTTCGACCTGAAACCATTATGGACCCTAGATGTAGAGTCGAGTGCCTTATTGCTGATCAAACATTGTTCGTAACTGGATGACCATAAAGACAGTTGATGGGTACTCCACGAAGCATGCTAAGGGACATGAGTGACCTAGATGGAATTTTCCCATACTGCGTAACAGGATAAATGTCTATGGGCCCAATATTGAACTGGACAAGGATGACACGGTCTATGCCTTGTGTTCAATATAGACATAAGGGCAAAAGGGTAATTGTACACATAAGTATTATCACAAAAGGATTTGTCAGATCACATGACATTTTCGTGTCTTGGGTAGCAGTGATGTTTTGCTAGATACCGCTCACTGTTTATTATGTTAAATAAGTGATTTAATATAATTGTCAATGCCGCGAAAACCTACAGGGTCACACACAAAAGGACGGATTGATGAGAGATAGAGTAACTAAGGAATACCGTAATGTACGGTGCACTTAAGTGAATTGTAGAACATCGTAAGGTACGGTGTACTTAAGTAGAATACGAAATATGGTAAGGTACCACGCGCTTAAGTGATTTTGGCATATTATAAGATATGAGTCACATACACTTGAGTGGGCTTTTTAGCTTGCAGCCCACACAAGTGGTTCTATAAATAGAACCCTTGTGTAGAAACATTTGTGCAGTTGCAATTTCGTTTCTCTCTCTCTCTCTCTATCTCTCTCTCTCTCTCTCTCTCTCTCTCTCTCACACACACACACACACACACACACACTCAAAGTCTTCATTCGTAGCAGCTAGCACTGAGATTGAAGGAATCCGTTCGTGTGGACTGAGTAGAGGCGTTGTCATCGTTCAACGTTCGTGATCGCTCCGTAGATCTGCATCAAGGGTTACAATCGCCATAAGAGGTAATGATTCTATCACTGATCATGCTCATTCGTAAGGATCACCAAAGGAGAAATTTTAAATTCCGCTGCATTTTGGATAGCTCTTCTCCTTTAGTGCATATGATAAGATGTGTGTTGATCTTGCACGATATGGTTTTCCGGAAACCTTTTCCCATTGCTTACTGTCCCACCTTAAAATCCAAATGATCATATTATGTGTATTGAGTGACTTTCAAAATCACGACATTATATTCAAGTTTATTTGAAACCGGGATGCCTTGTACCACTTACATCACCTGAGTGGACGACTCATTCAAAAATAAAATTTGAGACTTGGCCGGACCATTTTATGGAAAAGATGCAAGAGTTCCAAACATTGAGCAACATTGAAAGATAATCAAATGCACACAGGTCAAAAGGGATACTCTCTATAGATTTAGTTGGAGACAAATTTTTTGATTTATTTTAATTTTGTGTTTATCCTGACAAATAAGTGTATGTAATTGTGTCTTAATATTAATGAAGTGTAATTTATTCAACTTGTTATATTGTGTCTTAATATATTTTTTATCTTTCCCATAACAACATTTGTTTATTTGTAAAAAAAAGGTTTTGTTTTCAAACCTGTTCAAGAGAGGTTTTGGAGATGCATCTCCGGAATAAGATAATATGGTGTGTAACTAAAGATATATTTCCGGAATCAGCATGTTAGATTTTGAATGATCCACAATTGTCTATAGCTTCTATAAATTAAGATGTCATTGTTTCTTATTTTACACAAACTGAAAATGTCTCAAATGTCATAAATAAACATGAATTGGTATGTCGCAAATGTCTCATTCTCCAGCGCGACACTTGGGAGGAAGTTTAAACTCAACGAGTACACATCTCTTGCAGATATTAAATACGAAATCCATCATATTCTACCTTATAGAGACAAACGAAGAATTGTGAAGCTCGAGTACCGTTCACCGGATGCAGATGGATGCATATGTAAGGGCTATGCGGAATACTTGTTTTTGTTTCGAAACAAAAGTTCCACTCGAGTTGGAGCGACGATTTCAAGATCGATCGAAGATATTATGAAGATGTTGAAGCATCCACCTGAATATTGATATTGAAGTGCAATGTTGCATTTTATGTTGAAATCATTGATGTAATGCTCATTTTATTTTATGAATGTTAATTTTATTTTAGAAAATTACATGTTTTTGGTGTCTGCTTCTGCTATTGTTTATACGTTACATAAATGCATCTACGAATTTTTTTTTGGAGATGCATCTCGGATATTAAAAAAATATCTTATAAAACATCACTAATAATGACCTACATTGAATGTATATTGAGTGTGTCTAAAGATATATCTTCAAAAATTAAGATGCATTTTAATATTTTTGCGTGGTGTCTAAGAGACGTATGTGATGCATTAAGCAATTCTCTAAAATTATTAACTGTCCACTTTTTGTTGAAGAATGTCATAACACAAGTGAAATTTGGCCAAAAAATTCTCATACCTCAAACATAATCTAATCTTAAGTTATTTCTAATCTATTAGAAAATGTGCTATAACAAATCATATAGTTCTCCTTCATGCAATCTAAAATATAAAATATTTTAATTATTAAGTTAATTTACTATTGAAAAAGTAACATAAATTTGATAATTGTACAAAATAATTTACAATATCTATAAAATCATAGTGTGATAATATAGTTTAAGGAATAACAATGTTAGTTAATGTTTAAAAAATCATAGTGTATTTATGGTTTAAAAGATAACAATTTTTAGGGTGTGTTTGAATCACAAAGAAATAATAATTTTTGGGTGTGTTTGATTCACAAAGAAGTAAGTACGCGATCGGACAATATAAAATAATATAGAAGACACATTTTTGTATTTTATTGTGTTTTATGATTTATGCATTTTTAAATATAGTTGTTTGGTGTATATATATATATATATATATATATATATATATATATATAATATATATATATATATATATATATATATATATTATATATATATATATATATATATATATATATAATATATATATATATATATATGGATTCTCAATAAATATTTCAACATTCAATTTTAATCTCTAACAATTTTTCTTTCAAATAATAGTCTTCATAAACTTTTTCACCTATAATATTCGCCTTTCTCGTTAAATGTCACTTACCAAAGCTGGTGTGAAGTCAAACAGGATAATTTCTTTTGACATGTGGTAGTGACATGAGATTATATTATTTAAATATGTTATATGTTGCTATGTTGAACAAATCTAAAGCAATTTGGGAACTTCTTCTTCCTCGCAACCTTAAGAATTTATCTTTTTCTTCCTTGTAATCCCATTTTTCCGTAACTTGTTTCCACCCACCAATTTGAAGCAAACCCTTTACAATGGCGTCTTCGATTTCAAGGCGAAGCAAACCCGTTTCGTTTCATTCAACATCTCTGAGCAGGCGTTCAAGAAGATTTTGTGTGTGTCCTGCTCGAGTGGTGTCCCAACAATGCGAGAACAAACATAACAAAGGAAGATATTTTTTTTGTTGAAGATTTTCATTTTGGCAGGTTCATGTCCTTTTCATCTGTAACGATTTCTGATTTATACTATATTGAAATATGTTTGACTATGATTGTAGGGAGACGACACTTGCAATTTATTCATTTAGGATGAAGACATAGAACAAGGAAAAGATGTTGTTGAACTTGTAAGAGATGATGGTAGCAAGATGAAGGAGTTGGAAGTTATTGAAATCATGGAGTTGTACGAAGCTTCAAAGAAGAAGAAGAAGAAACTGAACTCAAAGGCATTTGTTGAAAAATTGAAGTTGATATATGTTGTATTTTTGTGTATGCTCAACATGTACTTGATAATGAAGTGTAAATGTGATTAGTGTTTATTGGCACTTAATCCATCAGAGTGTTGATTAGTTTAAAACTATTGATTAATGTTTATTGGCACTTAATCCATCAAAATGTAATGAAATTTAATCATAAGGGAAAGTTGTTGGTAAGCTTGGTTAAATATTTATATGTTAGTATGGATATGGTATGACCTATAAGTTTTCTTAATATTGGCTAAATATTGATAAAATTTGGACATTGTTTGACAATTAATTGACTTAAATTTGACAAAATTTGGGTGTGGTTTGATAGTGAATTGGCTTAAAATTGACAAAATTATAGACATGGTATGTCCTATAATATTGGATCATGTATGACCTATAACTTTGGCATTGGTTTACAGTTATGGTGATATATGTATCCCGTAATATGGGAAGCAGATTTGTTATACAATATAATTTGAAGAATAAATTGACAACAAAAAACAGATATCCGATCATTATAAAATAGTTGTAACAAGTTTTATAACATATTGGTGATACAATACTATTCAATCTTTACATTAATTAGAGTACAAAATATAGCCAGTAACATACTGACTATTAATTCAAACATTAAACAGGTTCAAAATATGGATAGTAACTACAAAAATAAGCATGGTCTTCATTGAGTTAAACCCTTGCAAATATCTTCCCAGCTTTTGGATTTCTTGTTACTTCCAACGTCATCAACTGTGGTATCCTCTTCATGAATCACCAATGGATCAACGAGATATTTTCCATGGCCTTTTAGGTCTCTTGTTTTGAGAGTCTTTAGCATGTCACTCTTCCTTCTTGCACCAATGAAATCAATATGTTTCTTCTTGCCCTTCATTCCCTTGACCTGCCATAACAAGCAAGTCTTAGTAAATGTAGGGTTTGAAGATACAAAATGTGAAAATAATCACAGGCTCATTGCTACTTGGATCTTCTAAAAAAACCTTGACAATACCTGGTGGTTTGAAGACATTGGTGTTAAAATCCTTTGATTTTTTACTATAGAAAGTTCTGACTCCACCTGACTTGGTTGAACTTGTTTTGATAGTAGATGGTTTTTTTATAGGTGATGTGTCAATGCTAATAGGTTGAATGTCAATGATGTCATCATTACTTAACAATGCTTCTAAAGTCTCAAGATCCAACCCATAATACTTGTTCAAATTAGGAGTCTCAGTTTCATCAACATGTGCATGTGCCTGTGGTTCCACAGTTGGAGTCTCAGTGTCATTAACATGTGGTTCCACACTTGGAGTCGCAGTGTCATCAACATGTGTTTGTGCCTATGATACAACAATTGGAGTCTCAATGCCATCAACATTTGGATGTGCCTGTGGTTCCACATTTGGAGTCTCAAGTCGTCAACATGTGGTGCAACTCATACGCACCGATATGAGATGAAGAATATTTATTCAAAGATTTTTTCTTTTTCAGAGACTCTATACCTTTCACTGGCTCTTTAGGCCTCCTCTGCAATTAAGACATAATTAATAATTACACATTTAAGGTACACAAAATCACAATAGAAATTCAGAACCTAACCCTTTTCTTTTGTGACTTTTTGGCTTTGTTATTCTGGTTGGCCTGTGTAGGAGGTTCATTTGTTTGTAGAGGCATACCTGGTTCAGATGTGACAAGAACAATTTATTTATTTTTCTTGCAAATCCTACTATTATGGCCATATTCCAAGCACTTCTTGCACATATGACTAGTATTTGATCTTTGCCATTTATTTTTCTTTGACTCGTCTGATTCTCTTGATTAAGTCACATGCTTCAAAATAAGACCAATATTCCAGATCTCGACCACTATATGCATAAATGTCCTCACCCTCATATCTTAAGTTGGGGTCTTTTACAAAAGAACCATTGGTGTAGAACACTACCTTAAAATAACCCCATGTCTTGTACATTACACATGGTCAACTGTTTATGACTTTGGTCAAATACGATATACACGTCAAAGTACACACAACGTTATGCATGTATAAATACACTCTAAAAATAACTCAAAAACGACCCACATTAAACATTAATTATCCTAAACTCAAAAAATTACTATCATAAAAATGATGGGTCCCTAAATCCAAAACCCAAAATTGATACTTAACATAGAAATGTCATATTAAAAAAAGTGAACATACTTGAGATGGAGCACAAGATGCACTTTCAATATGTCTATGACCACCACACCACAAACTTTCAGTAAAGATAATGGGACCATCACAACAAGAACTCAACGTTTTTTCCCATTTTCTTCGTAATAGGCTTCAAACGGAAGAGATGAAGCACAAGAACACACAACAAAATAAAGAAGAACGCTGAAGAGAATGAGACCACAAGAACGCAAAAGAATGTAGAGTTTTCAGAACATTATGCAAATAGTGTAAGCTGAAATGGTTAATGAAGAATGCTTTGTGAATTTTGATTTACTAACTTAATAGAAATAATCTAGTTTTTAATCCATGTTGAACAAGTCAATACCTATCAAATTACAAAAGTCAATTCACATATATTGTCACATAAACCTCTTTTAATGTAAGAGATCAAATTTATAAATTGAAAACGTTTAGAGAACATCATTGTCCGAATAATTTTTTTTATAGAAACTAAAGTTGAATAATACTTTATTTATAGATATATTTTGAATCATTCTAACTTATACCCTAAAATATAAATTAAAAAAATAAAAATTATATTTTAAAGAAAGTAAATTCTTTAGGGGTTTAACGGTGATACTCCAACAATGTAAAAAAGTTTTACAATGTCATCCAATAAAAATATATCATTTTATTATGTCATATAAGTATTTTAAAACTTTCAATCTGATTTGACAAAATATATAATCATTATTGATTAACAGTATAAAATAAATTTGTAAAATAAATTTATAGAGTCCGAATATCACCTATTTTCTCATTCTTTATAGTGATACCTTTACATTAAAAGAGCTAGTATTATTTTTCATATTTTTTAATCGTGCGAAAGGGTAAAATGGGTTTTTCATGCCTGCAAACACTTTGCTTATATTGTACTAACTAGTTTCATTCTTAACCTTTCTTCTCCAAGAAGCTGAGTTTTTTCGTTGCTCCGTGTCCTTACAGGTAAGTAACCAATCAACACGTTTTTTTTTGTTCATCTTTCACTCTGTAATGTAATGCATGTTTACTTCATTGAATGAAGATTCATGGCTACACCAAAACAACACATTGAAGAGATACGGAGAACAAAGTTTTCTATTGGCGGGAAACCTAATCCCTTGACTCAAGATCTTCATCACGCTGTCAAGAATCTCTCCGCTGAACTTTATGCTAAAGATGTTCATTTCCTCATGGAGCTTATTCAAGTACATTTACCCTCTCATCTTTTCAACTTCACTTATTTACATTCTCATAATCATGCATAAATAATACAATAATATGTTTTTACTCTATATATATCATTTAATATCAGTTTGTTTTAGTTTTAAAAAAATGGATTTTTTCTTTGCATTTTTGAAAATGGATTTTACAAAATATTTTTTAAAATATTACAAATTTTTTTAATTTATTTTTTATAAATTAAAATACTAATTTTGATATACTACCTACATTCAAATCACAGTTTTTCTCTATTTCAAAATTGATTTTTATGAAAAGCTAAATAGCTTCCAAATTAAGTGATTTTTTTTAAAATTTTGGTATCCAAACAAAAATTTGATAAAACGATGAAATATCTAAAATAACATTTTAAGAATAATTATTCAAACCAAATTTTCATTTGAAATTTTTATAAAAAATTTCTTTGTAAAAAGTTTTTTACATCAAAATATGGGCCCGTTTGTTTTGGCTTTTCTTAAAAATGATTTTTATAGTGTTATATATTTTTGTGTAAAAAAAATTTACAAAAAAACTTTCATAAAAGCGTCAAATAAAAATTTGGTTTGAATAGTTATTCTTAAAATGTTATTTTAGGTATTTTATCATTTTATCGAAACTTTTTTTGGATATCAAATTTTCAAAAAATCACTTAATTTTGAAGCTATTTCAAATAGCTTTTCATAAAAATCATTTTTTAAATATAATTTTTTGAAAAAATTGTGATTTTGACTATGTTTTGATCTTTAATAATATATATTTATATTATAGAATGCACAATTCAATCTTTTAATTTATAAAAAATAAATTTAGAAAAATTTGTAATATTTTAAAAAACATTTTTGTATAATCCATTTTTAAAAATACAAAAAAAAATCCACTTTTTTAAAACTAAAACAAACTGGCACAATATGGCACAATATTACACTATAAAAATCATTTTAAAAAAAAGACAAAACAAACATGCCCTTACATTCTTTGTTTGTAGTTGTATTCATTTTTTAGTCTCTACATAGGTTAAGGGTAGATTATTAACACCTACACTCCTTAACCCACGGAGGACCTTTCTAACTAAAGACACAATAATGATTCTCTTTATTTTACTTATATAACTATCATTGTCTCTATCTAGAACAATGCATGATGTTAAATTGTAGTTGTTTATATTCATGACCATAAAACTATTGTCAATTTCATCAGAATGCTGAAGACAACCATTATATTGACGGAGAGAGTGCAAGACTTGAGTTTGTCATAACTTCTGATGACATTACTGCTACTGGTGCACCAGCCACATTACTTATTTTCAATAACGAAAAGGGTTTTTCTCCAAAAAATATTGAGTCCATATGTAGTGTTGGACGATCAACAAAGAAAGATAATAGGAGCAGTGGTTACATTGGAGAGAAAGGTACATCCTCATATTCAAATATTTTTTAAAGTTGTATACTTTTGACTCGAGAGGTACTTGTGCTAGTATGGCTTCTTTAAATGATAATTAGTTAAATATTTTCATTGATATTGATAGTTTTAATATATGAATCGTAAGTATATACCTTAAATTTGTTTGAATGAATTCAATGTCAATTTTCTCTTTTTTCTTTTTGTAAAGAGGACATTTTTCAGCTATGATATTTGGTTGTTTTTCTTGTGCCAAATTGAATGAGATGATGCAAATTTGACATCATCTCTCCTATGGTTGAATTTCAGGTATTGGTTTCAAGAGCGTGTTTCTTGTTACTGCTCAGCCTTACATTTTTAGCAACGGATATCAGATAAGGTTCAATGAGAGGCCTTGTCCAAATTGCAGAATTGGATATGTAGTTCCGGAATGGGTTGAAGATAAGCCAACTCTTGTGGACATAAAGAAGATATATGGTGCTGGTAAAGATTTTCTTCCAACTACAACAATTATCTTGCCTTTGAAGCCGGATAAAGTCAAACCTGTTAAAATGCAGCTCTCAAGCATTCACCCGGAAGTTTTATTGTTCCTTTCAAAAATCAGACACCTTTCTGTCAGAGATAATGATGAGGACTCCAAATGGAAAACTGAAACTTCCGTATCTATTTCAAGCGAGATTAACTTTGTGACAAGGAAAAACATGAATGCCGAGTCTTACACCGTCCATCTATCTGCTGGAAAAAATAGTAATGACAAAAAGGAATGCAGTTACTACATGTGGAAGCAAAAATTCCCTGTCAAGTTGAAAAATGTGGTGGAAAGGAGAAGAGGTGTGGAAGAGTGTGTTGTGACATTGGCCTTCCCGCATCAGGAGAGGCTTCACAAGGATAAGAGCTTACCAGGGGTTTATGCATTTCTTCCTACAGAGATGGTCACTTATTTTCCTTTTATAATTCAAGCTGATTTTGTTCTTGCCTCATCAAGGGAGACAATTCTCTTTGATGATAAGTGGAATCAAGGGATACTTAAATATGTTCCATCAGCTTTTGTAGATGCATTCAAAACACTTATCACTGTTTCAGATGAAGTTCCAATCTCCAGCTTGCCTTATATGTTCAGGTTCCTTCCAATTCGTAGTTCTCCTTTTGAAAAATTCAATCAGGTGAGGCATAAAATCAAAGCAAAACTGGATGAAAAAAAGATCTTACCTATTGAGACATTCACAAACCAGAAGCACTTCTATAAGCCTCGTGAAGTTAGGAGGCTACTACCTAGCTTTTGGAATATTTTGACAAAGGCTCAGAAGGAGGGAGTGTACTTGCTTGACCTGTCTTCTCATGATGGGATGAAACTATTGAGTTCTTCATTTGATAAAAGCGAGTATGACTATGTACTCAACTTTTTAGGGGTGAAACTGGTGGATGTTGATTGGTATGCAAAGTGCATCCAGAGTTCTAATCTTGTGGACGGAGTATCAGAAAATATCTATCTTGAGCTTTTAGTGTTTGTTTCTAGTTTTTCGTCAAAGTTTGTTGGTGATATACCATTGATTAAATATGTGGCTTCTGATGGGATTCTGTCTTTTTCCAGTCTTAATGAATGCGGGCATCTAGGTGCTGGTGTCAGGTGTTTAGTACTAGCATCCTCAACTAGGAATTGTCCTTGTTCTTGGCTCATCAATTGGAACAATGTATTTGCATGTGTGACAAACCAGTTTTTTATGCCCGAAAGCACACAACAAGCTCTCTTCCAATCACGCGATAAGCTTCATTTGTTGGGATGGCTAAGAACTGTTAATATCCGTACTCTAGATGTGTATAGTTTTGCA
This sequence comes from Lathyrus oleraceus, assembly GCF_024323335.1. Classification (NCBI taxonomy): domain Eukaryota; kingdom Viridiplantae; phylum Streptophyta; class Magnoliopsida; order Fabales; family Fabaceae; genus Lathyrus; species Lathyrus oleraceus. The sequence goes on along the minus strand of NC_066582.1, from coordinate 491,577,523 downwards.
ATTGCTCTCTGCAGTTCTATTAATAATAACTGCAAGCTCGCCATTGCTTATGCTCATTTCTTATACCACTCTTTCTCAAAGGGTTATTTGTCAACTCAGGAGGTTAATGCTCTATGCAGTTCTATTCCACTTGTGGACAAGTTTGGACGTATGACTAAAAGCAGAAACGGAGTTCTTATTCCTGCAAATGTGAGCAAATGGGCAGATTTGATTGGTTCTAATCCATGGAGAAATGAAAATTATGTTGAGTTAGGAAAGGCATACCTAAATGATTCTTCTTATGCAGGCCAACATACGGGTTCAGGGAAGCTTATTGAATTCCTCAAAACCTTTGTTGGAGCTTCTGACATACCTTATATATCTCCTCCAAATGCTGGCTTTTCAGCAGCGGATACACCACTTACCAAAGACAATGCCTTTTTACTTTTGGATTGGATTCGGGATCTGAAGGAAAGGGGAGTTGGCCTACCAAAGAAGTTCTTGGAATGCATAAAAGGGGGCAGATGGCTTAAAGTTACAGGCAATGGATACATGCCCCCTTCTAAGTCATTCTTAATTGGCTCATCATTGGGAAAACTTTTGCAGAATGGTTCAGTTCTTGTTGACATTCCCCTGATTGATGAGATGTTCTACGGGGATAGAATAAATGAATACAAAGAGGAGTTGAAAACAGTTGGAGTGATGCTCAATTGTGAGGAAGCGTGTGAATTCATTGGAAGAGAACTAATGTCTCGGGCAGCTTCTTTCTCTTTAAGTAGGAGTCAAGTTCTTTTGATGCTTAACTTCATCCAATATCTCAAGAAAAGCTTTCTTCCTTTGGACAAATTTGTCAACAGCATCAAAGAAGGGATTTGGCTTAAGACTTCTTGGGGTCTTAGGTGTCCTGTGGGATCTGTGTTGAATGATTCCGGATGGCAAGTTGCGTCACAAATTAGTAACATCCCTTTCATCGATCAATCTTATTTTGGTAAGGAAATATATAATTACAAAGAAGAGCTCAGGTTGCTAGGAGTGATAGTTGATGTAAGTGGAAATTACCCAGTTATCATTGAGCATTTAAAATTACCCTCAAAATTGGCCTCTTTGACAGCTGAAGCTGTTCTTTTGATAATGGAATGCATCAGACACTCGAATACCCCTATTAATCTCTTAAATTCGCTCAAGGGAAAAAACTGCTTGAAGACAAACATGGGTTTCAAAACACCAGATGAATGCTTCTTGTATGACCCAGTATGGGGCTGCATTTTGGAGGTATTCGACGATCTTCCTGTTATTGATCATAAATTTTATGGGGAGAAGATTTTCAGTTTCAAAGATGAATTGAAGCAAACAGGGGTGTTAGTTGATTTTATGGATGCCAACAAAAAATTTGCTAGTCTCTTCGAACAGAAGGCATCAGAAACTTCAATTAACCAACAAAATGTCATCTCATTTCTCTCTTGTTGCAGGCTGTTGGAGGGAACTGATTATAATTTTCCTTCTGATTTCAAAACCATCATACGTAAATCGAAGTGGTTGCATACTAGTGTTGATGGTTTTAGGTGCCCAAAACAATGCATTTTATATGGTCCGGAGTGGAAATTGTTATCTTCTATAACTTGTCTCCCTTTCATTGACTACGGTGACAAATGTTATGGTTTGGGAATACACGAGTACAAGGCAGAGCTGAAGAGCATTGGTGTTGTTACTGAATTTAAAGATGGAGTGAAGTTTGTGCCCAAATGTCTGAATTTTCCTTCAGATCCCTCCACCATTAGTCCTGAAAGTGTATTTTCTTTTCTGGAATGCATCCAACTTCTAATGCATGATAACAAGTTTTCCTTTGGCGGCGATTTCAGAAAAAGATTGTCTGAAAATTGGTTGAAGACACATGCTGGTTATAGGCCTCCAGAGAAGTGTTTGTTGTTTGATTCCAAGTGGAGTTCTTTCTTGAATCCAACTGATGGGCCTTTTATTGATGAGAATTTTTATGGATCGAATTTTGCATCTTTCCAGAAAGAACTCAATGCAATAGGAGTCATTAGTGAAGTTGAGAAGGGGTGCTCCTTGCTTGCCAGTTACATTGAGTCTCTCTCTGACCATGATACCATTGTGAAAATATATAAGTACTTATGTGAACACAGCTGGAAACCTGAGGAGAAAGCTGCAAGAAAGGTTTGGGTTCTGGATGGAAACAAAGCTGGCAAGTGGGTCGATTCTAAAGAGTGCATCGTACATGACCCTGCTAAACTTTTTGGTTCAAAATTTTATGTTCTAGAAGATATCTATGATGACAACAGTATTCTTCTTTTTTTCTACTTTGCAATGGAAGTCAAGAATAAGCCTTCGCTAGAAGATTATTTTGACCTTTGGAATGAATGGGGGAGGTCAATGGAGCAATTGTCATATGATGAGTGCTGCAGGTTCTGGACGTCTATTTCGAAACATCTGAGCACAAATGAAGAGAAAAAACTTGCAGGGAGTTTGATGAAACTACCAACAACATCAGGAAATAATGAAATATTTCTGGTAGATAGGGAAGATGCTTTTATTCCTGATAACATTCTTATGAAGAAGCTTTTTGAGAAGGAAAAGGTTTTTGTATGGTATCCCCAGTATAACATGACACCATTGTCCAAGTGTAAACTATCTGAGATTTACAGAAAAATTGGTGCTAGAAATATTTCTGAATCACTATGTAAAGAAGAATCATCCTTAGTGAATGATGGCGATAAACTGAAGTATGTTGATCCAAATAACATTTTCAACTTGAAGGGGTTGGTTAAACTTATTCTTGGTTTTCTTGCATGTTCTAGCCTCAAAATGGAACCAAAAAAGAGACATGAAGCCGTTCTAAGTCTTATCAACTTGAGTTTCCACGAAACAATGGAGCCACTCAATGTAAGCTATAGTTTATCACTATCATCAGGGGACGTCATTACCAAGAAAGCAAACAAAAGGGTACGTTGGGAAAGTCAAAGTTGCAACTTTATCATCCAGAAGATGGATGAAGCTCCTGGTGATTCATTGAAATATGCTTCAAATTTCTCTGAAGCAATATCTGAGGGTGTTTTGTGTGAGAATCATGATCATGTCCCTGCACTGTCTGAACTAATCACATTAGGTTTTGTTATGAAATTCAAGAATGAAGAAGTTGATTTTCTGATGGAATCCAAGAATCTGCAGATTGACCTTGAAGACGAGGAGTTCCTCAGTTCTACCTTCCCTTTTGACTAAGTCTACTGCCACTGCTTACTTTTGTTTTCGCTATTTTGCTTATGACTGAATTAACTTAGTCTCTAAAATATTTTGCTTATGACTGAATTAACTTAGTGTCTAAAATATTTTGCTTGTTTTACTCTTATTATCTGATGATGAACACTTGTTGGACCTAGAATGTCATGTAATTACGGCCGTAGAATTTCACTGTGTTGATACAATTGCTACTATTATCTAATGCACATTTTCAAGTGATCAATGACTCGACCATTTCTTTATAACCTCTCATTAAGCTGGCCGGCATAAGTTCATGAAATCTCTGATGAAATGGTGCTGCTATATAATGTAATGGCAACTAATTTTGACATTGAGTAGTTAGTAAATGTTTGAGGCAATGAGGCCATCCTCATAGATTTTCGACATCACTTGATTTTTCATTCAAAGCATCATCATTCATCTATGAAGCTCCGACACGCCATTCACACAACGTGTCGCCGTGTCGGACACCGGCCCGCATACGACACTCGTACGACACGTATCAGACACGATTTTGAAGTGTCCAATAGAAAAAAAGATATTTAATTACCACGGATACGGCACCTTATTTCAAATAAAGGACACAACCCAATTAAAAAAATTTCAGAATTTTTTGTTAAAAAAAAATCCTCAAAATTTTTCAAAATTTAAAAAATATATAGGTTTTTTAGGTTTCATATTCCACTTCTTCGTTATAAAAACAACACAATTAAGATTTCTTATTTTTTTATATTTCACTACTTTTGTCTCCACAAATTTCTTTTATCTTCTCCGATTATTTTTCATCTTTGCGCACCATTGCTTCGATTTTCACAAGATATCTATGAATATCAATTATCATGTTTGAAATTTGTTTGAAAGTGTTGAAAGAATTTTTTATTGTTTTATCTTAAATAAACATAAATTTTGCTTCTCATTTTAAACTCTTTACAATTTTTTTCCATAAATTGCATTATTATATTAATATATAAAATATATATAACCGTGTCAGTGTCCTATGATTTTTATATTAGCGGGGTCCTCGTGTCCTTATCCATGTCGTGTCCTGTGTCCGTGTCCGAGTCCGGGCTTCATAGTCATTCATCAATCACTTTTATTTTAGTTAAGATAACAAAATTGTATCTCATCATATTAAACATAATTGCAGTAGAAATGTGTGAATCAATCAACTGTTCATAAAGGTGCTTCAAAAAAAAATTATGTTTAGTAATAATATTGATACTAAAATTCCAGCTAGATATTCTACTTCAGGTATGATAGATAAATCTTTTCCCTTGAGACAAGAAATAAGAAATTGATTTAAAGGTATCAGAACTCTTCTTTATATATTTGGCATAAAGATTTCTACTAACATGTGTTCATAGCATTTTCTTAGCTAGAACAAAATCCAATTACAAGCAAAGTATCAGATTCCAAAATTTATAATACAAGGCAAGTATTCAAATTTCAAACACAACTAATAACTACTGCAAAACTCAATCATCATGATTATATACAAAAACACTATCACTAAGAAAATCATCCATGAATGGAAGTCCCAAAAAAGCCTTCTTCTGGTATCTCCAAGTGGCAATGCTCTTCAGCAAAAAGCAAAATTGTGAATAACTTCAATCCTATATGCCAAGCTGTCCAAAAACTAACTCTCAAAGGAAAGTTTGTGATCACCTTGAATCAAAAGATATCAATACCTGGAAAATTCATTTCTGTTCAGATTTATAGCGGCACAGAAGTGGATCCTAGTAAGTAAATTTCACACACTAACACTGTCAATGTTCTTTTGATCGAAAAAATTTAGTTTAGTTTTTCCTTTTCGGTTTTAAACTTTGTATTGCATTGAACAGATACCGGTAAAGGGTGGTTGAGTGAGAAAGCATATTTTAAAGAACGCAGAAAAAACCAGAAATATCAACATGATGATAATGACGATACACAAACCAAGATTAAGACATATAAGATTAAACTACATGTTGATGCACATTTCGGAACTCCAAGAGCTTTTGTGATTCAAAACAAACACAACAAGAAATTTTATCTTCTTTCTGCATCTATTGAGACTTGTACCAATAGAATCATTCACTTTGATTGCAATTCTTGGATTTATCCAATCAAGAAGACTAAATTTGATAGACTTTTCTTCTCAAATAGAGTAAGTTCCATTTACATGCTTGATTTATAGGCTAATTTTGCGCAGTTACATTCATGAAATCAGAAATTTGTGTAATCATGACAGTGCTATGTTCCGAGTCAAACACCCAGAGCTTTATTGGAACTAAGAAATGATGAGCTTGATAAATTGAGAGGTAATGGAATGGGAGAAAGAAAAGAATGGGATAGAATCTATGACTATGACTACTACAACGATCTCGGCGATGTTGACAAAGGTTCGGAGCATTTTAGACCTGTCTTGGGAGGTTCAAGGTTATATCCATATCCACGTCGAGTTAGAACCGGTCGTAAAAATAGTACATCAGGTACTTCAAGGTCACAAGCAACAAGTTTTGACATATATGTACCTTCAGATGAGATATTTAGTCCTAAAAAATTGAAGGAGCTCAAGTCAAACTCTATACATGCCATAGTACAATTGCTACCTTCAAAGACAGAATCGTTACCTCAACAAAGTTCGAGAAGCGTTCAATCATTTGAAGAGATACTTAACATGCTCTCTAGGAATAGAAACCAAACAATAGAGGGATGGATCAGAGACAACTTAAAGAAATTGGTGCCAAATGAGGACTTAAAGGAAATAACTCATGCAATCAAGGAAAACCATATGCATGATCCTATCCCTCAAAACATATATGGTAAAAGAGCTCAATATGATTTCTATGTAGATATTTTGGTTAATTAGCGAAATAATTTATGACATTTTCGGAGTTATCTTATGCATTTCAGAAAATGAATGGGCTTGGAATGATGACATGGAGTTTGGACGACAAATGCTTGCAGGAACACACCCTATCAGAATCCAATGCTTGATGGTAATTCATACACGCAAGATTCATAAACCATGCTTTAGAAATAATTTGTTTCTTTACTGTCATAAAATCTATAGTTGTATAACCACAAAATCATTTAAACTCGCGAGTTTGGCCTAATCATCATTTGTTTCTGTTAACCTTTCAAGACATTTCCACCTCAAAACAAATTTGGAGTACAAAGTTCAATAAAACAATCAACCATAGAACAGATGCTTGAAGGATGGACACTTCATCAGGTAAGTAACAACAATCTAGAACCCTTGTATTTCTAGTTTTATGTACCCTAACCTAGGATGAAGAACTTATTTGGTTTTTTGCTCTTTCACCACAAAATTGTGTTAGGCTTTGGAACAAGGAAGAATATTCATGTTGGATCACCATGACTATCTCATGCCATATTTGAACAGAATAAATGCAAATGGAGTATGTGCTTATGCATCAAGGACACTTCTATTCTTAAGAAGTGATGGCATGCTTAAGCCACTGACCATAGAACTCAGCTTGCCAGGATCATCTCTAGCTCTTGAAATCCATAGAATTTTTCTTCCATCAAAGCAAGGGACACAAGCAGCACTTTGGCAACTTGCCAAAGCTCATGTTTTAGCTAATGATGCTTTTTACCATCTACTAGTTAGCCATTGGTGAGTTAAAACCTGTAGTATTCAATTTCAATTACTAAAGTTCTAGTGCTCATATATCAAACTTTACTTACAAAGATATTATTTCCCCTTTTCTTTGTTTTAAATTAACCCTAGTTGAGATTGTAAAATAGTTTTACACATGCATCCAATTATATATCACCTATGAAGCACAGACACAGACACCTGACACGATACTAACACATTGACTGACACCTGTAATAATTTGAACGCGATCACAATATCATTTTGGTGATCAGAAATGTTGACGTAATCGTAAAATGTGATTGAACTTATGTGTAAAACAATTACGCAAAACTACAAGGTTATTTGTGTGATTTAATTATTCTGCAATGAAAAGTTTTTCAGGTTATACACACATGCAGTTGTTGAACCATTTATTCTTGCTACCAAAAGAAGACTAAGCGTCATGCATCCAATCCATAAGTTATTGAATCCTCATTTCAAAGACATCATGCACATAAATGCCTTGACTAGACATATACTTATTAACTCTGGTGGAATTCTTGAGAAAATATTATTTCCTGGTGAAACCTGTATGCAAATAACATGTGATCTCTATAAAGAGTGGAAATTTACCGAACAAGGACTTCCAGCTGATCTTCTCAAAAGGTAGATTCAAAATCGAGACTATTATAGCTAGTGAATCGAGATACGACTAGCATGTATCGTAAGATTCTAATAACCGATTATTGATTTTGCAGGGGTATGGCTGTAGAAAACCTAGATGAGAACAACCCAAATGGAATTCAACTTCTCATGTTGGACTATCCCTATGCCATTGATGGACTTGAAATATGGGCTGCCATAAAATCGTGGGTCAATGACTTCTGCTCAATTTTCTACAAAGACAACGAGGCCATCGAAGCTGATGTTGAACTTCAAGCATGGTGGTCAGAGATTCGATCTATTGGCCACGGCGACAACCACAATGAGACGCGGTGGTACCAAATGACAACACTCTCAAACCTTGTGGAAGCATTAACAACTCTCATATGGATTGCTTCGGCGCGCCATGCAGTTATAAACCACCAAAAACATTCACATAATGATAACTCTCCCACACTATGCAGGAAGTTTATTCCAGTAGAAGGAACGGTTGAATTTGGCGAGTTCCTTAAGGATCCTGATAAGTTCTTCACCAAGATGTTACCTGATAGGTTTGAGACGAGTCTTGGTTTAGCATTGGTAGATTTGCTCTCAAAAAATACTTACGATGAAATGTACTTGTTGAAATGCCAACCGTCACATGGTTGGATAGACAATGAAATTGTCCAGAATAGATTTGCTGAGTTCAAAGAAGAACTAAAGGAGATTCAGATAAGGATCTTGCAAAGGAATAAAGATCCTAAGCTCAAGAATAGACGCGTCCCTGCAAAAATTGATCATAACATTGTGTATCCTAAGATGCCTAGTTCTGGATCAAGAAGATGGAATCATGGAAAGAGGAGTGTCTTATAACTTATTAAGTTAATTTGTTCATAGAATGTGTTCACTCACTCTGTTTTCCTTTTGTAATATGTAATTGAGAAATAGCTCATGATAAACGAGAGTTCCGACAAAAAATAAGTAAATTTTAACCATAAATTGTTTGAGCCAATATTCGAATTCGAGTTCTCCTAGAACAAGTTGGGCTTATATTAATCTAACTGCCATAGCCTCACTTCAAGCATAAAATAATTGAAAAGCATGTAAATCTAGTAATAAATTAGAGTGGTACATATAATATAGATATAACTTCTTGTCTCCATAAACCCACAAATCATATAATTCATGGAAAATCCATAGCAGCATTACTATCTCTTTCTCATATTGGCAATCCAGCAAGAAAACGTTTGTAAAATTCCAATGCTTCTTGTGGCTTATATTCCGGAACAGTATGCCCAGCTCCCTTTATGGTCAGAAAAGTAAGATTGTTGTCATATCCTTGAGTAAAGCTGCAGCAAATATAAGATAAGTAACTCAATTTATAATCAAGATTCTCATATTTTGATGACATATTGTAATCCCTTTGTTTAATTGATCAAGATATTTGAAGATTCATTAAATAGGATGATGAGATAAGAGGGAAATGGTGGTAAATACCCAACAACTTGACCATTGGATAACCAAGGTCTCCATTCATCAACAATCTTGTATCCGATTGATCTCGTCCATGCTTGACTCCCCGTAAATGGAACACACATGTCATGATCACCGCTGCAAGAAACACGAAACTTGTAATGTTTATATCAATTACAAAAGAAGACGCCTTCGCTGAAGTAATTATCAAGGAAACATATGTGTAAAAATACTGTAATGCTGTAAATTCACCTGAATATAAGAGCTCGGTATCCTTTGGAAGTTAGGTTCTTGTGGTACTTAATCATGCTTCCAGCGTCATGATCGAAGGAAATTTTGTCTGTGCATAAATCCCAACTACTGACCACACTTTTCTGTTTTATCGAAAAATATCATAGTTCAGTGCTTTGACATCAAAAGTAGATGTACCATACAAGAAACCTCACCTCTGCAGTGTGAATTGCTTTCCTGACTTCTTCATTGTTCAACCATACGTCTGCAACGGTGCCGTCCTAAGGAGATTGTTAGATCTTGTTACTTGTCAAACAATGAAAAGGTAATACAACTATATCAACTAGAAAATTGGTTATGATCGTATCTTATTCGTAAAAACCCGGCAGTATTTAATCAAAGAAAATATGATACAATAATAAAGAAACATACTACGCATGGAACATTGTTGCTACTGGTAAGTTGCGGCCAAGTGGGTACAATTCCGTCTCTGACAGGTGCTCTTAGGGGCCAAGCACGGCCGAACATTCTTTTCCTCACAAGATGAGGTTTCTCAGTCTCACCTAACTTCCGGAAACTAGACGGCAACTTAACATAAGTAGTGATAATCTTGTCCGCCTCAGTGCCATGATAGCATGGTTCTAGAATGTTATATATGTTTAACCCGGCAATGTCCTGAAAATAGCAAGAACAATCAATGAGTGACAAATTTGCGTTACTCATTTAATCTCGGCACTGCAATACAGTTAAATCACCTCATCAATTTTGGTAAGCCTGTCTGTACAATTATCACTGAGCGAATTATAGAAATTCCCATTACACTCGCGATTAGCCTCCTGCAACAGAATGCATCGTGACTTGAAGAAACGTACTTATACAAGACAACATAGCAAGGTTTCAAACAAAATATAAAGATCCAAACTTGCTCTTAAGGGGTTTATTTTCACCTCAAACAATTCATCCGGGATAAGACCCATCCCATGTACAAATGGAACAAGAGCATTGCCATCGATTAGTTCATCTGTAACACCATTTCCAACAATGTAACCCTGCACACAACGATTTTCAGATTGCAGTTACAGACTTAAAAACAACGATCTAATCACTTAAAGATAAACGACCTTAAAATTCAGTTTGGGCTTCACATCCGCATCAATTCCTGTAGAAAATCAAGAAAGTGAACATTACTAATGATTCAAACACATTTATTAAACACTTTAGGACACAACTTTGTACCTTTCATTACTTCATAGGCAAGAGTAGGCACATAAACTCCGGCATATGACTCTCCAGCAATGAAGAAAGGATTGGAAAGGAACTCGGGATATAGTTCAAACCACTGGTTTTGTCAAAAGAGAAACAAAATCGATGAGAACACAGATTTGCTGATTCTAATAATACATCGAAATCTCCAGCTGTTTCCTTAACTACCTTAAGGAGAAAGACATGCGAATCAGACGCAGTCTTTATGTCTCCAGTTACATAATCAGTTTCATTCTTAGAGTATGAAAATCCAACACCAGCCGGAGAGTCCAAATATATAATACTGGAAACCTATAATGCAAAATCAGAATCATAAATAACTAGCAATCGATGAATTACAGACTCACAAACCAAAACATATCTACGAGAAGAAATCATCTTTCCCTTTCAAAATTCGATAAAGTTCAAAAAAATCGATACCTTGGTCCAGCTGTATGGATTGAGATGCAGAGTTGGCAGGCCTCCCTTACTCTTTGCTGCTTCAAAATTAAAAGGACCTGAAAAAAGCATAATCAATTGCAACATGATTCATAAACAGAATCACAATTCACAATGCCAGAAAAATCAAGAAAAACTCAAGAAAACAAACATAGACTTAATATACTAAATATAGATCCTTATTTTTTTAATTAAAAAACATCACACACATTCTTAATTCAAAATGCAAATTCCAAGAACAGCATTTTCTCTGTGGTTTCAGGTTAGGTTAAACATAACCTTCAACTAAATAGACATGCATATCATGTGTTTGATTAAACGTCTAAACAGAATAACAAGAATAATTACCATGTTCATAGATGAAACCATCAAAGCTAGAGCAACCAGGTCCACCATTAAGCCAAAGAACAACCGGATCCTGAGAAGGTTTACTTTCTGATTCAACAAAATAGTAATACAAATTTCTTCCATGACTTTCATCCACAGTTACATACCCAGCATAATGCTTGGAAGGTATTGTTCCATTGAAACCTGGAATCTGAGTTACAATGGCACTTTCTGGTGCTGAATTTGTCACCACAATGCTCAGATAAATGTGAAGTAGTAACAGCAAACAGACACTGCTACCTGTTTTTTTCATCCTTGTTTGTTTCGTAAATAGAAACAAAAATTAATGTTAAAATATAAACAAAAAACAATTTTGTCAAGAACAACACAGGTTGAAGCTCAATTTATAGAATAATATAAGTGATATGAGTGTATCAGTCACTTTTTTATGATCAAGTTGAAATTTGTGAAACCTTGATTAACTTCAAAGTCAAGTGTAATGAATATGAGAGAAAAGAAAAGTGATACACCCTCAGGTCACTAATTAAATAAATTAATGGTCAAATATAATGAATATTATAGTATCATCTCTACCACAAATTTTAGGAGATAGTACTATTTAATATTATATCTCTGCAACAACTTTTGTGTGAGATAGTAGTACTATTTAAATTAAATAAAATTTAAAAAATATTATTTTTTATCAAATTAAAAAAATTGAATGAGAATAATTATAATTTAAAAATAGTGACTGTTTTTTTCCTGTAATTAATGGAAAGTGGCGTTGGAGTTTTGGATTGATTGTAACTGAACTGAGAAGATAAGTAAAGTGGTGTTATTGGTCAGATATTTTTATAGATCACGACAATTTTGGTTTTTACACAACACACGTTTTTCTTTTTTAACTTTGGTTTTTACACGACGCTCGTAATCTTAATAACTTCTGGTTGACAAAATGGGCCGTAGTAGTTGGCCACGTAGTAGTTGGCCACAGTTTATCCACACCCTATCGTTATAACTATATTTCTATATTTTTTTTAAAAATATCAATTTTATCTTTATTTATTTTTAATCAGTTTGTCATTTCATTTTTAACTATTAAATTGAGATTTTTGAAAATTATACTATTCACTCTCGTATCCGAACACATTAGAAAAGATTTTCGATATATTTTTTTCCTAAATCGAAATATTTTGTGGAAGACATCCAATTTAATGTATAACGTGTTCCGGAAGACTTATTTGAAGAGTTCCGATTCAGTTTTAAAAAAAAACTTTTTAGAACACTTAGGATATGTGTTCTGGTTAACAGACTAACATATATCGGAAATCTTTCCAAAAGACCTTCGGTGTATTCTTTTTATGATTCGGAACTCTTTGAAATTTTTCGATTTGCATTGTTAATTTTTTTTTAATAATTTTTTATTGTGCGGGTATGAAAATTCTTTCTCAAATATGTGTAGATATTTATGGTACTTTTTAACTACTCAAAGATTTGGTACACGAGAAGAGGTGATCAGGTGGATTAAAGAGGTTGAAATCCATAATAAAGTAATTGTTATTATCACTCATTCAGATACTGAAACAGACAAAAGACGGAGAAGTAACAAATTAATATTTGGTTGTGATAAAGGTGGGAAATACAAGGATATTGATAGTGGAACCCAAAGTGCGTCCAAAAAATGTGGATGACCATTTAAAATAAGGTCGACTCCAACGAAAGATGGGTATGGTTGGAAGATTGATGTAAAATTAGGGATCCATAGTCATGGTTTACTTGATAGATTAGAAGGTCACTCCTTTGTTGGTAGATTGACCACGGATGAGAAGCAGCATGTCATGATTTGACAAAGAGACATGTACTACCTAGACACATATTGTTTTTCTTGCAAGACCGAGATCCAGAGAATGTGACTCAGATCACGCAAACATACAAGCATAAGAGTTTGATAAAAAAAAGATATAAGAGGTCTTAGAAGTGAGATACAACATTTGTTTAAGATTATTGAGGATGCAGACTATGTGTATTGGAGTAGAAAAATGGATGACTCGGAAGTTATGAGAGAGATATTTTGGGTTCATTCCGATTCAGTTAAGTTATTGAATATTTTTTCTATTGTGTTAGTTATGGACAACACCTACAAGACAAATAAATATATACACATTTGTTTGAAATTGTTGGCATGACATCAACCGAGTTGACTTTTACTATCGCATTTGTAACACCCTTCTAAAATACCCCAAATATTTAATTAAAATAACAATATATCAATCAGAGTAATATGCAATTAAGGGTGTCACACAATCTACTTTACACCATAATAACTGTCATGCTCTTTATTTAATCAAAATAACATTTTTGCATAATTCGCAGCGGATAGAAATCAACCAACCATTCAAAACATATAACATATTACAGGTAAAAAGGTTCAACAACCAACAATAAAACAATTAAAACATCCCGTCCCGATGTTACATCTATCAGAGCACGACCCACTAAGTAGACTACACTAGACTCCAGGCACTAGCTTCTACTCAATCACTGCTCGTTACCTGAAAAATAGTTGTAAGGGTGAGTTCCTCAATCGATATAATAAGCATTATAAAATATCATGCAATGTTAAGTAATTTAACACGTTTCGTCACCCAAATCAGATTACACATTCAGCAACGACAATATCAACTCAATCATACTCAACATCAACACAACACCCCACACACAACACACATATAATACTGGAATACATCCATTCATATTTTACGCCATACAACAAACCAATAAAAAATGCAACTCTAATGAGACTCGACTCATCATGCATGTGGTACCATTCAGAGTAAAACTCCCAACTTAAAATCATTGCCATTTTATTGGGCATCAAGGCATAAGCTTTCAACTTTCAACTTAAAATTTGCCAATCCAGGCCAACGTGGTGTGAGCAAAGCTCCGACTTAATGCATATGAATTTACATAACATACACGACTTTAAATTCCCACAACATAATAACAATAGCAACACAACAATATTTTCAACACAATCAACTTAGAATCAACTTTGGCTCACCAAGCCTACAACTCAGAATCTTTTACAACTGTCCGTACACGGAAACAACTTCACACTCATTCACACTTGTATCAGCACTTCATAACATAAACCCAACAAAATTACTCATCACAATTAACTATAATAGGCCAATCACCAATTATGTTCACAACATTAAAATATCAATTTTTCCAATTTCCAACAGTGTTAACCGGTTAACGCCCTGGGTTAACCGGTTAACGCAGGACAGAACACGCTTTCTGGCCATTTACAACAGTGTTAACCGGTTAACGCCCTGGGTTAACCGGTTAACGCAGACAAAACAACAATTTTTCACAATTCATAACAGTGTTAACTGGTTAACACCCTGGGTTAACCGGTTAACGCAAGACAGAAAGTTGTTCCTGCGCTAACACAAAGCAGAATGCAGAATTTTCCGCATTTTCCGCCGTTGGAGGACTTCCGGACCTCCGATTCCAATTCCGTAAAAAGCGATACGTTCGGGGAATCACGACTCACACAATTACCGATTCAATTACAGCTTAAACACAGTTTATTCATCATAAATTTTCAGCATTCAACAATCCCAATTAGGGTCAATTCAACGGTTTATCACTACCCATTACATGCTAATCTATAATACCCATTAAACGACGATAAACCCCCCTTACCTGAATTAATCCGGCAGCCTTTAGCTTCAAGCTCTTCTATTCTCCAACCTTTGCTCTCTTGCTCTTCCTCTTTGCCCTTTCTCCACTTTTCAGCGCTTCTCTGCTTTCACGTGAAAAACCCTCTTACCAAAATGGAACTCTTTTTCTTATTTCCAACTTATATATATTTTCCAATAATTATTATTCCAATAATAATAATAATAATAATAATCCAATAATTTCAATTATTTAATTAAATTAATAAATATAATATTAACTTAAATTAAATAATTATCTTATTTTTATCGGGGTGTTACAACTCTCCCCTACTAAAAGAGTTTTCGTCCTCGAAAACATACCTCAAGCGAATAACTCCGGATAAGACTCCTTCATCCGACTCTCAAGTTCCCATGTCATGCTTTCGCCCGCAGCTCCCAACCGAACGACTTTAACCAACACAATCTCTTTTCCTCGAAGAGTCTTTGTTTCACGATCTTCAACTCGTACAGGCTTTGTCTCCATTGTTAAATTATCCCGCACTTGCACATCATCCATACTAACCACATGAGACGGATCTGAGATATACTTCCGAAGCTGCGACACATGGAATACATCATGCAAATTCGAAAGATTAGGTGGTAATGCCATCCGATAAGCAACTTTTCCAACTCGTTCTAAGATTTGATACGGACCAATGAAGCGAGGAGTGAGCTTTTTAGACTTCAAAGCCCTCCCAACACCGGTCACAGGCGTGACTCTCAAAAACACATGGTCACCAGCTTGAAATTCTAAATCCTTCTTCCGCTTGTCATGGTAACTCTTCTGCCTACTCTGAGAAGCTTTCATCTTCTCTCGGATAAACTTCACTTTCTCGGTAGTTTCTCGAACTAACTCTGGTCAAGTACTACACCCTCACCAGATTCGTGCCAACACAACGGAGTTCTACATCTACGACCATACAATGCTTCAAAAGGCGTCATTCCGATACTAGAATGGTAACTATTATTATGTGTGAACTCGATCAATGGAAGATAAGTGTCCCACGAACCTCCTTGTTCAAGAACACAAGCTCTCAGTAAATCCTTCAATGACTGAATAGTTCTCTCAGTTTGGCCATCAGTTTGAGGATGATATGCCGAACTCAACCTCAACTTAGAGCCCAACGAATCTTGCAGACTTTTCCAAAATCCCGATGTAAACCTCGGATCTCTGTCCGACACAATACACAGAGGAACACCATGCAACTTTACAACTACTCGGATTTGTAAATCTTCGCCAACTTCGCAATTTGGTAAGTGATGTTAATAGGTATGAAGTGAGCCGACTTCGTGAGCCTATCAACGATCACCCAAATCGAATCATGCCCTCTTAAAGTAGCAGGCAGCCCCGTTACAAAGTCCATAGAAATGCTATCCCATTTCCATTCTGGAATTTCCAACGGTTGCATCAACCCAGCAGGCTTCTGATGCTCAATCTTCGACTTCTGACAAGTTAAGCACGCATACACAAAACGAGCCACATCTTCTTTCATTCCGGGCCACCAAAATAATTTCTTTAAATCCTGATACATTTTAGTAGCTCCTGGATGAATACTCAAACTGCTTCTATGACCCTCTTCTAGAATACTTCTCTTCAAAATCGCATCATCAGGAATACAAATCCTTTCCCCTAATTTCAACACACCTCTCGCATCAATCTTAAAGTCACTCTTCTCTGATTGACCACAACGATTAAGGATATCTACTAATTTCACATCCAATTTCTGTGCCTCTCGGATACTATCCATAAAATCATTATTAATCTTTAGCATTCCTAGCATTACACTCTGCGGGGTTACTTCGCAAACCAAACTCATATCACGAAATTGCTCAATTAATTCCAACTCCTTAATCATCATTGCTGACACATGCAAGGTCTTTCTACTTAAAGCATCGGCCACAACATTTGCTTTTCCTGGATGATAATTCAAACCGAAATCATAATCCTTAAGCAATTCGAACCACCTACGTTGTCTCATGTTCAGCTCTTTCTGATCAAATAGATACTTTAAACTTTTATGATCGCTGAAAACTTCAAATCTGGAACCATAAAGGTAATGCCTCCAGATTTTTAGCACAAACACCACAGCAGCAAGTTCAAGATCATGCGTAGGATAGTTCTTTTCATGAATCCTTAACTGTCGCGACGCATAAGCAATTACTTTATCATTTTGCATGAGTACACCTCCTAAACCCATCAACGAAGCATCACAGTAAATTATAAACGGTTCCTCCGGATTTGGCAAAGTCAAAACCGGCGCCGACGTCAATCTCCTTTTTAATTCATTAAAACTCTCTTCGCACTGAACATCCCACACGAAAGCTTTACCCTTACAAGTTAATTTAGTCAACGGAAGTGCTAGCTTAGAAAATCCTTCAATAAACCTTCTATAATATCCAGCTAATCCCAAAAAGCTTCTAATCTCGGTAACCGACTTAGGAGTCTCCCATTGCCATACAACTTCTACCTTGGAAGGATCTACAGCAATACCTTTTCCTGAAATTACATGGCCGAGAAAACTGACTTCTCTTAACCAAAACTCACACTTGGACAGCTTCGCATACAATTTCTTATCTTTCAAAACCTCCAACACTAATCTCAAATGTTCCTTGTGCTCTTCTTCGGACTTAGAGTAAATCAAAATATCATCAATAAATACTACCACAAAATGGTCCAGATAAGTATGGAAAATACGATTCATGTATCCCATAAATACTCCCGGCGCATTAGTCACACCGAAAGGCATCACAGAATACTCATAATGTCCATACCGAGTTCTGAACGCTGTCTTCTGGATGTCTTCATCTTTCACTTTGATCTGATGATAGCCCGATCTCAAATCAATTTTACTGAACACACAAGCACCCACTAATTGATCCATCAAATCATCTGTTCTCGGTAGTGGATACTTATTCTTGATCGTTACTTTATTCAATTGTCTATAATCAATACAAAGCCTCATACTACCATCTTTCTTCTTTACTAGCAACACTGGAGCTCCCCACGGTGATACACTTGGTCTTATAAACTTCTTCTCAAGTAAGTCTTCCAATTGCTTCTTTAATTCATACAATTCAGATGCCGACATTCTATACGGTGCCATTGAAACAGGCCTAGTACCAGGTACCAGATTAATAGTAAATTTAACCTCCCTCTCTGGCGGCACACTAGGAATTTCATCAGGAAAAACTTCAGGGAATTCTTTCACCACTAACAGTTCCTCTATCTTAGCTTTACTCTCAACCGACAACGTCGCCATCAAAGAAAACATCTGAGCTCCCTCCTTCATCAATTTTCGCAATTCTCTGAAAGGTAATAAGTCAACTCCTTCCTCTTCAGGAGTGGAAAACCTCACCGACTTACGATGACAATTTATATGAACATAATTATACTCTAACCAGTTCATACCAAGAATTACATCCATCCCATCCAACGGCAAACATACTAAATCAACATAGAAATCTTTATCGAAGATCGACAAAGGACATTTTAAACATACCAAAGAAGTAGTTACTGATCCCTTGTTAGATGCCCAAAAGTGCTTATTTAAGCTATCATATGTGGGCATCTTTCACTCTTTTGCCTTGCTAAAATTGTCAAAATCACATTTATTTTACATGGAATGCGTTACATTGATAAACAAGCTTGGTGCCTTTGATGTGTTTGTTATTGTGCAGGAAAGGCATGAATTAATTGATAATAAAGACACAAGAGAATTGGCAAAGGAACCAAAGCAAAGGAGCATTTCATCTGCCTGCTCGCTAGGCGAGGCTGTGGCGAAGAATGGGTTCGCTAGGCGAGCTCCTGGCGAACAACTCCAGTAAATTAGCAAATTAATTCGCTAGGCGAGCTCATGGCGAAGTCTGCAGCGAATTCATTCTGTTTTGGTGAAAAAGTGCAGCCAGCACTCACTCGCTAGGCGAGGCTCTAGCGAGTCCCCAGCGAGCATTCCAGTAGCAAAACCTCTCAACCTCGCTGGGGGCGAGCTTGAGGCGTTTCCTTCGCTAGGCGAAGGTATGTTCGCTAGGCGAACATGACAGTTCACCAACGCCCTGTTTTCTCTGGGCGCAGGAGCCTTCTGTGCTCATTTTGGACCTTCGCTAGGCGAGCCATTCTGCTCGCCTAGCGAACATGACAGTTCTGCACTTGTCTATAAGTAGCAGGTGCCACTTTTGGGCACCATACCTCATTTTTACCAACTTTTCCATTTTTTGTACTTTCTCCTAGATATTTTACAGCATTGCTTTGTGGGAGATTTTATGCCCTAATTTCATTTCTCTTCATCTAGCTACCATCTTCCACAAAAAGAAGGTGGATTCCCATCCAACTTCGATTATTCGACTTGGATGTTGATCAACCCTCTTTTCTTACTTGCCGACCAAGCTACCATGAAAATGAGTAGCTAAGTCTTCCATTTGTCAAGGTTAGATGTAGGTGATTTCCAAGCTTTGTGTGTAAATGTAAGGATCCTCATATGTAAACTCTTTAACGGTAAATATATGATGAAAACTTTGTTTCTATTTAAAACTCTTTGTGTTGGTATTTGATCGAGAGATGTTTACCGATTCTTGACCTAGGTTTTCATCCAAACTTGTTTGTTAGCTAGAGATAGTAACGAATGATTTTGTTCACCATAAGGTTGAACCAAAACGTTGTCTTTTTGATAGATTGTGTTCGAGAGAAACAATGGATCAAAATGGCAAAACTCACAATGGGTGTTCGAGAGAAACGCATTGAGAGGACTTTGTGAAATTATTTATCATCTAAAGGAGTTTATAAGATGATTGACCGAGCAAATACATGCAAAGCAAATGTAATCATTGAAACCTAACTTTGACAATATTTCTCATATTAATCAAAACGTAACTTTTACCGCAATTAATTACTTTGTATGCAAGATAACTTGATTAAAACCAAAACCCTAGTGTTACATTAAGTTAAGATTAATTCAACCATTGAACGGCAGTGATATCTTACAATCTCTGTGGATACGATAACAAAAACCCGACACTTAAAAACTGTCTCAACAAAATGGCGCCGTTGCCGGGGATTGTTAATTGATATTGCGAGCATCGCATTGGTTGTTTAAGTTTTAGCTTGTGAATTTTTGACTTGTGCTTGTAATTTGTTTGGTTTAGTGTGCAGCTTACGTTTTATGCGAGGGAAAATCCCTGTGGACGAACTTCTTTTTGATCCTGAGATCGAGAGAACCGCAAGGAGGCTCAATAGCAAAACAAGACGTAGGAGGCAACAGGCTAGGCAACGCCAAGAGCAAGGAGAAAGTTCTTCAACCACAAATCCACACCCATTCGTACCAAACATGGAGCCACAACCACCACCACCGATTTCTACTCCATGTATCAACAGTCCAAGGAACACCGCTCAGTTTGCCAACCAAACTGGAAGGCAAGCTGAGATGAAGACGGGAACTCTGAATTTATTGTATGGGAGTCCATTCACCGGAATGGACCATGAAGACCCATTTGCTTTTCTCACAAAATTCTATGAGATAGCATTGGCTGCCGGAGTGGATCAGGCTCAGGAGCTTCCGTTGTTCAGACGTTTATTTCCTCACGCTTTGCTCGGTAAAGCAAAGGATTGGTATCTCGATCAAACACCTGCCGTAATGACAGATTGGAATGTGTTAGAGGAGAAATTCATTGAAAGATTTTTCTCTCATAACCGATTCATGGAATCAAAGACGGCAATCTCGGTGTTTTCTCAAGGAACCAGTGAATCGTTGAATGAAGCGTGGGAGAGATTCAAGTCCATGCTTAGGAAATGCAAAGGGCATGGATTTGATGAATTAACTCAAATCCATATCTTCAGAAATGGACTTCAACCAAACTGTAAGACGTTGTTGGATGCCACCTCAGGTGGCTCGTTGATGTCAAAAAGTGCCGAAGAAGCCACAAACATTATCAATCGCATGGCTTTGAATGATCTTCAGAGTCAAAGTCGTGGAAATTCTTTGAAGAAGGCGGGAGTGCTTGAGTTAGGGACGAATGATGCCATACTTGCCCAAAACAAGCTCATCTCACAACAAGTGGAACTCTTAACGCAACAAATCAAAGAGTTAAGAGAATCGTCAAAAGCTAAACAAATAGCTTGTTGTGAACTGTGTAAAGGTGAACATGACACTGGATTTTGTCCACCTCCCGGTTTTGACGAAGTAAATTACATGGCCAATCAACGGGACTATCAACCAAGACAACAACAACCTTATCAACCGCACCCTCAACAACAACAACAACAACAATTCCAAGGGAACCAAGGGTTCCAACCTAGAAGCAACTATTATCATAACCAAGGTTATGGAGGTGGTTCTTCTAGCCGTCAAAATCCTCCCCAAAATCCGTATCAATCTCAACAACCGCTGGTAGTCAATTCTAAATTGGAAGAGACATTGACGCAATTCATGCAAATGTCAATGGCCAATCAAAAGAGTAATGACGCGGCCATAAAAAATCTTGAAACTCAAGTTGGGCAACTTGCCAAGCAACTCGCTGAACAACAAACCGGTTCTTCTTTTTCGGCTAATACGCAAACAAATCCTAAGGAGCATTGTAAGGCGATTATGACGAGAAGTGGAAGGGAGTTGGGTAGTGAAAATGAAAAAAGAGTGGAGAGTGAAAAAAGAGAGAAAGAGAAGGAGATTGAGGAGGAAATAGTGGAAGAAAATGTTGACGGTGAAGTAGGAGTATGGAGTGATGAGGAAGTAGTTGAAAATAATAAAAATAATGGTGAAGTTGAACAAGAAAAGGTGTGGAGATTGAGGAAAACAAAAATGATGAGGTGATAAGGGAGGTAGCGAAGAAGCCTAGATGGAAAAGTGCTAGAATTGCAAAGGGAAAGGAGGTAGTGAGCGCTACTCCGGTCCAAAATCTTCCTTACCCTCATGCCCCTTCCAAAAGGGAAAATGAACGGCATTACGCCCGGTTCATGGATATTTTTAAGCAATTACAAATAAACATTCCGTTTGCTGAAGCTTTGGAACAAATGCCAAAGTATGCCAAGTTCATGAAGGACATACTAACCAAAAGCGGAGGTATACGGAACCGGAGACCATCGTCCTTGATGCGAGCTGTAGTGCCATCATTCAAAGGATGCTTCCTAAGAAAGAGGTTGATCCGGGAAGAGTTACATTGCCGGTTAAAATTGGTGATGTGTATGTCGGAAAGGGACTTATTGACTTGGGGTCGAGCATAAACCTTATACCTTTGTCAATTATCAAGAGGCTTGGCAACATCGAGATTAAGTCCATCCGAATGACATTACAATTGGCGGATAAGTCGACGACCCATCCTCATGGCGTAGCCCAAGATGTGTTGGTGAAGGTCGACAAATTCTTTTTCCCGGTGGATTTTATTGTAATTGATATGGAGGAAGATGATGATGCTCCGCTCATCTTGGGCCGACCATTCATGAAGACCGCAAGAATGATGATTGATGTTGATGACGGTTTAATGAAGGTGCGTGTTCAAAATGAGGAGGTCACCTTTGATCTATTCGAGGCGATGAAGCATTCCAAGGATAGAAATGATAGCTTTCGCATCGATGCGATCGAAGACGCTATTATGGAAGTTTCAAAGCATATTCACGAGATATCTCCTATGGAGTTAGCTCTCGACGACTCATTGGAGGTTTTCACTGTTGAAGAGGAGCTAGCTCTTGAGGAATGTTTGAAGGAACTTGATAGCTTGGAAGACCTACAACCGTGGGAAGTAGAGGAAGAAAATTTGAAGAAGGAGGTAATTGACGAGAAAGCGCCAATTGAATTAAAAGAGTTACCTTCGACTTTGAAATATGTGTTCCTAGATGAGACCGAGGCAAAGCCGGTCATCATAAGCAACCTTTTGACAAAAGAAGAAGAAGCCCGTCTTATCATTGTGCTAAAAACCAATCAAGAAGCTATGGGTTGGACTCTTTCCGATCTTAAAGGAATTAGTCCATCCTATTGTATGCACAAGATTTTGATGGAGGAGGATTTCAAGCCGGTGGCTCAACCACAACGCCGCTTAAATCCTACAATGAAAGAGGTTGTAAGAAAGGAAGTGGTGAAGCTTTTGGATGCGGGAATGATTTACCCGATCTCGGATAGTCCGTGGGTTAGTCCCGTGCACGTGGTTCCGAAGAAGGGTGGAATGACCGTAATCCGTAATGACAAAGACGAATTGATCCCGACTAAAGTAGCAACGGGGTGGAGAATGTGTATAGATTATAGACGGTTGAATACCGCGACTCGTAAGGACCATTTTCCACTCCCATTTATGGATCAAATGCTTGAAAGACTATCGGGCCAACAATACTACTGTTTTTTAGACGGCTACTCCGGGTACAACCAAATTGCGGTTGACCCGGTTGATCATGAAAAGACGGCTTTCACGTGTCCGTTTGGAGTGTTCGCATACAGAAAAATGCCTTTTGGGCTTTGCAATGCGCCGGCGACATTCCAACGATGTGTCCAAGCTATTTTTGCCGATCTAATAGAGAAAACAATGGAAGTCTTCATGGATGACTTCTCGGTGTTTGGTGGGACGTTTAGTCTATGCTTGGCAAATTTGAAGACGGTGTTGGAAAGGTGTGTGAAGACTAATTTGGTGCTAAATTGGGAAAAGTGTCACTTTATGGTGACCGAGGGGATTGTGCTAGGCCACAAAGTCTCTAAAAGGGGGCTTGAAGTGGATAGAGCTAAGGTTGATGTAATTGAAAAATTACCCCCTCCGGTCAATGTGAAGGGCATCCGTAGTTTTTTGGGGCACGCGGGGTTCTACCGGCGCTTCATCAAGGACTTCTCAAAGGTGGCTAAACCTTTGAGCAATTTACTCGCCAAAGATCAGGTATTTCTCTTCACCGACGATTGTTTGCAAGCTTTCGAGGTTTTAAAAGAAAAATTGGTTACCGCTCCAATAATAGTCGCTCCCGATTGGAATGAAAATTTTGAACTAATGTGTGACGCGAGTGACTATGCCGTTGGAGCGGTACTTGGCCAAAGAAAGGACAAAACTTTTCATGCTATACATTATGCGAGTAAGGTTCTTAACGAGGCTCAAATAAATTATGCCACAACGGAAAAAGAACTACTCGCAATAGTGTATGCGCTAGAAAAGTTTAGGTCCTATCTTATAGGGTCTAAAGTCGTGGTGTACACCGACCACGCGGCGATTAAATATCTGCTGACCAAGCCGGATTCGAAGCAAAGGCTCATCCGTTGGATCCTCTTGTTACAAGAATTCGATGTCGAAATTAAAGACAAGAAGGGGTCGGAAAACTTGGTAGCGGATCATTTATCCCGCTTGGTGAATGTCGAGGTTACCGCATCTGAAAAGGAAATCCGGGAAGAATTTCCTGATGAAAAATTGTTTAAGGTTCAAGTTAGGCCGTGGTTTGCAGACTTTGCAAACCACAAGGCTAGTGGTTGTGTGCCGGCCGACCTAACTTCGAACCAAAAGAGGAAGTTCCTTTCGGATGCGAAGTATTATGTTTGGGATGACCCATACTTGTTTAAGTTGGGTAGCGATAACCTGTTAAGGAGATGCGTAACTGGTGATGAAGCCCAGAGCATCCTTTGGCACTGTCACAACTCGCCTTATGGCGGACATTATAATGGGGTTAGAACGGCCACAAAAATTCTGCAATCGGGATTTTATTGGCCAACTATTTTCAAAGACGCACATACCCATGCGCAAAGTTGTGACAGTTGCCAAAGAAGTGGTGGGATAGGTAAGAGAGATGAGATGCCTCTCCAAAATATCCAAGAAGTGGAAGTGTTCGATTGTTGGGGCATAGATTTTGTTGGACCTTTCCCACCCTCTTACGGGAATGAGTACATGCTTGTAGCTGTTGATTATGTCTCTAAGTGGGTTGAGGCGATTGCCTCACCTCGGGCGGATGCCAAAACGGTGATAAATTTTTTAAAGAAAAACATCTTTTCCCGTTTTGGAACCCCCCGAGTGTTGATAAGTGACGGAGGGTCACACTTTTGCAATGCACCTTTGGAAACAATTCTAAAACATTATGGTGTGTCGCATAGGGTGACAACTCCGTACCACCCTCAGGCTAACGGGCAAGCGGAGGTCTCTAATCGAGAGATTAAGAGAATCCTAGAAAAAACCGTGTCTAATTCTAAAAAAGAGTGGTCCCAAAAATTGGACGAAGCATTATGGGCCTACCGTACGGCCTTTAAAGCTCCAATTGGCCTAACTCCATTTCAATTGGTATTTGGTAAAACTTGCCATTTGCCGGTTGAATTGGAGCACAAGGCCTTGTGGGCCCTAAAGTTTCTAAATTTTGAACATGAGTTGGCCGGTAACAAAAGGAAAGTACAACTACTTGAGTTGGAGGAGATGCGCAATGCCGCATACCACTCAAGTTGGTTGTACAAGGAAAAAGCAAAGAAGTATCATGACAAGAAGATCCGTACCAAAGAATTTGTGCCCGGACAATTGGTCCTATTGTTCAACTCCCGGTTGAAGTTATTTCCCGGGAAGTTGAAATCGAAATGGTCCGGGCCATTTCGGGTGAAAGAAGTAAAAGAGTACGGGGCCATTATCATTGAAGACATGGACGAGAAAGACAGTTGGACCGTGAATGGCCAACGATTGAAAGTGTATCTCGGCGGTCATGTGGATCGCGAGAGTTGTGCTCAGCCGCTCGATGCTCCTCTGTGAGCATCGCACCGTCGAGCTTAGCCGACGTTAAACAAGCGCTAGTTGGGAGGCACCCCAACATTGTAAGTATTTATTGTTTTATGTATCATGTTGAATTCTGTTACAGTGTGCGAAACAAGGCTAGATGACTTGCAAGTGCTGCATTTGCAAATGCATTTGCTGTCATGCTCGCTTGCAGCTCGCTAGGCGAGGCAGAAGCGAGCTTGCTCGCAAGCTGCTCGCTAGGCGAGGCAGCAGCGAGCGCTCCAGTACTGTTCTATTTAAATACCTCAGCAGAGCAGTTTTGCCTTACCCTAAAAAAATCGACTGAACTGCTCTGCTGAAGATTTCGTGCGTGGCTTCTCAAACTCCCTCTGTTGCATCTTTATCACCGACACGTGCTTCTTTCGCCAATTGCAAACTCTCCCCACTTCTCTTTTCCAAATCCGTTTACCAAAGGTTTGCCCCACTTCTTTTTCTTTTTGTTTACTCTAAAATTCCAAATATGCATAGCAAATAGGATAAATTTGGTATGGGAAACTTGGAGGTTGCATGAGATATTGTGGAGTTTGCAATGTTAGGTCGTTTAGGTTTTCAAATTGGGGATTTCATCTATTTTAGGTTTTGCATGCAATTAGCCAATCCCCAATAGCATAGAACGACTCATTGTCATTAGAAATCATTAGGTTCTGTGTAGGAACCATAGAGTACGGGTATTGGGAGAAACATCTTTGAAAATGCAGAAAATCCCAAAACCCGTAAGGTTCGCTAGCAGCTCGCTAGGCGACCTGGGGCGAACGTTCGCTGCAACTTCGCTAGGCAAAGCAGCAGCGAACATGACAGTATTTTGAATTTTGTTTTAATGGCTAATCTGTTTGTTGGTGTGTATTGTTTCTTTGTATATTTTGCAGAATGGAGTCTAGATCTGGAGCTGGTAAGAAGAGAAAAGGAGATGCAACTACTTCCAGGACCGTGCCGATTCAATTCGACCACGACAAGTTTGTAGGCCCGAAACAAGCGGCACGTTACATCGCTTTGGAGAAGCGAAAAATCCTTCCTGAGAGGCGTTTTCTGATCAACCCGCAGGGCACTTACCGAACTTTCGCCGGGTTGATAGACGCCAAGAAGTGGGATAGGCTGATAAGTCCCTTGGAGCATTATGACATTGGTACAGTGCGGGAGTTTTATGCTAACGCACTGCCCGACGACGACGAGCCCTTCACTTGGGTTTCTAGAGTTGCCGGGCGTACTATTCCTTTTGACCGGGATGCGATCAACAGAATCCTAGGGGAACCGCTCCAGCTGGGAGCTGATCAGAGAGACCAGTACCACACCGACCTCAGACTTCATCGAGACGTCGCTGCCATTACCACCGACCTGCTTTTGGCTGGGAGATCGGTTGAGCCGAACCCATCTGGGGTTCCTGTGAGATATCACCGGGAGGACATGACTCCCATGGCTCAGCTGATTCTACTGCTGGTTTTAACCAACATCCAACCCAAATCACACACCTCTACTGTGCCGATCCCAGTGGCACATTTAGTCCATTCCATCCTGACTAAGGTTGAGATTGATGTGGCGAGGATAATCGCCAATGAGCTGAAGACTGTGGTTGAGAGTGGGCTGAAATCGGGGGCTCGTGTGAATTGCCCACTGGCCTTCCCGTGTTTGATTATGAGCTTATGTATTCAGGCTAGGGTGAGACTTCCGTCTCGTGGACAGGTTAGGATCCCGACTCCAATTGATGATCGGTATGTAGCTAAGTATTGTAGAGCTAAGACTACCGCTGGCAGTGCGGCCTCGGGAAGTACTCGGGCTGCTGATGGTCCTAGTGCTTCTTCTCCCGGACTTGATCCGTACCTGAGGGCTGTTTGTGACTACAGTTTTGAGTGGATGGCAGCATCCCAAAGAGCTATGATTGACATGCACAACAGTATGCAGAGGTTGGAGCTGCAAGGTAATGACCCCTCCGGTGCTCGAGCATTGTTAGCGCGTGAGCAGTTTATGCTCAACGCTAATTGGCCTGTGGACAGGCCAGTCTATGGTGAGGGGGAGGGAGCTGAAGCTGATAATGAGGATATTGATGATGAGGCTACCGGTTCTGAAGCCGGTAGTGAAGAGGAGTCTTGAGCCCTTTGTGGGTTAAGTTTTTGAGTATTTGTATTTCAGTTTTTATTATGTCATTTTTATTTGTACTTTCGAATTTTGTATTTTGACCATGGGTTGTACTATTGGGGTGTTTTGTCCCCCACGAACAAAATTTTATTTTTCAGTTAATGTTATTTATGTTTGTTGTTAATTTTGTGTGTTTAATAAATTTTTGGTTGAATGAGTGGCAAACCCTTCTAGATTGGTTGCTCCTCAAGAAGTACCCAATGAAGGTGCATCCGAGCTTGGATGGAAATGATAAGAATAACAAGTGAATGAAGCTAAGGTACATGGTTACCGTCGGCTAGAATTTTAGAATGCATTAGGAACTTTACTCTTTTTGGTAAATTGAATATTGTCTTTGTGCAACATAATTGAATGA
Organism: Lathyrus oleraceus; assembly: GCF_024323335.1. Taxonomy (NCBI): domain Eukaryota; kingdom Viridiplantae; phylum Streptophyta; class Magnoliopsida; order Fabales; family Fabaceae; genus Lathyrus; species Lathyrus oleraceus. The sequence goes on along the minus strand of NC_066582.1, from coordinate 491,549,421 downwards.
ATGTTTCATCTAGAACCTAAAACCACAAAGTGTGAGGAAACCTCCATTGTTCACTTAAATGCTGGATTCTAATAAGTTTTGTTGATTCATGTGATTCATTATTTGTCTGTTATTATTGTGAAATTGTGGAAGCAATTAGAAATGATCAAGGCACTTGTTTTCTTTCGAGCACAACTACATCCAAAAACAACTTACCTGTGAGCAGAGAGAGTATTTGTTAACCCCTTTGAGCCTAAACAGTTGAATCTCGGCTTGAAATAAAGCGAGATCTCAAAAATCTTTTTTTTACAACCCGGAAAATATTGATTATTGTTCTTTTGCCGTAAAAAGGTAAGAGCATTCACTTAGGGTGTGTCATACCCCAAAATTTGCCCATTAATATTTCAAGACATTTCAGGGCACTCCGACTCACTTTATGACACTTAAAGGAACAAAGGCCCAGCTCGCGAATGACCCAAATTGGCCTACTCGCTACACGCTCACCTAGTGATAATATGAAAGTGGTTTATTTGGAAGCGGAGGAAAAGGGGTGCAAAAAGGAAAGAAAACGATCCAAACAGCAAAGCCCAACCCAAAGTACAAGAACACGGGTGTGGCATCTGTGACGAGCGTCACAGAGGCTGTGACGAGCGTCACGCCTCGTACACCCCTGTGACGGGCGTCACACATGGTGTGACGAACGTCACACCATTCCCCTACTTTGTGGGCGCAGGCAACGCTTCGGAGACTTGAAGATCCGTTGGGCCCTATATCCACGTACGTGTTGAAGACCTTTTTGGGCAGCATGCATGACCTAATGACACCAATATAAATAGCCACCTTGAAAACCTAAAAGGGGGAGCTTTGGCCGAGATTCTTTTTCCTTTGCCGTTTTCGCCTTTGCATTTTCTCTTCTTTTCCAGCAGCTTAGGCATTGTGTTTTACAAGTGCTACATTATTTCTTTTGCAATTCCTGATTCCCTTTTGGTATTTAGTTGATTCTTTTTGCACAATAGTTTCTACAACGGAAACTATTGTGTACCATTTTACCGAATCTAATCTTACGGCGGCAGCAAGGTCACCTCCGCTCAATTCTAGCCGATCGGCCAATTCAAGGTTGCGACTCAATTGCAAACAGGTTTGCGTTACTATTATCGCTGTATTCACATGTGATATCATAATTGAGATTCATAAATATATTTGAGGCTTTGCATGTAACTTAAGTCTGCCTGGATACTTTGAATTGTTGTAATGGATGCCGCTGTTTTATCATAACCATGCTTTGTTTACCTATTACTTTGGTGCAACTCTCGATTGCATCCTGATTTGGTATTCTAACCCGTTTGCTGAATTTTGCAAAGGTTCATATGTCCCAGGAAAAGATTGCTGTTTAGGTCTTCCACTTTATTTGTGGGATACCCTTGTGGAGACTCACCCTAAGTGGCCTAATTAATTTTAATGTGTTAATTTTAATGTCTTAATTTTAATATATTAATTTTAATGCATTGATTTTAGTATGGACTTAATTACTTAATTGACTTTAAAATATGACCTTTAAATAAGTGATCTTGGACCTCTTTTTGCGGCCTTACGGTACGACGGTATAAAACGGTCATGTCCCGCGAATGTAGGGATACACTTAGCAAAGACCCTTCGATTAAATCATCATAAAATAAATCATGGTCCCTCGGATGTTGCCTTCGAAAATACGATTTTGTCCCTCGATGACCCTTCGGTGTAGCCTACGGTTAAATGATGATCGTCCCTTCGAATGCTAAGGTATCCTTACAACTGTTGCCTTCAATGACCTATCGATGACCCTACGGTGACCCTTAAACATCCAAAGGGTAAGATTACTTACTTCTCAATAGTAAGGACAGTTTTACCCTCATAAGGATAGGAAATGCCCATAACGACCTCAGGAAGGTATAACTCTCAATTACTGGATCATAACCTAAAACATTTTCCACCCCTCACACTTTACACTTCACAAATCCTAGAAAATCACCACTTGGTATACATTCATACTAGAATCATTACCGAGTTATATTTTTCTAAACCATTTTCAAAATCAAATGAGATAAATACTTTGTATACATTCATACGAGAATCATTACAAAGTTAAACTCTCTTTCAAACATTTTTTAAGCAATTCACCGACACTTTTCAGACAAAAATATAAGTGATCCAGTAATTAAGAGCCCATGGATAACCATGGATACAAAGGGTGCTAACACCTTCCCTTTGTATAATGTACCTCCCGAACCCAAAATCTATTGAGGTCTTTCCTGTTCTTTTCCACCTTTCCTTATTGGATAAAAGAAAAGTCGGTGGCGACTCTTGCTATCCGCGACATTGCGATAAAAAGCAAAACACCCTAAAGTCAGTTCACCGTATGACAGAACTGGCGACTCCACTGGGGATGTACTTTAAAAAGAGAGGTTACCTTAAAAACAAGATCACTTATTTAAAATTGTCTGATTTACTTTTAAGGGATTGCTTGGGTATTCTTGAGTGAAAGATCCTACACCCGGATCTAGTGTACCTTAGGTAAGTAGCAATAGATCATCGCGACTATCCGGCGTATACTGGAATGGTTAAAATGATGGCTACGGTTAATGTGACACTTTGGTTGTCCTGATGTTCCTCATGTTACTTGAGGAAAAATTTGGCTTCCGCGTGGTGTCGTCAAAGCATTAACCAGACCTTTAGAACCCTAATTGGCTCATCCTAGCCATTAGAAAGTAGTGAGATAACTGGCTTCGGTTCCGACTGGGGTTGGTTGATACTCGATACTACACTCTTTGAGATTGGACTTTAGGGAAGCTTTGGTCAACCACTTGGTGTTGCACTGAAGTGGACTTAAAGAAAGGTCAATGATTGGAGATCCTTCTAGAACCCGGTTACTATTCTAGGACAGGTTGAACCAACCAAACTTCAGTGGGGAGGGTATTTACCTATGGAACTCATGCAAGCCTTAAAACCTAGGAATGATGATTGTGTGACTTCCTTGTGCTTGTTATTTACTTAACATCATAACATTGTACTAACAATTTCAAGGACTTAGGGATTTAACTTTGCTCTGTTTTGTATGAAAAAAAAACAAAAAAAAAACAAAAAAAAAAAACAAAAAAAAGTTTCCCTTTTCGGTAGTTTATGCAAAGTTAAATTCTAAGAGGCCTTGAAAACATTTCATGCATTGCATAGCATAACATAGCATAACAGGTACTCTAAAGGGATCAGTGTTCTCACGGTTTTCCTCCACACAGAAAAATGGACCTCGAACAAACTGTTAAGGATCTCCATGCTCAGAATGCTCAACTCCAGGAGATGATCTTGAACTTATCCAGGGGGCAGGAGGAACTGAAGGCTCTCTTGCTCGAGAAGAAAAAGGGCAAGAAACCTGTGAGTTACATTAACCCGGGAAGAAGGCTTAAAGGACAGGCCACAGGAATCAAAACCAGAATTCCAAAGGATCAAGAAGAGGAAACAGAGACAGATTCAGAAGATGAGAATGTTGATCTCTTCAACCCTGAGGACGACAATGAGGATTATGAGAATGAACAGTACTCTCCACGAGATGATAAATACAAGTTGCTGGAAGAACGTATGCTAGCCATGGAAGTTCAGAAGGCACCCGGTCTGGACTTCGAAAGCTTGGGTCTAGTCTCTGATGATGTGGTCATTCCTCGCAAATTCAAGGTCCCCGCTTTCACTAAGTATGATGGGGCATCTTGTCCTCAGATGCATCTGAGAGCTTACGTGAGAAAGATTCAGCCGTATACCACTGATAGGAAACTATGGATCCATTTCTTCCAAGAGAGTCTATCTGGCACACAGTTAGAGTGGTACTATCAGCTCGAGAGCTCTGACATCCGCACCTGGACTGATTTAGCAACAACTTTCTACAAGCACTACCAGTATAATTCTGAATTAGCGCCTACTCGGATACAGTTGCAGAGTATGACCATGGGATCTAAAGAAAGCTTCAAAGAATATGCTCAAAAATGGAGAGATTTGGCTGGCAGAGTCAAACCCCCCATGACTGATCGAGAATTAGTAGACATGTTCATGAGCACACTGACTGGCCCATTCTACAGCCATCTATTGAGAAGTTCCTCAGCGGGTTTCACTGAACTTATATTAACCGGTGAACATGTTGAAAGCGGCATTCGAAGTGGAAAGATCCAGGCGGCTACCTTTGATCCTCCGGAGACTCCTAATGGCATCACTGCCCCTCTGCCTAATCATGACGAGACTGTCAATGTTGTGGAAGATACTGATAACGATTATGACTTGGATAGCTGGATTTTCTCAATAATTGATGACGGACTCAATAATTGGAAGGCTGAAGACACTATCCCGATAACCCTTTAGTCAAGAGTAATTGTTATTGCTATTTTTGTGTTTCAAAGCATTGTGTCTATACCCGGGGCACAATAGCTATGTTTTTTCAAGGGTTTTTGTCATTTCATAAGCATATTCATATTCAATAAATCAATGGACTTTTTGCATTCAAATATTGCGCTCTTTATCTTTCCTGTCATTTTTCAAACAAGCTATGTTTTCTTGCACACACTCACGTAACAATTTGCCGATCCATATCCACTCTGGATCCTGTTGGTAATGACTCTGCTACTGTTCATTATGACTTTGAAAATCCGATCTACCAAGCCGAGGATGGAAGTGAGGAAGATTGTGAAGTCCCTAGAGAACTTGCCAGACTGGTACTACGAAAGACCATACAGCCGCAGGAGGAATCAATTGAAATTGCAATGGGTACTGAAATAGACAAGAAAGAAGTCAGAGGTTTCTTGGGGCACTCGAATTACATTGCCCGATTCATCCCACATTTGACTGCTACCTGCAAACCCATCTTCAAATTACCAAAAAGAAAAATCAAGAGATGGTATGGAATGATGAATGACAAAATCAAGAAATATCTCCAAGAACCTCCAATTCTAATGCTACCAGTTGAAGGAAGACCTCTAATCATGTATTTGACCGTGTTAGAAAATTCAATAGGGTGTGCTGGGGCAACATGACGAGTCTGGTCGAAAAGAGCATGCCATACACTGCCTTAGCAAAAGGTACCGACTGTGAAACAAGATACTCACAGCTCGAGAAAGCTTACTGTGCTTTGGCTTAGGCTGCTCGCCGACTAAGACAGTATATGTTGAATCATACCACTTTATTGATTTCTAAGATGGATTCTATCAAATATCTACTTGAGAAACCTGCTGTCTCCTGAGAGAGTTATCACTGATAATGGTACTAAACTAAACTCTACACGCAGTTCAAAATAAAGCACCATAACTCTTCTCCGTACCGGCCAAAGACGAACGGCGCCGTGGAGGCTGCTAACAATATCAAGAATATAACAGTAACGTACAAAGACTGGCATGAGATGTTACCATTTGCTCTCCATGGTTATCGCACTTCAGTACGCACTTCGACAGGGGCAACTCCCTTCTCTTTAGTCTACGGAGCGGAAGCTGTTTTACCGGTGGAAGTCCAGATTCCCTCTCTGAGAATCATGAAAGAGGCGGGCTTAGACGAAGATGAATGGATTCAGACTCGACTCGATCAAATAAACTGGATTGATGAGAAGAGACTTGCGGCTGTTTGTCACGGGCAGATATATCAGAAGCGCATGACCAGAGCATTCAACAAAAAGGTCAAGAGACAAGTGTATCAAATTGGCGACTTGGTAATCAAACGCATCATCCTACCACAAACTGACCCCAGAGGCAAATGGACCCCCACATACGAAGGGCCATTTGTAGTTAAGAAGGTATTCTCGGGTGGAGCCATGATACTCGCTACAATGGATGGTGAAGACTTCCCACATCCCGTGAACGCGGACATAGTTAAAAAATACTACGCATAAAAGAGACCCGCTAGATCGACGTATCTAGGCAAAAGTAAGGGCATCCCGGCGAACCAAAAGGGTTCGGGCAAAAATTAGGGATATATAAAAAAAAATGTACACCCGGCAAGTCGAAAACCTGAAAAGGTGGCTTGGGCAAAAAAGGGTATCCTGGTGGACTGAAAACCTGAAAAGGCGGTCCAGGCAAAAATTAAGGATCAAAGCGTATGACTATGTCCCATTCTCTGCCACCTTCAACCAAGTTCCAGGGACTGAACGAGCCAATCACTTCTATCCGACGGCAGGAGATGAGATGCTTGAAGACATAATGACAGTGGTGGAATTAGAATCGATAGGACTTTTTCTGCATAGCTTTCTCTTTTTCTTGACAATTTCCTCTTACTAGGATTTATGTCTCCTTGTACATAAATTGCCTGTTTATAGGCCCTCTTTCAACATCAATACAATTTCATTTCCAAAAAGATGCTTTTGTTTTTTACTTTTCTGTTTTGGTTGCGTAAATGTCCATTGATTTAACTTGAATTGACTTATGCACTCGGATATGACCAATGTTTATAAAAATGCATGCCTAAAATAGCAATAGCAATTACTACACGACTTCAGGATCGAGGAGAAGGTCTAATCATGCTTCCAATGAATCCACTACCAATTCTCTTCCCCCCAGCAAGCCTGTTTTTTTTTCCCCAGAAGAAGTTGGCAGTATTCCCCGGCACAGCCAGCTATTCCCCAACAGAGGTCGGCATCATCAGACAGATTGATCATCTCATCCATCCCCAGCCAGGCTCTGTTGAATATCTCTACCATCAGACAAAAATCAGAACCCCCAGCCGAGAGAGGGTCCTCAACACGAATATCTCCAGTCAGTAGATGGGGATTTATTTTCCCCAGTAGAGTCCCCAAGCAGAACTTCTCATACGCATAACTCATTCATTACATCGTTTCACCACATACGCATGCATACAACATTCGCATTTATTTTCGAAAGCATAAAACATCTCATGCATCATGACATAGCATAGCGCTAACCTTTCTTTGCAGATTAATTATCCTCCTGATATAGTCAAAGTAAAAGGCTCATTCAGGCAGACGCCTTTATCAATCACAGACAAGATTCAGATACATATTCCAGATGCAATTCAGGGGAACATTCATTCTGACAACACTTCGATATCCTCCTAGCGATGGCATCTTTAAGCCCATCCCAGACATTTATTGCAAGTACAACGTATACAGATACATCCTAACATACGGTTCATTCTGATGCAGCTCAACATATGACTCCTTCGACTCAGATACGATCTAGCGTACGATCCATTCTGACCTTCTTCAACTCAATTACAGTCTAATGCACGACCAAGTTAGACCTTCATCTTCCCAGGTGCTACCTTCGGACAGGTACATTCCTGAATGGTAGTCTGGTATACGGCTACTCCCTTACTCAGGTGCTACCTTCGGACAGGTACATTCCTGAATGGTAGTCTGGTATACGGCTACTCCCTTGCTCAGGTGCTACCTTCGGACAGGTACATTCCTGAATGGTAGTCTGGTATACGGCTACTCCCTTACTCAGGTGCTACCTTCGGACAGGTACATTCCTGAATGGTAGTCTGGTATACGGCTACTCCCTTACTCAGGTGCTACCTTCGGACAGGTACATTCCTGAATGATAATCTGGTATACGGCTACTCCCTTACTCAGGTGCTACCTTCGGACAGGTACATTCCTGAATGGTAGTCTGGTATACGGCTACTCCCTTGCTCAGGTGCTACCTTCGGACAGGTACATTCCTGAATGGTAGTCTGGTATACGGCTACTCCCTTACTTAGGTGCTACCTTCGGACAGGTACATTCCTGAATGGTAGTCTGGTATACGGCTACTCCCTTGCTCAGGTGCTACCTTCGGACAGGTACATTCCTGAATGGTAGTCTGGTATACGACTACTCCCTCTTCAAGCAGATTCAGCCTAACGGACGGCTCATTCCGCAACTCAGAACCGATCTGGCGTACGATCCGTTCTGATCTTTCATCCCCATCAAAGTCACCTGCCTAACGAACAGCTCACTCTGGTATTCAGATACGGTCCAGTGTATGACCCATTCTGATCCCTTATCCCCAGCAGTATATAGCATACTCTGACTCCCCAGCAAAGTCAACAGCATGATGGATGATTCACTATATGATCTAGCGTGTGACCCGGTATGACACCCATGTCTTCAGATATCGTCTAACGTACGACACAGTCTGAAGCTCCCATCATCAAACTTCCTGGATGGCATCTTTAAGCCCATCTCCATCAAGACCAATTGACAAGCGCAAATTTTCGGGGCATTCTAGTGTTCAATAATCTTCCACCTCCAGACCACGAATGGTGCACATACCATTCTACTCTCTCGGTTCAAGAATATTGAACAGGGGCAGCTGTCATACCCCAAAATTTGCCCATTAATATTTCAAGACATTTCAGGGCACTCCGACTCACTTTATGACACTTAAAGGAACAAAGGCCCAGCTCGCGAATGACCCAAATTGGCCTACTCGCTACACGCTCACCTAGTGATAATATGAAAGTGGTTTATTTGGAAGCGGAGGAAAAGGGGTGCAAAAAGGAAAGAAAACGATCCAAACAGCAAAGCCCAACCCAAAGTACAAGAACACGGGTGTGGCATCTGCGATGAGCGTCACAGAGGCTGTGACGAGCGTCACGCCTCGTACACCCCTGTGACGGGCGTCACACATGGTGTGACGAACGTCACACCATTCCCCTACTTTGTGGGCGCAGGCAACGCTTCGGAGACTTGAAGATCCGTTGGGCCCTATATCCACGTACGTGTTGAAGACCTTTTTGGGCAGCATGCATGACCTAATGACACCAATATAAATAGCCACCTTGAAAACCTAAAAGGGGGAGCTTTGGCCGAGATTCTTTTTCCTTTGCCGTTTTCGCCTTTGCATTTTCTCTTCTTTTCCAGCAGCTTAGGCATTGTGTTTTACAAGTGCTACACTATTTCTTTTGCAATTCCTGATTCCCTTTTGGTATTTAGTTGATTCTTTTTGCACAATAGTTTCTACAACGGAAACTATTGTGTACCATTTTACCGAATCTAATCTTACGGCGGCAGCAAGGTCACCTCCGCTCAATTCTAGCCGATCGGCCAATTCAAGGTTGCGACTCAATTGCAAACAGGTTTGCGTTACTATTATCGCTGTATTCACATGTGATATCATAATTGAGATTCATAAATATATTTGAGGCTTTGCATGTAACTTAAGTCTGCCTGGATACTTTGAATTGTTGTAATGGATGCCGCTGTTTTATCATAACCATGCTTTGTTTACCTATTACTTTGGTGCAACTCTCGATTGCATCCTGATTTGGTATTCTAACCCGTTTGCTGAATTTTGCAAAGGTTCATATGTCCCAGGAAAAGATTGCTGTTTAGGTCTTCCACTTTATTTGTGGGATACCCTTGTGGAGACTCACCCTAAGTGGCCTAATTAATTTTAATGTGTTAATTTTAATGTCTTAATTTTAATATATTAATTTTAATGCATTGATTTTAGTATGGACTTAATTACTTAATTGACTTTAAAATATGACCTTTAAATAAGTGATCTTGGACCTCTTTTTGCGGCCTTACGGTACGACGGTATAAAACGGTCATGTCCCGCGAATGTAGGGATACACTTAGCAAAGACCCTTCGATTAAATCATCATAAAATAAATCATGGTCCCTCGGATGTTGCCTTCGAAAATACGATTTTGTCCCTCGATGACCCTTCGGTGTAGCCTACGGTTAAATGATGATCGTCCCTTCGAATGCTAAGGTATCCTTACAACTGTTGCCTTCAATGACCTATCGATGACCCTACGGTGACCCTTAAACATCCAAAGGGTAAGATTACTTACTTCTCAATAGTAAGGACAGTTTTACCCTCATAAGGATAGGAAATGCCCATAACGACCTCAGGAAGGTATAACTCTCAATTACTGGATCATAACCTAAAACATTTTCCACCCCTCACACTTTACACTTCACAAATCCTAGAAAATCACCACTTGGTATACATTCATACTAGAATCATTACCGAGTTATATTTTTCTAAACCATTTTCAAAATCAAATGAGATAAATACTTTGTATACATTCATACGAGAATCATTACAAAGTTAAACTCTCTTTCAAACATTTTTTAAGCAATTCACCGACACTTTTCAGACAAAAATATAAGTGATCCAGTAATTAAGAGCCCATGGATAACCATGGATACAAAGGGTGCTAACACCTTCCCTTTGTATAATGTACCTCCCGAACCCAAAATCTATTGAGGTCTTTCCTGTTCTTTTCCACCTTTCCTTATTGGATAAAAGAAAAGTCGGTGGCGACTCTTGCTATCCGCGACATTGCGATAAAAAGCAAAACACCCTAAAGTCAGTTCACCGTATGACAGGGTGTGAAAGAAATAAGTTGGGGAGAACGAAAAAGAATTGGTAAGCACCACAACTCTTGAAAAAGAAAAGAAAAACCGAGCAAGCATAGAAAAAATATATGTATAGAAAATATAGAAAAGAAACATCTGTTTTGTACATTTGATGTGAAAGAAAAGAACAAAAATATAAAGAATGAAAATGAATGCTTGCTTGGAAGAAAAATAGTGAAAAATAAGAGTTGAGTTGTGGAATATGTGTTGTGAAGGTTACAAATAAGAAACAGATGAAACAAGTCGAGTAGTATGAATAATACTGTGAATGTCTCTTTTGCATCGGCACTTTCGTTTCAATGGCCTTAGAAATGACCCTTGTTTGTTAACCTGACCAAGTTTCAACCGAAAAGCCCTTAGTGATCTTTATGCTTCCACAGTACCATTTTTAATTGATTAGACATTGTATGAATCTGTTTGAGTTCTTCATTATTTGTTAGAGAGTGAGATTAGTCCCGCGGTTGCAAACGCGCAAAATCTTCATTCCTTATTCGAAGAAGAGAGATAGGATGATTCATTCAGAATAGTATTGTTGTAGATAGATAAATATTTTGCATTGCTATTTAAGTTTAAGTTCCTAGGTATTATTTTATTCAAACCGTTGGGAACTTGTATATGCGAATTTCGCTTGTGTTTGAGCCGTTTATCCAACTTCGGAGAAACCGTTTCTTTATGCAAATCCTCTTGTCTTTCAAGAGGCATACTTTGCTTGAGGACAAGCAAGAATCTAGTTGGGGAGAGTTGTTAGATGCCCAAAAGTGCTTATTTAAGCTATCATATGTGGGCATCTTTCACTCTTTTGCCTTGCTAAAATTGTCAAAATCACATTTATTTTACATGGAATGCGTTACATTGATAAACAAGCTTGGTGCCTTTGATGTGTTTGTTATTGTGCAGGAAAGGCATGAATTAATTGATAATAAAGACACAAGAGAATTGGCAAAGGAACCAAAGCAAAGGAGCATTTCATCTGCCTGCTCGCTAGGCGAGGCTGTGGCGAAGAATGGGTTCGCTAGGCGAGCTCCTGGCGAACAGCTCCAGTAAATTAGCAAATTAATTCGCTAGGCGAGCTCATGGCGAAGTCTGCAGCGAATTCATTCTGTTTTGGTGAAAAAGTGCAGCCAGCACTCACTCGCTAGGCGAGGCTCTAGCGAGTCCCCAGCGAGCATTCCAGTAGCAAAACCTCTCAACCTCGCTGGGGGCGAGCTTGAGGCGTTTCCTTCACTAGGCGAAGGTATGTTCGCTAGGCGAACATGACAGTTCACCAACGCCCTGTTTTCTCTGGGCGCAGGAGCCTTCTGTGCTCATTTTGGACCTTCGCTAGGCGAGCCATTCTGCTCGCCTAGCGAACATGACAGTTCTGCACTTGTCTATAAGTAGCAGGTGCCACTTTTGGGCACCATACCTCATTTTTACCAACTTTTCCATTTTTTGTACTTTCTCCTAGATATTTTACAGCATTGCTTTGTGGGAGATTTTATGCCCTAATTTCATTTCTCTTCATCTAGCTACCATCTTCCACAAAAAGAAGGTGGATTCCCATCCAACTTCGATTATTCGACTTGGATGTTGATCAACCCTCTTTTCTTACTTGCCGACCAAGCTACCATGAAAATGAGTAGCTAAGTCTTCCATTTGTCAAGGTTAGATGTAGGTGATTTCCAAGCTTTGTGTGTAAATGTAAGGATCCTCATATGTAAACTCTTTAACGGTAAATATATGATGAAAACTTTGTTTCTATTTAAAACTCTTTGTGTTGGTATTTGATCGAGAGATGTTTACCGATTCTTGACCTAGGTTTTCATCCAAACTTGTTTGTTAGCTAGAGATAGTAACGAATGATTTTGTTCACCATAAGGTTGAACCAAAACGTTGTCTTTTTGATAGATTGTGTTCGAGAGAAACAATGGATCAAAATGGCAAAACTCACAATGGGTGTTCGAGAGAAACGCATTGAGAGGACTTTGTGAAATTATTTATCATCTAAAGGAGTTTATAAGATGATTGACCGAGCAAATACATGCAAAGCAAATGTAATCATTGAAACCTAACTTTGACAATATTTCTCATATTAATCAAAACGTAACTTTTACCGCAATTAATTACTTTGTATGCAAGATAACTTGATTAAAACCAAAACCCTAGTGTTACATTAAGTTAAGATTAATTCAACCATTGAACGGCAGTGATATCTTACAATCTCTGTGGATACGATAACAAAAACCCGACACTTAAAAACTGTCTCAACATCCCTTAGCTGGGGTCTCAACAATCAATTCACCATCCAAAGCGGACAATTTTAAACCCAGTCTTCGAGCACAGTTAGCAGAAATAAAACAGTGTGTAGCACCGGTATCAATAATAGTAATTAAAGGAGTACCATTTATGAAACATGTACCTCGGATAAGTCTGTCCTCACTGGAGGTTTGAGTTCCGGTCAATGCGAACACCTTTCCAGTTTGAGATTTCTTTGGCTTCTGACACTGACTTCCAATATGCCCTTCTTCGCCACAATTAAAACAAATCATTTCCTTGTGCTTGCAATCAGCTATTGCATGGCCAGTCTTACCACAGCGAAAACACCTCTTTACTTCAGCAGTGCATACATTACTCTTATGACCAACCTGACCACATTTGAAGCAAACTATACCAGCAGGATCACCTCCCCTACTAGTCCTCTGAGCCGGAGCAGCTCCTTGTTTCCCTTTTCCCACTGGAGCATCATACGGCTTGCCACGATTTTGATGTTGCTTGCCCCTGCGGTCACTGACAATCTTGTAATGAGCATTATTGTCTTCTTCAAATATCCTGCAGCTATCAACCAATTCAGTAAAAATGCGTATCTTCTGATACCCAACAGCCTTCTTAATTTCAGAGCGCAGTCCGTTTTCAAACTTGATGCACTTTGAAAATTCAGCACCAGCACCAGTGTAATGAGGATAAAATTTGGACAACTCCACAAATTTTGCAGCATAATCAGTGACAGACATGTTTCCTTGCTTCAGCTCAAGGAACTCAATTTCCTTCTTACCACGGACATCTTGTAACACCTCAAAATTTGCCCTCTTCTCTTGGGACTAGCATTAGCATTGTACATACATTTTTAGGTCATTAGGCATTGCATATTGCATATCATGTGGTTACCTTGTGCAAACTATCCTCCCAAGTCTTGATCAGAAGATGAGGAAGTCAAAGGCAAGCCTAGGGGTTTATTGATTGATCATTGGCCATCTGAGGATTGGGCTGTGAATTAGGGTTTCATGATTCTCAATGGATGCTGGTCTTCATCTTGATTGCAATGATATATCATCATCATCATGGTTGGATGTCATCAGAAGATTGAAGAAGATTCCTTGAGATTAGGGTTTTGACCACTGGTCAACCCTAATCAGGTGCATTGGGCCAATCAGGGCTGGATCAGGAGATGAGGTTTCTGATGGTTATGGGGTTCATTTTGTGATTATATTGTGCTTATTGAGGCTAGGGTTTCACCCTTGAGCCATTTCAGTTGGAGATTGGGGTTTAAATTGATCTATGCATTGCCAGATTCATTTATCAGATGAAAAGTCAACTGTGGTCAACTGTATATGATCTGATGGATTTGAAGGTGGAAATGAGTTGGATACACTTCATTCATGTTGGAACAAGTGTTATATGACATCTCAAAGCTTAAGAATGAAGAAAATCAAGTCAGGACAAAAACTGCCAAAAATAGAAAGTGACTTGTAACTGAAGTTTCCAAAAATGGAAAGTTTTGGACCTCCAAGCCACGTGTCCAAGGAAGCTTCAAATGAAAATTTGTTCAACATGAAAGTTGTAGATCTTGTTCTCACCTTTCCAAAAAGTCCAAGAACTTGAGAATCCCATGTATGGTTGGAAAGTTATGGCTCAGTGAAATTCAAAAATGACCCGTAATCAGGAGGCCATAATTTCCACATACTTTGTCCAAATTGCAAGTTCTTTATATGCACAAACTCCATTTGACATGTACTTTGAGGGTGCATAATTGGATTTTTCCAAAAATGGCCAAGGCAAAAAGTCACTTTTCAACTGGACTGTTAAATTGGACCAGGGGCAAAATTGTCCAACTCTCAAAATAATTGGAATTTTTGAATGGGAATTTTTGCTACACCTCATAAATGGTATTTGGAGTGTGTTTGAATAATCATTTCGTGCATAGGCTTTGTAAATTGGAATTTGGCTTGAAGAATGGAAGTTGTAAAAATGGACCAAATGCATACACATAATGAATTTGAGATTTACACCACCAATGGGAATGGGACAGGTTGCAATGGTTCACATATGTTATTTGGAGGTTGCATGAGCTGTTAACAGGTGGCAATGAGCTGTATATGGAAATTACACTTTTGCCCTCATTTGCAAAATTAGCCATTTCACTTACAATTGCATTTAGCTAATTAACTTGATTAGAGTTGGATTAAGCTAACATATAAAAACCTAATCACTCCATAATCATAACAGAATGCTCACAATTACCAAAGTTGGATCTAGAACTCTCAAAATTCTCAAGTTTTCTCTCAAGAACACAAAGCTTCAACTCAAAAATTCTTCACCAATTCTCAACCATTTTTCGAAATTTCTTTTGATCTGAACTCACATCATCATCAACATCAACTGTTTTGGAAGATTGGAGCATGAGGAGCATTGAATCGCGACTGTGCCAAGAAGCTTCATCCATGGTGAAATCGGATTTTGCGCGATAGAAGCCAAGGCACGTGGATTTGGACGCATCAATCATCTTCCCTATACCTCTAGTACATCTGTTTGAAGGAAGCAAGTGCAAAAGCCACGCGAATAACACTGCCATATCCAGGTTTGAAGGTTTTTTGAATCTCGTGTTTCTTTGATTGCTTATATGCGTTTGAAAGTGCTAGTCACGTAGGTCATGGATATGCTTGTGGTTTATGAAATGGATGACTGTGTAGGGAGAAATCTAGGATTGAAATTATGAACACAAACCCTAAGCTCATCGATTCGCTCGATTTAGGAACATTTAGGAGGAAATAAGTTGATATTTGTTATCTACGTGTTTAGACGATTCCATCGGTTATATGCATGTCCATTTTCGTTGAGATTTTGTGTTCGTCGAATTCTGGAATTTCTGGGAAGAGGTTGAGCGAAAACGATGAAGCAAGGCCATTTGATCCATTTTGCTGTTTGAATTTTCAAACTGGAGGTTTCCCGCTCCCGCCATAGATAATTACGAAAATGCCATTTTATCATTTTAATTAATTCATTTAATTATTAAAAAATTGATAACACCTTAAATAATTCACCAAAAATAGTAGAAAAATCAGAAAATTGTGGAGATTTTTTCTATGACTTTGTTGACTTGTGTAGAATTTTTTTGACCTATTGGTCAAAGTTGTGCTTGGTAGAAAAATCATTTTCCTTAGGATTATTTCACATGTGTTCATTTTTGATACATTTTGGCAATTTGATCATGAAATGCTCATATCATAAAATAAATTCTTGCCAATTTTTGTGATGATTCTTGACTCATTGATGCTCATTTATATGTAAATTTCATGAGTTTTTGATACCTGGACATGGAGTTATGAATTATTGAACTTAGGTGTGACAATTTGTGTCACACCTCTTGATGTCAATTTGCTGGAATTCTTTGAGTGATCTATACATGTTGAAATTGATTGAAATTTTGCATGATGCTTAGTTAACATGTTAGGAAGCTATGAGAATTTTTGTGGAATTTTACATTGCATTTTCAATTTGATCATGATTTTTCATTTCTGGTGGTCATTTGTGCAAGCTTGTATGACATAGGTTGGTAGATTGATTGGGAAATGCTCATATGGTACTGTATGATCATGAAATTTGATATGCATGTAATAGACACATAATGTGACATCCCTATTTTGGTCCCATCCATTTCTATTTTGTTTTCAATGAGATGTGAATTTTTGAAGTGGAAGCATGCATTGATGTTGTGATTTGGAGCCTATAATTGTGTCTGTTTTTGTTGATTTTCATTGACATGGTTCCATTTGCCCAATTGAGCTCAAATTTGACATGGTAGACCTTGAATACCCCCTGTTTAGGTGTAATTTATTTTAGAATTTTTGGATGTGTTTTGGTATGGATTTGAATGCAATACTTCTGTTTGTATGCTTGGTGCTTCATTTGAACCAATTTGCCTTATTTTGTGCATGAATTGAACATGATGGATGATATAAACATGAGACCAATGATGTTTGCTCTTGTTTGATGTTAATTTGAGATTGGTTGGTGAATGCCTTGCTGTTTTAAAGTTTTTCTTGCTTTTGGACCCTAGGCTTGGCCTAGTGGTCTAGTTGCTAATATTTGCTTGATTTTTCAGGATCAAAAGCATAATGCACATGGAGAATGAATCAAGTTAAATTTAATTGATGTTGTTGATGTTTGTACACTAACATAACATTGTTTTGTAGGTTGTGAAGCATAGGCTTGAGCTTTGGCTTGCTTTGTTTGTGCATAGCTTGTATAGTTTGTCTGATTGAACTTGTTGTTTATGGTTTGTCTGTCTGATTACTAACTGTGTTTGATTGTTTCCAGGTACTTTAGTTGCTCAGTTCCTTGTGAACTATTGCTTTGCTTTGCTTAAGCAACTTGCATTGAGGTATAGTTTCCTAAACTTCATGTAGTCTGGAGACCCGGCTGTTACCGGGCCGGGCAAAATGTCGGAAGTCCTCCTTAAGAGGCAATGATTGTGGTTGTTTATTTTTAAGCCCAAGCAGGTGAAAGTCCTTTAAATAAGGCAATTGGTGGAAGGTAGGGGTATGCAGCCTACCCCCCACTATTCAGTTGAGTCTTCTCCTTGCTCCCATTACATGGTTGTAGCATTGAGATCAAAAGCCCAAGATCTGTGCAGTGCACATTGAGTCAGAGTCTCCGAGTATAGAAGGGTCCCCCCATTCTGGACCCATGCTCATTTGTCAGACGCTCTCCCTGGTTAGGGATATGAGCTGTGAGGTCTGATCCTCACTTCACCTCTTCATCTGCTTCACCTTAGCCTCGTAATGGCAAGGTTAAGAGCAAATCAAAACCATGTACAGACGACTCGCTTCGGCGGTCAAACCCCTTTGATTGAGCCCCTTGTTTGGCTATAGTGCGTGCTATGTGTATATCTGATTGACATGTTTGATTGAGATGCCTGTTCTCATTTGATGTATGATATGATTGTATGCTTGTGTGCTAGCTTCTTTCCTGGTTAGGTTAGTTTGCTTATGCAAGTAGGATAGAAAACCGAACTTAGGTGAACGATGCATGACAACATTAGGCTCGAGTGTCAGCTCCCTAGTTGTGTGTCTTTCCCCGGTTTCTGGTTAGCAATTTAGTCCCTTTCAGGGGAACTACATCGCCCTGATCCTCGTTCCAGACGAGGTATGTAGGCAGGTGGTCGTGCGAGACCACTCCGGGCAACCTTTTTTTTTTTGCGTGTGTTTACTTGTTATCTGATTGTATGTTTGGGTTCGGATGCCGACGTAAGCCCAGTGATTGGCTGTCGGGCTCCACGTTTGCCCTTGTGAGTGTATTTTGGTTCGGATGCCGACGTAATTCCATCCAGTGGTTGTCGGGCTCCATGTTGGCCACCCTTGTTTGTGTGTGTTGTTTTGTGTTGTTTGGCGTGCGTAAGCCGAACTACAGTGGCTCTGATTCTTGTTCCAGACAAGATATGTAGGCATAAGGTGCGATACCTTATCGAGCTCGTTCCTCTTAACCCCACCTGCGTTCCCCGTGTGTGTGTGTGATGTTTAGCAACCTATTCTTTATTCTAGGACGTGGATCCCGTCGAGTACGACGGACGTGAGGGGTGCTAATACCTTCCCCTCGCGTAACCGACTCCCTTACCCTTTCTCTCTGGTCGCGAGACCATGTCTTTCCAGGTTTTTCTGAGCGTTTCCTTTCCCTATCTTGGGATAAATAACGCGCAGTGGCGGCTCTGTGTGTGTTTCATTTTTGAGTCTCGTCGGTTGATTTTTCGCAGGATGCGACAGCTGGCGACTCTGCTGGGGACCCTGATGTAGACCTATGCTGGTCCATCGTCCCTAAGCGAGTCCTTCCTAGCGTTCTAGGATTAGGTTAGGTTGCTTGTGTGTATTATTTATTGCATTTATTATTCTAACCCATGTATATATTTGCATTAATGTCTGCATGCATCATACTATCATGTTGTTGCCGTCCTCTGCAGGTGGTTCTGTTGTTTGGGGTGGGTGTTCTGAGTGGGGCTAAAACCCAGGCCCGAGTATACACCTAGGACTAGTGTGGTCTCACGTTGCCTCTTTCATGTTAGATCAACATGTGCCTGGCGGCGTGATGTGCCACAAGCCGGACGAGGCTCAGTTGATAGTGCTCATCTTTGTGGAGTATCCACTTTGTTTGAGTCACTCCATCTGAGTTGTTGACTCTGGTGACCGAGCATTCCCGGATCTTTGGTTCAGACGATTTCAGGAGAGCTACAATGGCACACCCGAAAGGGCAAACCCATTGAGTATCTCTGCCCGATTGTCGAGACTATTATCCGCCTTAGGATGACCTGTTTAGAATTTACCTGTGAGGGGAGGGTGATTCTTTCAGATGCATGTTCAGATGTATGCTCAGATGGTGACTTTTTGTTCCGTGGATCAGAGTCCTATTTATAAGTCGGATTTATGGCCGTTTATTTCAGAGACGCCGGAGTGCTGTCCGTAATTTATCAGTGGGGATCCGTTTATTTCAGGATTCCCCGGGCCGAGTTATTTATCAGTGGGGATCCGTTTATTTCGGGATTCCCCGGGCCGATTCAGATGGTGGTGGTGTGTCTGCTCAGAGACCATTGATGATGATGATGTATCCGTCTTCCGTTTATTTCGGAACCCGTGGGTCAGATTGGTGTTTATTTGTCTCCTCAGATGGTTGTGATCAGTTCAGAGATCAGAGGCTTTTGTACAGTTGATGATCAGATGACTTGGAGGATGGCCCAGTGCATTGCATACATCTGCATCATTCTCATTTTGCATTCATCTGCACCTAACCTATGTCTGGCCATATGGGGAGTATTATGGATTGAGAATCTGGTTGAGAGACATCTTGAATTTCAGAATGTGGAAGTCAAAATATTATCTGTCTCGATGAAACCAGGATCGAAAGATAGAAGCTTCCTCGTATGGATAGACGTTGCATTCATGCATATTAACCTGTTTGCTGTTTTACAGGAATCATTGCTCGTGCTCGCAGAGTCGTACCGTTGCACTCAACACGCCCTCACAGATACTTCACCAGACGCAACACACCCAGACTCATGGAACTTCCCAGCGCAGATATGCTCGAGCTGAAAGACAAAATGACTGAGCTGATCAACATCATGCAGGGTTTTGCAGTTGGTCAGAAGGCTCTGGCTGATAAGATTGAGAAGCTCGAGCGGGCTTCAGCAGCAAACAGCGGGGTAAACCTGGATGGAGTCTCCAACCAGGGGCTGGGTGGATCCAGAGACGGTGAAAAGAGAGCAACTATTGGTGTGGTGAATAATGTTGGTGCTGGTGGCCAACCGGGGCAGAATCTGAAGGATAATTTTGTGCCTCCATTCTACGGGTTTGATGATGATAGAGAGGAGGACAGGGAGGCTGACCAGTTTTCAATGCAGAATGAACCGTTCGTTCCCCACAGTGCTCCACCTCAGAACAAGGAGATTCAGCTGCTGGCTGAGAAAATTAAAGTGCTTGAGAGCTATGCCACGCCGGGGGTGGTGAATATGTCCAACATGGGGCTAGTTGAGGGGATTGTGATCCCACAGAAGTTCAAAGCGCCTGCATTTGACAAATACAATGGAAGCTCCTGCCCAGAGACTCATCTTCAAGCCTTTGTCCGCAAAATTTCTGCCTACACGATGGATCAAAAGCTTTGGATGTACTTCTTCCAAGACAGTCTGTCTGGAGGATCCTTGGAGTGGTACACCAAGCTTAAGTCGTCCGATATCAAGAGCTGGCAGGATCTTGGTGACGCATTCTTTAAACAATATCAGTTCAATGCTGACATGGCTCCTAGTCGTACCCAGCTGCAGGGTATGTCTCAGAAGTCAAGTGAGGGGTTTAAAGAATATGCTCAACGGTGGAGGGAGTTGGCTGCCAGAGTTCAACCTCCATTAGTAGACAGAGAGATGTCTGACCTATTCATGGGTACCCTGCAAGGGGTTTTTGCCGAAAGGATGGTGGGTTGTCCAGTAACCAACTTTGCCGATATTGTGGTGGCCGGAGAAAGAATTGAAAGTTGGCTGAAAATGGGGAAAATACAAGGTAATGCTTCATCATCGGGATCGAAGAAGCCATTCGGGAACGGTCAGCGCAAGAATGAGGGTGAATCAAGTGCTGTGTATGCCCAGGGAGGACACGGTAGGGATCGTTACTACCAGCACACTGCTGCTGTAACCATCCCTACTGGTAATCAGTCTGCACGACAGCAACGTCATCCACCTCAACAGAGAGCCGGGTACCAGATGAGGGGAAAAGGGGTTGATCGCCATTTCGATAAGCCGCCTGTGACATATGCTGTTTTGTTCAAGAAGCTGATGGATCTTGGGCTGGTCCAGCCGAGGGCGATGGTTCCGATGAGAACAGATCAGAGGCCTCCTAATTATGATGAGAACGCCCAGTGTGAATTTCATTCTGGAACACCGGGGCATAACATTGAGGGCTGTAGAGCATTCAAGAATGTTGTCCAGGATCTGGTAGACTCCAAGGCTATCAATTTTGCACCGTCTCCGAATGTTAATACCAATCCCATGCCGGCACATGGTCAGGCGATGGTGAGTGCAATTACTGAAGATTCGGATCACACCGGTGTGATGGGTAAAGAGACTGACAGCGACTGCAAGTTTGATGGTTGGATAAAGCCGTGCGTACCAGGAAGCTGGAAGGCTTAAAAAAGGATCATCACTGTCACTCGTCCTGAAGAGTAATGATTTCCTGTTTTCAGTTTTATTTGCATGAAAGCCATACGTGTTGCCCGACACGTAATGGTCCATTGTAAGGGCCACCTCATGTTCATAAATTTGCATTTTCTGCATCATTAATAAATGGATGTTTTTCAGTCAAAAAACGGTGTTCCATGTTTTTCATTTATTTTTGCAGTTTTAAAACAAATAAAAATGGCAATGTTTATTTTCGTTTTTTTCCTTTTTGATTTGTCTCGTTCCGAATTCAAAAATAATTCCCCGGATCTCGTTGATAACAATTTGGTTACACCTCATATGACTTCGACAATCCGATCTATCTTGCCGAAGAAGAAGACGAAGAAGATTGTGGTCTACTGGAATTAGCCAGGTTGTTGAGACAAGAGGGAGAAGGTGATTCAGTCGCCCGAAGAGCGATGCAAGATCGTTATTCCAACCGCCGAGGTCAGGAAGGAAATAGGAAAAATGAGGCCGCTTCAGAGGCGAGTCGAGAGCAGAATGGTAGCCCTGTTGAAAGAGCATGTGGATACCTTCGCCCGGTCATGTCAGGATATGCCAGGGTCGGATACCGGTGTCGTTGTGCACAAGCTGCCATGGAAAGGAGACTGTCCTCCAGAGAAACAGAACGCCAGTGCCATGTATCAGGGAGCCATGGTGACTTTGTTTCATGACATGGTTCGTCATGAAATTGAATGTTATGCTATGACATGATAGCAAAGTCCCAAACAGGAGTGGGGCATCTGATGGAGATAATTCAGACTGAGGTTGAATTCAGATAAGTGCACTATCAGAGTGCGATTCGGTAAGATGTTGGGGTTCATCGTAAGGGAGGAATCGAGGTTCATCCTGCTTAAAAAAAAAAAAAAAAAAAAAAAATGCCTGAGCCGAGAATGAAAAGAGAGGTTCGTGGTCTCCTAGAAAGATTGAACTATCTGTCGTGGTTCACATCTCATCTAACAGCCACGTGTGAACCCATATTCAGGATGTTGAAAAGAAGGATCAAACGGTCAGGTGAAATAATGATTGCCAAGGGGCATTGAAAAATAAAAGAATAAGTTGCAGGAACCTCTGATTCTGATGCCTCCTGTGGAAGGGACAATTGTTAAATCTGGTATTTGACGGCCTTCGAGGGGTCTACGAGGTGTATTGGGTCAGCATGACGCGTCTTGTCGAAAAGAGCATGCAATTTACCTTAGCAAAAAGTTTACCGACTGTGAAACAATACATTCACTGTTCGTGAAAACTTGCTGTACTTTGGCATAGGCTGCTCGCCGACTGAGACAGTTTATGCTGGTTCATACCACTTTGTGGATTTCCGAGATGGGTCCGATCGAGTATGTGTTTGAGAAGCCAGCATCGACCGGACGGGTGGCGAGAAGAGCAAAAGAATGTTGACTGATTTGTGATGCTCTTAGAAAGCAATAAAGGGGTGTATTGTCTGATTACATTGCTCCGCAACCCATTGAGGATTTTCAACCGATGAAGTTTGAATTCCCTGATGAAGACATCTCGAGGGGCTCTGATCGAAAGATTAAGAGTGACCGATCCCGGAGGAGGGGCCTGACCCCAAATCCGAACGGATTCTGATGTCTGATGGGGATGTTAAGGTGAATGAGCTTTTGTTGCCCGGATAACATCTGAATGCACCAACAAGGGTGGCTGAGTACGAAGCTGGTATCCTGGATGTCGAACGTCGGTACGCACATCTACTGGGGCAACTCCTTTCTCATTGGTATATAGGATGGAGGCGGTGTTACCTGTTGAGGTTCAGATTCCCTCTTTGAGAGTCCTGATGGACGTGAAGTTGCAAGAGGCTGAATGGGTAAGGACCCGGTATGAAGAGTTAAGCCTAATCGAAGAAAAGAGGCTAGCAGCCATCTGTCATGGGCAGTTGTGCCAGCAAAGGATGAAGCGTGCTTTTGACAAGAAGGTGCGACCTCGGGTATATCACGTGGATGATATGGTGCTGAAAAGGATCTTTCCTCCTCAGAACGATCGAAGGGGCAAATGGACGCCAAATTATGAAGGTCCATTCGTGGTCAAGAAGGTTTTCTCTGGTGGAGCCTTGTTGTTAACGACCATGGACGGTGAGGATTTTCCATCCCCTGTGAATGCGGACGCAGTTAAAAAATACTTCGTATAAGAGACCCGCTGGACGGAAAGAATAAAATAGTCCAGGCAAAAATGGGCATCCCGACGAACCAAAAACAGAAGGAAAGGTTCGGGCAAAAATTAGGGATATAAATGAAAAATTGTACACCCGGCAAGTTGAAAACCTGAAAAGGCGACTTGGGCAAAAAGGGGTATCCCGGTGGACTGAAAACCCGAAAGGGCGGTCCAGGCAAAAGAGGGATTGAAACGAACAACTGCGTCCCGCATGATCGTTTGCGCTCTGGTTAAAGCATCATGGATAATACCCGGTAGGGATCAGTCGGAATCGTCTTGTTCAGAAGGCAGAAAGCATGGAGAGTCTGAGGACATATGGGGTGTAACCGAGTTGGAACTCGATGAGATCACGGGTTTCACATTGCCATTAGGATAGATTTTTCCTTTTGAGCGCAATTACCTCTTTTCAGGAATTGCTTCCTTTTGTATTGCTCATTTGAGCCACACTTTTCCAATCAATAAAATGCATATTCAGTCAAATAATTTTGTTTTTGTTTTCATTGCCGCTTTGATTGCAAAAACATCCGATTATTTTGATAAAGAATCTTTGCATTTTAAGACATACAGGTTCCTTCTAATGCATGCTTATAAGATTGAAAGCTTGAAATCTTATTTGGAAGGTTGAGTGACCCAAGTGTTGAAATCTTGACATGCCTGGGGCACGGTTTTATCTGACGATCTGTTTTGCAGGAACTGTTAGATATTCTTCACTCACTTGCAGGTTGTGATGTGGAAGCTTTGTCACAGATCCCCAGAGAGTCCGACCAGGAACGAATGAATGTGAAGGGATGACGAAAAAACGTTGAGGCGTACGACGATCCTTGATGTTAATCAAGAAGACTCTTCAAAGTCGAAAAATTGAAAGTATGTAATTCCCCGCAGAGTCTGATCAGGAACGAATGGGTAGAAAGAGATGAAGAGACGTCGAGACGTCCGACGACCTTTGGAATTAATCAAGAAGACTCTTCAAAGTCGGAAAATTGAAATTTCTCTATAAATCCCAGGAGTACGTTTCCGTCGAGCACGGAGCGATTTGGGATACAAGATGATGGAGCAGAAAAGGTCCAGATGAGTCTGGGAGTTCTCCAAAGTGGAAAGCTGATATGAGTATTGGAGGTGGATACCGTGGTTCGACGTGTTGACGGGTGTTCTGTACCAACTTTTCTCATTTTCCCAGCTAGGTCCCCAAGCAGAATCAGAGGACTAGCTCCCCAGCAGATTCCAAGGTCTGTGAATTCCCCAGCCGAGTTAAGATGGTTATCCCCGGCAGGTTCAGAATGGTGTTTCCTCAGCAGTCAGGCCAGAAGGTTGCTACTCCCCGAGTGGAGCGGGTTTTTTTCAATGAAATATATCTCCAGCAGTGTTCATCCTACCAGTGGATTGGACAAGTTTCCGTAGCGGACGGATGGATTGTTGCATCTCCAGCTGAGCTGATTCTACCTATGGATTGCATGGGTTGTCCCCAGTGGAGTAGTATGCGGTTCCCTAGCAGGGTCTGGGTGGTTATCCCCAGCAGGTGGAAGATTGCTATTTCCCCAGCGGAGTATCTGTGAGCATTTCCCCAGGGAAGTCGTCAGGTATTTGTGAGGGTTGTCCGAAGCAGAGTCGGGATTGATATCCCCAGCAAGTCAAAGACTGTTGTATCCCCACAGAGTGTTGGTGGTGCTTATCCCCAGCAGTTTCTCGAGCGGATTGGGTGCAAAGGAGGTTCTTCTCCAGCAAGGGTTGCCTATTTCCCAGCAGCAGTGCTATTCCCCGGCAGGGTGGTGATCGGAGTATTGACGAGTTCCTCAGCAGAGTGTCTCGTACTCCTCAGAAGAGTCCCTTGAGGGGGATACTTTTTATGCATTCATCATGAAAAACAGCATAGCATATTGCATAGAAAAAATAATAAAGCGCGTAGCATTTCCATAATTATGGAGCATTACGCAGAAAAATCAATCATTCATCATTGCAAGCATAAGCTAGTCTCAGACCGTGGTTATTGTTTGAGAGGTGGTTTGCCCAGAGGTGAAGATGTTACTCCGAAGAGTTTAGCCTCATGATTGGATCAGAGATGTACCCCAGTAGTGCGATACTGGAGGAGTTTTTCCGTCGGACAGAGATGGAAAGGTTACGCGATCAGCGCAATTCAAGCCGTGGTTACCGCTTGAGGATTGGTTTTGCCGGACAGTGAAGACGATACTCCGAGGAGTTCAACATTGTGAGTTTGGAACAACAGTATTTCCCAGTCATCAGTAAGTGTCTGGTCAAGCTTGATTGGTGTCCTGTAAAACATCATCATTCGATGTTCAGTAAACGTCGAGTTATTTCCCAGTCATTGTTTAATGTTTGGTTGATCATTGTTTGATGTCCTGTCAACATCATTGTTTGATGTCCTGTCAACATCCTTGTTTGATGTCCTGTCAACATCATTGTTTGATGTCCTGTCAACATCCTTGTTTGATGTCCTGTCAACATCATTGTTTGATGTCTTGTCGACATCATTGTTTGATGTCCTGTCGACATCATTGTTTGATGTCCTGTCAACATCCTTGTTTGATGTCCTGTCAACATCATTGTTTGATGTCCTGTCAACATCCTTGTTTGATGTCCTGTCAACATCCTTGTTTGATGTCCTGTCAACATCATTGTTCGATGTCCTGTCAACATCCTTGTTCGATGTCCTGTCAACATCATTGTTCGATGTCCTGTCAACATCATTGTTTGATGTCCTGTCAACATCATTGTTCGATGTCCAGTAAACGTCGAGTTTTCTCCCAGTCATCAGTCAGTGTCTGGTTGAAAGTGTTACTCTGAGGAGTGTGGTACCATGACGTCAGATCAGCAGTGTTCCCCAGTAGTGCGATATTGGAGGAAATGTTTTCGTCGGACAGAGATGGAAATAAAATCAGAAGACGTTACGCGATCAGCGCGATTTCCGGGGTTCAAATGGAGAAAAGGAGATGTTGCGACATTTTCTGGAGATCGGGGTTCAATCAGAGAAGAGTATATGCTGAGGCATTTTTCGGGGTTCAAATGGAGAAAAGGAAATGCTGAGGTATTTTCTGGGGTTCAAATGGAGATGGAGTTGAAGAGTATATCCGGGATGAGGTCCTCAGGATTATCTTCTGTTCATGTGTTACCTTAGACTCTGGCTGAGGCCAATGGAGGTCGTTATAGGTGTCTTCTGAGGAAGAGATACACATGCTACCTTCCTTTGTGAAGGTTTACCCTCTGACATGTCGCCCTCAGAGTGGTTTGGTGTTATTTCCGACGTTGCCAGCGGAATTATCACGAGAGATTGGAGAAAAGGATATGTTGAGGCATTTCCTGGGGTTCAAACGGAGAAAGGATATGCTGAGGCATTTTCCGGGGTTCAAATGGAGAAAGGGAGATGTTGCGACATTTTCTGGAGAACGGGGTTCATATTGGCGATCGCGAGTTATCGTCAGGCGACTGGGGTTCAAACTGGAGATGGGGTTCATTCTTTTGGCAAAGAAGGAGTGCTGAGGCATTTTCCGGGGTTCAAATGCAGAGATCCGAGGATCGTTTGCGCGAAAGAAAATTTCGGGGTTCAAGAAAAAGAAAAAAAGGAGAAAAGAAATTTCGGGGTTCAAGAAAAAGGAAAAAAGAGAAAAGAAGAGTTGACAATCCCGAGTGGATGCGTGGTGTTCAGACCATGGTTATCCCTGCGTTACCATTTATTTTGGTATCCAGGTTGATGTTTTTCGAGTTGGTTTCTTCGCCGATGCTGACAGGCGCTGTTAATTATATCCCGATCAGAGTGCAAATTGTTCGTCTGTTCTTGGTATTCAATCACTCTTCATCCTGATCATCCGAAAGCCGAGGCTATTTCGTATCGACAGGTTCACAGTGGATTGAATAGGGGCAGCTGTAACACCTCAAAATTTGCCCTCTTCTCTTGGGACTAGCATTAGCATTGTACATACATTTTTAGGTCATTAGGCATTGCATATTGCATATCATGTGGTTACCTTGTGCAAACTATCCTCCCAAGTCTTGATCAGAAGATGAGGAAGTCAAAGGCAAGCCTAGGGGTTTATTGATTGATCATTGGCCATCTGAGGATTGGGCTGTGAATTAGGGTTTCATGATTCTCAATGGATGCTGGTCTTCATCTTGATTGCAATGATATATCATCATCATCATGGTTGGGTGTCATCAGAAGATTGAAGAAGATTCCTTGAGATTAGGGTTTTGACCACTGGTCAACCCTAATCAGGTGCATTGGGCCAATCAGGGCTGGATCAGGAGATGAGGTTTCTGATGGTTATGGGGTTCATTTTGTGATTATATTGTGCTTATTGAGGCTAGGGTTTCACCCTTGAGCCATTTCAGTTGGAGATTGGGGTTAAAATTGATCTATGCATTGCCAGATTCATTTATCAGATGAAAAGTCAACTGTGGTCAACTGTATATGATCTGATGGATTTGAAGGTGGAAATGAGTTGGATACACTTCATTCATGTTGGAACAAGTGTTATATGACATCTCAAAGCTTAAGAATGAAGAAAATCAAGTCAGGACAAAAACTGCCAAAAATAGAAAGTGACTTGTAACTGAAGTTTCCAAAAATGGAAAGTTTTGGACCTCCAAGCCACGTGTCCAAGGAAGCTTCAAATGAAAATTTGTTCAACATGAAAGTTTTAGATCTTGTTCTCACCTTTCCAAAAAGTCCAAGAACTTGAGAATCCCATGTATGGTTGGAAAGTTATGGCTCAGTGAAATTCAAAAATGACCCGTAATCAGGAGGCCATAATTTCCACATACTTTGTCCAAATTGCAAGTTCTTTATATGCACAAACTCCATTTGACATGTACTTTGAGGGTGCATAATTGGATTTTTCCAAAAATGGCCAAGGCAAAAAGTCACTTTTCAACTGGACTGTTAAATTGGACCAGGGGCAAAATTGTCCAACTCTCAAAATAATTGGAATTTTTGAATGGGACTTTTTGCTACACCTCATAAATGGTATTTGGAGTGTGTTTGAATAATCATTTCGTGCATAGGCTTTGTAAATTGGAATTTGGCTTGAAGAATGGAAGTTGTAAAAATGGACCAAATGCATACACATAGTGAATTTGAGATTTACACCACCAATGGGAATGAGACAGGTTGCAATGGTTCACATATGTTATTTGGAGGTTGCATGAGCTGTTAACAGGTGGCAATGAGCTGTATATGGAAATTACACTTTTGCCCTCATTTGCAAAATTAGCCATTTCACTTACAATTGCATTTAGCTAATTAACTTGATTAGAGTTGGATTAAGCTAACATATAAAAACCTAATCACTCCATAATCATAACAGAATGCTCACAATTACCAAAGTTGGATCTAGAACTCTCAAAATTCTCAAGTTTTCTCTCAAGAACACAAAGCTTCAACTCAAAAATTCTTCACCAATTCTCAACCATTTTTCGAAATTTCTTTTGATCTGAACTCACATCATCATCAACATCAACTATTTTGGAAGATTGGAGCATGAGGAGCATTGAATCGCGACTGTGCCAAGAAGCTTCATCCATGGTGAAATCGGATTTTGCGCGATAGAAGCCAAGGCACGTGGATTTGGACGCATCAATCATCTTCCCTATACCTCTAGTACATCTGTTTGAAGGAAGCAAGTGCAAAAGCCACGCGAATAACACTGCCATATCCAGGTTTGAAGGTTTTTTGAATCTCGTGTTTCTTTGATTGCTTATATGCGTTTGAAAGTGCTAGTCACGTAGGTCATGGATATGCTTGTGGTTTATGAAATGGATGACTGTGTAGGGAGAAATCTAGGATTGAAATTATGAACACAAACCCTAAGCTCATCGATTCGCTCGATTTAGGAACATTTAGGAGGAAATAAGTTGATATTTGTTATCTACGTGTTTAGACGATTCCATCGGTTATATGCATGTCCATTTTCGTTGAGATTTTGTGTTCGTCGAATTCTGGAATTTCTGGGAAGAGGTTGAGCGAAAACGATGAAGCAAGGCCATTTGATCCATTTTGCTGTTTGAATTTTCAAACTGGAGGTTTCCCGCTCCCGCCATAGATAATTACGAAAATGCCATTTTATCATTTTAATTAATTCATTTAATTATTAAAAAATTGATAACACCTTAAATAATTCACCAAAAATAGTAGAAAAATCAGAAAATTGTGGAGATTTTTTCTATGACTTTGTTGACTTGTGTAGAATTTTTTTGACCTATTGGTCAAAGTTGTGCTTGGTAGAAAAATCATTTTCCTTAGGATTATTTCACATGTGTTCATTTTTGATACATTTTGGCAATTTGATCATGAAATGCTCATATCATAAAATAAATTCTTGCCAATTTTTGTGATGATTCTTGACTCATTGATGCTCATTTATATGTAAATTTCATGAGTTTTTGATACCTGGACATGGAGTTATGAATTATTGAACTTAGGTGTGACAATTTGTGTCACACCTCTTGATGTCAATTTGCTGGAATTCTTTGAGTGATCTATACATGTTGAAATTGATTGAAATTTTGCATGATGCTTAGTTAACATGTTAGGAAGCTATGAGAATTTTTGTGGAATTTTACATTGCATTTTCAATTTGATCATGATTTTTCATTTCTGGTGGTCATTTGTGCAAGCTTGTATGACATAGGTTGGTAGATTGATTGGGAAATGCTCATATGGTACTGTATGATCATGAAATTTGATATGCATGTAATAGACACATAATGTGACATCCCTATTTTGGTCCCATCCATTTCTATTTTGTTTTCAATGAGATGTGAATTTTTGAAGTGGAAGCATGCATTGATGTTGTGATTTGGAGCCTATAATTGTGTCTGTTTTTGTTGATTTTCATTGACATGGTTCCATTTGCCCAATTGAGCTCAAATTTGACATGGTAGACCTTGAATACCCCCTGTTTAGGTGTAATTTATTTTAGAATTTTTGGATGTGTTTTGGTATGGATTTGAATGCAATACTTCTGTTTGTATGCTTGGTGCTTCATTTGAACCAATTTGCCTTATTTTGTGCATGAATTGAACATGATGGATGATATAAACATGAGACCAATGATGTTTGCTCTTGTTTGATGTTAATTTGAGATTGGTTGGTGAATGCCTTGCTGTTTTAAAGTTTTTCTTGCTTTTGGACCCTAGGCTTGGCCTAGTGGTCTAGTTGCTAATATTTGCTTGATTTTTCAGGATCAAAAGCATAATGCACATGGAGAATGAATCAAGTTAAATTTAATTGATGTTGTTGATGTTTGTACACTAACATAACATTGTTTTGTAGGTTGTGAAGCATAGGCTTGAGCTTTGGCTTGCTTTGTTTGTGCATAGCTTGTATAGTTTGTCTGATTGAACTTGTTGTTTATGGTTTGTCTGTCTGATTACTAACTGTGTTTGATTGTTTCCAGGTACTTTAGTTGCTCAGTTCCTTGTGAACTATTGCTTTGCTTTGCTTAAGCAACTTGCATTGAGGTATAGTTTCCTAAACTTCATGTAGTCTGGAGACCCGGCTGTTACCGGGCCGGGCAAAATGTCGGAAGTCCTCCTTAAGAGGCAATGATTGTGGTTGTTTATTTTTAAGCCCAAGCAGGTGAAAGTCCTTTAAATAAGGCAATTGGTGGAAGGTAGGGGTATGCAGCCTACCCCCCACTATTCAGTTGAGTCTTCTCCTTGCTCCCATTACATGGTTGTAGCATTGAGATCAAAAGCCCAAGATCTGTGCAGTGCACATTGAGTCAGAGTCTCCGAGTATAGAAGGGTCCCCCATTCTGGACCCATGCTCATTTGTCAGACGCTCTCCCTGGTTAGGGATATGAGCTGTGAGGTCTGATCCTCACTTCACCTCTTCATCTGCTTCACCTTAGCCTCGTAATGGCAAGGTTAAGAGCAAATCAAAACCATGTACAGACGACTCACTTCGGCGGTCAAACCCCTTTGATTGAGCCCCTTGTTTGGCTATAGTGCGTGCTATGTGTATATCTGATTGACATGTTTGATTGAGATGCCTGTTCTCATTTGATGTATGATATGATTGTATGCTTGTGTGCTAGCTTCTTTCCTGGTTAGGTTAGTTTGCTTATGCAAGTAGGATAGAAAACCGAACTTAGGTGAACGATGCATGACAACATTAGGCTCGAGTCTCAGCTCCCTAGTTGTGTGTCTTTCCCCGGTTTCTGGTTAGCAATTTAGTCCCTTTCAGGGGAACTACATCGCCCTGATCCTCGTTCCAGACGAGGTATGTAGGCAGGTGGTCGTGCGAGACCACTCCGGGCAACCTTTTTCTTTTTTGCGTGTGTTTACTTGTTATCTGATTGTATGTTTGGGTTCGGATGCCGACGTAAGCCCAGTGATTGGCTGTCGGGCTCCACGTTTGCCCTTGTGAGTGTATTTTGGTTCGGATGCCGACGTAATTCCATCCAGTGGTTGTCGGGCTCCATGTTGGCCACCCTTGTTTGTGTGTGTTGTTTTGTGTTGTTTGGCGTGCGTAAGCCGAACTACAGTGGCTCTGATTCTTGTTCCAGACAAGATATGTAGGCATAAGGTGCGATACCTTATCGAGCTCGTTCCTCTTAACCCCACCTGCGTTCCCCGTGTGTGTGTGTGATGTTTAGCAACCTATTCTTTATTCTAGGACGTGGATCCCGTCGAGTACGACGGACGTGAGGGGTGCTAATACCTTCCCCTCGCGTAACCGACTCCCTTACCCTTTCTCTCTGGTCGCGAGACCATGTCTTTCCAGGTTTTTCTGAGCGTTTCCTTTCCCTATCTTGGGATAAATAACGCGCAGTGGCGGCTCTGTGTGTGTTTCATTTTTGAGTCTCGTCGGTTGATTTTTCGCAGGATGCGACAGCTGGCGACTCTGCTGGGGACCCTGATGTAGACCTATGCTGGTCCATCGTCCCTAAGCGAGTCCTTCCTAGCGTTCTAGGATTAGGTTAGGTTGCTTGTGTGTATTATTTATTGCATTTATTATTCTAACCCATGTATATATTTGCATTAATGTCTGCATGCATCATACTATCATGTTGTTGCCGTCCTCTGCAGGTGGTTCTGTTGTTTGGGGTGGGTGTTCTGAGTGGGGCTAAAACCCAGGCCCGAGTATACACCTAGGACTAGTGTGGTCTCACGTTGCCTCTTTCATGTTAGATCAACATGTGCCTGGCGGCGTGATGTGCCACAAGCCGGACGAGGCTCAGTTGATAGTGCTCATCTTTGTGGAGTATCCACTTTGTTTGAGTCACTCCATCTGAGTTGTTGACTCTGGTGACCGAGCATTCCCGGATCTTTGGTTCAGACGATTTCAGGAGAGCTACAATGGCACACCCGAAAGGGCAAACCCATTGAGTATCTCTGCCCGATTGTCGAGACTATTATCCGCCTTAGGATGACCTGTTTAGAATTTACCTGTGAGGGGAGGGTGATTCTTTCAGATGCATGTTCAGATGTATGCTCAGATGGTGACTTTTTGTTCCGTGGATCAGAGTCCTATTTATAAGTCGGATTTATGGCCGTTTATTTCAGAGACGCCGGAGTGCTGTCCGTAATTTATCAGTGGGGATCCGTTTATTTCAGGATTCCCCGGGCCGAGTTATTTATCAGTGGGGATCCGTTTATTTCGGGATTCCCCGGGCCGATTCAGATGGTGGTGGTGTGTCTGCTCAGAGACCATTGATGATGATGATGTATCCGTCTTCCGTTTATTTCGGAACCCGTGGGTCAGATTGGTGTTTATTTGTCTCCTCAGATGGTTGTGATCAGTTCAGAGATCAGAGGCTTTTGTACAGTTGATGATCAGATGACTTGGAGGATGGCCCAGTGCATTGCATACATCTGCATCATTCTCATTTTGCATTCATCTGCACCTAACCTATGTCTGGCCATATGGGGAGTATTATGGATTGAGAATCTGGTTGAGAGACATCTTGAATTTCAGAATGTGGAAGTCAAAATATTATCTGTCTCGATGAAACCAGGATCGAAAGATAGAAGCTTCCTCGTATGGATAGACGTTGCATTCATGCATATTAACCTGTTTGCTGTTTTACAGGAATCATTGCTCGTGCTCGCAGAGTCGTACCGTTGCACTCAACACGCCCTCACAGATACTTCACCAGACGCAACACACCCAGACTCATGGAACTTCCCAGCGCAGATATGCTCGAGCTGAAAGACAAAATGACTGAGCTGATCAACATCATGCAGGGTTTTGCAGTTGGTCAGAAGGCTCTGGCTGATAAGATTGAGAAGCTCGAGCGGGCTTCAGCAGCAAACAGCGGGGTAAACCTGGATGGAGTCTCCAACCAGGGGCTGGGTGGATCCAGAGACGGTGAAAAGAGAGCAACTATTGGTGTGGTGAATAATGTTGGTGCTGGTGGCCAACCGGGGCAGAATCTGAAGGATAATTTTGTGCCTCCATTCTACGGGTTTGATGATGATAGAGAGGAGGACAGGGAGGCTGACCAGTTTTCAATGCAGAATGAACCGTTCGTTCCCCACAGTGCTCCACCTCAGAACAAGGAGATTCAGCTGCTGGCTGAGAAAATTAAAGTGCTTGAGAGCTATGCCACGCCGGGGGTGGTGAATATGTCCAACATGGGGCTAGTTGAGGGGATTGTGATCCCACAGAAGTTCAAAGCGCCTGCATTTGACAAATACAATGGAAGCTCCTGCCCAGAGACTCATCTTCAAGCCTTTGTCCGCAAAATTTCTGCCTACACGATGGATCAAAAGCTTTGGATGTACTTCTTCCAAGACAGTCTGTCTGGAGGATCCTTGGAGTGGTACACCAAGCTTAAGTCGTCCGATATCAAGAGCTGGCAGGATCTTGGTGACGCATTCTTTAAACAATATCAGTTCAATGCTGACATGGCTCCTAGTCGTACCCAGCTGCAGGGTATGTCTCAGAAGTCAAGTGAGGGGTTTAAAGAATATGCTCAACGGTGGAGGGAGTTGGCTGCCAGAGTTCAACCTCCATTAGTAGACAGAGAGATGTCTGACCTATTCATGGGTACCCTGCAAGGGGTTTTTGCCGAAAGGATGGTGGGTTGTCCAGTAACCAACTTTGCCGATATTGTGGTGGCCGGAGAAAGAATTGAAAGTTGGCTGAAAATGGGGAAAATACAAGGTAATGCTTCATCATCGGGATCGAAGAAGCCATTCGGGAACGGTCAGCGCAAGAATGAGGGTGAATCAAGTGCTGTGTATGCCCAGGGAGGACACGGTAGGGATCGTTACTACCAGCACACTGCTGCTGTAACCATCCCTACTGGTAATCAGTCTGCACGACAGCAACGTCATCCACCTCAACAGAGAGCGGGTACCAGATGAGGGGAAAAGGGGTTGATCGCCATTTCGATAAGCCGCCTGTGACATATGCTGTTTTGTTCAAGAAGCTGATGGATCTTGGGCTGGTCCAGCCGAGGGCGATGGTTCCGATGAGAACAGATCAGAGGCCTCCTAATTATGATGAGAACGCCCAGTGTGAATTTCATTCTGGAACACCGGGGCATAACATTGAGGGCTGTAGAGCATTCAAGAATGTTGTCCAGGATCTGGTAGACTCCAAGGCTATCAATTTTGCACCGTCTCCGAATGTTAATACCAATCCCATGCCGGCACATGGTCAGGCGATGGTGAGTGCAATTACTGAAGATTCGGATCACACCGGTGTGATGGGTAAAGAGACTGACAGCGACTGCAAGTTTGATGGTTGGATAAAGCCGTGCGTACCAGGAAGCTGGAAGGCTTAAAAAAGGATCATCACTGTCACTCGTCCTGAAGAGTAATGATTTCCTGTTTTCAGTTTTATTTGCATGAAAGCCATACGTGTTGCCCGACACGTAATGGTCCATTGTAAGGGCCACCTCATGTTCATAAATTTGCATTTTCTGCATCATTAATAAATGGATGTTTTTCAGTCAAAAAACGGTGTTCCATGTTTTTCATTTATTTTTGCAGTTTTAAAACAAATAAAAATGGCAATGTTTATTTTCGTTTTTTTCCTTTTTGATTTGTCTCGTTCCGAATTCAAAAATAATTCCCCGGATCTCGTTGATAACAATTTGGTTACACCTCATATGACTTCGACAATCCGATCTATCTTGCCGAAGAAGAAGACGAAGAAGATTGTGGTCTACTGGAATTAGCCAGGTTGTTGAGACAAGAGGGAGAAGGTGATTCAGTCGCCCGAAGAGCGATGCAAGATCGTTATTCCAACCGCCGAGGTCAGGAAGGAAATAGGAAAAATGAGGCCGCTTCAGAGGCGAGTCGAGAGCAGAATGGTAGCCCTGTTGAAAGAGCATGTGGATACCTTCGCCCGGTCATGTCAGGATATGCCAGGGTCGGATACCGGTGTCGTTGTGCACAAGCTGCCATGGAAAGGAGACTGTCCTCCAGAGAAACAGAACGCCAGTGCCATGTATCAGGGAGCCATGGTGACTTTGTTTCATGACATGGTTCGTCATGAAATTGAATGTTATGCTATGACATGATAGCAAAGTCCCAAACAGGAGTGGGGCATCTGATGGAGATAATTCAGACTGAGGTTGAATTCAGATAAGTGCACTATCAGAGTGCGATTCGGTAAGATGTTGGGGTTCATCGTAAGGGAGGAATCGAGGTTCATCCTGCTTAAAAAAAAAAAAAAAAAAAAAAAAATGCCTGAGCCGAGAATGAAAAGAGAGGTTCGTGGTCTCCTAGAAAGATTGAACTATCTGTCGTGGTTCACATCTCATCTAACAGCCACGTGTGAACCCATATTCAGGATGTTGAAAAGAAGGATCAAACGGTCAGGTGAAATAATGATTGCCAAGGGGCATTGAAAAATAAAAGAATAAGTTGCAGGAACCTCTGATTCTGATGCCTCCTGTGGAAGGGACAATTGTTAAATCTGGTATTTGACGGCCTTCGAGGGGTCTACGAGGTGTATTGGGTCAGCATGACGCGTCTTGTCGAAAAGAGCATGCAATTTACCTTAGCAAAAAGTTTACCGACTGTGAAACAATACATTCACTGTTCGTGAAAACTTGCTGTACTTTGGCATAGGCTGCTCGCCGACTGAGACAGTTTATGCTGGTTCATACCACTTTGTGGATTTCCGAGATGGGTCCGATCGAGTATGTGTTTGAGAAGCCAGCATCGACCGGACGGGTGGCGAGAAGAGCAAAAGAATGTTGACTGATTTGTGATGCTCTTAGAAAGCAATAAAGGGGTGTATTGTCTGATTACATCGCTCCGCAACCCATTGAGGATTTTCAACCGATGAAGTTTGAATTCCCTGATGAAGACATCTCGAGGGGCTCTGATCGAAAGATTAAGAGTGACCGATCCCGGAGGAGGGGCCTGACCCCAAATCCGAACGGATTCTGATGTCTGATGGGGATGTTAAGGTGAATGAGCTTTTGTTGCCCGGATAACATCTGAATGCACCAACAAGGGTGGCTGAGTACGAAGCTGGTATCCTGGATGTCGAACGTCGGTACGCACATCTACTGGGGCAACTCCTTTCTCATTGGTATATAGGATGGAGGCGGTGTTACCTGTTGAGGTTCAGATTCCCTCTTTGAGAGTCCTGATGGACGTGAAGTTGCAAGAGGCTGAATGGGTAAGGACCCGGTATGAAGAGTTAAGCCTAATCGAAGAAAAGAGGCTAGCAGCCATCTGTCATGGGCAGTTGTGCCAGCAAAGGATGAAGCGTGCTTTTGACAAGAAGGTGCGACCTCGGGTATATCACGTGGATGATATGGTGCTGAAAAGGATCTTTCCTCCTCAGAACGATCGAAGGGGCAAATGGACGCCAAATTATGAAGGTCCATTCGTGGTCAAGAAGGTTTCTCTGGTGGAGCCTTGTTGTTAACGACCATGGACGGTGAGGATTTTCCATCCCCTGTGAATGCGGACGCAGTTAAAAAATACTTCGTATAAGAGACCCGCTGGACGGAAAGAATAAAATAGTCCAGGCAAAAATGGGCATCCCGACGAACCAAAAACAGAAGGAAAGGTTCGGGCAAAAATTAGGGATATAAATGAAAAATTGTACACCCGGCAAGTTGAAAACCTGAAAAGGCGACTTGGGCAAAAAGGGGTATCCCGGTGGACTGAAAACCCGAAAGGGCGGTCCAGGCAAAAGAGGGATTGAAACGAACAACTGCGTCCCGCATGATCGTTTGCGCTCTGGTTAAAGCATCATGGATAATACCCGGTAGGGATCAGTCGGAATCGTCTTGTTCAGAAGGCAGAAAGCATGGAGAGTCTGAGGACATATGGGGTGTAACCGAGTTGGAACTCGATGAGATCACGGGTTTCACATTGCCATTAGGATAGATTTTTCCTTTTGAGCGCAATTACCTCTTTTCAGGAATTGCTTCCTTTTGTATTGCTCATTTGAGCCACACTTTTCCAATCAATAAAATGCATATTCAGTCAAATAATTTTGTTTTTGTTTTCATTGCCGCTTTGATTGCAAAAACATCCGATTATTTTGATAAAGAATCTTTGCATTTTAAGACATACAGGTTCCTTCTAATGCATGCTTATAAGATTGAAAGCTTGAAATCTTATTTGGAAGGTTGAGTGACCCAAGTGTTGAAATCTTGACATGCCTGGGGCACGGTTTTATCTGACGATCTGTTTTGCAGGAACTGTTAGATATTCTTCACTCACTTGCAGGTTGTGATGTGGAAGCTTTGTCACAGATCCCCAGAGAGTCCGACCAGGAACGAATGAATGTGAAGGGATGACGAAAAAACGTTGAGGCGTACGACGATCCTTGATGTTAATCAAGAAGACTCTTCAAAGTCGAAAAATTGAAAGTATGTAATTCCCCGCAGAGTCTGATCAGG
This sequence comes from Lathyrus oleraceus, assembly GCF_024323335.1. NCBI lineage: Eukaryota > Viridiplantae > Streptophyta > Magnoliopsida > Fabales > Fabaceae > Lathyrus > Lathyrus oleraceus. The sequence continues at coordinate 491,511,125 of NC_066582.1, read as the reverse complement.
AACGAATGGGTAGAAAGAGATGAAGAGACGTCGAGACGTCCGACGACCTTTGGAATTAATCAAGAAGACTCTTCAAAGTCGGAAAATTGAAATTTCTCTATAAATCCCAGGAGTACGTTTCCGTCGAGCACGGAGCGATTTGGGATACAAGATGATGGAGCAGAAAAGGTCCAGATGAGTCTGGGAGTTCTCCAAAGTGGAAAGCTGATATGAGTATTGGAGGTGGATACCGTGGTTCGACGTGTTGACGGGTGTTCTGTACCAACTTTTCTCATTTTCCCAGCTAGGTCCCCAAGCAGAATCAGAGGACTAGCTCCCCAGCAGATTCCAAGGTCTGTGAATTCCCCAGCCGAGTTAAGATGGTTATCCCCGGCAGGTTCAGAATGGTGTTTCCTCAGCAGTCAGGCCAGAAGGTTGCTACTCCCCGAGTGGAGCGGGTTTTTTTCAATGAAATATATCTCCAGCAGTGTTCATCCTACCAGTGGATTGGACAAGTTTCCGTAGCGGACGGATGGATTGTTGCATCTCCAGCTGAGCTGATTCTACCTATGGATTGCATGGGTTGTCCCCAGTGGAGTAGTATGCGGTTCCCTAGCAGGGTCTGGGTGGTTATCCCCAGCAGGTGGAAGATTGCTATTTCCCCAGCGGAGTATCTGTGAGCATTTCCCCAGGGAAGTCGTCAGGTATTTGTGAGGGTTGTCCGAAGCAGAGTCGGGATTGATATCCCCAGCAAGTCAAAGACTGTTGTATCCCCACAGAGTGTTGGTGGTGCTTATCCCCAGCAGTTTCTCGAGCGGATTGGGTGCAAAGGAGGTTCTTCTCCAGCAAGGGTTGCCTATTTCCCAGCAGCAGTGCTATTCCCCGGCAGGGTGGTGATCGGAGTATTGACGAGTTCCTCAGCAGAGTGTCTCGTACTCCTCAGAAGAGTCCCTTGAGGGGGATACTTTTTATGCATTCATCATGAAAAACAGCATAGCATATTGCATAGAAAAAATAATAAAGCGCGTAGCATTTCCATAATTATGGAGCATTACGCAGAAAAATCAATCATTCATCATTGCAAGCATAAGCTAGTCTCAGACCGTGGTTATTGTTTGAGAGGTGGTTTGCCCAGAGGTGAAGATGTTACTCCGAAGAGTTTAGCCTCATGATTGGATCAGAGATGTACCCCAGTAGTGCGATACTGGAGGAGTTTTTCCGTCGGACAGAGATGGAAAGGTTACGCGATCAGCGCAATTCAAGCCGTGGTTACCGCTTGAGGATTGGTTTTGCCGGACAGTGAAGACGATACTCCGAGGAGTTCAACATTGTGAGTTTGGAACAACAGTATTTCCCAGTCATCAGTAAGTGTCTGGTCAAGCTTGATTGGTGTCCTGTAAAACATCATCATTCGATGTTCAGTAAACGTCGAGTTATTTCCCAGTCATTGTTTAATGTTTGGTTGATCATTGTTTGATGTCCTGTCAACATCATTGTTTGATGTCCTGTCAACATCCTTGTTTGATGTCCTGTCAACATCATTGTTTGATGTCCTGTCAACATCCTTGTTTGATGTCCTGTCAACATCATTGTTTGATGTCTTGTCGACATCATTGTTTGATGTCCTGTCGACATCATTGTTTGATGTCCTGTCAACATCCTTGTTTGATGTCCTGTCAACATCATTGTTTGATGTCCTGTCAACATCCTTGTTTGATGTCCTGTCAACATCCTTGTTTGATGTCCTGTCAACATCATTGTTCGATGTCCTGTCAACATCCTTGTTCGATGTCCTGTCAACATCATTGTTCGATGTCCTGTCAACATCATTGTTTGATGTCCTGTCAACATCATTGTTCGATGTCCAGTAAACGTCGAGTTTTCTCCCAGTCATCAGTCAGTGTCTGGTTGAAAGTGTTACTCTGAGGAGTGTGGTACCATGACGTCAGATCAGCAGTGTTCCCCAGTAGTGCGATATTGGAGGAAATGTTTTCGTCGGACAGAGATGGAAATAAAATCAGAAGACGTTACGCGATCAGCGCGATTTCCGGGGTTCAAATGGAGAAAAGGAGATGTTGCGACATTTTCTGGAGATCGGGGTTCAATCAGAGAAGAGTATATGCTGAGGCATTTTTCGGGGTTCAAATGGAGAAAAGGAAATGCTGAGGTATTTTCTGGGGTTCAAATGGAGATGGAGTTGAAGAGTATATCCGGATGAGGTCCTCAGGATTATCTTCTGTTCATGTGTTACCTTAGACTCTGGCTGAGGCCAATGGAGGTCGTTATAGGTGTCTTCTGAGGAAGAGATACACATGCTACCTTCCTTTGTGAAGGTTTACCCTCTGACATGTCGCCCTCAGAGTGGTTTGGTGTTATTTCCGACGTTGCCAGCGGAATTATCACGAGAGATTGGAGAAAAGGATATGTTGAGGCATTTCCTGGGGTTCAAACGGAGAAAGGATATGCTGAGGCATTTTCCGGGGTTCAAATGGAGAAAGGGAGATGTTGCGACATTTTCTGGAGAACGGGGTTCATATTGGCGATCGCGAGTTATCGTCAGGCGACTGGGGTTCAAACTGGAGATGGGGTTCATTCTTTTGGCAAAGAAGGAGTGCTGAGGCATTTTCCGGGGTTCAAATGCAGAGATCCGAGGATCGTTTGCGCGAAAGAAAATTTCGGGGTTCAAGAAAAAGAAAAAAGGAGAAAAGAAATTTCGGGGTTCAAGAAAAGGAAAAAAGAGAAGAAGAGTTGACAATCCCGAGTGGATGCGTGGTGTTCAGACCATGGTTATCCCTGCGTTACCATTTATTTTGGTATCCAGGTTGATGTTTTTCGAGTTGGTTTCTTCGCCGATGCTGACAGGCGCTGTTAATTATATCCCGATCAGAGTGCAAATTGTTCGTCTGTTCTTGGTATTCAATCACTCTTCATCCTGATCATCCGAAAGCCGAGGCTATTTCGTATCGACAGGTTCACAGTGGATTGAATAGGGGCAGCTGTAACACCTCAAAATTTGCCCTCTTCTCTTGGGACTAGCATTAGCATTGTACATACATTTTTAGGTCATTAGGCATTGCATATTGCATATCATGTGGTTACCTTGTGCAAACTATCCTCCCAAGTCTTGATCAGAAGATGAGGAAGTCAAAGGCAAGCCTAGGGGTTTATTGATTGATCATTGGCCATCTGAGGATTGGGCTGTGAATTAGGGTTTCATGATTCTCAATGGATGCTGGTCTTCATCTTGATTGCAATGATATATCATCATCATCATGGTTGGGTGTCATCAGAAGATTGAAGAAGATTCCTTGAGATTAGGGTTTTGACCACTGGTCAACCCTAATCAGGTGCATTGGGCCAATCAGGGCTGGATCAGGAGATGAGGTTTCTGATGGTTATGGGGTTCATTTTGTGATTATATTGTGCTTATTGAGGCTAGGGTTTCACCCTTGAGCCATTTCAGTTGGAGATTGGGGTTAAAATTGATCTATGCATTGCCAGATTCATTTATCAGATGAAAAGTCAACTGTGGTCAACTGTATATGATCTGATGGATTTGAAGGTGGAAATGAGTTGGATACACTTCATTCATGTTGGAACAAGTGTTATATGACATCTCAAAGCTTAAGAATGAAGAAAATCAAGTCAGGACAAAAACTGCCAAAAATAGAAAGTGACTTGTAACTGAAGTTTCCAAAAATGGAAAGTTTTGGACCTCCAAGCCACGTGTCCAAGGAAGCTTCAAATGAAAATTTGTTCAACATGAAAGTTTTAGATCTTGTTCTCACCTTTCCAAAAAGTCCAAGAACTTGAGAATCCCATGTATGGTTGGAAAGTTATGGCTCAGTGAAATTCAAAAATGACCCGTAATCAGGAGGCCATAATTTCCACATACTTTGTCCAAATTGCAAGTTCTTTATATGCACAAACTCCATTTGACATGTACTTTGAGGGTGCATAATTGGATTTTTCCAAAAATGGCCAAGGCAAAAAGTCACTTTTCAACTGGACTGTTAAATTGGACCAGGGGCAAAATTGTCCAACTCTCAAAATAATTGGAATTTTTGAATGGGACTTTTTGCTACACCTCATAAATGGTATTTGGAGTGTGTTTGAATAATCATTTCGTGCATAGGCTTTGTAAATTGGAATTTGGCTTGAAGAATGGAAGTTGTAAAAATGGACCAAATGCATACACATAGTGAATTTGAGATTTACACCACCAATGGGAATGAGACAGGTTGCAATGGTTCACATATGTTATTTGGAGGTTGCATGAGCTGTTAACAGGTGGCAATGAGCTGTATATGGAAATTACACTTTTGCCCTCATTTGCAAAATTAGCCATTTCACTTACAATTGCATTTAGCTAATTAACTTGATTAGAGTTGGATTAAGCTAACATATAAAAACCTAATCACTCCATAATCATAACAGAATGCTCACAATTACCAAAGTTGGATCTAGAACTCTCAAAATTCTCAAGTTTTCTCTCAAGAACACAAAGCTTCAACTCAAAAATTCTTCACCAATTCTCAACCATTTTTCGAAATTTCTTTTGATCTGAACTCACATCATCATCAACATCAACTATTTTGGAAGATTGGAGCATGAGGAGCATTGAATCGCGACTGTGCCAAGAAGCTTCATCCATGGTGAAATCGGATTTTGCGCGATAGAAGCCAAGGCACGTGGATTTGGACGCATCAATCATCTTCCCTATACCTCTAGTACATCTGTTTGAAGGAAGCAAGTGCAAAAGCCACGCGAATAACACTGCCATATCCAGGTTTGAAGGTTTTTTGAATCTCGTGTTTCTTTGATTGCTTATATGCGTTTGAAAGTGCTAGTCACGTAGGTCATGGATATGCTTGTGGTTTATGAAATGGATGACTGTGTAGGGAGAAATCTAGGATTGAAATTATGAACACAAACCCTAAGCTCATCGATTCGCTCGATTTAGGAACATTTAGGAGGAAATAAGTTGATATTTGTTATCTATGTGTTTAGACGATTCCATCGGTTATATGCATGTCCATTTTCGTTGAGATTTTGTGTTCGTCGAATTCTGGAATTTCTGGGAAGAGGTTGAGCGAAAACGATGAAGCAAGGCCATTTGATCCATTTTGCTGTTTGAATTTTCAAACTGGAGGTTTCCCGCTCCCGCCATAGATAATTACGAAAATGCCATTTTATCATTTTAATTAATTCATTTAATTATTAAAAAATTGATAACACCTTAAATAATTCACCAAAAATAGTAGAAAAATCAGAAAATTGTGGAGATTTTTTCTATGACTTTGTTGACTTGTGTAGAATTTTTTTGACCTATTGGTCAAAGTTGTGCTTGGTAGAAAAATCATTTTCCTTAGGATTATTTCACATGTGTTCATTTTTGATACATTTTGGCAATTTGATCATGAAATGCTCATATCATAAAATAAATTCTTGCCAATTTTTGTGATGATTCTTGACTCATTGATGCTCATTTATATGTAAATTTCATGAGTTTTTGATACCTGGACATGGAGTTATGAATTATTGAACTTAGGTGTGACAATTTGTGTCACACCTCTTGATGTCAATTTGCTGGAATTCTTTGAGTGATCTATACATGTTGAAATTGATTGAAATTTTGCATGATGCTTAGTTAACATGTTAGGAAGCTATGAGAATTTTTGTGGAATTTTACATTGCATTTTCAATTTGATCATGATTTTTCATTTCTGGTGGTCATTTGTGCAAGCTTGTATGACATAGGTTGGTAGATTGATTGGGAAATGCTCATATGGTACTGTATGATCATGAAATTTGATATGCATGTAATAGACACATAATGTGACATCCCTATTTTGGTCCCATCCATTTCTATTTTGTTTTCAATGAGATGTGAATTTTTGAAGTGGAAGCATGCATTGATGTTGTGATTTGGAGCCTATAATTGTGTCTGTTTTTGTTGATTTTCATTGACATGGTTCCATTTGCCCAATTGAGCTCAAATTTGACATGGTAGACCTTGAATACCCCCTGTTTAGGTGTAATTTATTTTAGAATTTTTGGATGTGTTTTGGTATGGATTTGAATGCAATACTTCTGTTTGTATGCTTGGTGCTTCATTTGAACCAATTTGCCTTATTTTGTGCATGAATTGAACATGATGGATGATATAAACATGAGACCAATGATGTTTGCTCTTGTTTGATGTTAATTTGAGATTGGTTGGTGAATGCCTTGCTGTTTTAAAGTTTTTCTTGCTTTTGGACCCTAGGCTTGGCCTAGTGGTCTAGTTGCTAATATTTGCTTGATTTTTCAGGATCAAAAGCATAATGCACATGGAGAATGAATCAAGTTAAATTTAATTGATGTTGTTGATGTTTGTACACTAACATAACATTGTTTTGTAGGTTGTGAAGCATAGGCTTGAGCTTTGGCTTGCTTTGTTTGTGCATAGCTTGTATAGTTTGTCTGATTGAACTTGTTGTTTATGGTTTGTCTGTCTGATTACTAACTGTGTTTGATTGTTTCCAGGTACTTTAGTTGCTCAGTTCCTTGTGAACTATTGCTTTGCTTTGCTTAAGCAACTTGCATTGAGGTATAGTTTCCTAAACTTCATGTAGTCTGGAGACCCGGCTGTTACCGGGCCGGGCAAAATGTCGGAAGTCCTCCTTAAGAGGCAATGATTGTGGTTGTTTATTTTTAAGCCCAAGCAGGTGAAAGTCCTTTAAATAAGGCAATTGGTGGAAAGGTAGGGGTATGCAGCCTACCCCCCACTATTCAGTTGAGTCTTCTCCTTGCTCCCATTACATGGTTGTAGCATTGAGATCAAAAGCCCAAGATCTGTGCAGTGCACATTGAGTCAGAGTCTCCGAGTATAGAAGGGTCCCCCATTCTGGACCCATGCTCATTTGTCAGACGCTCTCCCTGGTTAGGGATATGAGCTGTGAGGTCTGATCCTCACTTCACCTCTTCATCTGCTTCACCTTAGCCTCGTAATGGCAAGGTTAAGAGCAAATCAAAACCATGTACAGACGACTCACTTCGGCGGTCAAACCCCTTTGATTGAGCCCCTTGTTTGGCTATAGTGCGTGCTATGTGTATATCTGATTGACATGTTTGATTGAGATGCCTGTTCTCATTTGATGTATGATATGATTGTATGCTTGTGTGCTAGCTTCTTTCCTGGTTAGGTTAGTTTGCTTATGCAAGTAGGATAGAAAACCGAACTTAGGTGAACGATGCATGACAACATTAGGCTCGAGTCTCAGCTCCCTAGTTGTGTGTCTTTCCCCGGTTTCTGGTTAGCAATTTAGTCCCTTTCAGGGGAACTACATCGCCCTGATCCTCGTTCCAGACGAGGTATGTAGGCAGGTGGTCGTGCGAGACCACTCCGGGCAACCTTTTTCTTTTTTGCGTGTGTTTACTTGTTATCTGATTGTATGTTTGGGTTCGGATGCCGACGTAAGCCCAGTGATTGGCTGTCGGGCTCCACGTTTGCCCTTGTGAGTGTATTTTGGTTCGGATGCCGACGTAATTCCATCCAGTGGTTGTCGGGCTCCATGTTGGCCACCCTTGTTTGTGTGTGTTGTTTTGTGTTGTTTGGCGTGCGTAAGCCGAACTACAGTGGCTCTGATTCTTGTTCCAGACAAGATATGTAGGCATAAGGTGCGATACCTTATCGAGCTCGTTCCTCTTAACCCCACCTGTGTTCCCCGTGTGTGTGTGTGATGTTTAGCAACCTATTCTTTATTCTAGGACGTGGATCCCGTCGAGTACGACGGACGTGAGGGGTGCTAATACCTTCCCCTCGCGTAACCGACTCCCTTACCCTTTCTCTCTGGTCGCGAGACCATGTCTTTCCAGGTTTTTCTGAGCGTTTCCTTTCCCTATCTTGGGATAAATAACGCGCAGTGGCGGCTCTGTGTGTGTTTCATTTTTGAGTCTCGCCGGTTGATTTTTCGCAGGATGCGACACATCTTCCGGATAATACTTCCTCATGAATTCCCTATGGAATACATCCCAAGTAATGACTTCACCTGCCACAGTCAACCTCTCGTGAGTCTCCAGCCACCAGTCATCAGCCTCGACTGCTAGCATGTGAGTACCATACCGGACCTTCTGAGCTGGAGTGCAATCCATAACATGGAAGTTCTGCACAGCTTGTGCCATCGCTTGCATTGCGGCAGACATTGCAGCGTCATTCCTTCCAGCCATTTCAACTTATCACCACAACACAACTTAAAAGTTAGATTAGTAACAATACACAATTGTTAGACAGTAACGACACGACAACTGGCCGGACAGACCGACCTGCTCTGATACCACTAATGTAACACCCTTCTAAAATACCCCAAATATTTAATTAAAATAACAATATATCAATCAGAGTAATATGCAATTAAGGGTGTCACACTATCTACTTCACACCATAATAACTGTCATGCTCTTTATTTAATCAAAATAACATTTTTGCATAATTCGCAGCGGATAGAAATCAACCAACCATTCAAAACATATAACATATTACAGGTAAAAAGGTTCAACAACCAACAATAAAACAATTAAAACATCCCGTCCCGATGTTACATCTATCAGAGCACGACCCACTAAGTAGACTACACTAGACTCCAGGCACTAGCTTCTACTCAATCACTGCTCGTTACCTGAAAAATAGTTGTAAGGGTGAGTTCCTCAATCGATATAATAAGCATTATAAAATATCATGCAATGTTAAGTAATTTAACACGTTTCGTCACCCAAATCAGATTACACATTCAGCAACGGCAATATCAACTCAATCATACTCAACATCAACACAACACCCCACACACAACACACATATAATACTGGAATACATCAATTCATATTTTACGCCATACAACAAACCAATAAAAAATGCAACTCTAATGAGACTCGACTCATCATGCATGTGGTACCATTCGGAGTAAAACTCCCAACTTAAAATCATTGCCATTTTATTGGGCATCAAGGCATAAGCCTTCAACTTTCAACTTAAAATTTGCCAATCCAGGCCAACGTGGTGTGAGCAAAGCTCCGACTTAATGCATATGAATTTACATGACATACACGACTTTAAATTCCCACAACATAATAACAATAGCAACACAACAATATTTTCAACACAATCAACTTAGAATCAACTTTGGCTCACCAAGCCTACAACTCAGAATCTTTTACAACTGTCCGTACACGGAAACAACTTCACACTCATTCACACTTGTATCAGCACTTCATAACATAAACCCAACAAAATTACTCATCACAATTAACTATAATAGGCCAATCACCAATTATGTTCACAACATTAAAATATCAATTTTTCCAATTTCCAACAGTGTTAACCGGTTAACGCCCTGGGTTAACCGGTTAACGCAGGACAGAACACGTTTTCTGGCCATTTACAACAGTGTTAACCGGTTAACGCCCTGGGTTAACCGGTTAACGCAGACAAAACAACAATTTTTCACAATTCATAACAGTGTTAACTGGTTAACACCCTGGGTTAACCGGTTAACGCAAGACAGAAAGCTGTTCCTGCGCTAACACAAAGCAGAATGCAGAATTTTCCGCATTTTCTGCCGTTGGAGGACTTCCGGACCTCCGATTCCAATTCCGTAAAAAGCGATACGTTCGGGGAATCACGACTCACACAATTACCGATTCAATTACAGCTTAAACACAGTTTATTCATCACAAATTTTCAGCATTCAACAATCCCAATTAGGGTCAATTCAACGGTTTATCACTACCCATTACATGCTAATCTATAATACCCATTAAACGACGATAAACCCCCCTTACCTGAATTAATCCGGCAGCCTTTAGCTTCAAGCTCTTCTATTCTCCAACCTTTGCTCTCTTGCTCTTCCTCTTTGCCCTTTCTCCACTTTTCAGCGCTTCTCTGCTTTCACGTGAAAAACCCTCTTACCAAAATGGAACTCTTTTTCTTATTTCCAACTTATATATATTTTCCAATAATTATTATTCCAATAATAATAATAATAATAATCCAATAATTTCAATTATTTAATTAAATTAATAAATATAATATTAACTTAAATTAAATAATTATCTTATTTTTATCGGGGTGTTACAGCATTTGCATATATGGAGTCTGAGCAGACAGAATTTTTTTGTTGGATATTGGAGAAACCTAAAGAGTTGTTTGTGAAGAAAGATTTGTGTCCACAAGTGATTTTGACAGATAGAGATCTTGCTTTGGTGAAGGCAATTGAAATTGTGTTTCCTAGGTCGATTAATTTGCTATGTAGATTTCACATTAACAAAAATGTTGATGCAAAATGAAAATAATATGTGGTAAATGACATGCAAAAGACAATCAACACATTATGGATGAAAGTTGTTTTGACTAGTGATGAGGTTGACTATGATCAACGGTTGCATCAACTTGAGCAGGCATGTGTTGATTTTAGTGGATTTATTAATTATGTGAAAGACACATGATTGACTCTACATAGACAAAGATTTGTTGGAGCATGGATTAATCGAGTGCTACATTTGGGTAATACGGCGACTAATCGGTATGTGTTATATTTTTTACTATGTATTTTTTTATATGTGATATTTTTAATATTTTCAATATGTATTATTTTTAGGGTTGAATATGCTCATTGGAAGTTAAAGCAGATGTTGGGAAACATTATAGGTGACATGGTCAAATATTAGGAAACTATGAATAACAACTTGAGGTTACAACTGGGCAACATTAGAGCTTATTTTCAAAAAAGTTTTTACGAAGTTCAGCACGCGCACATAAGTCCATATTATGGTAATCTGTGTGGTTCAGTGTCTCGAGTTGCTTTGAGACATATTAGTGAAGAGTTACTGAGAGTTGATTATATTAGAACTAACAGAAAAATACATGGTTGTACTCTTAGAACATTTTATAGGTTATCTTGTGCTTGTGAGTTAGGAAGATACACACTTTGTGGTATATCGATACCAATAGATGTTGTTCATGTTCATTGAAGGAAACTAACTATGGAAGTTGAGTTAGAGGTAGACGCAAATGATAGATCAAAGGTGGATATGAGTTGTGCAATAGATGAATTGTGGAAACGGTTTAGGTCATTAGATATTGTTGGGAAAAGGGCATTAAAAAGTAGGATTTGTGAACTTGCCTATCCCATAATGACTTCATTGTGTCCACCACCTGAGAAATTAAAAACCAAAGGAGGAGTGAAGAAGAAAGGAAAAAAATCCAGTAGGATATGATGTTTATAGGGACCCTTCGTATCATGAGTATATTGATCAGGCATCTCAATCTTCACAAAGGTAATTTCAACCATCACAGACTTTGAAGAAGTTGAAACTATCAAAGAAGTAACCACAATCAAAGAAACATTTCACTCTTCAATTTCCTAATCATATTAGGTCATACATTGAAGATGTAATTAATAATGTATCAGATGGTAATTGTGGATTTAGAGTCATTGCATCATTTCATGGATATGGTGAGGATGGTTGGTCAATGATTCGCTGAGAGTTGGAGTTGTAAATAATAGACAAGGAAATATCAAGTTTGTATGACAAATTATTTTGTAATCAGTTAGTAGAAGTGAGAGAATCTTTGATGATATAATCATTTGGTCCACAACCACCACAAAAATGGCTGACTCTACCAGATATGGGTTAATTGATAGTGAATCATTATAATGTTGTATTTGTCTGTTTAGGAAATACGTGCATGAGTTTCTTTCATATGATAAGTTCATATTTACCAAATGTCTCCATTTATTGCATTGGTTTTATTAACCAAAATCATTGGATTCAGGTACATATTTTATTTTATATGACTTACTGTTTTAATTATTTTACTTAGTTCACTTTATTAAATATATGTTTTAATTATTGTTATCAGGTAAACATGAAAGAGGAGTTTTCGTTGCCACCAGTCACATTAGATTTGAAGAAGTTTCGTTGTCCAACAACAACGTCTTGGATGTTAGGATTTGCAGAACGTATACAACATTGGCAATTACTTACGCCTATATTAGCATGAATATGTAATCAAAACATGAATATTATATTATGTCATTCAGTTTTAATACATTCAGTTCTAAAAGTTAATACATCAATTAATGTGAACGAGAAATATGCAAAGCTTCAAATAAATCAACAAACTGCGTGTCATCCTCTTCAGCATTAACTTGTCTGAGATAATGATGAATCAATGTAGAAACACGAGCCCAATTAGGATCAGATGATCCTGCTTCGTAAACAGGAACTGGCACCTCTCTTGGCTCATCATGATGGGGCGGGATCAAACGAGGATGCGAAACACAATAATACCACTTCAGGTATCCATCATCTATATCAGATGGAGTTATGGCTAATGTTGTCAGACGAATCACGACAACAACACTCAGATGGTAATCAATCCAATCAACATCAATATCATTAGCCATCATACAATCAGGAGATAGGGGTGGAACATATTGCATGCATCTGAACTGATGTATACATCTGTCAGGCAAGTATGGAACAACTATGTCACCCCACTTCAAACACCCCATGTACAGACATAATTCATCAAACTGACGCCATACTCTATGATCCTCAAATGGATGTCATATGACGTCGGCAGGTGTCAACTCGTACAAAATAGGTCGCAAGTCATCCACCTTCAGGACTCCTTTCTTATAGGATCATCTCATCGCTCGAGGAAGGCCAAAATTATCAGTTGGTTTCCAATTCTCTCCTTTTTTTTAACGGTTGAAAAGTACTCGTGAATCTAGAACGGTTGCAATATAAAAACATAATAAACAAAATAAATTAAATTAACATACTTTATAAAATCAGTTAACATATAATAAACAAAATTATATGAAATACATGTAGGAGTATGATATCCATCGAGCTGCTTGCAATTGAACATGGAAGCATCTATGAGGTATCTATAAAGGGTAATCAATGCAAATGCCCCCAACTGTATCCCGAACATCTCTCTAAGTCCGTAAATAGTAAGAGGTATCGTGCCTCGACAAGCGTAAGGGTTTTGTCGAAAAAAATTAAGGAACCCACCAACATCAACAAATACGCTCTAGTCGCATATGCCTAGCTAGAAACAACACTATGTTGTATGAATAAATTGTATAACCACTCCAATTTATAATAAGAACCCCTGCAGTTACGAACATGTGCATGTGCCTCACTTTGTGACACTCTTAAGTAGTCAACAATATGTTCAACAACAACCTCTTTAGTGACATCTTGAGGGCTCTAGAACACACCCCTGATGGGCAAGTGAAGCAGACAATAGATGTCATCCAAAGTAATGCTCATCTCACCAAACAACATGTGAAATAAAGATGTCTCTAGATACCATCTGTCCACAAATGCGGATATCAGATTTGTGTTTATCTTTGTCAAACAGGTTCTTTGAAGTGAAGATAATCCAAACCCAGAAACCCAACTATCCATCTGTTGTGGAAGAGCTTGTGGAACCCTCGATGTCAGCTTAAGCCCGTGTCCAGCAATCTTCAACTCTTTCTTCAGATCTCTCTTCCAAAAACAATTAAAACACATATTATAAAACACAATATAAAATATTCAAATATTATTCAACATCAAATATGTGTCGTTTGACCTCACTAAACCATAAATATCGAGCAACATGATGCTCGTACTTTACCAAAAGAGACGTATTGTACGACCCTCTTGCTGCGGAAGTAGATACGCCCCGTCCTAAACTATAATCTAGAATCCTACCGTCGACACCTCGTCTTCGAACCACTATAAAAAAAGTTATAAATTATAAAAATTAAAAAATTAAAAAACCGCACCAGAACACTTCTAAAAAGAGTTTTGGTGTGAAAAAAATTAAAGTTTGAACATCGAAACACTTTTAATCAGACTTCCAATGAATTACATGAAAATCAGAAGTTTTTTAAGAAGAGTTTCGGTAAACAGTTAAAAAATCACAGGTCTTTTAAGAAGAGTTTCGGTAAACAGTTTGAAAACCGGAAGTCTTTTAACAAGAGTTCTGATTCAACGTTTCAAATTTGGAGCGAATCGAAAGTCTTTTACTAAGAATTCTGGTATGTTTATTGTGAATCGGAAGACTTACTCTATGAGTTTCGGTTTACAACGGGAAAAGTGATGTTCTGGAAGTCTTGAAGTGAACGTGAAGTAAAAAAAATAAAATTTCAGAAATATAACCTATTTATATGAGGGTATTTTGGTCCAAAAAATTATAACGTATGGGTATAGGTATAATTGATGGGGTATGAGGTAAAATTTTCTAATATGGCAGATTGAGTTAAGATTTTGTATTTGCCTATCTGTTCAACTTGCTCTGTCTTAAGTCCGTTCCGTCTAAAGTCCGTCAAAAAAGAGACGATTGGTCTGTCAGCCTAGTTATCAAGCACTCCAAATATTTATTTTGTTTGGTTGAAAGTTAATATTTGAATCATAGTTTTGAAACTTTTATTGATGATTTTATATTATACTTTATTTGTAAATATATGCAATATTTTTTTAGTAAAATTTGTTTAAAAAATGCTTTATAAAAAATTGTTTTAAAAAATAAATGAAAAATTTAATTGAAATGTAAAAATAAACCTATTAATCTATTAAAAAAAAATAGACGGGACAAACTAGTTTTTTAAGCTCAATATCACTTTGCAGACTTGCCCGCCCCACCCATTTTTTGACGAACTTAAGGCGGGAAGAGTCGACACTCATTTTGTCACCCCTACTTTGTACATCATCTTTCTCCATCTCATGAATTTTTTTTATGGTTATTTAATACAATTGAGTTATATGATTATTGTTATTCTTCAATTAATTAACACATTTTAAATTGACATGCGTATCTTAATGAATATCACTTAATAATGGTGCACAACACTAATTTTCTATGAGATTAATTACTATACTGTCAGTGTAAAATATTTTACACAATCGATTCATCATCATCACCCGTTTGTATTACTTTATGAATTTTTAAAATAAAAGTCAAACTTGTTTCAACATCCAACGACTATGATTAACTGACAATATAAAATCTTTTTACACTGTCAATATATTTCAATTAAATTTATTTTCTATCTTACAGTATCACAACAATATTTATTTTATTTTAATCAATAATTTTTTTTAGTTGAGATTCTTTATTTTTAAATGTGATTTTTTTTTCATTTCAAATTTTCACGTGTATCTAAATATGTGGGGGAACACACGATTATCTTGCTAGTTGTATGAATAAAATGTGGGGGGAAAAAAGAGAAAGAGAAAATAAAGAGAGAAAAATAAAAATAAAAATTAAAAATAATGAGAAACAATAAAGAGAGAGAAAATTAAAATAAAAGTTAAAAAATATGTGAAAGAAAAATAGGCTAGAGATTTAAAATTTGAATCATGAGAAATACATAATATTTAATTATGATTTAATCGGTAAATATTGAAAAATGAATGTCTAATAATTAAATGAATTTAATTGATAGTGTAAAAATTTTTTTGCACTATCAGTTAATCACAATCATTGATTTATTTAAAAGATTTAATTTTTATTTTAAATATTTAAAAAGTAATACAAACGGATGATTGTGATGTATTGACAATATAATTTTTTTTACACCGATAGTACATAACAATTAATCTCTAATTAAATTATTCATTTGTTAATTATCATTTAATACTTTTGTAGTGTAAATGATCTGAATAGCTGAGGGTAAAATAGGAAAAGTGATAATATATGATTTTCATATATTAGTTGATATTGTGTGTTTCTATCAATGGTGTATGCATATGTGATATAACCGTTTTGTATGGATCAGTAACTGAACTGGGAAGTTAAGCAATGGGTAATGGATTAGTCATGATAATTTTATTAATATAATCCGTTAATATAAAAGAATTTATACGTTATCATCTATATCCTTTTATAAAATAATAGTTAAAATATCTATATCCTTTTATAAAATAATAGTTAAAATAAAAATCAAATTTCTTTTAACATTCAGAATATATATAATATATATATATATATAATATATAATATATATATATATATATATATATATATATATATATATATATAATATATATATATATATATATATATAATATATATATATATATATATATATATATATATATATATATATATATATATTATATATAATTAATCCTATAAAAGAAATTTACACTATCATTATATTTTGATTAAATTATTTTATTATATGATAGGAAGATTTATTCGTCAAAAGCTTGTATTCCTTTATTTCCAACAATTAATGATTTAAAAATGAAATATTATTAACTTAGGATCTAGTGCAATAATCATTATTCCCTATGTTATATCTCAAATTAAGAAAATTAGATTGACCATCGTTTCCATTTTATCACATTTTTACGGTCATAATATTTATTACCATCTGATTCTAATCAAATGATTCATATTTAATATATATTAATTAAATTTTAAAAGTAAAAAACTTTGATTTTAAAATCTAAATGGTCTAATATTGATTCAACGATTAGGAAACCATGATCGCATAAATGCATCTTCTCCACAACTCAATGGAATTGCAGTCCAAAATTATGACTTTATCATAAAGGCTCTGACTTCATGGCTTGTTTAGTTTATGTAATGCAAACTTTTTCTCTTAATAACATAATATGTGCCTATTCCAATGTAAAAGAGAAAATGAGTAGTAAGTTGTTAATGACCATCTTGAAAAGGTTCTCGACATTGTGACATGTGTTTTGATGATCAAAGAGATATGTATATGCAAAGTTAACACTTTAACTCTCAAGTGAGTAAATGAGAAAGTAAAACTTGTAAGTATGTATATGAATCATGCCTCAAGTGACTTGGGTCACATTTCTATAAGGATGACAGATAAAACTATCACATGTAGATATGACGTAAGATCCAAGAAGGTTATCACATGTACATCAACAATTAAGATGGAGGTGGTGCTCTTCTTCGGCATATTGCATTAGTATGGATGTCCACATGAACACTAGTTGAATGAGCACTTCATGTTAGATTGGATTATCATGTTAGGATGGTCTTAATGCACTGCTTGGAGAGTTGAAGAAGACTGTCAACTTAAGAGTCGGAGAACACCGTCAACTTGAGAGTTGAAAAAAACACTGCCAACTTGTGAGTTGGTAAAAAGGATCGTATAAGACGACTATCAGTTGGGAAACATTCTAGGAAATACTCCCTCGGAAGAAGATTTATTAGGGAAAACTATGCAGAGGAAAAGTTCTAAAGGATACATTTTAGGGTAACCTCTGTTCGGGGAGCAAAATTTGTTGGGGAATATGATTATCAAAAGGTTGATGGAAAAGATTCATTGAGGAATATAATCATCAAAAGATTGACGAAACATATTCATTGTGGAATGTCATCGTCAAAAGGTTGATGGAAAATATTCATTGAGGAATATCATCATCAAAAGATTCATGGAAAAGATTTGATGGGGAACATCATCATCAAAAAATTGATGGAAAATATTTGTTGGGGAGCATCATCAGAAGGTTGATAGAAAAGATTTGATGTGGAGTATCATCATCAAAATATTGATGAAAGGGATTCATTGAGGAATGCCATCATCAAAAGGTTGATGATAAATGTTCTTTGGGGAATGACATCATCAAAAGATTGATGGAAAAGGTTCGTTAGGGAATATCATCATCAAAAGGTTGATGGAAAAGGTTCATTAGGGAATGTCATCGTCAACAGGTTGATGGAAAAGATTCATTATGGAATGTCATCATCAAAGAGTGATGGAAAAAGTTCATGAAGTCATCAAAAGGTTGATGGGAAAAGATTCATTAAGGAATGACATCATCAAAAGATTGATGGAAAATGATTATCATTAAGGAATGTCATCATCAAAGGGTTGATGGAAAATATTTTTTGGGGGGTGCCCAATGAGAAAGCATGTAGTGTAGGAATTTACTCAGAGAAATACCACTAACTTAGTTGAGGATATCATTCTTACCAATAGAAGTTGAAGGAAAAGACTTGTTAGGGTCTAGCCCGATGAGAAAATAGGAAGGGTAGGAACTCTCTCAGAGAAATACCATTGACTTAGTTGAGGATATCATCCTTATCAATAAAGGTTGGAGGAAAAGACTCCCTAGGGAACACCCAATAAAAAAGTAAGTAAAGTAGGTACTCACTTAGAGAACTACCACTGGCTTAACTTGGGGATTGGTTTGGATTCTCACAATTGGTCTTGAATCCTGACTTATGCTTGTATGCATGTTTTTAATTTGTAATGACATAAAACTTCACCTCAGTGAAAATACTATGAACGATGCATGAACTGTCATGATTAATGTATGAGGGAATGCAAATGAATGATTGAATTTTTGTGTAATGTAACGTCTTACCTTGGGGGAAATGCTACACATAAAATGTTATGATTGATGCATGTAGGAATGCAGATGAGTGATTGAATGTTTGCATGGATTGATTTTCGTTCCTAAAAAAGGTCAAGAAAAGCTTAATTCTAGAGTACCAATGACGATTGAATTTTGGTTTGTTGAACATTGTTGGGTTGTGGGTTACCGATGAACAATGGGTTTTAAAATGATGCCAATGCGAATTGGTATTTGGTTTGTGGAAATGCCAATAGAGATTGGCCTTTGGATTTTGAGGATGCCAATGGGATTGGACTTTGGTTTTTTCTGGTTGCCAATATGGATTGGATTTTGGTTTTTTCCAGTTGCTAATATAGATTGTACTTTTGGTAGGTGAAAAGGATTTAACTTCCCGACACTCGGAATTTAATGTGATGATTTCAAGATAGATGTGGATGATCTTGGTGCCCTAAAGTGTGATCACTTGCTGATAAGTTGTGTGTTTGTTCACATCAAAATCTTGACTTCTGCACCGATTAGGCCATGGTGACCTTTTAGATGATTTCATGAGCGAAGAGACATGATCAATGCGTGACAATTGTGTTTTTGCTTCGCCTCAAAGCCTTTGGTCGAAAGGTGATGTGATGTTGTGCCAGCGTGATCTCTTGAATCTTGTTTTGAACTAAATAATTGTTGGTGTTTGGCATGGTCTGCTTGATCGACTTGAGAGTATAAAAGAGACATTCCCTTTTGCAGCTTGTCTTTCCCCATTCTATAGAGTCTTTGAAGGAATTTTCCTTGAGAGGAAACTTTGGAAATGATCTTACCATAACATGGTCTGAGATGATTTGCCCCAGTGTTTGAATCTTGCAGCAGTCCACCCCTAATGAACTGGTTCTTGAAATGGTTTACTTCAGATCAACTGATCTTTGAATGTTTGCTTTCACCGTACTCTTGAGATGCCTTGCCCCTATCAACTAGTATTTTTTTTGGGAACCAATTTATAGTGGAGGGAATGTTTACTAGATAACATTTGATGAGGTGATTGTGATCGATGTTCACAAGGAAATTATTGTACGTGGATATCCAATTTCCAGTGAGGCGATGCTGGATGGTTCGCTTCCGATATATTTATGGATCGAAATTCACATTTCCTGCATTTCCTATAAGGACTTTTCTCAAACATATCAAATCTTTATTTTTGATTTTGATTCAGGAAAATGGCGCCTTTATCATGAGAGGGGACCTTTTGATTATGTTGTTGATTGTGGTCAAGAGTTTCATGTTTTGTTTATCACATTTCGACTGTGGATAAACAATCAAATTATCTTTCAAGTAGCTTTAAATCAAAACCCGATTGGAAATATACCTCCGGCTCCCATCCCGAAAAGCATACATTTTGGTTACAATGTCAAAACTAGGAAACTAACTAAAATTGAGGGCGTTGTTGAAGGTAATTTTGAGGTATGGCTTCACACGAACAGTCTAGTTTCATTGCCATGTACTCTGTTATAATGATGATCTTCTTCAACTCATCCAAGTGGTTGAAGGCAGCGTGTGACGCCGTTTCTTGAAAACGATTCAACCTATCAGGACAACATTTCGATCACAATATGATTCTAGCATTAATGAAATGGTTGGAAATGGGGTTATGCTTTCCAATCATCTATTTTATCTGCCATTTTATCTTTGTATTCTTTCCTTTTATTATTTAATCTGTTGTGGGTTGAAAAATTGGATTTTCTGCTCATGACCTGAAATTCGTATGAACTATATTCATGATTTTAACAGAAAAGTTAATGACTTATTATTCTATGTATATTGAGTTACTGGTGTTTTATTTTGCTTACTTAACTGCTTGTGCTAGATTCTATGCGGATTCATAATTAATACAAGGACCTAGAAATCCTAAAATACTTCCTTGCTCTTGAGGTGGCACATTAAAAAATGATATTGCTATCTCACAAAGAAAGTATTGTCTGTATGCATCAAAGACTGATGCAACGCCATTAGATCCATCATTAAAATTACATCAGTATGGTAGTGAACCTTTTAATGATATCACTGCATATAAAAGATTGATTGGAAAGCTGACACATTTGAATAATACCAGACCAGATATAACTCTTGCTACTCAATAGTTGAGTCAATTTCTCCAAAATCCTACACAAATACATTATAAAGCAGGTTGCAGAATCATCAGATATCTGAAAAAGAATCATGGTTGTGGTTTACTCTTTCCTAGATCCTCAAGTCTTCAAATTCTAGGCTACTCAAATGCAAATTGAGTTGGATGCATTAACACAAGGAAATCAATAACAGGATATTGTTTTTTTAGGGTCTCATCTCTTGTAAGACAAAGAAACAACAAACGATATCCAGAAGTTCTTTTGAAGATGAGTATAAAGCATTAGGCACAACCACTTGTGAATTCGTTTGACTTTGATATGTCTTAAGGGATCCATGTTTCAAACTCATGTCTTATACTATGATAACCAAAGTGCTCTTGATATAGCATATAATCCCGTCTTCCATGAAAGAAAAAAAACATCTTGAGATAGACTTTCATTTGGTAAGAGAGAAGGTTCAACGATAAATATTGATATTGTTGTCAATCCCTTCACAAGAACAACCAACATATTTTCTCACAAAATCTTTGCAGCCAACCAAGTTTAATTCTTTTGCTTCCAAGCTTGACATGATTGATATCTACCGGGCTTAAACTTGAAGAAGGATGTTAGGGATCATATAATTTACCGATTTGATAAAAAAAACCTTGTTATTAAGTCACTAACAAACTTTTCAGATTAGGAATTTTTTTCAATTTTCTATTACAATTCTGTTTAAAACACTTTTCAATTTTAGTTCTTAAAATTTATTTTTTAAATCTATTTTAAAAAACTATTTTCAAGAAGAAAATTAACAAAAAATTTGTTTGATAAATTAATTTTTAAAAACTGTTTTGAAAATATGAAAATGAAAAAACTTGTTTGATTATCTATTTTTTTAATAGTATTTTAAGAAGAGAATAAAAATGCATATTTTGTCATCTATTTTTAAAATCTATTTTTTTGTATAAAATATTACAAATTTAAGAAAATTAATTGATATTTGGTCGAATACAAATAATTGGGTTAAATCAATTTTTAATTTTATAAATCACATAACACTTGTTTGTAATAATAATAAGAAAAAAACAAATAAAAAATGAGATTGCACGTTTAATAGAAAAAAAATTATATAGTGAAAATAATTAAGAAACACAAAAAAAATTAAGTAAAATAAATAAACATATTTGGAAATGTTACTTATACATAAAAAGAGCATAAATAAAAGAAATATCATACTCTTTCAAATAGTTTTTCTATTTTATTTTAAAAATATAAAAATTATTAAAAATACATTAATGTCATTAGTGAAAATTATAAATTTTTATGTTTTTTCTTCAAATTTTATAATACTAAAAATTGAAAAGTAAGAAGCAAAACACAACTAAACTATTTCCCTTTTTTGCTTTTAAAAACTGAAAAATAAAAAAGAGTTTTTAAAAACACTTTTGCAAAACATTATATTCAAACAAATTTTTAAATTTTTAAATTTTCAAAAACTAAAAAAGAGTTTTCAAGATGCATTTCAAAAGGGCCTGTTTGAAACAATTTTCAATTTTAGTTCTTAAAATTTGTTTTTCAAATTCATTTTAAAAAACTATTTTTAAGAAGAAAATTAACAAAAAAATTGTTTGATAAACTAATTTTTAAAAACTGTTTTAAAAATATGAAAATGAAAAAACTTATTTGATAATCTAATCTTTTAATAGTATTTTAAGAAAAGAATAAAAATGCATATTTTGTCATTTACTTTTAATATCTATTTTATTGTATAAAATATTACAAACTTAAAAAAATTAATTGATATTTGGTCGAATACAAATATTTGGATTAAATCAACTTTTAATTTTATAAATTACATAACACTTGCTATTAATGAAAAATATAAATTTTTATGTTTTTTCTTCAAATTTTATAATACTAAAAACTAAAAAGTAAGAAACAAAATACAACTAAACTGTTTCACTTTTTTGTTTTTAAAAACTAAAAAATAGAAAAGAGTTTTTAAAAACACTTTTGTAAAATATTATATTCAAACAAGTTTTTAAATTTTAAATTTTCAAAAACTAAAAAAGAGTTTTTAAGATATATTTCAAACAGACCCTTAGGGCCCGTTTGAATGAGTTTTAGATTTTAGTTTTTAAAAACTATTTTGGAAATTAAGTTTTTAAAAAAAGTTTCGAGGAAAAAACATGTTTGGTAATCTAACTTTCAAAAATTGTTTTAAAGTTGAATATGGTTACAAATTTGCCATTGATGAATATAATACCATTTTTCCTTGTTTTGTCCTCTTCCTAATTTTCAAAACTAAAAACCAAAAAATCAAAACCTCTAAAACCTATTTTAGATTTTTAGTTTTAAAAACTCACAAATAGAAAATAGTTTTGAGAAATAGTTTTATAAAATTAGACTACCAAACAAATTTTATAATTTTTAATTTTTAAAAACTAAAAAACAGTTTTTACAAATTAGTCTTTTACTAATTTTGAAAAGTGGTTCATTAGTTGATTATGAGAGCTCTTGCATATAAACAACTTTCTTTCTTTTTCATGGAGTTTTCCACATTGTAACATGTAATTTTCTTTACTTTTATAACGGATTTTTGATGTTTTACAGAAATTTAAATGTAATTTTTTATTTCATAAAAAGTAAAATTTTAAGTAGGACAAAATTAAATTATTTTAAAATCGCAAGGGTCTTAAAGTTAGGCGTAGAGGCGCGACTTTGAAATCTAATGATTTACTCAATTTAAGTTCCAAAAATAACGGGCTTACTGCATTTACTCCATCGAAGCCCATAGCAACAGATTAAAAGCAAACATCAGAGACGGAGCTACTGATCTGAAACGGCGGCGACCGGCGGAGCTTTAGGTATGACTATCACTCTTTCAATGCTGTTATTCACTCTTTCAATATTATTATTATTATTCATCTCTTGTATCATCATTCTCAATATTCATCAAATTCATAGAGCTAAACAATTTCCTTTATCTGAAACTCTATTTCAAATCCCTTCTTAGTTCTTATAATCATCTCAAATTTTGATTTTAGTTTAACAATCCATTTTCTCAAACCCTAAAAATTTCTAACTGTTTTCCTCCTTCATTAGGGACTAAAATTATGTTCAGTTGCTCTCATTCAGATTCAAATTGTACTGAGAGTTGTAAAGTGATTTCAATGCCGCGTCTACCTGAAGAATTGATGTTTGTTATCCTTACTTTTGTTCCTCTTAATTGCTTGATTAACTCTGCAAGATATGTTTCCAAAACTTGGGCTGCTATCATTAGAAGTTTCGATTTTTCTCAGGCCCGTCGTGCACATTCTAAACACGGTCTTTATGTTGAGAGTTGCATGTCAGGAGTTAGTTCCTATTTTTTGGAATTTAAAGATGATGATGTGAGTGGCGAATTCGAAAAAACTGATTTGAGAAAAATTCGAAATAGAATGGGAAAAATTATGAGTAGCTGTGATGGCATATTGGTGCTTTCAAATATTTTAAGAGAAGTTTACGTTTTGAACCCCGTTCTCAAATCCTGCCTTAGAATTCCTTGTTTTCCAATTCCTATGCAATTTATGGATCATAGTAGATGTCAATGTACACGAGTTCCACGCACTGCCCAATTCAAGCTGTTTTTTGGGGACGTCCTAGAAATTTTAGGTGTTGTATGGTATGTTTTCTATGTCCTAAGCATTGGAATAGATAACTCGTGGAAAGAGATAGCTAGAAGAGAAGTTTCCCTTGACCAGATGTTTCTTTTTGAACCAACTTATAGCGGAGGTAACGATCTTTTATGGAGAACAACAGATGAAGTGATTGTGATAGATGTTGACAAAGAAATTATTGTAACTGGGTATCCACTTCCTGATGAGTCGTGGTTCGCTTCCAATATTTTTATGGATGGGGAATCGCCTTTCTTGTATTGCTGCCAATAAAGGGTTTTGTAGAACATATAAAATCTTCATTTTGGATTTTGATTCATGAAAATGGTCTTTTTATCATGAGATGGGGCCTTTTAATTATGTCTGCTGCTTGTGGCAAGGATTTTTTCGTCTGGTTTGTGTACTTTTGTTTGTGGATCGACGATCAAATCATCTTTCAAGTAGATGTACGTGAAAGCTTAATAGCAGAATCCGGCATGAAAAACATATGTTTTGTTTACAATGTGAAAACAAGACAATTGACAAAAATTGTGGGGATTGCCGAGGGTGGTTTTATAGTGTGGCCTCATATCAACACTCTAGTTTCATTGCCAAGTATTCCTATTAATGTTTAATGAAGTTGTTTTAATTTATTTATTAATCAAAGTTACTAAGACTTTTATGGACAAATGACGACTAACAAATCTTGTGCTCTATGTTGCTTTTCTTATCTATGAAAATGTATCAAACTGGTGTTTGCACCAACAAATTTGATTCGAAGTTGATACTAATCTATACATTTATTCGTTTTATAAATATTTATGAGAGAAAACACAGTGGCGACTAAGACCAATCTGTAATATTTTGATTCGATGTGTATGGAGGAAAAGCAGAAATTATATTATTCCTTCAACTTTTTTTTGTAATTTTTTTTTCAATCTATGAAACGTGGAATTTGTGTTACAATGGCACTCTTAGACGCGGAAATTGTTAGCACAATTTTCAGGTAAATGTGAAGTAAGATAATATAGACGGTGCTGCCTGTTTGTTCATCCTTGTTTTTAATACAACGAATACATTATAGAGAGAAAATATTAATTTAAGAAATAATGTTAGTTTTTAGATGGTAAAAGGATAGCTAGCCAAAACTTGCTGTCGGTTCATCCTTATTTTTAATACAACGAATACATTAAAAGATAAAGAAAAAAAAATTATTTAAGAAATAGTTTTACATTAAAAGATAAAGAAAAAAATTTTATTTAAGAAATAGTTTTAGCTTTTTTTAGAGGGTAAAAAGATAGCTAGCCAAAACTCAGCTATGGGGTGAGACAACTCCGATATCCCGCTATTTATTCTATAGCTGTGAGCTTTATTACATTATTTCATATAGCATTGTTATTCCTATACCACTTCCTACACCAAATACTTACACCGTATACACTGTTCATTGTATTTATACGGTGAACAATATATTTTTAAAATAAAATAATATTTTTATGAACAATATTTTGAATAGTACATGAACAGTACGTGAGCAGTGCATGAACAGTACGTGAGCAGTGCATGAACAGTATACGTAAACTGTGTCTATGAAGAGTGCACATGAACAGTGACTTAAAATAGTGAAAAAAGTTGGTTAATTAAATGTAAAAAATTGGTTAATGAAGTGACGAAGTGACTTAAAATAGTGAAAAAAGTTGGTTAATTAAATGTAAAAAATTGGTTAATGAAGTGACGAAGTTGGTTAATAAACGTTCAGACATTAAAAATAATTTTGACTAATCACCAAAATTGGTTAATACAAGGTATGAAGTTGGTTAATAAACATTTAGATAATAAAAAATAATATTAATTTTTTTTTTTTTATATTTTTTTAAAAAATAATATATTATTATAATATTCTATTGTTCATCGTAGGTGAACACTAGAATAGGGTGTAAGTGTATAAAAAAGTGTAAGAATAACATTTTTCTTATTTTTATCGTACATTTGAGTGAATTTTTTTTAAAAATAAATTGAATGGGGTTAATTAATATTTAAATTAGGATATTTGTTAGTTATAATTCATTTTAGTTGCATTTAAGTTGAACTTGGAGTTAATTTAAATTTCATGTAATTCTAAATGTGTGTATAAGTAGTAGTTGAGTTTTTAGTTTGTTAGAGATCTTTTTATTGTAACAGAATTACAATTCAGGAAAGTTAGTTACAACTTTTTCTTTTCTCTTTCATCTTCATATTCTTCCTCTTGTGCACCAACAATTGGTATTTAGAGTTCCGGTTCATATCCAAGGGAAACACAAGTGAACGTGAGACGTGTGTGATTGATTTCATTTCTTGAATTCATGTTGAATTTACGATCGAAATCGTAATAGAATCACATTTCTTAATTCTAAGAGATTGGGAAACACGAGTGTCTGGTGAGATCTTGGTGAATTCTTGCACAAGAACGACGATGAACGTTTGAAACCGTAGCTTAAATATGAAGCCTCCAGTCTTTGATGGAAAGAATTAGAATCGATAGATGATTCAAATGTGTGTGTTGTTTGGCGCTCAAGATGTTCTTGATCTCGTCAATGACGATTATGCAGCTGTTACAACATATGCAACTAAAGCACAAAGGAACACGTATATAGAGTTGAGGATGAAGGATCAGAAAACTTTATTCTAAATCCATCAGTGTGTGGATGTGAATGTGTTTGAGAAGATGTTGATTCGACGACGGTGAAGGCTGTGTGGGACACATTGGTACGGTGTTACGACGGTGATGCATCGGTGAAGAAGGTGAAGTTTCAGTCTCTATGTAAGCAGTATGAGAATCTCATATTTTGTGTGAAGATGAATAGGTTTTTTTGTTGTATTTTTCTGAATTCAGAATGCTTAATTTATAGGTCAAAGTAATGATGTTTAACAAGGTTGTGACCCTTGATGAAACACACATTTTCAACAACACTCTTACCAAATGTTGCACTGATTCACATACAACATCACTTTTACTAAATGTTGCACTAGTTCGCATACAACATCACTTTTACCAAATGTTGCATTGTTTCGCCTGCAACAACACTTTTACCAAATGTTACACTGTTTCGCCTACAACAACATTTTTACCAAATGTTGCACTACTTCGCCTACAACAACAATTTTCAAATATTGTATTATTTTTTATTCTGTAACACTTCATGAAGTGTTGCATATTTCTGAATTCAAAATACAAACTGACTACTACAACACTTCAGAAGTGTTGCCCGTTTCTGCATTAAAAAATTAACCTTCACTTGCATATTTTTTTGTAATTAATTTTGAAACGCACTCAATATTATTAATCGTTAATAATTTATAGAAATCTCTCACTTGTTCTAATAATGACAAGACCAATTCCAGAAAAAGAGGGGAAAAGAATGTTAATTCTTTTGATTTGAACTTATCCTTAGTAAGTATAACGCAAAGTTTAATCAGAATGTTAGGTAACTATGCTTTGAAACCTCATCCCTTATGATTATACAGACGTTACCTTACACACACTCTTTAGTGGTTCTTCACATACATCTCTCGCCTAGAACTATTTATGGCCACATGTTTTTCCTGTTTTCGTGAATTTTTCATGAGAGAAACTCAAACTCTCATTTTGAGATGACACCATCTCAAAATTCACATAGGTGAAGTTCATTTTGTATCTATTTTTTGAGATACATATCCTCGATATAAAACTTCATTAAGAGTTTGAGAAGAAAAAAAAACTCAACCCTCAATATGCAATAGTCAACATTGTCACAGAATGTTGCACAAACATTCAAATCAATGACTTGTTGTTTGACATATTTGTTTAGAAGTTAATGAAACTTTTAATTAATTATTAGAATAAATAGTATTTTTTTTTTGAATTAATTATTTAAGTAATAAATTGATGGAATTGGGCTATTTGCGAGAGTTGAAGACAATAAGGAGTACAAATAGAGAAATTTTTATTG
This sequence comes from Lathyrus oleraceus, assembly GCF_024323335.1. NCBI lineage: Eukaryota > Viridiplantae > Streptophyta > Magnoliopsida > Fabales > Fabaceae > Lathyrus > Lathyrus oleraceus. The sequence goes on along the minus strand of NC_066582.1, from coordinate 491,483,069 downwards.
AGTTGGGCAAGTTTCATAATTAGACAAAGTGGTGAGGGAGTATATACTCTAAAATTAGGAAAGAGCTAGGTTTTTAGAGAAAACTTCAGACACGTAGAAGAGAGACAAAATAGGGGAAGAGGAGCGAGCTAGGAGATTGAGGAGAGAACTCATTGAAACTACACAAATCATCAATTGCTGGAAATCAGCTTAAGGTCGAAAATTATTTCAATAATAAGGGGTATGATGGAAGGGTAGAATGGAGGAACTCTTAAGCTTTTTAGGATTGGGTGTTCTAAATGTCAATTTAAATTTTTGTGTTATAACTATTGTTCTATGATGGAATTGGTGTGAAATTCGTGTATGCATATATTTTATTTTGATGTTGTTGATGATATTATGCCATTGATTGATGTTTGAAGGTTTTGACATTAATTGTGTTAATGATCATTTAGACATGATGAATATGATGATATTGTTGTAATATGATGTTGATTCATGAAACTATGGAATAAATGATGAGTTAGAAAGCTATAACAATAAGAAATTGGATTTTGTTTGATGTATTTTCGTAACATAAGTTTTGGGCACATGAGGTAGTGTTTGGTTGGTTAAAAACTGATTTATTTTTACAAAAAATAGCAGTATGTGCCGACCTATGAAGGTCACTAGTCGACCTGTATAGGTCACGAGTCGACACATGCAGTTGGTACATCTAACAAAATGCTCCAGACTTTAAAAATAAGGTACATGAGCCAACTTATACAAGTTATGTGCCGGCATGTATAGGTCATGAGCCGACCTATACATGTTATGTGTCGACCTGTACGAGTCATGTGTCGACACATAACTGCCAGAATATTCATTTGGTAGTGTTCGACGATTTTTCCTATAACTTTTGATTTGTATATCCAACTGACGTGTTGTTTGAAGTGTTAGAAAACTAACGCTCAGATCTATAGCATGCTAGTGATTGGTGAGATATTGGAATATTATTCATGTGCCTGCTGTGTCGATAAATGTATTAGTTCATATGATTGTCTGATGAATTGTTGCATTGTTGTAATATCGTGGTGTGATAATGATGTTGTTATGTTGATGATGTTATGATAACGTGTTAAGGTTTTGATGAGTCGTTGTTGTTTATTTATGTTATTGATGTTGTAACATGAATTGATTTTTGCATGACGAATGATGTGATGCATAATGGGGAGATGTGTATGGGGATTCTTTTAGTGAATCTTGTGGTGATAATACATGTTGTTAAGAGTCATGCATCATGGTGTATGAGCTTCGGTCCAGTTTTGCTGTGCTGTGGTCCAGTGGTATAGATCGGGAGCAAGTAGTCGGTTTCATGTGGAAATCAGTGAAGTGTTACCTATGGTGATAGTAACGAACTTTGGTGTGCTCTGATTCTATGACGGGGATCGGGAGCGAGTAGCCGATTTCAGGTGGAAATCAGTGAAGCATTACCTATGATGGTGTTAACGATTTGGTCTGCTCCGGTCCTATGATGGAGATCGAGAGCAAGATGGACCTGAGTGTTCATGAATGGTACCACATGCATGTGAGTTGTTATCGTGTTTTGAGTGGCATAGCATGAATGAAATGCATTTGTCGGATATGACTATATGTGATGATAATGTTGTTGCATATGATGTTGATGATAATTGAGATGTTGTTGCATATGATGTTGATGATAATCGAGATGTTGTTGCGTATGATGTTAATGATAATTGAGATGTGGTTGCATATGATGTTGATGATAATTGAGATGTTGTCGTGTATGATATTGATGATGATTTGGACATGATTGTGTAGATGTTGTACTTTATTCTACATTCTATACCGTTATTATTAAAATGAATTCTCACCCCTTTTATTTAAATGTTTTCTTTACATGGGCATCGTACAAATATTTAGGAGTAACATTGTTTGAATTCTCGCCCCTTCTATTTGTATTTTGACGTTCATGATATTATTGGCAATTAATGACAAGATATTAATAGCGTTTAATTTTTCTATAATGACATATTAAATGTAAAAGAAAAATTTTCTTTAAAAGAAAAATTAATATATTATTGAAATGTCTATTTTGAAATTTGACTCTTAATATGTGTTTTCATATTTATTTATTTATTATTTTTGTTCTATTTGATCAATATTTTATTTATAATTGATTTAAAAAATGAAGTTTTCATTACTTACAAAATGCATATACAGAAAAGAAAAGAAAAGAAGAATCTAAAAAATATAAAGAGTAATGGATCTATTCCCCACTCTCCTTTTTCTAACTTGTGTTTTTTTTTTTTGTTTAAATTCAATGCCAAGACTTGTTATCAATAAAACTTGAGTTAATTTTAATGTTGTCATATTTAATATTCAACTTCTGCTATAGGGTTTTGTTTTTATTATCTTGACTTAATTACAAATAAATTTCAGCTAATTTCGTCATATTTAATGTCATTATTTTAAATAATCAATATTTTCAAAAAAAAAATTATTTGCGTAGAAAATTCAATTAAGAGAATTGATAGTCAAAAATAAATGTGATTATTTTTATATTGTATTAAAACAATTGAATGGAATTAATTAATATTTAAATTAACATGTTAGTCTTTTGAATTAGTCTATTTCTTCTCGAGAAACCGTTAATCTTCAATACACATATTCTTGTTTAGAAAAAAACTAATCTTTGACAATTATTTTCTATGAAGAAAACTAATCGTTAACAATTATTTTTTATGAAAAATAGACGTGTATTAAGCAGTGGAATATTCAGCAGATAGAAAGACTAACGACTAAGTGCTGCAATTTTTATGGACACAAACAATAGCTATTTAGTATTAAAACCATATGCACCTAATTGATTATAGAATAAGTGGCGGAACCGAGAGGGGGACGTGGAAGATCACAATCACCCCTCAATTTTTTTTTTAATTCATATATTAAATTATTAAAACATTTTTATTTTAAATTAAAATTAATTTTTATTTTTATTTTTCTTTCAAAGTTAGGTTAAAATACAGATAAGTAAAAAACTTATATCTTTCCTTTCTTTCTCATATGGGTTTGCTACCGGCATCAGAATCGGAACAGATTAAAGTGATCGACATCTAACAGGTAAAAAACTTTATTCATTCTTCTTTTATAAAAAGTAACAAATTAAAGTGATTGTTTGATTTATGTTTTTGAGATTTTTATGGTTCTTCTTTCTTGATGTGTTAAAATAATCTATACGAGGTTTATTAAGCCAATTCATAACACTGTAATTTACAAATATAGTTATACACTATAATAAGGTTTATTTAATCATTGTTGCTGCTAATTTCTAATACTGAAGTTACTGGTATTTGAAAACGGATTAAAGTTGATTAATTAAGTTTATTAATTTTTTTCTCTTTTAATTTTTATGTTCTCTAAATTGATTTTTGGATCTGATATTATATTATAGGAAGAGTAAAAATGAATAATAGGAAAATTGATTCTTTTTTCAAAAGGAAAGCATGTGAAATTGAAAGAGAAGAGAGAGATGAAGAAATTATAATCCCGACATCCGAATTTGAAACAGTTCTTGAGAATCCAACAATTGAAGAGCATCATGGTTTTGAAAATTCTTTGGAACGCGATCCTGGAAAGCGTCCTCCGATTTGGCAATATCCACCAAATCAAGTGGATGCCATACGAAGAGCTTATCTAAAATGGGGTCCATATCAAATTCATTTAGAAAACTATCCTTTGTCCGGTAACGAGGATCATCCGAGAAGGTTTCGACATACTTGGTTTAGCATATTTCCATCATGGTTAGAATATTCACCATCTGAAGATGCCGCATATTGCTTACCATGTTACCTTTTTAGCAAAAAACTAAGTGGACATCCCAGATCACTTGTCTTTATTTCTATGGGTTTTAGAAATTGGAAGAAAGTTAGGAATGGAAAACATTGTTCCTTTCTTAAACACATAGGGAAGGATCCTTGCTCACCATACAACAATGCAATGAAAGCTTGTCAAGACTTATTGAACCAAGATGGTCATATTAGAAATGTTATTCAAGTGCAAAGTTCAAGTCAAAGAATGAATAATCGGTTAGGACTCAAGACTTCAATTGACATTGTTCGTTGGTTAACAATACAAGTTTGTGCTTTTAGGGGTCACGACGAAAGTAGCAAATCAAGAAATCAAGGTAACTTTCTTGAGTTATTGAAACTTTTAGCATCCTACAATTATGAAGTTGCAAAAGTTATGTTGGAAAATTCTCCACAAAATTGCAAGTATACTTCACATCAAATTCAAAAAGAGCTCTTGCAAATTCTTTCTAGTAGGGTGAAAAAGAGTATTCGTGAGGAAATTGGTGATTCCAAATTTTGTATCGTTGTTGATGAAGCTCGTGATGAATCAAAAAAGGAACAAATGGCTCTTGTATTAAGATTTGTTGATAAAGTTGGTTTAATACAAGAGAGATTTTTTGATGTGGCACATGTTAAAGACACCACATCTTTAACTCTTAAGGAAACAATATGTGATATACTTTCTCGATATAACCTTGATGTTTCTAACATTCGTGGCCAAGGGTATGATGATGCTAGCAATATGAGAGGAGAATGGAATGGTTTACAAGCCCTCTTTATGAAGGATTGTCCTTATGCATACTACGTTCATTGTTTTGCTCATCGATTGCAACTTGCATTAGTTACATCATCAAGAGAAGTCAAACCTGTTCATAAATTTTTTGAGAAGCTGATCTTTGTTGTGAATGTTGTTTGTTCTTCTACAAAGCGTCATGATGAGTTACAAGGTACCCAATTAGAAGAAATTGTTTATTTGTTAGAGATTGATGAGATTGTAACTGATAAATGTGCAAATCAAGTTGGTACATTGAAACGAGCTGGAGATACTCGTTGGGGATCACATTACGATTCAATTTCTAGCTTGATAAACATGTATGAAGCAACTTGTTGAGTTTTAAAAAAAATTGCAAAAGATAGAGGGAGTTATGCTACACGTGGGGATGCAGGTAGTTGTTACAATTACTTGAAGGCATTTGATTTTATATTTATTTTGCACTCGATGAAAGAAATCACGGGAATAACAGATATGCTTTGTCAAGCCTTACAAAAAAAATCAAGATATAGTTAATGCTATGAACTTGGTTCGTTCAACAAAACATCTTATTCAAGGTTTGAGAGAAAATGGTTGGGATATATTGTTTACTAAAGTGGTATCTTTTTGTGAAAAGCATGGTATTGATATTCATAATCTTAATGATGTTCATTCAACAACAAGATTTGGACGCTCCCGTCTTGAAGAGAATCAAGTCACAATTCAACATTACTTTAAAGTTGAAATCTTTTTCACTACCATTGACAAACAGTTACAAGAGTTGAATAGCAGATTCAGTGAGCAGACAATGGATTTGTTAACTCTTTCTTGTTCTTTATCTCCTAAGGATGAATATAAAGCTTTTAGCATTGATACTATTTGTTCTTTAGTTGAAAAATATTATCCTATGGATTTTAGTGATCAAGAGAAGAATAATTTGCAATTTCAACTCCAACATTTTCTATTTGTTGCTCGTCAAGCATCAAAGTTGAATAATTTATCAACTATTCAAGAACTATGTTCATGTTTGGTTGCATCTGGACAGGCTGAAACTTACTTCTTGATTGATAGACTACTTCGTCTTATCATGACTCTTCCCGTTTCTACGGCCACAACTGAGAGGTCTTTTTCAGGAATGAAAATTATTAATACTAAGTTGAGAAACAAGATGGATGATGGGTTTCTTGGAGATGGCATGACAGTATATATTGAAAGGGAGATTAGTGCAAGCATTAGTTCGGAGTCAATTATTGACGATTTCAAGTCACTCGGAACGCGTAAAACATTACTTTAAGGTAGTTTTAAGTCATGTAATTTAAATTTTTAGTAATTAACTTTGTATTTATTTTAACTTTAATGTTTTATTTAAAATACTATTTACATTTTATTTATAATCTTTATTTTAGGTTAGCGGTCATCCCAATTTTTTTTATCTGGCTCCGCCACCGTATAAAATCCAAACATGGCTTCTCTTATACTTCTCTTTCTCCTCTACTCACTGATTCTGCAATCCATCAGTGTTGCAGCACAAACCAAAAGTACCCTAGCCACTGGTGATTCTTTTACTGCAAGAACCAAAACCTCTCAATGGCTGTTTTCACCTTCTGGTGACTTTGCCTTTGGTTTTCTTCCACTTAAAGACACTAATTTTTTTTGCTTCCCATTTGGTATGCCAAAATTTCTGAGAAAACTATTGTGTGGTATGCTAATGGAGACAATCCTGCACCAAAAGGGTCAAAAGTTGAACTCACTGCCAAAGACGGGTTGGTGCTAACTTCTCCAAATGGTGTCGGGTTATGGAATACTACTGACGTACTCAGCGATGGAATTTCTCATGGTGTGTTAAATGACACTGGCAATTTTGTTCTTCAGGATGATGATTTCAAAAATCTCTGGGAGACTTTCAACTTTCCTAGGGACACATTGTTGCCGTCTCAAGTTCTTGAGAAAGGTGTAAAGCTTAGTTCAATGCTTAAGGAGACAAATTTCAGTAAGGGGAGGTTTGAGCTCCATTTACAAAATGATGGTGATCTTGTTATGTATTCTATTAATTTACCATCTAGTTATGTTAATGAAAACTATTATGAAAGTAGCATTGTTGGATCCAATACATCAAGTGCTGGAGCTCAATTGGTCTTTGACAGTTCAGGGAAGTTGTATGTCTTGAGAGAGAACAACGAGAAATTCTATATGTCAGGAGAAAATGGAGAAGATAATTACCTTAATGATGTTTCCAGCTTTGATTTTTGCCTCAGAGTAACTCTTAATTTTGATGGAGTGTTTTCACTTTTTTATTATCCGAAGAGTTCAATGGAGTGTGATCATATTGTCGCTTTTGGCAGTGGTGTTTGTGGATACAATAGCATTTGCATTTTGGGAGATGATAAAGAGACCAACCTGTCAGTGTCCAAAAAGTTACTCACTGGTTGATCCTGATGATCTATATGGTAGCTGCAAGCCAGATTTCATACAAGAATATGAAGAAGATGAACTTAGTGAAAAAAGCAATGATCTCTATGACTTTGAGATTTTGTCTGAGACTGATTGGCCTCTATCAGATTATGTGCTTCAAAGGCCTTTTACTGAAGAACAGTGTAGGAAATCTTGTCTGGAAGATTGTTTGTGTTCTGTGGCTATTTTTAGGATAAGTGATAGTTGCTGGAAGAAGAAGTTACCACTCTCAAATGGGAAATATGATCCAACACTTACTAAGGCTAAGGTCTTCTTGAAAGTGAGAAAAGATAATACCTCCATTGCTTCTCTCCCAATCCCAATCATTGTGAACAAGAATAATAAGGAAACTTTGGTTGTGGTTATTTCTGTGCTTTTTGGTAGCTTTGCAATTCTCAATGTTGTATTGATTGTAGCAATATGTGTCAGCACCTCCATGATTCTTTGGTACAAGAAGAAGCTTAGAAGATTTAGCACAAGTGAGACTCGTGTTGAAACCAATCTGCGTTGCTTCACTTACGAAGAGCTTGAAAAAGCTGCCAATGGATTTGACAAAGAGCTAGGAAGGGGATCTTTTGGTATTGTTTATGAAGGAGTCATCAACAACAACACATGTTCCGAAACTCGCGTGGCGGTGAAAAAGTTGAACAATTTTGTGTTGGATCAAGCTCATAAGGAATTCAGAAATGAAGTGAATGTCATCGGTCTCACTCATCACAAGAGTTTGGTTCGTTTACTAGGATTTTGTGAGGGTGGATCTGAAAGATTGTTGGTTTATGAGTACATGAGCAATGGCACTTTGGCGAATTTACTTTTCAATACTGATGAGGAGAAACAGAAACCAAGTTGGAAACTAAGACTTGAAATTGCAATAGGGGTAGCTAGAGGACTTGTGTATTTACATGAAGAGTGCATCACTAAGATCATCCATTGTGACATAAAGCCTCAAAACATACTCCTTGATGATTATTTCAATGCAAGAATTTCTGACTTTGGATTAGCCAAGCTGTTAAACATGAATGAGAGCAAAACCAATATTGGCATAAGGGGAACAAAAGGGTATGTTGCAGTTGAATGGTTTAAAAACATGCCTATCACAGCTAAGGTGGATGTGTACAGTTATGGAGTAGTGCTACTTGAGATAATTTCATGTAGAAGGTGCGTTAAAGAAATGGATCCTGAAGATGAAAAGCAAGCTATATTAACCAAATGGGCTTATGATTGCTACAAAGAAGGTGTTTTAGATGCCTTGGTTGAAGGTGACAATGAGGCATTGAAGGAGAAAGAAATGTTAGAGAAACTGGTAATGATTGCTCTTTGGTGTGTTCAAGAGGATCCACATCTTAGACCAACCATGAGAACTGTGGTACTTATGCTCGAGGGTACTGTTGAAGTGCAAGCTCCACCGTACCCTTCACAAATTAGTATTCAATATTGTGTAAGTTAGTAAGTTGGTAAACAAGATTGGCAACTTGTGCTAATCCTTGTTGTGTTGTTTTAAGTGTATTGTAATATTTGAGATAATTATGTTGTAAATATTAGATTGTAAATAGTAATTATTTCTATTAGTAATGAGGCCCATTAGTCAAAGCCCATTAGGTTTTCTATTCTCTCTTATTTAAAGCATGTAGATGTAATATGTAAGAATCACTTTTAATATATCAGTAAAATATTTTACAACATGGTATCAAGAGCTCCCGATTTTGGGGAATTCGCTTCCGCCTAAACCCTAGCCGCCTTGTAGCGGAGTTTTTTTTACTGCAGTTTGTTGTTGTTTTTGGGTGTTTGGGTCATTGTTGTTTTGTGTTGTAGCACATCGTGCTTCTTGTTTTTGTTCACTCATCTTTGAAACCCTAACACATCCTGTTTCTTGGTTTGTTTTCTCTCGATTGTCCTTTCAATGGCTGAGATTATTAATGATCAACCACCTCCACCTCCACCTCCACCTCCCACAAACGATGTGGAACGGTTGAAGTCTATGCTTGACTCCATGAGTAAGCCTTCTGGTTCTGGGTCTCTAGCAGTTACTGGTAAGAGTTTGTGTTCCCGATCTCTTACTGTTTGTGGTAATATTCCTAAGAATGCATGGATTCTTGACTCTGGTGCTACTAATCATATGACATTTGATTCCACATTATTACGCTTTTATACCACACCTTCGAGTATTCCTTATATCACTGTTGTTGATGGCTCTCATGCTTGTGTTGTTGGCACTGGAAATATTGACTTGCAACCTCCATTCCAGTTGCAATCTGTGCTTCATGTTCCCACACTTTCCCACAATTTAATTTCCATCCATAAGCTTACCCGTGATCTGAATTGTAAAGTAATTTTTTCTATGTCCCATTGTGTTTTTCAGGACCTTACCACGGGGCAGACGATTGGAATTGCTAAGGAAAAGGAAGGGTTATACTACTTCTCTAATGACCATCCAAAGGTGTTGTCCTCCTGTTTCCAGTCTCAGTCTTCCTCTTCAGCCTCACAAATTTGGCTTCAGCACAAACGTCTCGGTCATCCTCCATTTTATATAATTAAGTCTATGTTTCCGTCGTTGTTCTTACACCATTCTGTTGAGTCTTTTAAGTGTGATGTTTGTCAGTTGGCAAAACACAATCGTGTATCTTTTCCTTCCAGTTTTAATAAAAGTGATGAACCTTTTGATTTGATTCATTCTGATGTCTGGGGACCTGCCCCTACCTCTAATATTTTTGGTGCAAAATGGTTTGTCTCATTTATTGATGATTGTACTCGGGTAACTTGGATTTTCTTGATGAATACTAAATCCGAAGTACCACAAATATTTATCCAATTTTATAATATGGTACAAACGCAATTTGGGAAAGGCATAAAAAGAATTCGTTCTGACAATGGTAAAGAATATGTCAATCATACCTTTTCCAACTTCACGAGTAAACATGGCATTCTCCATGAATTCACATGTGTTGACACCCCACAACAAAACGGTGTCGCAGAAAGAAAAAATCGTCATTTACTTGAAGTTGCTCGATCTCTCCTTTTTCAAATGTCTGTTCCTACCTCTTATTGGGGTGAGGCAATTCTTACTGCTGCCTATCTGATTAACCGGGTCCCATCTCGAGTGTTAGGTAATAAAAGTCCTGCCCAATTTATGCTTTCACGTTTTCCATCTGTTCCTATCTTACACACTCTTGAGTCTCGCATTTTTGGTTGTGTTGCTTTTGTTCATGTTCACAAACAATATCGCAACAAATTGGATCCCCGTGCTGTCAGATGTATCTTTCTAGGTTATGCACCCAACAAAAGAGGGTACAAATGTTATCATCCTCCGAGTCGAAAATTCTTTGTCTCCAAAGATGTCACCTTTCATGAAAACGTGTCATATTTCATTCGTTTTCAGTCTCAGGGGGAGAACATAAGTGACTTAGAGTCTGAGTCAGAGTCTGAGTCCGATTTTCTGATCCTTGGTCCTAGCCTCCCTAGAACACCTATCAGTGTTCCCTCTCTTGAACCCGAGTTGTCACCTAGTTTGAGTTTGAGTCCTAGTTCAACACCTGAATCTGAGCCAGTAAGTGTTCCTGGTCCTTCAAGGCCTTCTGTTTAACAGGAATCAGCACCTCCAACACCAACTCTAGTGTATCAGAGAAGAAGTAAACCTGACCTTCTCCAGAAACAAATTCAATCGCCTGAACCGGAGGTAAGTACTGAAAATGATTCCTCTAGTGATGATTGTGCCATTTCTGATACTTATGACACTAATCCAGTTGATTTACCCATTGCTTTGAGGAAGGATAAAAGATCTTGTCCCTCCCTATATCGACACCCTATCTCACAATATGTCTCCACTAAACATCTTTCCACACAATATCAAAGTTTTATTGCAGCTGTTGATTATGTGAAAATCCCATCATCTGTTGAAGAAGCATTGCAAAATAGAAATTGGGTCTAAGCTATGGATGAGGAAATGAGAGCACTTGAAAAAAATGGTACTTGGGAGATTATTGAAAGGAAAAGAGACAAAAGTCCAGTTGGATGCAGATGGATCTATACTGTAAAGTACAAATCTGATGGTACACTTGATCGGTACAAAGCAAGACTAGTGGCAAAAGGTTATACTCAGACGTATGGTATTGATTATGAGGAGACATTTGCCCCAGTGGCAAAGATGAATACTGTTCGAATTTTACGATCTTTTGCTGCTTCATGTGGATGGGAATTGCAACAGTTTGATGTTAAAAATGCGTTCTTGCATGGAGACTTAGAGGAAGAAGTGTATATGGAGATTCCACCAGGTGTTGGCATAACAAATGGAGCTAACAAGGTGTGTAAATTGAAGAAAGCCTTATATGGACTAAAGCAGTCCCCTCGGGCATGGTTTGGAAGATTCACAAAGGCAATGATGTGTTTGGGCTATAAGCAAAGTCAAGGAGACCATACTTTATTTTTTAAACATTCACAAGGAGGAAAAATGACTGTACTTCTTGTTTATGTTGATGATATTATTGTTACAGGAGATGATTTGATTGAGAGACATTTCCTCAAAGAGAAATTATCAGCAGAGTTTGAGATGAAAGACCTTGGGCAACTCAAGTATTTCTTGGGAATTGAGGTAGCCTACTCAAAGCAAGGCATCTTTATTTCTCAAAGGAAATATGTGATTGATCTTTTGCAGGAAACTGGCAAACTTGGATGCAAACTTGCAAGTGTTCCCATTGAACAAAATCACAGGATAAGCTTTGAGGAGGAAAGTGACAAAGTTGACAAGGGTCAATATCAGAGATTAGTGGGAAAATTGATTTACTTGGCACACACTAGACCAGATTTGGTATATGCAGTCAGTGTGGTGAGCCAATTCATGCATGATCCGAGGGTGAGACATTTGCAGGTTGTAGACCGCGTTCTACAATATCTTAAAGCAACTCCAGGGAGAGGAATTTTGTTTAAAAGAGGTGGAAATCTAACTATGGAGACTTACACTGATGCGGATTATGCCGGATCAGTGAGTGACAGAAGATCTACGTCAGGCTATTGTACTTTTCTGTGTGGTAACCTTGTAGCTTGGAAGAGTAAGAAGCAAAGTGTAGTTGCTCGATCAAGCGCCGAGGCAGAATTTAGAGCTATGGCACTAGGAATTTGTGAGCTATTGTGGATGAAACAAATTCTAGAAGACTTGAAGATACAATGTGAAGGTCCTATGAAATTGTTTTGTGACAATAAATCGGCTATTAGTATTGCTCATAATCCTGTTCAGCATGACAGGACTAAACACATTGAGATTGACCGACATTTTATCAAAGAGAAGTTGGATAGTGGACTGATAACTACATCTTACGTTCCTTCCGGGCATCAGCTGGCAGATGTGTTAACAAAAGGCTTACCAACAGAAAGATTCAGGCAACTTACTTGCAAGCTGGGAATGATAGATATCCATTCACCAGCTTGAGGGGGAGTGTTGTAAATATTAGATTGTAAATAGTAATTATTTCTATTAGTAATGAGGCCCATTAGTCAAAGCCCATTAGGTTTTCTATTTGTTGAAATGTATTTTTCGTGTCGGGTTTTTGTTATCGTATCCACAGAGATTGTAAGATATCACTGCCGTTCGATGGTTGTTTTAATCTTAACTTAATGTGACAATAGGGTTTTGGTTTTAATCAAGTTATCTTGCATACAAAGTAATTAATTGCGGTAAAAGTTATGTTTTGATTAATATGAGAAATATTGTCAAAGTTAGGTTTCAATGATCACTTTGCATGTATTTGCTCGGTCAACAATCTCATAAACTCCTTTAGATGATAAATCATTTCACAAAGTCCTCTCAAAATGTTTCTCTCGAACACATATTGTGAGTTTTGCCATTTTGATCCATTGTTTCTCTCGAACACAATCTATCAAAATGACAACTTTTTGGTTCAACCTTATGGTGAACAAAATCATTCGTTACTATCTCTAGCTAACGAACAAGTTTGGATGAAAACCTAGGTCAAGAATCGGTAAACATCTCTCGATCATAAACCAACACAAAGAGTTTTAAATAGAAACAAAGTTTTCATCATATATTTACCGTTAAAGAGTTTACATATGAGGATCCTTACATTTACACACAAAGCTAGAAATCACCTACATCTAACCTTGACAAATGGATGACTTAGCTACTCATTTTCATGGTAGCTTGGTCGGCAAGTAAGGAAAGAAGGTTGATCAACGTCCAAGTCGGATAATCGAAGTTGGATGGGAATCCACCTTCTTTTTGTGGAAGATGGTTGCTAGATGAAGAGAAATGGAAATTAGGGCATAAAAGCTCCCAAAACAATGCTGCAAAAATATCTAGAAAAAGTACAGAAATGGAAAAGTTGGTAAAAAAATGAGGTATGGTGCTCAAAAGTGGCACCTGCTACTTATAGACCTCAGCTGGTCTGTCATGTTCGCTAGGCGAGCAGAATAGCTCGCCTAGCGAGGGTCTAAAATGGGCACAAAAGGCCCCTGCGCCCAGAGAAAACAGGGCCTGCTGAACTGTGATGTTCGCCTAGCGAACATACCTTCGCCTAGCGAAGGACACGCTTCAACCTTCGCCCCAGCGAGGTTGAGAGGTTTTGCTACTGGAATGCTCGCTGGGGACTCGCTAGAGCTTCGCCTAGCGAGTGAGTGCTGGCTGCGTTTTTCACCAAAACAGAATGAATTCGCTACCACATTCGCCTTGAGCTCGCCTAGCGAATTAATTTGCTAATTTACTGGAGCTTTTCGCCTGGAACTCGCCTAGCGAACCAAAGCTTCGCCACAGCCTCGCCTAGCGAGCAGGCAGATGAAATGCTTGTATTCTTTGGTTCCTTTGCCAATTTCTTTGTGTCTTCATTTTCAATTAGTTCATGTCTTTCCTGCACAATAACACACAAATCAAAGGCACCAAGCTTGTTTATCAATGTAATGCATTCCATGTAAAACAAATGTGGTTTTGACAATTTTAGCAAGGAAAAAGAGTGAAAGATGCCCACATATGATAGCTCTAATAAGCACTTTTGGGCATCTAACAACTCTCCCCAACTAGATTCTTGCTTGTCCTCAAGCAAAGTATGCCTCTTGAAGGACAAGAGGATTTGCTTTAAGAAACGGTTTCTCCGAAGTTGGATAAACGGCTCAAACACAAGCGAAATCAGCAAATACAAGTTCCCAACGGTTCGAATAAAATAATACATAAGAACTAAAACTTAAATAGCAATGCAAAATATTTATCTATCTACAACAATACTATTCTAAATGAATCATCCTATCTCTCCTCTTCGAATAAGGAATGAAGATTTTGCGCGTTTGCAACCTCGGGACTAATCTCACTCACTAACAAATAATGAAGATATCAAATAGATTCATACAATGTCTAACAATTAAAAATGGTACTGTGGAAGCATAAAGATCACTAAGGGCTTTTCGGTTGAAGCTTGGTTAGGTTAACAAACAAGGGTCATTTCTAAGGCCATTGAAACGAAAGTGCCGATGCAAAAGAGACATTCACAGTATTATTCACACTACTCGACTTTGTTTCATTTGTTTCTTATTTGTAACCTTCACAACACATATTCCACAACTCCATTTTTATTTTTTTCTTCCAAGCAAGCATTCATTTTCATTCTTTTATTTTTGTTCTTTTCTTTCACATCATATATACAAACAGATGTTTCTTTTCTATATTTTCTATACATATATTTTTCTATGCTTGCTCGGTTTTTCTTTTCTTTTTCAAGAGTTGTGGTACTTACCAATTCTTTTTCGTTCTCCCCAACTTATTTCTTCCACACCCTACGTGAATGCTCTTAACTTTTTACGGCAAAAGAACAATAATCAAGATTTTCCGGGTTGTAAAAAAAAGATTTTTGAGATCTCGCTTTATTTCAAGCCGAGATTCAACTGTTTAGGCTCAAAGGGGTTAACAAATACCCTCTCTGCTCACAGGTAAGTTGTTTTTGGATGTAGTTGTGCTCAAAAGAAAACAAGTGCCTTGATCATTTCTAATTGCTTCCACAATTTCACAATAATAAAAGACAAAGAATGAATCACATGAATCAACAAAACTTATTAGAATCCAGCATTTAAGTGTACAATGGAGGTTTCCTCATAATTTGTGGTTTTAAGTTCTAAATGAAACATTCATTCAATTATGTTGCAAAAAGACAATATTCAATTTACCAAAAAGAGTAAAGTTCCTAATGCATTCTAAAATTCTAGCCGACGGTAACCATGTACCTTAGCTTCATTCACTTGTTTATTCTTATCATTGCCATCCAAGCTCGGATGCACCTTCATTGGGTACTTCTTGAGGAGCAACCAATCTAGAAGGGTTTGCCACTCAATCAACCAAAAATTTATTAAACACACAAAATTAAAAACAAAAATAAATAACATTAACTGAAAATATAAATTTGTTCGTGGGGGACAAAACACCCCAATAGTACAACACCATGGTCAAAATACAAAATCCGAAGATACAAATAAAAATAACATAAAAACTGAAAACACACAAAAACTTAACCCACAAAGGGCTCAGAACTCCTCTTCGCTACCGGCCTCAGAACCGGTAGCCTCATCATCAACATCATCATCATCAGCAGCCTCAGCGTCCACCCCCTCACCATAGACTGGCCTGTCCACAGGCCAATTAGCGTTAAGCATAAACTGCTCACGCGCTAACAATGCTCGAGCACCGGAGGGGTCATTACCTTGCAGCTCCAACCTCTGCATACTGTTGTGCATATCAATCATAGCTCGTTGGGATGCTGCCATCCATTCAAAACTGTAGTCACACACCGCTCGTAGGTAGGGATCAAGCCCGGGAGTAGAAGCACTAGGACCATCAGCAGCCTGAGTACTTCCTGAGGCTCCACTGCCACCGGAAGTCTTTGGCCTACAATATTTAGCCACATACCTATCATCGATAGGTGCAGGGATCCTAACCTGCCCACGAGACGGAAGTCTCACCCTAGCCTGAACACATAAGCTCATAATCAAACACGGGAAAGCCAAGGGACAATTAACACGAGCCCCCGACTTAAGCCCGCTCTCAACCACGGTCTTCAGCTCATTGGCGATTATCCTCGCCACATCTATCTCAACATTTGTGAGGATGGAATGGACTAAATGTGCCACTGGGATCGGCACAGTAGAAGTGTGTGATTTGGGCTGGATGTTGGTCAAAACCAAGAGCATTATCAGCTGAGCCATGGGAGTCATGTCCTCCCGGTGATACCTCACTGGAACCCCAGATGGGTTCGGCTCAACCGATTTCCCAGGTAAAAGCAGGTCGGCGGTAATGGCAGGGACATCTCTGTGAAGCCTTAGGTCGGTGTGGTATTGGTCTCTCTGGTCAGCACTCAACTGGAGCGGTTCCCCAAGGATACGGTTGATAGCGTCCCGGTCAAAAGGAATTGAACGCCCGACAACTCTAGAGACCCAAGTAAAGGGCTCGTCGTCGTCGGGCAGTGCGTTAGCATAAAACTCCCGCACTGTCGCAATGTCGTAATGCTCTAAGGGACATATCAACCTATCCCACTTCTTTGCGTCTATCAACCCGGCGAAAGTTCTGTAAGTGCCCTGTGGGTTGATCAGAAAGCGCTTCTCTGGAAGTATTTTTCGCTTCTCCAGAGCTATGTACCGTGCAGCCTGTTTGGGACCGACAAACTTGTCGGTATCGAATTGAATCGGCACTGTCCTGGAAGTAGATGCTCCCTTTCTTTTCTTACCAGCTCCAGATCTAGACTCCATCTACAAAATATACAAAGAAACAACACACACCAAACAACAGATCAACCATTAAAACATAATTAAAAATACTGTCATGTTCGCTGCTGCTTCGCCTAGCGAAGTTGCAGCGAACGCTCGCCCCAGGTCGCCTAGCGAGCTGCTAGCGAACCTTACGGGTTTTGGGGTTTTCTGCATTTTCAACGATTTTCCCCCAAAACCCATACTCTAATGGTTCCCGCAACAGAACCTAATGATTTCTTAAACAAATAATCGTTCTAATGCTATTGGAGATTGGCTAATTGCATGCAAAACCTAAAATAAAACTAAATCCCCAAATCGAAAACCTAAATATCCAAAAATTGCAAACTCCTAAATATCACATGCAACCTCAATGTTTCCCATACCACACTTATCCTATTTGCTATTGAAATTTGGAAATTAAGAGTTTAAACAAAAAGAAAAATGTAGTAGGGCAAACCTTAGTTACACAGATTCGGAAAAATTGAAATGAGAAGAGTTTGCAATCGGTCGGAAGGAGCGAGGGTTGGTGATAGCGATGCAAATGCGAGAGTTTGAGAAGCTTCGCGAAATTTCTCAGCAGAGCCGTTCAGAAATGTTTTTGAGGGTTTGGGGCAAAATGGCCCTGCTGAGATTTAAATAGTAAACAGTGCTGCAGCGCTCGCTGCTGCCTCGCCTAGCGAGCTGCAAGCGAGTATGACAGCAAGTGCATTGGCAAATGCTGCACTTGCAAGTCATCCAGCATGGGTTTAGCACAGTATACTCAATACGACACAAAACATAAAACAGTAAATACTTACAATGTTGAGGTGCCTCCCAACTAGCGCTTGTTTAACGTCGGCTAAGCTCGACGGTGCGATGCTCACAGAGGAGCATCGAGCGGCTGAGCACAACTCTCGCGATCCACATGACCGCCGAGATACACTTTCAATCGTTGGCCATTCACGGTCCAACTATCTTTCTTGTCCATGTCTTCAATGACAATGGCCCCGTACTCTTTTACTTCTTTCACCCGAAATGGCCCGGACCATTTTGATTTCAACTTCCCGGGAAACAACTTCAACCGGGAGTTGAACAATAAGACCAATTGTCCGGGCACAAATTCTTTGTTACGGATCTTCTTGTCGTGATACTTCTTTGCTTTTTCCTTGTACAACCAACTTGAGTGGTATGCGGCATTGCGCATCTCCTCCAACTCAAGTAGTTGTACTTTCCTTTTTTCACCGGCCGACTCATTTTCAAAATTTAAAAACTTTAGGGCCCACAAGGCCTTGTGCTCCAATTCAACCGGCAAATGGCAAGTTTTACCAAATACCAATTGAAACGGAGTTAGGCCAATTGGAGCTTTAAAGGCCGTACGGTAGGCCCATAATGCTTCGTCCAATTTTTGGGACCACTCTTTTTTAGAATTGGACACGGTTTTTTCTAGGATTCTCTTAATCTCTCGATTAGAGACCTCCGCTTGCCCGTTAGCCTGAGGGTGGTACGGAGTTGTCACCCTATGCGACACACCATAATGTTTTAAAATAGTTTCCAAAGGTGCATTGCAAAAGTGTGACCCTCCGTCACTTATCAACACTCGGGGGGTTCCAAAACGGGAAAAGATGTTTTTCTTTAAAAATTTTATCACCGTTTTGGCATCCGCCCGAGGTGAGGCAATCGCCTCAACCCACTTGGAGACATAATCAACAGCTACAAGCATGTACTCATTCCCGTAAGAGGGTGGGAAAGGTCCTACGAAATCTATGCCCCAACAATCGAACACTTCCACTTCTTGGATATTTTGGAGAGGCATCTCATCTCTCTTCCCTATCCCACCGCTTCTTTGGCAGCTGTCACAACTTTGCGCATGGATATGTGCGTCTTTGAAAATAGTTGGCCAATAAAATCCCGATTGAAGAATTTTAGTGGCCGTTCTAACCCCATTATAATGTCCGCCATAAGGCGAGTTGTGACAATGCCAAAGGATGCTCTGGGCTTCATCACCAGTTACGCATCTCCTTAACAGGTTATCGCTACCCAACTTAAACAAGTATGGGTCATCCCAAACATAATACTTCGCATCCGAAAGGAACTTCCTCTTTTGGTTCGAAGTTAGGTCGGCAGGCACAAAACCACTAGCCTTGTGGTTTGCAAAGTCTGCAAACCACGGCCTAACTTGAACCTTAAACAATTTTTCATCAGGAAATTCTTCCCGGATTTCCTTTTCAGATGCGGTAACCTCGACATTCACTAAACGGGATAAATGATCCGCTACCAAGTTTTCCGACCCCTTCTTGTCTTTGATTTCGACATCGAATTCTTGTAACAAGAGGATCCAACGGATGAGCCTTTGCTTCGAATCCGGCTTGGTTAGCAGATACTTAATCGCCGCGTGGTCGGTATACACAACGACTTTAGACCCTATAAGATAAGACTTAAACTTTTCTAGCGCATACACTATTGCGAGTAGTTCTTTTTCCGTTGTGGCATAATTTATTTGAGCCTCGTTAAGAACCTTACTCGCATAATGTATCGCATGAAAAGTTTTATCTTTTCTTTGGCCAAGTACCGCTCCAACGGCATAGTCACTCGCGTCACACATTAGTTCAAAATTTTCATTCCAATCGGGAGCGACTATTATTGGAGCGGTAACCAATTTTTCTTTTAAAACCTCAAAAGCTTGCAAACAATCTTCGGTGAAGAGAAATACCTGGTCCTTGGCGAGCAAATTGCTCAAAGGCTTAGCCACCTTTGAGAAGTCCTTGATGAAGCGCCGGTAGAACCCCGCGTGCCCCAAAAAACTACGGATGCCCTTCACATTCACCGGAGGGGGTAATTTTTCAATTACTTCAACCTTAGCTCTATCCACTTCAAGCCCCCTTTTAGAGACTTTGTGGCCTAACACGATCCCCTCGGTCACCATGAAGTGACACTTTTCCCCAATTTAGCACCAAATTGGTCTTCACACACCTTTCCAACACCGTCTTCAAATTTGCCAAGCATAGACTAAACGTCCCACCAAATACCGAGAAGTCATCCATGAAGACTTCCATTGTTTTCTCTATCAGATCGGCAAAAATGGCTTGGACACATCGTTGGAAGGTCGCCGGTGCATTGCACAGCCCAAAGGGCATTTTTCTGTATGCGAACACTCCAAATGGACACGTGAAAGCCGTCTTCTCATGATCAACCGGGTCAACCGCAATTTGGTTGTACCCGGAGTAGCCGTCCAAAAAACAATAGTATTGTTGGCCCGATAGTCTTTCAAGCATTTGATCCATAAATGGGAGTGGGAAATGGTCCTTACGAGTCGCGGTATTCAACCGTCTATAATCTATACACATTCTCCACCCCGTGGCAACTTTAGTCGGGATCAATTCGTCTTTGTCATTTCGGATTACGGTCATTCCACCCTTCTTCGGAACCACGTGCACGGGACTAACCCATGAACTATCCGAGATCGGGTAAATCATTCCCGCATCCAATAGCTTCACCACTTCCTTTCTTACAACCTCCTTCATCGTAGGATTTAAGCGGCGTTGTGGTTGAGCCACCGGCTTAAAATCTTCCTCCATCAAAATCTTGTGCATACAATAGGATGGACTAATTCCTTTTAGATCGGAAAGAGTCCAACCCATAGCTTCTTGATTGGTTTTTAGCACAATGATTAGACGGGCTTCTTCTTCTTTTGTCAAGAGGTTGCTTATGATGACCGGCTTTGCCTCGGTCTCATCTAGAAACACATATTTCAAAGTTGAAGGTAACTCTTTTAATTCAATGGGCGCTTTCTCGTCAATGACCTCCTTCTTCAAATTTTCTTCCTCTATTTCCCACGGTTGTAGGTCTTCCAAACTATCAAGTTCCTTTAAGCATTCCTCAAGAGCTAGCTCCTCTTCAACAGTGAAAACCTCCAATGAGTCATCAAGAGCTAACTCCATAGGAGATATCTCATGAATATGCTTTGAAACCTCTATAATAGCGTCTTCGATCACATCGATGCGAAAGCTATCATTTCTATCCTTGGAATGCTTCATCGCCTCGAATAGATCAAAGGTGACTTCCTCATTTTGAACTCGCACCTTCATTAAGCCGTCATCAACATCTATCATCATTCTTGCGGTCTTCATGAATGGTCGGCCCAATATGAGCGGAGCATCATCATCTTCCTCCATATCAATTACAATAAAATCCACCGGGAAAAAGAATTTGTCGACCTTCACCAACACATCTTGGGCTACGCCATGAGGATGGGTAGTCGACTTATCCGCCAATTGCAATGTCATTCGGATGGACTTAATCTCGATGTTGCCAAGCCTCTTGATAATTGACAAAGGTATAAGATTAATGCTCGACCCCAAGTCAATAAGTCCCTTTCCGACATACACATCACCAATTTTAACCGGCAATGTAACTCTTCCCGGATCAACCTCTTTCTTAGGAAGCGTCCTTTGAATAATGGCACTACAACTCGCATCAAGGACGATGGTCTCCGGTTCCGTATACCTCCGCTTTTTGGTTAGTATGTCCTTCATGAATTTGGCATACTTTGGCATTTGTTCCAAGGCTTCAGCAAACGGAATGTTGATTTGCAACTGTTTAAAAATATCCATGAACCGGGCGTAATGCCGTTCATTTTCCCTTTTGGAGGGAGCATGAGGGTAAGGGAGATTTTGGACCGGAGTAGCGCTCACTACCTCCTTTCCCTTTGCAATTCTAGCACTTTTCCATCTAGGCTTCTTCACTACCTCCCTTATTACCTCATCATTTTTATTTTCCTCAATCTCCACACCTTTTTCTTTTTCAACTTCACCATTATTTTTATTCTTTTCAACTACTTCCTCATCACTCCACACTCCTACTTCACCATCAACATTTTCCTCCACTATTTCCTCCTCAATCTCCTTCTCTTTCTCTCTTTGTTCACTCTCAACTCTTTTTTCATTCTCACTACCCAACTCCCTCCCACTTCTCGTCATAATCGCCTTACAATGCTCCTTAGGATTTGTTTGCGTATTAGCCGAAAAAGAAGGACCGGTTTGTTGTTCAGCGAGTTGCTTGGCAAGTTGCCCAACTTGAGTTTCAAGATTTTTTATGGCCGCGTCATTACTCTTTTGATTGGCCATTGACATTTGCATGAATTGCGTTAATGTCTCTTCTAATTTAGAATTGACGACCGGCGGTTGTTGAGGTTGATACGGATTTTGGGGAGGGTTTTGACGGCTAGAAGAACCACCTCCATAACCTTGGTTATGATAATAGTTGCTTCTAGGTTGGAACCCTTGGTTCCCTTGGAATTGTTGTTGTTGTTGTTGTTGTTGAGGGTGCGGTTGATAAGGTTGTTGTTGTCTCGGTTGATAGTCCCGTTGATTGGCCATGTAGTTTACTTCGTCAAAACCGGGAGGTGGACAAAATCCGGTGTCATGTTCACCTTTACAAAGTTCACAACAAGCTATTTGTTTAGCTTTTGACGGTTCTCTTAACTCTTTGATTTGTTGCGTTAAGAGTTCCACTTGTTGTGAGATGAGCTTGTTTTGGGCTAGGATGGCATCATTCGTCCCTAACTCAAGCACTCCCGCCTTCTTCAAAGAATTTCCACGACTTTGACTCTGAAGATCATTCAAAGCCATTCGATTGATAATGTTGGTGGCTTCTTCGGCACTTTTTGACATCAACGAGCCACCCGAGGTGGCATCCAACAACGTTTTGCAGTTTGGTTGAAGTCCATTTCTGAAGATATGGATTTGAGTTAATTCATCAAATCCATGCCCTTTACATTTCCTAAGCATGGACTTGAATCTCTCCCACGCTTCATTCAAAGATTCACTGGTTCCTTGAGAAAACACCGAGATGGCCGTCTTTGATTCCATGAATCGGTTATGGGAGAAAAATCTTTCAATGAATTTCTCTTCTAACACGTTCCAGTCTGTCATTACGGCTGGTGTTTGATCGAGATACCAATCCTTTGCTTTACCGAGCAAAGCGTGGGGAAATAATCGTCTGAACAACGGAAGCTCCTGAGCCTGATCCACTCCGGCAGCCAATGCTATCTCATAAAATTTGTGAGAAAAGCAAATGGGTCTTCATGATCCATTCCGGTGAATGGACTCCCATATAATAAATTCAGAGTTCCCGTCTTCATCTCAGCTTGCCTTCCTGTTTGGTTGGCAAACTGAGCGGTGTTCCTTGGACTATTGATACATGGAGTAGAAATAGGTGGTGGTGGTTGTGGCTCCATGTTTGGTATGAATGGGTGTGGATTTGTGGTCGAAGAACTTTCTCCTTGCTCTTGGCGTTGTCTAGCCTGTTGCCTCCTACGTCTCGTTTTGCTATTGAGCCTCCTTGCGGTTCTCTCGATCTCAGGATCAAAAAGAAGTTCGTCCACAGGGATTTGCCCTCGCATAAAACGTAAGCTGCACACTAAACCAAACAAATTACAAGCACAAGTCAAAAATTCACAAGCTAAAACTTAAACAACCATTGCGATGCTCGCAATATCAATTTACAATCCCCGGCAACGACGCCATTTTGTTGAAATGTATTTTTCGTGTCGGGTTTTTGTTATCGTATCCACAGAGATTGTAAGATATCACTGCCGTTCGATGGTTGTTTTAATCTTAACTTAATGTGACAATAAGGTTTTGGTTTTAATCAAGTTATCTTGCATACAAAGTAATTAATTGCGGTAAAAGTTATGTTTTGATTAATATGAGAAATATTGTCAAAGTTAGGTTTCAATGATCACTTTGCATGTATTTGCTCGGTCAACAATCTCATAAACTCCTTTAGATGATAAATCATTTCACAAAGTCCTCTCAAAATGTTTCTCTCGAACACATATTGTGAGTTTTGCCATTTTGATCCATTGTTTCTCTCGAACACAATCTATCAAAATGACAACTTTTTGGTTCAACCTTATGGTGAACAAAATCATTCGTTACTATCTCTAGCTAACGAACAAGTTTGGATGAAAACCTAGGTCAAGAATCGGTAAACATCTCTCGATCATAAACCAACACAAAGAGTTTTAAATAGAAACAAAGTTTTCATCATATATTTACCGTTAAAGAGTTTACATATGAGGATCCTTACATTTACACACAAAGCTAGAAATCACCTACATCTAACCTTGACAAATGGATGACTTAGCTACTCATTTTCATGGTAGCTTGGTCGGCAAGTAAGGAAAGAAGGTTGATCAACATCCAAGTCGGATAATCGAAGTTGGATGGGAATCCACCTTCTTTTTGTGGAAGATGGTTGCTAGATGAAGAGAAATGGAAATTAGGGCATAAAAGCTCCCAAAACAATGCTGCAAAAATATCTAGAAAAAGTACAGAAATGGAAAAGTTGGTAAAAAAATGAGGTATGGTGCTCAAAAGTGGCACCTGCTACTTATAGACCTCAGCTGGTCTGTCATGTTCGCTAGGCGAGCAGAATAGCTCGCCTAGCGAGGGTCTAAAATGGGCACAAAAGGCCCCTGCGCCCAGAGAAAACAGGGCCTGCTGAACTGTGATGTTCGCCTAGCGAACATACCTTCGCCTAGCGAAGGACACGCTTCAACCTTCGCCCCAGCGAGGTTGAGAGGTTTTGCTACTGGAATGCTCGCTGGGGACTCGCTAGAGCTTCGCCTAGCGAGTGAGTGCTGGCTGCGTTTTTCACCAAAACAGAATGAATTCGCTACCACATTCGCCTTGAGCTCGCCTAGCGAATTAATTTGCTAATTTACTGGAGCTTTTCGCCTGGAACTCGCCTAGCGAACCAAAGCTTCGCCACAGCCTCGCCTAGCGAGCAGGCAGATGAAATGCTTGTATTCTTTGGTTCCTTTGCCAATTTCTTTGTGTCTTCATTTTCAATTAGTTCATGTCTTTCCTGCACAATAACACACAAATCAAAGGCACCAAGCTTGTTTATCAATGTAATGCATTCCATGTAAAACAAATGTGGTTTTGACAATTTTAGCAAGGAAAAAGAGTGAAAGATGCCCACATATGATAGCTCTAATAAGCACTTTTGGGCATCTAACACTATTCTCTCTTATTTAAAGCATGTAGATGCAACATGTAAGAATCACTTTTAATATATCAGTAAAATATTTTACAACAATTTCATTTATAAATTTATAACTATGTATCAAGCTATTGATTTATATACACCTTCAAGACGAGTCAAGATCCTCTCCATTTTCCTTCTCCATAACCTGTTAATTGAAAATTAAAATTCTGTTTTTTACCCTTCCAAATTAACAGATTTTATTTTCTTTAGAATCACTTTTGTTGTAGCTTTTATTCCCAATGTATAAATACATTTGTATCATTCCAATTCAAGGTTAATGCAAAAATACATACTCATCCAAATATTACTCTATTCTCTCTAATTCTCTCTCAACTTCATCTTCTCCAATCTTCTTTTCTTCCACCATTGTTGAACCTTCAATTTTTTAGTTTTATGTTTTATGTTCCAACATTTGGCATCAAGAGCCTGGTTATCGATCCTAATCCGCTGCAACAATGGCAACCGTTTCCAATGATCGAATTCCCACCAATCTCCCGATTCTTGATTCGAAGAACTATGATAAATGGGCAAAACAAATGAGGGTTTTGTTTGGTTATCAAGAGGTGCTTGAGATCGTCGTCAATGGAGTTACACAATTAGGGGCAGAGGTTACCGATATTCAAAGAGCTACACACAAAGAAGAGAAGAAGAAGGATTACAAATCCCTATTCTTGATTCATTCTTGTGTTGATAACGACAATTTCGAGAAGGTTGGTGATTGTGAATCGGCGAAGCAAGCATGGGAAATCTTGGAGAAAGCATATGTCGGTGTCGTCAAAGCGAAGGTTGTAAGGTTACAAACTTACAAGTGACAATTCAAGTTAACACAAATGGAAGATAAAGAAACGATCAACGACTACATTATGCGCATTACCCGGTTAGTTAATCAAATCAAATCTTGTGGGGAGACGATTCTTGAGCAGAATGTTGTATCGAAAGTATTGCGTTCGTTAACGCCGCATTTCGACAACATAGTTGTGGCTATTGAAGAATCAAAGGATCTAACAACTTTGAGCAAGGATGAATTGCAAAGTTCGTTAGAGGCACATGAACAAATGATGGATGAGAGAGGCGCCGACAAAGCCAAAGCGGAGATTGCTTTGCAAGCGCGTTTCAATGAGAAGAATAAGAGGTCGAAAGGAAAATTTGCAGCGAGAGGTAAATCAATTTTTC
This sequence comes from Lathyrus oleraceus, assembly GCF_024323335.1. Taxonomy (NCBI): domain Eukaryota; kingdom Viridiplantae; phylum Streptophyta; class Magnoliopsida; order Fabales; family Fabaceae; genus Lathyrus; species Lathyrus oleraceus. The sequence continues at coordinate 491,457,107 of NC_066582.1, read as the reverse complement.
AGAATTATGGTTCAAATGATTCGCAAAATTCAAAGCATTCGACGAGTGAAAAGGGTGAAAGTAGCTCCAAGGATAGTGGTCATAGCAATGGTTTCAAGAAGCGTGATGTGAGTAAGGTTCAATGCTACAAGTGCATAAAGTTTGGACACTTTGCAAATTGGTGTCGTGGTAAATCGAACGAGAATCACAATAATGAAGCCAAGGTTGCTAGGGAAGAGGTAGATGATGAGGACACACTTCTAGTAATGATCACGGAGGGGAGTTATGGCATTACAGATGTTCCAGGCAGCAGCTACTTTAGTGACAGTTTGCGGGACAACAGTTGTACCGTTTCGGAAAATAACGAGAGAATGCATTCGGATTGAAATGTGTTGGTTACCGTTCGTGATGGAGTCCAAGGGAGAGATGAGTGGTACTTGGATTCCGTTTGTTCAACACATATGACGGGTCAAAAAGATTAGTTTGTGCAAATCAATCAAGCAGCAAAAAGTAAAGTCAAATTTGCCGAAGACACCACTTTAAGCGTTGAAGGGGTAGGAGATGTTTTGATCGGAAAGAGGAATGGTGAACATTCAAGGATCAAAGATGTCTTGTATATACCGGGAATTAAGTGTAATCTTTTAAGTATTGGCCAATTACTTGAAATATGATACAAAATTCGGTTGGAGGACAAGATTTTACGCGTTTTGGATTCAAATGGTGTGTTGATTCTAAAAGCGCCGATGGCTGCCAACAGAACCTTTAAGGTTGAGTTAAAGGTTATGGAGCATCGTTATCTAGCTACCGCGGCAAGTAGAGATGAATGGTTATGGCATTACCGTCTTGGTCACCTTAATTTTAGGGATTTAAGAAAGTTGCAACAAAGTGAAATGGTAACGGGGCTGCCACACATTAGTATTCCAACTGAATTGTGTGAGGAATGTGTGAAGGCTAAAAACCACAAGAATGTGTTTAGCAAAGATGCGGGTCGAAGAACCAAAGGCTTACTTGAGGTGGTATGTTCTGACGTTTGCGAACCGATGCAAGTAGAGACTTTTGGTGGCAATCGATATTTTGTTACGTTCATTGACGATTTTAGTAGGAAGCTTTGGACATATCTGTAACATCTCAAAATTTGCCCTCCTTTTCTTTAAAAAAAAATAAAAAAATTTGCAGGCTATGAGCCGACCTATGGTCGACCATAAGGGTCAGCGCATGGACCACGGGTCAGCGCATAGCACACTTGAGCCGACCTATGGTCGACCATAAGGGTCAGCGCATAGCAGGCTATGAGCCGACCTATGGTCGACCGCTCGCGCAAAAACTCAGTTTTCTGAGTATTTTCCACTGTGTGAAGCTGTTTTTTTGGTTGTTAAGTTACTTATATTCCAAATTTTGTTCACACAACTCATTTTTCACTAATTTCACTTCATTTTGCTAATTGTGATTAAGGAATGGATTAGGATGTGGTATATAACCTTAACTGTAACAGAAATTGCTAATCACATTTCATTTTCCAAGATTGCAACAACTTTTCCCTCCAAAACCTCTCAAATTCTCCAAAGTTTCACCACACTTTTTTCATCAATTTCATCACAATTCTTCATCATTTTGGATGATTCTTCTTGGATCTACACTCCACAAGTGATATTGAAGAACTGTTTCAAGAAATCCATGCCAAAAGCTTGTTGAATTCCAACTGTCCAAAGCTTGCATTTCCATGGAGTTTTGAAGATTCTTGCACCTGGAGTTGTTCTGAGCTAAGGCATTCACTTCAATCATCTTCCTCATCAATAAACTGCAGCTGTTTTGGCTTTTCACACGTGGAAACATCAAGATTCATCACTGCTTCATCATAAGGTGATTTTTTCGAATTCCTCTATTGTGTGAATCATGACATGCGTCTTGTAGGCCTTGCAATGTAGATCTTCATGATGCTTATAGTTTTTGATTTGGTTGAATATCGGATGAGAAATCTTGAATTGAAGTTTTGATGTGCAAACTTAAATTGTTCGATCCGTGCTGTACAGTTAGAGTTAGGTTAAAATAGTTACATATTCATCATGTACATGATCATACGGTTCCAATGATATATAGTTTATCAATTTTGGTTGAGATTTGGCATTTTTCGATTTTTCTGGAATTTGTGTTTGAAGAAGATGATGAAAATTCACTGTAACGCGCTTTGATCCAAAAATTCCATTTCCTGGTTTGAAAAAGTGTTTGGCGCGCCTCAGAGCCAATAGAAACGCGCCATGGCTTCTAATTGAAACGACGCCGTTTTGGTCATGTTGTTTAATATTACAAGTTTGCCATTATCAGAATTAATTTGTTTTATTTCTTTATTTCTTTTGCAATTCAATTTCATTTTTGATGCTTGATCTTGTAAAATTCACAAATCACTCATTTCTTGTCCAAATTTTGTGAGGTTTTTTTCACCATTCTCCTTGTAATGTGTAGAATTTAATCATGATTTTTTGTGGATTTTTTTGCATGTGTAGAAAAATAAAATGCTTAGGGATTGTTTGATGTGTCACAATTTTGTACACTTTGCCATTTTTAACATGAGATGCACATACTTGTAAAGAAATGAATGAAAATTTTTGTGCTTATTCTGGACATACTGATGGTGATTTTCATGTAGAGTTTGTAAATTTTGGATACTTGGTTGATTAGATATAATTTTTTGAAGTAAGGTGTGACAATTTGTGTCACACCAAGCTAGGTCAACTTCATGAATTTAATTGCATGGCCTAGGTTTGTTGAATTGCTCCAATTTTTTGTGTGGATGATCATTGATATGTCAAGATAACATGTGAATTTTGCTGGGATTTTTGGTTGCATTTTCAAATTGATTGATAATTTTCTTCTCTGTTGGTTCATTTTGCAACATTGTGTGACACATGTTTGTATTTCTTTTGTGAAATTCTCATATGGTATTGGATGAATGTGAAATTTGATATGTGGATGCTAGACACATTATAGGACATCATAGTTTTGATCCCATTCATTTCTAATATGTTGTCACTGTTTTATGAATTATTGAAGTGGATGCTTGCTTGAATGTCTTGGTTTGGCTTGAATAATTGTGTCTGGATTTCTTGATTTTCATTGACCTACTTTCTTTTGTCCAATTGAGGTGAAAATTGACATGCTATACATTGAATGTGTCCTGTTTAGGTGTGAATTTTTGTGGAATTAATTGAATTGATTTGGTATGCTTTTGAGTGAGATAGCTCTGTTTGGTTAATTGAAGTTGCAAATTGCATGATTGATGTTAAATTGTGCATGAAATGATAATGGTGAATGGCATGAGCATGGGACCAATTGAATTTGCTTTTGATTTGTTTTAATGTGATTTTGGTTGAATATTACTTGCTGTTTAGAATTTTTTATCCCTTTTGGACCCTAGGCTTGGCCTAGTGGTCTAGTTTCTCACGTTTGGTTTGGATTTTCAGGATGAAATGCACAATGCTTAAGGAGATTGCTTCAAGGCAATTTGAATTAAGTTTGGTTGATGTTTATGAACTAACTAGACTTTGTGTTGTAGGGATTAAAGCTTGAGCTTGGGATTATAGCTTGCACTTATGTGCATTAACTTGTGTTGTCTGTATAGATTGACTTTTGCTGTTTATTGTTGGTTTGTCTGAGTACTGATGATACTTGATTGATTTCAGGTACATTTAGTCGCTTACAGTTCTTTAAGAACTTGCTTGCTGCTGCTTGGTTTTTAAACCACTTGAGGTAGGACTTCTATTCTCCATGTAGTCTGGAAGACCTGGCCTGTTACTTGGCCAGGCAACTGTCTGAAGTCCTCCTTAAGAGGCGATGTTTGTGGTTGTTTACATTTGTGCCCAAGCAGGTAAAGACCTCTATGAGGCAATTGGTGGATCAAAGGGATATGCAATCTATCCCCCACTATTCTGTTGAGTCGTCCCTCTGCTCACACGGCTGTGTCTTGATGCATTAGGACACAAACCCAAGATCTTGTGTTGTTGCACAATTGAGTCAGAGTCTTGAGCGTAGAAGGGTCCCTCCATTCTGGACCCACGCTCCTTTGTCTGAAGCTCTCCCTGGTCAGGGATAAGAGCTGTGAAGTCTAATCTTCACTCACCTTTCATCTGCTTCACCTTAGCCTCGCAATGGCAAGGTTAAGAGCGAACACTACCCATGTACAGATGACTTGCTTCGGCAGTCAAACCCATTGTTTGAGCCTCACTTGACTGGTTATAGTGTGTGCTTTGTGAATATTTGTTTGCTCTGTTTGCTTGTATGCTTGTATGCTTGCTTTCTTCCTGGATAGGATTAGCTTGCAGTTGTGCAAGTAGGTAGAAACCTCAACGTAGGGCAATGATGCATGACAACACTAGGCTCGAGTACAGCTCCCTGGTAGTGTGTCTTCCCTTGGTTTCTGGCTAGAATTTCTTTCCCTTGAGGGGGAACTACATCGCCCTGATCCTCGTTCCAGACGAGGTATGTAGGCAGGAGACCGTGCGAGGTCTCTCCGGGCACTTTTTTTTCTTTTTGTGTGTGTTGCTTGTTATCTTCTTGTGTGTCAGGATATGGACGTAAGCCCAGCGATTGGCTGTACGTGTCCTGATTGTGTTTGTTTGGTTCGGAAGCTGACGTAATTCCATCGAGTGGTTGTCGGGTTCCAGGTTTGCCTGTGGGTGTGTGTGTCTTGTTTGGCGTGCGTGAGCCGAACTACGGTAGCTCTGATTCTCGTTCCAGACGAGATACGTAGGCATATGATGCGACGTCCTATCGAGCTTTCTTCCTCTTAACCCCACCTGTGTTCCTTGTGTGTGTGTGTGATGTTTTAGCAACCTTTTCTTTATTTTAGAACGTGGATCCCGTCGAGTACGACAGACGTGAGGGGTGCTAATATCTTCCCCTTGCGTAACCGACTCCCTTACCCTTTCTCTTTGGTCGCGAGACCATGCTTTTTCCAGGTTTCTCTGAGCGTTTCCTTTCCCTATCTTGGGATAAATAACGCGCAGTGGCGGCTCTGTGTTGTTTTTATTTCAGCTCGCCGGTTGTTTTTTCGCGGATGCGACAATATCTTATCAAGAGAAAAGATGAGGTATTTGGAGTTTTCAAGAATTTCAAATCCATGGTGGAGCGCCAAAGCGGTCGGAAGCTCAAAATTCTCAAAACGGATGGTGGAGGTGAGTATGCCTCTAGTGAGTTTGAGAAGTTTTGTGATCTTGAGGGAATTGTACGTGAGGTGGTGCCTCCATATACACCTCAATAAAACGGGGTTGCCGAGAGGAAAAATCGTACAATAATGAACATGGTGCGTAGTATGCTTTGTGGGAAGAATTTGCCTAAGGAATTGTGGGGTGAGGTCGTGTCTACAGCCACCTACTTGTTGAATAGGTGTCCCACTAAGAAGCTGGAGAAACTCACACCGGAAGAGGCTTGGAGTGGCTTCAAACCAAATTTGAATCATTTGCGCGTTTTTGGATCGATTGCATATCGTCATGTACCGGACCAACTTCGGAAGAAATTGGATGATAAGGGTGAGATGCTGATATTTGTAGGATATCACTCTACTGGAGGGTACAAGTTGTTCAATGGAAGAAATCGAAAGGTCGTCATAACCCGGGATGTGACTTTTGATGAAGTAAAAAATGCAGAAAATGCTGCAGTAACCGGTTACCCAAATAGCAGTAACCGGTTACTCACAGAAAATACAGCAGTAACTGATTACCCTACTGGGAGTAACCGGTTACACAAAGAAGATTTGCAGCAACAACAGTTTTTTGAAATCTCTGATCCTGAGGCTTATTACACAGCTGTACCAGTACCTACAGTAGCGCAAAATGATGTTGTTAATAATGGTAGACCAGTGAGGCAAAGAGCCTTGCCTCATAGACTCCGAGATTACGAAAGATTTCAAGATAACGAAGTGAATAACGATGGTGATTTCGTTCATTTCGCGCTTATGGTCGAATCCGAATCGGTAAATGAGGTGGAAGCCTTAAGTGATCCTAAGTGGATATGTGCAATGAAAGAGGAGCTGGAATTTATTGAGGAAAACGGTACTTGGGAGTTGGTCGATTTACCACTTGGAAAGAAACTGATAGGTGTGCGATGGGTCTATAAGGTTAAAGCAAATCCCAAAGGTGAAGTAATCAAGCACAAAGCTCGATTAGTGGCGAAGGGGTTCTTGCAACGAGAAGGTATAGACTATGAGGAGGTATTCGCACCGGTGGCTAGATTAGAGACTATTCGTTTGGTTGTTGGTATTGCGCATAGCAACAATTGGATGGTTTACCAAATGGATGTCAAATCTACGTTTTTGAATGGTCCTCTTGTTGAGGAGGTCTATGTGGGGCAGCCACCTGATTTCGTGATAAAAGATCAAGAGATGAAGTATTACAAGCTACACAAGGCGTTGTATGGTTTGAAACAAGCTCCAAGAGTTTGGAACAAACGTATTGACGACTTTCTTATTGACATTGATTTCAAACGATGTGTATCCGAACATGGAGTTTATATGAGATCGGATACGAATGATGGTGTGATTATACTTTGCTTGTATATTGATGATCTCTTGATTACGGGCAGCCATGACAAGAGTGTTTCAAGGTTCAAAAGTGAGCTCATGAGAGAGTTTGAGATGACAGACCTTGGTGTCATGAATTACTTCCTTGGCATAGAGTTTCACAAGTCAAAAGTGGGGATGCTTATGCACCAAAGGAGGTATGCTCTAGATATTTTGAAGAAGTGTGATATCGAACATTGTAATGCTTGTATTACACCTTGTGAGGCTAGAGTGCAGCTGTCCAAAAGTGATGAGGAGGATGATGTCGATCCAACGCTTTACCGGAGCTTGATTGAATCATTACGGTATTTGTGCAATACGCGATCGGATTTGGCTTTTTGTGTCGGTATTGCGAGTAGATTCATGGAGAGACCGAAAGTGTATCACTTGACAGCGGTCAAGAGGATCCTTAGATATGTGAAAGGTACTCTTGGTTGCGGAATTCTCTTTCTCGTATCGGACACGGGGCGTAAGTGCAATTTACTTGGGTACACCGATTCCAATTGGTGCGGAGATAAAGATGACCGAAAATCGACGGCGGGGTACATCTTTATGTTTGGTAGTACACCAATCTCTTGATGTTCAAAAAAGGAACCGGTTGTAGCACTCTCTTCTTGTGAGGAGGAGTACATTGCGGCATCGTTAGGTACGTGCCAAGCTATGTGGCTTATGAATCTATTGAAGGAATTGGGATGTGGTGATGATGCTGTCACCACACTGTTTGTAGACAATGTTTCCGCAATAAATCTTGCGAAGAACCCGATTGCACACGGAAGGAGCAAGCATATTGAGATGCGGTTTCATTATTTGAAAGAATTGGTTGGTGATGGAAAGCTTAGATTGAGCTATTGCCAAAGCGAAGACCAAGTCGCAGATTTGTTGACAAAGGGTGTGACAAATGATGTGTTCAAGAGGCTAAAGAAGTGCTTGAGCATGATGGACTTGGAGCAACTAAAGTGAGGTGGTGTGTTAATTGAAAATTAAAATTCTGTTTTATACCCTTCCAAATTAACAGATTTTATTTTCTTTAGAGTCACTTTAGTTGTAGCTTTTATTCCCAATGTATAAATACATTTGTATCATTCCAATTCAAGGTTAATGCAAAAATACATACTCATCCAAATATTACTCTATTCTCTTTAATTCTCTCTCAACTTCATCTTCTCCAATCTTCTTTTCTTCCACCATTGTTGAACCTTCAATTTTTGAGTTTTATGTTTTATGTTCCAACATAACCCACGGCCATTAAACAGTTGCGTGGTTTCTTTCGTTTGGCTGGGTATTATTTGCGTTTTGACAAAAAAATTGGAAAAATTGTTTAGCCTTTGACAAGCATATTGTAGAGTAATAATTTCTTTTTGATTAATGAACCAGCCGTAGCATTTGAGAAGTTGCAACAAGCCTTACTGCAAAAAAAATTCAAACCTTTTGTGGTAGAGATTATCACTTTGGCCAGAGGTACGGGGAAGGGGAAGTATTTACTTAACACCAACACCTCATAGTTCTGACACGCCATTCACACGGTGTGACGCTGTGTCAAGCACTGTTTTTGAAGTGTCGAATTAAAAAAAAAATTGCTACGGACACGGATACGACACTTTATTTCAAATAAAATACACGGTCCAATTCAAAAAATTCCAGAATTTTAAAAAAAAAAACCTCAACTCAAAAAGTTTCAAAATTTAAAAAATAAATACGTTTTTTTAACTTTCATATTCCACTTCTTTACTATAAAAACAACACAATTAGGATTCCTTATTTTTTTTTATATTTCACTATTTTTGTCTCCACAATTTTTTTTATATTCTCCGATTATTTTCATCTTTGCCCACCATTGTTTCGGTTTTGACAAAATATCTATGAATATCAATTATCATGTTCGAAATTTATTTGAAAGTGTTGAAAGAATTTTTGATTATTTTTATCTTAAATAAAAATAAATTTTGCTTCTCATTTTAAATTTTTACAAATTATATCCATAAATTATATTATTATATTAATATATATAATATATATAACCGTGTCCGTGTCCTATCAGGGTCCTCGTGTCCGTGCCCGTGTCGTATCCCGTGTCCGAATTCATACCCGACACCCCTGTTGCTTACATTAGCAAGTCCTTAGAGCCACCCCAACAAGGTATGTCCATTTATGAACGAGAGGCGCTAGCTATTGTGTACGCTATTCAAAATGGGCTCCATGTTTAAATCTTGGCCATTTTATTATTAAAACTGACCAAAAGAGTATCGAGTAATTCTTGTAAACAGCGCCTCAATACACCCTTTCATCGAGTCTGGATGTCTAAGTTGATGGATTCAATTTTGATATTCAGTATGAAGGTTGTGAAAACAATGCTGCCAACGCCCTCTCTCTCTCTCTTGCAACTGCTACTCTGATATCTAAGATTCATTGAATTCCCACTTGAATCCTAGGATCATTCTCATATCATCTCCTCTAAATATCTAAATTCGGTTATATATTTATACATCTACATAGTTGATTTCTTCTACCTCCGGTCACACACACTCTTTTTTTGTGTGCATGCATTTGTATGTTCCTTAGAAATGATTGAAGTATTACATTTATCTTGTTTCTCTTCTCTTTCATAATCATCATCTTTATCATCTTCTTATCTACATCTTTCTTTGTTTATTACTCTGATATGTTTTTCTGTTATCTTTATTAGTGTTACTCTTTTGTTATTACTTGGTTAAATATGCTAATCACCATAATTATCATATATTTTCTGCCTCTTAATCTTTTGTTTTGGTTTTATTACTAGTTAAATACATGTGTGTATGCATGAGTTAAAAAAATTGTATAATAGAATTGTACTCAAATGCACATTGAAAGAAATATGTATGATTGTTTTTTTTGTGGATTTAATTGGTCGTGTCTCATACTACTTCATAAAGTATTCAAATCACATTTTCAACATTATAGATAATCGCAAATGAGTGATAGTCTAACATCTACCAAATAACGGTGAATTATCTTGACTGTGAGAATGAATTGATTATTCAATCATATTACAGTGAAAAGATTTGAATACATAATAATCAAGTTTTCAGATCTTTTATCATTGAGAGCATTATTTATGCATGTTTTCTTACTTAAATTCTACATGATCACTTATGTGAAATCCGCATGAGTATGAGAAATTGTACGATCAAAGAAAAAAGTTATTTTTATACATAATTAAAAAAAATATTCGAAATTTTATTCTAGCGCAGGGATAGATGTTGGACACGATGTCTAAGTCAATGTGTTCAACATCTTATACTAGATTTGACAGATAATAGAAAACAAGATGATAAATCATAAAGCAATAAAGAACACAAGAGAATTGATAATCAATTTGGTGCAACGTCACCTACGTCTGAGGACTTTCAACCCAAGAAAGTAAATTCACTCTCAATAATATTAGTACAATAGTCTTAGATGCACAAACCTTGTTTAATGTCTCAACCTAATACTACATGTCTCTTTCTATTTAGGACTTCCCCTAAATATGAGAATTCCTCTCACTTTCTCTCAATCACTACCCTAGCGATTAATACATAAAACATGATTAAGGATGTTGAATCACAACTCAACTAACAATCAAACTCTATATCTTGAATATTCATTAGGTTTCTTTAGAGGTTTACAACAAACAACAAGAATAGAAAGACTCAAAGTAAAAAATCTAACACAAAAAATCTTCAACTCTAGCTCATGACTTCTTTGTTTTTAGGAGAAGTCTTTATATAATAGTTCATGTATTGGCTTTCTGATGGGAAAATAGCAAGTGTACTATTTTTCTCACTGTAGTAATAAAAGGGAAATTTCCCGTTTGTCGATCTCAAGGACTGCTTGACGATACAGAGTTTATAGATTGTTTCAATTAGACAAAAGCCTTTGGTTTTTGTGTTGTGAGTAATTATACTACCAATTGCAAATAAATAAAACAAGTAAAAAGGTTGAACGAGATACAAATGAGAGAAGATTGCTAGGGTTCGGTGAATGAAACTTCCTGTAACAGATATAATTTATGAAGGTTTAGACAATATTCCTGTCCAATTAATTCCGGTCCTCCAGGGTATCTATTCCTAATTCCTTAGTGAAAAGACCTTTGATTATGTAACCTAATTACTATGTCCATAAATAATTAAGTTCATACTCAAGCATTCAAATATCAAGAATTACCGGTCAGATAGAAAATCCCTAGTCCTAGGTTATTTTTACTATCCAAAGTTCTTATCCAGATCAATGAATAATCGCTGTCCAGCTTAAACTATTCATATTAATCATCATTCGTTGGTCCGACGAATAAAGCATAAAGAACGGTAATAAGAACAAATCAATGGAAAAGAAGAAATAGTCAATGCACTCATAAACATAAAATCTGTCACATTCAGAATCAGGGTCACCCCCCTAGCAATGGGGGGTTTAGCTACTCATAATCGAAATAAAAACAAAGATTAACATTGTTGTCATTACAGAATTTCGTGGGGAATCAATCTTCAATCGTCGGAAAACTCTTGAACATATGAATCCTTTGATAATCGTAGAGTCTCCACCTCTCAAAACGCGTCTTTTTTCTCTCCAAAATCGTCCAACCCCTGGAAAATCGTGTTCTGCCCTCTAAATAGCTATTCAGTTGGACTTTTCCTGATTTTGGGCTCCATACGCGTATTGCCCAGTCTGGTACGCGTATTGCCTAGTCTCAAACGCGTACTGCACGTAAGACAGCCTCTGATACGCGTATTGCCCAGGCTGGTACGCGTATTGCCCAGTCTGGTACGCGTATTGCCCAGTCTGGTACGCGTATCACCAGAAGCTTGCCTTTTTGCTAGATTTTCCATCCCTCTGGTCATATACGTATGCTACGCGTACTGGGATGGTCCATACGCGTATCATGTAAGGCCATACGCGTATGGATAGCAGGTTCTCCAAGAATTGATTTTTTTCTTCTGTTTTCTTGCTCGGGCTTAATTTCGCATCTGACGTTTGATTTCCTGAGCTTCCAGACTAGTTTTTGACCTGCTAACATACCCAAAAGTGTAAAATATCCTCAAGAAACTCACAAGTAACAACACACTTCATATTATAGAATTGAGCTTATATCTAACTAAAAATGCTTCAGTTTACACAGTTTACCTGACTTATTTACGGTTAAATAGTGAAATGTCTAGCATAAATGGTGACTGATCACAACCCCAAACTTAGCTTGTTGCTTGTCCTCAAGTAACATTTTGTTACCATCAAAGATCATGTCACCCCAAACTTACTGTAAAACAGTTCTTACCACAATACTGCTGAAATCTTTCGCACTGGACCTCTTGATGTTTTTTCAGGTTTTCTGATTTTTCCACATAGCCAACGAGCTAGAAACTCTTTCCCTCAGAGATATGACTTTACCTGTTAGCTTATATCACACTCTCACCAAGTCTCTCTGGGTTAAAGTGTTATCACTCTCAAATCACAATATGCAATATCAAATCAGAAGTTTGAATAAATTCTCTCATCCTATCAACATGTACAATCACACACACTTTTTGAGGTCTTTTTGGGTTGTAACGGGGCTTTGGTTTAGGTAGGGTATGAAATTGGAACAACGGTTTTTTTTTGGTCTTTTGGGTTGTAACGGGGCTTTGGTTTAGGTAGGGTATGAAATTGGAACAACGGTTTTTTTTGGTCTTTTAGGTTGTAACGGGGCTTTGGTTTAGGTAGGGTATGAAATTTGAACAAAGGTTTTTGGTTCAGAGTACATGAAATCATTCTCTCACTACGTTTCTTTCCTATTATTCCTGTAGGGTTTTGCAATCCTCTTTTCCTTTTATCTATAGTGAATGTAGCATTTTTCAAAAGCTGTTCTTTTATTGTTTTTCGCTTTTCTTTTTCTTTCTTTTCATGTTGTTGTTGTTTTTCTTTTTTTTTCTTTTTTTTCTTTTTTTTCTCTTTTTTTTATACGACATTCACTTACTATTCACGTACTGCAAAGCTACCCCAAACTTAAAGGTTGCTATTCCAACAGCAACCCCAAACTTAGATAGAAACGTATAGATGAAATCAATCCTCACATACTCTGAACAGGGTAGGATAGGTACAAGGTCATGGCTTTAGAAAAAATGGGTATATCAGAAATAAATGATTAACAGGCTCAACAGGGTAAAACAATGGATAATAATAATAATAGCTGGGATGGCTTGAAAGGCTCTAGGTGATAAACAAAAAACATGCCTCAGTGTGTGTATTCGTACAGCTAATAATAACAAAAGAACATACGCAAACCAAGATTGATAAAGACATACCTGATATCTCTCATATGATGATAAGTGTTTGGCTTTTTCGGATCTCACCAGGACGGGTTAAGCTGACTTGTTCTATCATACCTCTGAGTTCAAAGCTCATGCTCGTGGTTCTGATGTTAATCTTAACCAGTGCGTCCAATCATAAACAACAGTATCTACAGTCAGGGGACTGAAAGAGAGGACGCCCAAGTATTTGGTGTAAGTGATCAAGAAAACCAATAGTCAGACATAGTCACATATCTAACTAAATAAACAGGAAACTGGAGGTAAACAAAATCAAATTCATTAGATTAAGCCAACCCATAATAGGTGATTACATCAAAGCAAAAGAAAATAAAAACTGAATAAATAAATAAAAACAAAAATTACACAAAGAAAACCAAAAGTACAAAAAACATAACATAATCAAAGTCAATCACCCAGTCCACCGTACTGCATATGGGTATCAAAGTCAATCTCATCTGTCGGATCCAACATAGTGTGCCCTCGTGCGAAGGCAGAGATAGGCGTCAACGTCTCTGTGTGGCCCGACGGAGTATGCTGCTGCTGAGGTGGTGTCTGGTGCGGTGGCTGCTGCGGTGGCTGCTGCGGAATCTCTCCCCCTATCTGAACTGGCTGGTTCCACCAAGGAAAGGTGAACTGTCCAAAGTGAGGTGCTGGAGGCGGTCCGGAGAATTTATCTCTAAAGCGCTGTGCCTCCTCCCAAAGATTTGTCTGATGAGTAAGAACTCTCCCTGACAGTCCATACTGAAAACAGAAGTCCTGCATCGTGACATCTGCATCCGGTACTCTCTAGAGTTCTCATCAATCGGAGGAGGCTGAGGGGGCTGTGTCTCTGTAGCAGTCGGCTGAGCCTCCTGGCGCGGAGCACTAGTGCTGCCCTCCCTGTCATGTGGTCGCCTAAGAGGTCGGGGCGGATCATCTGTGACCGTCCTCTCCTTCATCCAATGGGCGTTCAGCAGTGCAGCCGGTCGCAACTTAAGTGAATTCGAGAAATCCGGAACACCAACTTTCTTGCACAGCAGGTAAATCACAGTCGCGTGGCCTAATGATTTCTTTGGCGACTGAGCAATCTCATCCATATCAGCAGCGATGATTCGTCCAATATTCACCTGCTTCTTTTGTAGGATCTGATGAAGAAGTAGGGCACGCTCTGATATCAATTCCGACCCGCTCCGATTAGTGCTCAAATTGTGATGAATGAAATAAGCCAATGCCTTAGGAATCGGAGCTAGATCAACAACCATAATCTTCGCCGGAGATATTTTTGAAGTAGGTGCCCAATCATGACCTGGCCTAATCAGTGACTCTTTCATATCATTGTATGGCCAGTAGTTTTTGTCAGAACGCTTCAACTCAGCAAAAGGGCAAACAGAATTATAGAATTTACATTTCAAGACACTGTTGATAGTTTTCGAATCATATTTAATCACCTTGCCTCTTACCCATGTAACGAAAGATTCATTCCCTGTTGGGTCTTCTTCATCGGAGGTCACCCGTTGCGCGGTTGCATAAAATTCCCAAATCAAATCCTGCGCAACAGTTTGGATTTTATCATTAAAAAAGATTAACTTCTGCTTTTTGAGAAGATTAGTGACTTCTGGAAATGTTTCATTTTGATACATCCAATGCTTCTCTTCAACCACATTTCGGCTCTTGATCTGATCATATCTTTCTTCATGGTAGGAGGTGCGGAATATCTTGACCTCTTCTGGTGATTGAGACATTGTAGGATCTGTAGACTGAGTGAAAGAGAAGAAAACAGAGAGAAATCAAAGCAATACGCACAAAACACGTAACGAAAGCAGTGAGAAAAAGAAGTCCGTACGGACAAAAACTATATAAGCATGCCCACAAAATGATACGCGTATGATACGCAGCCAATACGCGTATCTGGCTCCCATACGCGTACCATACGCGTATTAATCTGCCTTACGCGTATGATACGTTGCTTAAACCAGTGCAAAAAGTGATTTGCGTAACAGATCACGTATCAGAATGTGATACGCGTATTGCCTGGTCCATTACGCATATCATACGCGTATTATTCTCTTGTACGCGTATCATACGCGTTTCACCAGAGGAGCGCAATATTGTGGTCCAATACGCGTATCATGAGGTCCATACGCGTATTGGCAATTTTTCATTTTTCATTTTCATTTTTTTTCTATTTTATTTTTTCTTCTTTTCTTTTAAAAAAAAACTGACTCGGCAAAAATAAAATAACAAAACCAAGCAGCGCTTCGTTTAACGTCGCATGGCTCGACGGGACACCTCATACTCAGATGAGTTTAACAGTTTCAATTGGTCCCCCTTCACCGGGATTGTATGGTTTCAACCTCTGACCATTTGTCATACGGTGAACTGACTTGGGGTGTTTTGCTTTTTATCGCAATGTCGCGGATAGCAAGAGTCGCCACCGACTTTTCTTTTATCCAATAAGGAAAGGTGGAAAAGAACAGGAAAGACCTCAATAGATTTTGGGTTCGGGAGGTACATTATACAAAGGGAAGGTGTTAGCACCCTTTGTATCCATGGTTATCCATGGGCTCTTAATTGCTAGATCACTTATATTTTTGTCTGAAAAGTGTTGGTGAATTGCTTGAAAAATGTTTGAAAAGAGAATTTAACTTTGTAATGATTCTTGTATGAATGTATACAAAGTGGTTATCTCGTTTAGTTTTGAAAGTTGTTAAAAAAATAGTTTGGAAATGTGTGAGGTGTAAAAAGTATTTTAGGTTATGATCCAGTAATTGAGAGTTATACCTTCCTAAGGTCGTTATGAACGTTTCCTATCCTTATGAGGGTAAAACTGTCCTTACTATTGAGAAGTAAGTAATTTTACCCTTTGGATGTAAAAGGGTCATCGTAGGGTCATCGATTGGTCATTGAAGGCAACAGTTGTAAGGATACCTTAGCATTCGAAGGGACGATCATCATTTAACCGTAGGCTACACCGAAGGGTCATCGAGGGACGAAATCATATATTCGAAGGCAACATCCGAGGGACTATGATTTATTTTATGATGATTTAATCGAAGGGCCATTGCTAAGTGTATCCCCACATTCGCGGGACATGACCGTAATACCGTAATATCATAAGGCAAAAGAGAGGTCCAAGATCACATATTTAAAGGCCGCATTTTAAAGTTAATTAGGTGATTATGATGAATCTCCACATTAAAATCAATACATTAAAAATAATACATTAAAATTAATACATTAAAATTAATTATTAAAATTAATTATTAAAATTAACACATTAAAATTAATTAAGCAATTTAGGGTGAGCCTCCACAAGGGTATCCCACAAATAAAGTGGAAGACCTAACGGCGGTCTTTTTTCTGGGACATATGAACCTTTGCAAAATTCAACAAACGGGTTAGCATACCAAATCAGGGTGCAATCGAGGATTACACCGCAAAAGAAATCACAACAGTAATAGGATCAAATAAACAATGCATGGCTATGATAAAACATGAATGAAAAGTCATAACAGAAAAGCTGGCTACTGTCAGGTTCGCGCCTGCCTCGCCTAGCGAAGGCTTAGCGAATACTCGCTGCATGCTCGCTTAGCGATGTGCTAGCGAGCGGCTGCGGATTCCGGTTTTAATAGCGATATAATGGCAGCAAGCTTCACACTTTATAGCATTCATTACAGAGATTATGTGGTTAGACATTCAACGGTTCATGCATACTTAAATTCATATGTAAAATTTAAGATAGTTTCATAAATTCAATCATGATACCATGTACAAATTAAGAACATAGGGTAGTAATAGCAATGCCAACCTGTTTGTAATCGAATGGTAACCTTGAATTGGCTGATCGGATCGAATTGAGCGGAAGTGACCTTGCCGCCGCCGGCTTTTCCTTCAGGACTTCCTTTAGGGTTTTCCGTCTGTAAGCGCTAGGGTTTGCTTGCTAGAGTTCTCCTCTCTCCTTTTTTCATTTTCTTTTTCATTACTGAAGTGTTGGTATTTATAATGCCCTTTTTCATGACCTAATGGGCTCAGAACGAAGCCCGAAATTTTTTGTTGTCTGTCAGCCTCGCTAGGCGAGCTGGTAGCGAACGTTTGCTTCGCTAGGCGAGCGTGTAGCGAACGGAACGTTCGCTAGGCGAGCGTGTAGCGAACAGGTCCGTTTGGGCCATTTTCTGGATTGGGCCATTCGTGAGCTGGGCCTTTGTCCCTTTAAGATCAGTGCCATAAAATGAGTCGGAATGCCCCTGAAAAATGTCTTGAACTATTGATGGGCAAATTTTGGGGTATGACAGCTGCCCCTGTTCAATATTCTTGAACCGAGAGAGTCAGAATGGTATGTGCCGTTCGTGGTCTGGAGGTGAAAGATTATTGAACACTAGAATGCCCCAACAATTTGCGCTTGTCCACCAGTCTTGACGGAGATGGGCTTAAAGGTGCCATCCAGGAAGTTTGATGAGGAGATTTCCAGATTGTGTCGTACGTTAGACGATATCTGGAGACATGGGTGTCACACCGGGTCGTACATCAGACCGTATAGTGAGTCATCCATTATGCTGTCGACTTCGCCGGGGAGTCGGAGTATGCTATATACTGCTGGGGATAAGGGATCAGAATGGATCATACACTGGACCGTATCTGAATACCAGAGTGAGCTCTTCGTTAGGCAGATGACTTTGCCGAGGATGAAAAATCAGAACAGATCGTACGCTAGATCGTCTCTGAGTTGAAGATCCAAATGGGTCTTATGATAGACTGTATTGGAGTTGCAGGATAAGCCGTCCATTAGGCTGAATCTGATGATAAAAGGGGGGTAGTCGTACACTAGACTACATTTCGAAAATGTACCGTACACTAGGTAGTATCTGAGGAGACGAAGGTCTAATTGGGTCGTACATTAGACCGTATCTGAGCAGAATGAGCCGTCCATTAGGCTGAATCTGATGATAAAAAGGGGGTAGTCGTACACTAGACTACACTTCAGAAATGTACCGTACACTAGGTAGCATCTGAGGAGACGAAGGTCAAATTGGGTCGTACATTAGACCGTATCTGAACAGAATGAGCCGTCCATTAGGCTGAATCTGATGATAAAAAGGGGGTAGTCGTACACTAGACTACACTTCAGAAATGTACCGTACACTAGGTAGCATCTGAGGAGACGAAGGTCAAATTGGGTCGTACATTAGACCGTATCTGAACAGAATGAGCCGTCCATTAGGCTGAATCTGATGATAAAAGGGGGTAGTCGTACACTAGACTACACTTCAGAAATGTACCGTACACTAGGTAGCATCTGATGATATCCGTATATGTTGTACTTGCAATAAATGTCTGGGATGGGCTTATAGATGCCATCGTTAGGAGGATGTCTGAATGAATATTGACATGGAGTATATCTGAAAGATGTATCTGAAGAAGAAAGTAGTCGTACGCTAGACTACACCTCGGAATATACCGTACGCTAGGCAGTATCTGAGGGATATAGTTGCATCTTGAATGTAATTGATAAAGATGTCCGTCTGAATGGACCTTTGTTTTGACTATGTCAGGAGGATAATTAACCTGCACAGAAACGTTAGCTTCATGCTATGTCATAATGCATGAGATGTTTCGTGTTATGCCAAGAAATAAATGCGAATGTTGTATGCATGCGTATGCTGTGAAATGATGTAATGAGTGAGTTATGCGTGTGAGAAGTTCTGCTTGGAGACTCTACTGGGGAAAATAAATCCCCATCTACTGATTGGAGATACTTGTAATGATGACCCTTTCTCGGCAGGGGGTTGTTGATTTCGGTCTGATGGTGGAAATATTCAACAGAGCCTGGCTGGGGATGGAAGAGATGATCAATCTGTCTGATGATATCGACTTCTTCTGGGAAATAGCTGGCTTTGCCCGGGGAATAATGCCAATTTCTCCTGAGGAAAAACAAGCTTGCTGGGGAGAATAAAATTGGTAGCGGATTCATTGGAAGTATGGTTAGACCCTCTCCTCGATCCTGAATTCGGGTAGTGATTGCTATTGCTATTCTATGCATGTATCTTGATAAACATTGATCATATTCAAATGCATATATCAATTCAAATTAAATCAATGGACATTTATGCAAACAAAACAGAAGAGTAAAAGTGAAATAAAATTGCATTGATTTTTGAAAGAGGGCCTATGAACAGGCAATCTGTGTACAAGGAGACAAAAATCCTAGTAAGAGGAAATTGTCAAGAACACAAAGAGAAAGCTATGCAGAGAAAGTCCTATTGATTTTAATTCCACTACTGTCATCATGTCTTCGAGCATCTCATCTCCTGCTGGCGGATAGAAGTGATTGGCTTGTTCAGTTCCTTGAACTTGGCTGAAGCTGACAGAGAACGGGACATAGTCATACGCTTTAATCCCTAATTTTTGCCTGGACCGCCTTTTCAGGTTTTCAGTCCACCGGGATACCCTTTTTTTCCCAAGCCGCCTTTTCAGGTTTCCGACTTGCCGGGTATACGTCTTTATATATTTATCCCTAATTTTTGCCCGAACCCTTTTGGTTCGCCGGGATGCCCTTACTTTTGCCTAGGTACATCGACCTAGCGGGTCTCTGCTATGCGTAGTATTTTTTAACTATGTCCGCGTTCATAGGATGCGGGAAGTCTTCGCCATCCATTGTAGCAAGTATCATGGCTCCACCGGAGAATACCTTCTTAACCACAAATGGCCCTTCGTATGTGGGAGTCCACTTGCCTCTGGGATCCCCTTGTGGTAGAATGATACGCTTGATCACCAAGTTGCCAATTTGATACACCTGTCTCTTGACTCTTTTGTTAAATGCTTGGGTCATGCGCTTCTGATATATCTGCCCGTGACAAACAGCCGCAAGTCTCTTCTCATCAATCAAGTTTATCTGATCGAGTCGAGTCTGAATCCATTCATCTTCATCTAAGCCCGCCTCTTTCATGATTCTTAGAGAGGGAATCTGGACTTCCACTGGTAAAACGGCTTCCATTCCGTAGACTAAAGAGAAAGGAGTTGCTCCTGTCGAAGTGCGTACTGAAGTGCGATAACCATGGAGAGCAAACGGTAACATCTCATGCCAGTCTTTGTACGTTACTGTCATCTTTTGTATAATCTTCTTGATGTTCTTATTAGCAGCCTCCACGGTGCCATTCATCTTTGGCCGGTACGGAGAAGAGTTATGGTGTTTAATTTTGAACTGCGTGCAGAGTTCAGTAATCATCTTGTTGTTCAAATTAGTACCATTGTCAGTGATAATTCTTTCAGGGATGCCATATCGACAAATAAGGCTATTCTTGATGAACCGTGCCACCACATTCTTGGTGACAGAAGCAAATGAGGCTGCCTCTACCCATTTGGTAAAGTAATCAATAGCGACGAGAATGAAGCGATGTCCATTAGAAGCCGTAGGTTTAATCTCTCCAATCATATCAATGCCCCACATTGCAAAAGGCCAAGGTGCTGTCAACACGTTCAATGGAGCAGGAGGTGCATGTACTTTATCCGCATAGATCTGGCACTTATGACAGGTTCTGGAGTGATGGTGGCAATCAGCTTCCATGGTAGACCAATAATACCCTGATCTCAGAATCTTCTTGGCCATTGTATGTCCATTAGAATGAGTCCCAAAAATACCGTCATGCATGTCTTCCATAATCCTTTCTGCTTCCTTTTTATCCACACAGCGAAGCAAAGTTGAATCATGATTACGTTTGTATAATACTCCATTACTCAGAAAGAATTTAGCGGAGAACTTCCTCAGGAATTTTTTGTCATTGATGGATGCCCCTTCAGGGTATTCCTGAGCTTCTAAATATCTTTTTACTTCGTGGAACCAAGGTTTTTCCCGTACTCCCTCAGTGTTAAGTTCATAACAGTGTGCTGGTTCATCTAACCGTCCAATGGTAATCATGGGAGCTTCGCCGCCCCATCTGACTCTGAACATAGATGACATGGTAGCTAAGGCGTCTGCCAACTGATTCTCTTCCCGTGGAATATATTCAAATGTAATCTCTTCAAAATATGGGATTAAGGTCATCACCCGCTCTCGATAAGGGACGAGATTTGGATGTTTAGTATCCCATTCTCCTTTGATCTGACTGATTACCAAGGCTGAATCTCCGTACACACTCAAAAGCTTGATCCGCCGATCAATAGCATCTTTGAGTCCCAAAATGCATGCTTCATACTCAGCCATATTATTGGTACAGTGAAAACATAGTCTAGCAGTGAGAGGTGTATGGTAACCTCCGGGAGAAATAAGTACAACCCCAACACCATGGCCCAACGCATTAGAAGATCCGTCGAAAACCATAGTCCATCGGGATCCCAGTTCGGGTCCTTCATCCGGTTCAGGTTTTTCATCATCAGTAACAAGCATGACATCCTCATCTGGGAACTCGAAATTCATAGATTGATAATCATCCACCGCTTGATGAGCCAAATGATCAGCGAGCACGCTTCCTTTGATTGCTTTCTGGGTAGTATACTGGATATCGTACTCTGTTAAGATCATCTGCCATCTCGCTATTCTTCCGGAGAGGGCAGGCTTCTCGAACATGTATTTGATGGGATCCATCCTAGAAATCAACAAAATGGTATGATTCAACATATACTGTCTTAGTCGGCGAGCAGCCCAGGCCAAAGCACAGCAAGTTCTCTCGAGCAGTGAGTATCTTGTTTCACAGTCGGTAAACTTTTTGCTCAGGTAGTATATGGCATGCTCTTTTCGACCAGACTCGTCATGTTGCCCCAATACGCACCCCATTGAATTTTCTAACACGGTCAAGTACATGATTAGAGGTCTTCCTTCAACTGGTGGTATCAGAATCGGAGGTTCCTGGAGATAGTTCTTGATTTTGTCAAAAGCTTCTTGGCATTCGTCATTCCATATCATCTCTTGATTTTTCCTCAGTAATCTGAAGATGGGTTTGCAGGTAGCGGTCAAGTGGGAGATAAATCGGGCAATGTAGTTCAAGCGTCCCAAGAAACCTCTGACTTCTTTCTCCGTATGAGGAACTGGAATTTCTTGAATAGCTCTCACTTTAGCCGGGTCAACCTCAATTCCTTTACCACTGACAATAAAGCCCAAGAGCTTATCGGATCTTACTCCAAAAGTGCATTTGTTCGGGTTCAACCTCAACTTGTATTTCTTCAACCTCTCGAACAGTTTGTATAAATGATCGAGATGTTCCTCCTCAGTATGAGATCTGGCTATCATGTCATCCACATATACTTCTATTTCATGATGGATCATATCATGGAACAAAACCACCATAGCACGCTGGTACGTTGCCCCGGCGTTCTTTAGACCGAATGGCATTACTTTGTAACAGAAAGTGCCCCATTGCGTCACAAACGTAGTTTTCTCCATGTCCTCAGGTGCCATTTTAATCTGATTATAACCCGAGAATCCATCCATGAATGAGAATACTTTGTGTTGAGCGGTGTTATCTACCAGAACATCAATGTGCGGGAGTGGAAAGTCATCCTTGGGACTTGCTTTATTCAAATCTCTGTAATCTACGCACATTCGTACCTTACCATCCTTCTTTGGCACTGACACCACATTAGCAACCCATTGAGGATAAGAAGTAACGGCTAGGAAACCGGCATTGAACTGTTTCATAACCTCGGCTTTGATTTTCTCGGACATTTCAGGACGCATGCGGCGAACCTTTTGCTTGACAGGACGGCAGTCTTCCTTCGTAGGCAGCCGATGCACCACTATATCAGTATCCAACCCGGGCATGTCTTCATAAGACCAAGCGAAAACCTCTACATAGTCATGTAACATCCGAATCAATCTTTCCTTGACACTGCTTTCCAATCCTGCTCCTATTTTGACTTCTTTTCTGTCTACCTCAGTACCCAGATTTACAATTTCGAGGGACTCTTCATGTGGCTGTATAGTCCTTTCCTCTTGCAGTAATAGTCTGGCAAGCTCTCCAGGGACTTCACAATCTTCCTCACTTCCATCTTCGGCTTGGCAGATCGGATTTTCAAAGTCATAATGAACAGTAGCGGAATTATTATCAATAGGATCCAGAGTGGATACGGATCTGCAATTTGTTACGTGAGTGTGTGTAAGAAAGCATAGCTTGTTCGAAAGATGACAGGAAAAATAAAGAGCGCAATACTTGAATGCGAAAAAGTCCACTGATTTATTAAATATGAATATGCTTATGAAATGACAAAACCCTTAACAAATTAGCTATTGTGCCCCGGGCGTAGACACAATGCTTTAAGAAGTTCAATTGAAAAATTAAAGATTTGCAATACTAAATGGACAATAACAATTACTCCTGACTAAAGGAGATCGGGATAGTGTCTTCAGCCTTCCAATTATTGAGTCCGTCGCCAATTGTTGGGTAGATCCAGCTATCCAGGTCACAATCACTGTCAGCATCTTCTACAGCATTAATTTGACTCTTGTCAGGGCTGAACCCCAGGCCAAATTTGTCAGACTTGTATGGTACTTCGATCAATTGACCCCAGCCAGTACGACCACCATCCTCAACCACGGCTTGAGTGTCCCTCAGAGAAATCATAGCAGGAGGAGCACGAATAACCTTGGGTACACAGGTAGTTGGCTTAAGGACAGGAACGGTCGGAGGAACTACTTCAAATGACTGACAAGGAGTCTCAATGAATTCACCATCCATCTCGACGTATCTGAAGGTATGCACACTACTGACAATGTACTCTTCTTCTCCACACACTGTGACAATCTTACCCTCTATCGGATATCTCAACTTTTGATGGAGAGACGAAGCTACAGCACCTGCCCCATGAATCCAAGGGCGTCCCAGTAAGCAGGAATAGGCAGGACGAATGTTCATTACATGGAAGGTAGTATTGAAGACTTGAGGTCCTATCTTGATAGGGAGGACTACTTCGCCATGGACAACACTCTTCGCACCATCGTAAGCACGTACCACAATGTCACTAGGTTTCAGTTCAATGCTTTTACAATCCAGCTTATCCAGCACAGCTGTCGGCAGCACATTCAAGGAAGAGCCATTATCGATCAACACATGGGACAAAGTGATTCCCCTACACTCAATGGAGATATGCAGGGCTTTATTGTGATTCTTTCCTGCTGGTGTCAGATCAGCGTCGGAAAAGCCTAGGCCATTGTCAACAGCCAAGTGAGCAACATAATTTTCGAACTGATCGACAGATGTTTCCTGAGGCACATGAGCAGTCTTCAAGAATTTCATCAATGCATTGGCATGAGATTCAGAAGATAACAGCAAGGATAACATCGAGATCTTAGACGGGGTATGCCCCAACTGTTCTACCACATCGAAATCACTTTTGTGGATGATTTTCAGCACTTCTTCCATTTCCTGTTTGGCAACATCTTCGGGAGTAACTTCAACCGGTGTCTCTGACTGGGAAGGGTTGACTAGTTCCTTTCCCCGAGTTTCAAGGATAGGAGGTGAGATTTCTGGAGAGAAGATCCTTCCGCTTCGAGTAATTTTACTGGTCCCCACAATGCCACTAGTATTAGCAGCATCATCCACTTGCTTCACGCCATGGACGTAAACATCACCGCCATAATTCCACGGAATAGCTTTGCTTGAGGAATACGGGATCGGGCCAGGTGCAGTGATGATTAGGGGAGCAACCCTGGGCTCAGCAGTAATCCTCACAGGCGCCCTGGTAGCGGTAATCTTCACTGGAACTTTGGACCTAGAAACCACAGATATTTCTTCAATAGAGTTTTCCGCCTTAGGAATCCCTTCGAAGAGAACTGTACGATCGTCCATCAGCCGTTGAATACCATTCTTCAATTTCAAACAGTCCTCGGGCCGGAGTATGCAGAGATTGCAATCTTCAGCACAACCTGGAAATAAACCAGCTTGCAATAAATTCCTCTTTATGATCGGGAGGGGAGATATTAAGTCCGCCACATTGGAAATGTGAGAACCGTCATCTACAGCATTAACAGTCTTGTCATGGTTAGGCATAGGAGCAGTGATGACATTAGGAGTCTCCGGAGGCTCAAACTCAATTTCTCCAGCTTCGATCATATCCTGAATCTTATTCTTCAATGGCCAGCAATCGTTTGTATCGTGCCCGGGGCTATCGGAGTGATATGCACACCTGGCATTGGGATTATAACGAGAAGAGGAAGTGTTGGGATTTGTAGGAGGATCTCTGAGGGTGATCAAATTTGCCTTTAGCATTCCCTGCAGTGCCTGTGCCAAGGTCATATTGATCCTGGTGAACTGCCTTCTTGGCCTGTCTTGTTTGGGCTGGAAGTTTTGAGATGGTGGTGCTGCAATCGTAACTGCTCCAATGTCGTGGTCACGGTTTTTCTTGTTACGACCCTTTTGACCGTACACAGCATTTGATTCGTTCTTCCCCTGGTAGGACTTTTTGCTGCTTGTAGAGGTAGCTGCCTGTATCTTTCCACTTCGAAGGCCGCTCTCCACCCGTTCACCTGTCAGTATAAGTTCAGTGAAACCTGATGAAGAACTCCTCAGTAGATGGCTGTAGAATGGGCCAGTCAGGGTACCCATGAACAGGTCTACTAATTCTCGGTCAGTCATAGGGGGTTTGACTCTGCCAGCCAAATCTCTCCATTTCTGAGCATACTCTTTGAAGCTTTCTTTAGATCCCATAGCCATATTCTGCAACTGTAGCCGAGTAGGCGCTAATTCAGAATTGTACTGGTACTGCTTATAGAAAGCAGTTGCTAAATCAGTCCAGGTGCGGATGGCAGAGCTCTCGAGCTGATAATACCATTCCAATTGAGTGCCAGACAGACTTTCTTGGAAGAAATGGATCCACAGTTTCTTATCAGTGGTATGCGGCTGAATCTTTCTCACATAAGCCCTTAGATGCATCTGAGGACAGGATGCACCATCGTACTTAGTGAAAGTGGGGATTTTGAATTTGCGGGGAATGGTCACGTCGGAGACCAGACCTAAACTTTCGAAATCTAGACCAGGCGCCTTCTGACCCTCCATGGCTAGCATGCGTTCCTCCAGCAACTTGTACTTATCATCTCTCAGAGAGTACTGTTCATTTTCATAGTTCTCATCGTCATCCTCAGGGTTGGAGAAATCAGCATTTTCTTCCTCTGAGTCATTCTCCGCCCCCTCTTCTGGACCATTCGGGATTCCAAATTTGATTCCCGTAGCCTGTCCTTTACGCCTTCTTCCCGGATTAATGAAACTCACAACTTTCTTGTCTTTCCTCTTTTCGACCAAAAGAGCCTTGAGTTCCTCCTGCCCCTTGGATAAGCTTAGCATCATCTCCTTGAATTGAGCGTTCTGAGTCTGGAGATCTTTGACAGTTTGTTCGAGATCCATTTTTCTGTTTAAGAGGCAGACCGTGAGAATATGGTCCTTTAGAATACCTGTTATGCAATGTTATGTTATGCGATGCAATGCATGAAATGTTTTCAAGGACTTTTGGAATTTAACTTTGCATAAATCACCAACAAGAGAGAAATGTTTATTGCTACTTTTTTTATCAATGTTCATTACAAAAGGAATAATAGTAAAATACAATGAAAGCTCAAGTCTCCCAGGGGCGACTTCTTTTTGGGCGAAGATATGCATTGAGTCTTCGTTCCTCATTAAGCTGACTGGTGAGCTCTAATACTTTCTTCCTTTCTGCATTGAACTGAGTTTCGAAAGTATCCCTCTCCTCTCTCAACTGGGTCCAGGATCTCTTTAGTTCCTCAACATCAGTAGGTATATCTGGATAAGAAATGATCTGGGTAGTACCTCCTTCGACACTTGATTCAACAATCAATGGTCCGACTGCAAGATATGGCATGACAAACTCACGAGCTCTGGCTCGTACCCATCGGAGATAAGGCTCCATAGGAATGGAGTTTTCTTTCCTAAATTGCTTCTCTTCACCATGCCCCAAGCTCGTACAAACGTTTGGCGGAGACCTTGAGAGTCATTGTCATAGTCAAACACTATACCTTGAATGATCATTTCATGTGGACCATCTCTTCGAGCATGCCCAAACTGACGTAGGGCTAAGGCGGGATTATAAGTAATACCTCCTCTTATCCCCATGAGTGGTACATTAGGGAATTCTCCACATCGGTCGATGATGATAACATTTTCTCTGAAGTTAGAACACCATCGGATGTCTGAATGGGAGAGTGCCATTATCCTTTGAGACCATTTCAGATTCTGATCATTCTTCAAGACTGATTGAGAGAGGTGCAAAATAAACCACCTAGACAACAAAGGTACGCAGCACATGAGAGTCCCTTGCCTCTTCATAGTACGAGTGTGAAGGGAATGCAAGACATCTCCCAGCAAGGTAGGCACAGGGTTATGAGTGAGGAATATCTTAATAGCATTCACATCTATGAATTGGTCCGGATTAGGGAATAGCACCAAACCATAGATTAGCAATGCTAGAACATCTTCAAAAGCATGGACATTCATAACTTTTAGGCATTCTCGGGCCTTCCTTATCAGAAATTTGGCAAGTAAACCTTTCATTCCACTCCTCGTTACCCAATTGGTCTCAATGTCAGACTTTGTCATGTGTAAAGCTGCGGCAACTTCTTCAGATTTTGGCATCTTTTCTAAACCACTGAAAGGTATTTGATCCAGGATAGGTATCCCAAGCAGCTGGGAGAATTCTTCTAATGTGGGTACCAACTGATACTCTGGGAAAGTGAAGCAATGATGTTTAGGATCGAAGAACTGGAATAGGACCCTCATCATATCTTCTTTGAAGCCAGTGGTAACCAAATTGAGGAGATGACCATGTTTCTTGATGAACTGAGCATGATCGGGAAGTTCTGACACCAAATCCTTGAGTTGAGGAGAGATTGCTACAAGATTGATCCGGATAGTCTTCCTGGAAGTCATAACCTGTTCAATAGAGCAAAGCTAAATCCCTAAGTCCTTGAAATGGTTAGTACAATGATGTCATGATGTTATGATGCTATGATGTTATGAGGTTAAATAAATAACACGCACAAGCAAGTCACACAACCATCATTCCTAGGTTTTGAGGCTTGCATGAGTTCCATAGGTAAGTACCCTCCCCACTGAGGTTTAGTTGGTTCAACCTGTCCTAGAATAGTAACCGGGTTCTAAAAGGATCTCAAATCATCGACCTTTCCTTAAGTCCACTTCAGTGCAACACCAAGTGGTTGACCGAAGCTTCCCTAAAGTCCAATCTCAAAGAGTGTAGTATCGAGTCTCAACCAACCCCAGTCGGAACCGAAGTCAGTTATCTCACTACTTTCTAATGGCCAGGATGAGTCAATTAGGGTTCTAAAGGTCTGGTTAATGCTTTGATGACACCACGCGGAAGCCAAATTTTTCCTCAAGTAACATGAGGAACATCAGGACAACCAAAGTGTCACATTAACCGTAGCCATCATTTTAACCATTCCAGTATACGCCGGATAGTCGCGATGATCTATTGCTACTTACCTAAGGTACACTAGATCCGGGTGTAGGATCTTTCACTCAAGAATACCCAAGCAATCCCTTAAAAGTAAATCAGACAATTTTAAATAAGTGATCTTGTTTTTAAGGTAACCTCTCTTTTTAAAGCTTCCCTAGCAGAGTCGCCAGTTCTGTCATACGGTGAACTGACTTGGGGTGTTTTGCTTTTTATCGTAATGTCGCGGATAGCAAGAGTCGCCACCGACTTTTCTTTTATCCAATAAGGAAAGGTGGAAAAGAACAGGAAAGACCTCAATAGATTTTGGGTTCGGGAGGTACATTATACAAAGGGAAGGTGTTAGCACCCTTTGTATCCATGGTTATCCATGGGCTCTTAATTGCTGGATCACTTATATTTTTGTCTGAAAAGTGTTGGTGAATTGCTTGAAAAATGTTTGAAAAGAGAATTTAACTTTGTAATGATTCTTGTATGAATGTATACAAAGTGGTTATCTCGTTTAGTTTTGAAAGTTGTTAAAAAAAATAGTTTGGAAATGTGTGAGGTGTAAAAAGTATTTTAGGTTATGATCCAGTAATTGAGAGTTATACCTTCCTAAGGTCGTTATGAACGTTTCCTATCCTTATGAGGGTAAAACTGTCCTTACTATTGAGAAGTAAGTAATTTTACCCTTTGGATGTAAAAGGGTCATCGTAGGGTCATCGATTGGTCATTGAAGGCAACAGTTGTAAGGATACCTTAGCATTCGAAGGGACGATCATCATTTAACCGTAGGCTACACCGAAGGGTCATCGAGGGACGAAATCATATATTCGAAGGCAACATCCGAGGGACTATGATTTATTTTATGATGATTTAATCGAAGGGCCATTGCTAAGTGTATCCCCACATTCGCGGGACATGACCGTAATACCGTAATATCATAAGGCAAAAGAGAGGTCCAAGATCACATATTTAAAGGCCGCATTTTAAAGTTAATTAGGTGATTATGATGAATCTCCACATTAAAATCAATACATTAAAAATAATACATTAAAATTAATACATTAAAATTAATTATTAAAATTAATTATTAAAATTAACACATTAAAATTAATTAAGCAATTTAGGGTGAGCCTCCACAAGGGTATCCCACAAATAAAGTGGAAGACCTAACGGCGGTCTTTTTTCTGGGACATATGAACCTTTGCAAAATTCAACAAACGGGTTAGCATACCAAATCAGGGTGCAATCGAGGATTACACCGCAAAAGAAATCACAACAGTAATAGGATCAAATAAACAATGCCTGGCTATGATAAAACATGAATGAAAAGTCATAACAGAAAAGCTGGCTACTGTCAGGTTCGCGCCTGCCTCGCCTAGCGAAGGCTTAGCGAATACTCGCTGCATGCTCGCTTAGCGATGTGCTAGCGAGCGGCTGCGGATTCCGGTTTTAATAGCGATATAATGGCAGCAAGCTTCACACTTTATAGCATTCATTACAGAGATTATGTGGTTAGACATTCAACGGTTCATGCATACTTAAATTCATATGTAAAATTTAAGATATTTTCATAAATTCAATCATGACACCATGTGCAAATTAAGAACATAGGGTAGTAATAGCAATGCCAACCTGTTTGTAATCGAATGGTAACCTTGAATTGGCTGATCGGATCGAATTGAGCGGAAGTGACCTTACCGCCGCCGGCTTTTCCTTCAGGACTTCCTTTAGGGTTTTCCGTCTGTAAGCGCTAGGGTTTGCTTGCTAGAGTTCTCCTCTCTCCTTTTTTCGTTTTCTTTTTCATTACTGAAGTGCTGGTATTTATAATGCCCTTTTTCATGACCTAATGGGTTCAGAACGAAGCCCGAAATTTTTTGTTGTCTGTCAGCCTCGCTAGGCGAGCTGGTAGCGAACGTTTGCTTCGCTAGGCGAGCGTGTAGCGAACGTTCGCTAGGCGAGCGTGTAGCGAACAGGCCCGTTTGGGCCATTTTCTGGATTGGGCCATTCGTGAGCTGGGCCTTTGTCCCTTTAAGATCATTGCCATAAAATGAGTCGGAATGCCCCTGAAAAATGTCTTGAACTATTGATGGGCAAATTTTGGGGTATGACACCATTGACTTTGAAGGTGTCGCCATTCTTCTCATTTTTAAGCTCTATTGCTCCATGAGGAAGTACTTTGTTAATGACGAACGGTCCAGACCATCTTGACCTCAATTTCCCTTGGAACAGCTTCAACCTGGAATTAAACAACAGTACGAGTTGTCCCTCCCGAAATTCCCTCTTCTGGATCTTTTGATCATGCCATTTTTTTTGTTTGTTCTTTGTAAATTTTGGCATTTTCATAAGCTTGATTCCTGAACTCTTCCAACTCATGAAGTTGAAGAATTCGGGACTCACCAGCTTTGAAAAGATCACAGTTAAGGAATTTGGAGGCCCAGAAGGCTCTGTGCTCGAGTTCGAGTGGTAAATGACAAGCCTTACCGTAAACTAGTTGATAGGGGGACATACCTATTGGTGTTTTAAATGCAGTCCTGTATGCCCACAATGCATCATCCAGCTTTACTGACCAATCTTTCCGAGAAGCACTTACCGTCTTTTCTAAGATCTCCTTTATTTGACGGTTGGATACTTCCACTTGCCCACTCGTCTGGGGGTGATATGGTATGGCTATCTTATGTTTGACATTATACTTCTTCAACAGATTCTCCATGAGTTTATTTATAAAATGCATACCTTGGTCACTAATTAAAGCCCGTGGTACCCCAAACCTGGAGAAGATGTTATGCCTCAAGAACTTCACCACCACTTTAGCATCATTTGTTGGTAATGCCACAGCCTCTACCCACTTTGACACATAATCGACCGCAACCAATATGTAATTCTTACCAGATGATGGCGGAAACGGTCCCATAAAATCAATACCCCAAACATCAAACAGCTCCACTTCTAGCATAGAGTTTTGCGGCATCTGATTCCGCTTTGTAATGTCACCTATTCGTTGGCACCTATCACATTCTCGGACTATAGAATTTGCATCCTTGAATAGCGACGGCCAATACAAACCCGATTGGAGGACTTTTGCTGCAGTTCTATCTCCACTAAAGTGTCCACCATACTCCGAATTATGACAAGCTTTCAGAATGTCGGCTTGCTCTCTTTCTGGAACACATCTTCTGATCAAACCATCCACTCCCTTTTTATAGAGAAATGGATCATCCCATAGGTATAACCTGCTATCATAAAGAAACTTTTTCTTTTGGTGAGAATTAAAGTCATCAGGTATAACCCCACCTACCACATAGTTCGCATAGTCAGCAAACCATGGTATCTCCTGAACAGCAAGTATTTGCTCATCAGCGAATGTGTCCTGAATAGGATGTTCTTCCTCAGTTTCTTTGATTGGGGACATGCGAGATAAGTGGTCCGCAACCGTGTTCTCGCACCCCTTTTTGTCTTTGATTTCCAAATCAAACTCCTGAAGGAGGAGGATCCATCTCAAAAGTCTCGGCTTTGATTCCTGCTTAGCAAACAAATACTTTAAAGCAGCATGATCAGTATACACAATGACTTTTGAACCAAGCAAATATGATCTAAATTTGTCAAAAGCATAAACCACGGCCAACAACTCTTTTTCGATAGTTGCATAATTCATTTGGGCTGGGTTAAGGACATGACTAGCATAATAAATCACATGCAATAATTTGTCCTTTCTCTGTCCTAGGACAGCCCCCACAGCAAGGTCACTTGCATCACACATTATTTCGAAAGGCAAGGACCAATCGGGGGCGATTACAACAGGTGCACTGATCAACTTACTCTTTAAAGTTTCGAAAGCTACCATGCAGTTTTTATCAAAATTAAATTGCTTGTCCTTGACTAGCAAATCAGTCAATGGTTTGGCAACTTTTGAGAAGTCTCTGATAAACCTGCGATAAAAACCTGCATGACCCAAAAAACTCCTTATCCCTTTTTCATTCACCGGAGGTGGGAGGTTAGCTATCACCTCCAGTTTGGCTTTGTCCACTTCAATTCCTTTGTGGGAAATTTTGTGTCCTAGCACAATTCCTTCCTGCACCATGAAATGGCATTTCTCCCAATTGAGAATAAGGTTAGTTTCCTGACATCTTTGCAAAACAAGAGACAAGTTAGCTAAACAATTATCAAAAGAAGAACCAAATACAGAGAAATTGTCCATAAACACCTCCATATACTTTTCAAGCATGTCGGAGAATATAGACGTCATACACCTCTGAAAGGTAGCTGGGGCATTGCATAGCCCAAATGGCATCCGTCTGTAAGCGAAAATACCATAAGGACATGTAAATGCAGTTTTCTCCTGATCTTCCGGGGCTACAGCAATTTGATTGTATCCCGAATATCCATCCAGAAAGCAATAATACTCATGACTTGCAAGTCTTTCTAACATTTGATCAATAAAAGGGAGAGGAAAATGATCCTTTCTTGTTGCAGTGTTCAGTCTTCTGTAATCGATGCATACTCGCCACCCTGTCATTGTGCGAGTTGGGATCAGTTCATTCTTTTCATTTAAAATTACTGTGGTTCCTCCTTTCTTTGGTACCACATGCACAGGACTTACCCACGAGCTGTCAGAAATGGGGTAAATCATTCCCGAATCCAACAACTTTACAACCTCTTTCCTTACCACTTCTTTCATTGCTGGGTTTAACCTCCTTTGTGGTTGTACTACTGGTTTCTGATTATCCTCCATCAGTATCTTATGCATGCATATTGTGGGGCTAATACCTTTTAAATCCTCAATAGTCCAACCAATAGCACTTTTATGTTTCTTTAGTACCTGTATCAACTTTTCCTCATCTATGGCATTTAGCTCAGAACTGATAATAGCAGGACAATTTGTTCCAGATCCTAAAAAGACATATTTAAGGTTTACAGGTAATTGTTTTAATTCAAAATTTATACCTGGTTTACTTACCTTTTCATCTTCTAATTCTGGTGAAGATCTCAGATCCTCCCACCTGCGTGGTTTGGATTTCATCCAAAGGGGTTGTGTATCCAGCATGGCAAGCACTTCTTTTTCTTTTTCATCATCATTCTCTTCAATCTCTCTGACCGACAGACTAAGAACTCTTTCCAACGGTAATTCAGGAAACTTTCTTTGCATTGTGCTAGTTACCATTTGATCAATTACTTCCACAGAGTGGTTTGTACACATATCCTCTTTATGTTTCATAGTATCTCGGACATCAATTCTGAGCTCTTCATCATATACCTTTAGGGTCAAGGTACCTCCCTCAATGTCTATCATGCATCTACCTGTTTCTAAGAAAGGTCTGCCCAGAATTAGAGGTATCTCTTCATCTTCTTGCATTTCCAAAATTACAAAATCAACAGGAAAAACAAATTTATCAACTTTGACCAGAACATCCTCAACTACCCCAAAAGGTCTCTTCACTGAGTGGTCAGCAAATTGAAGTGTCATTCTGGTATCTTGAACATTTCCAATTCCTAGCTTCCTGTAAATAGACAAAGGCATAAGGCTTACACTAGCCCCCAAATCAATCAGCGCCCTTTTAAAGGACCTATCTCCAATGGTACATGGGATAGTCACAGAACCTCTATCTGGCTTCTTCATTGGAATCTTCATACCCTGCAAAATAGCACTACAAGTTTCAGT
This sequence comes from Lathyrus oleraceus, assembly GCF_024323335.1. Taxonomy (NCBI): domain Eukaryota; kingdom Viridiplantae; phylum Streptophyta; class Magnoliopsida; order Fabales; family Fabaceae; genus Lathyrus; species Lathyrus oleraceus. The sequence continues at coordinate 491,423,251 of NC_066582.1, read as the reverse complement.
TAGTATAACAGGGTCAGCGTCAGTGGTGCGCTTCTTGGAGATGATGTCTTTCATGAATTTCGCATAGATAGGCATCTGCTCGAGTGCCTCAGAGAATGGAATATTGATTTCTAATTTCTTGAACAACTCCATAAATTTCTGAAATTTTTTCTCATCTTGCTTCTTCTTTTTGTTTCTTTGTGGGAATGGAAGCTTAATGATGGGTTTTGGTTCAGGAAGCTTTTCTTGTACCACCGGCAGTATCACACTTTCTTCCTCAGGTGGTGTCTTGTTTTCTAAGATTTCCAGGTCCACTTCAAGCAATTGATCTTCTTTTTCATCCTTCATCTTAAGATCTTCAACAGATTTTCCACTTCTTGTTGTTACCGCACTCACGTTATTATGCTCCATCGGATTTGTCACCGTTGCACTAGGTAGTGCGCCTGGTGTTTGGGAATTTGTTATCTGTTGTGCTATCTGACCCAATTGAATCTCCAGATTTTTAATGGATGCATTGGTGCTCTTCTGATTATTCCTGGTTTCTTCCTGAAATTGCATACTCTGAGTTGCCATCTTCTCTATAGCAATCTCCCAATCCGCTTTCTTGGGTACTTGTTGCTGATAATGTTGTTGTTGCGACTGATATTGTGGTTGGTAAGGTGGTTGTTGTTGTGGAGGTCCTTGCTTCTGAATATTACCTTGCTGATCCTTCCAAGAGAAATTAGGATGATTTTTCCACCCCGGATTATATGTATTTGAGTAGGGATTATTCTGCCTCAGGTAATTTATAGCTTGCACTTGTTCTGCGGTTGCAACACAATGCATGGCAAAGTGTGGTCCACTACAAATCTCACAAATCATGGTCGGAACCGGTTGAACTTGAGCAACAATCTGGGTACCTAAATTCATAGCTTTCAATCTTCTTTCAACCTTAGCAGCAATCTGGTCTTCCATTTTCACTACCTGATTTGCTAATTTCAAGTCAATTTTTCCCTCCGACTGATTTACAGTACGGTCATATAATTCCAAATGCTCATTCGCTGCAATAGCTTCGATGATCTTTTTGATACCGGTTGCTGTTGAAAAATTAGATGAGCCACCAACAGCTGTATCAATGAGTTGCTTAGTTCTCATCTTCAGCCCGTTTACAAAATTCTGCATTTGTTCAGTTTCATCCAGATTATGTGTAGGACATGCAACTAAGCATCTCTTGAATCTTTTGTATGCATCTCCAAGTGTCTCTCCGTCTTTCTGTTTAAAATTCACAATGTCATACCTCTTACGGATATACACAGAAGCAGGAAAATACTCGTTCAAGAATGCTGTTTCCATTTGTTGCCAAGTAGTAATGCTTCCTGCGGGTAGGGAATAGAACCATTCCTCAGCGTCCTCAGATAACGTGAATGGGAACATGACCAATCTCTTTGCCTCTTCAGAGTGCCCATCAATTTTTAATGATGTAGTCATAGTCAGAAACCTCTGCAGATGCTTGTTTGCATCCTCATTGATCTTTCCTTAAAAAGGTTTGCTTTCTAACTGGCGGATAGTTGAGGGGTGTAACTGGAAGTGAGCAACATTAACAGGTTGGTTAACAATGGTCAACCGCACTGCTGGGTTATTCTGTCTGTCATAGTCACCTAAAAGTCTTTCCGCTGGGGGTGGGTCTGCAACCATGTTTACAGTGTCTGGATGTGAAGCTGTGTCTGACTCATATTTTTTGGAGTGAACAGAGATTGGTGTGACAGGTGTGGCCGGTTCTTCGGTGTCAGAGTTTGTCAGTTTCTTTCTTCTAGCTTCTCTGAGCTTTGCGCGCAATGTTCTCTCTGGTTCTGCGTCAAAATGAAAATCAGCTGAGGCCTTACCTCGCATACACAGATTAGACAGAAGTTAGTTATAATAATAATGAAAATAAAATTAACAGTAAATAAAATTTTGGATGCAGAGCAACAAAATTCTAATTGAAAATAAATTAATAAACTCTATTATCTTTGGCAGTCCCCGGCAACGGCGCCAAAAACTTGATGGGAAAATTAGCAAGTGTACTATTTTTCTCATTGTAGTAATAAAAGGGAAATTCCCCGTTTGTCGATCTCAAGGACTGCTTGACGATACAGAGTTTATAGATTGTTTCAATTAGACAAAAGCCTTTGGTTTTTGTGTTGTGAGTAATTATACTACCAATTGCAAATAAATAAAACAAGTAAAAAGGTTGAACGAGATACAAATGAGAGAAGATTGCTAGGGTTCGGTGAATGAAACTTCCTGTAACAGATATAATTTATGAAGGCTTAGACAATATTCCTGTCCAATTAATTCCGGTCCTCCAGGGTATCTATTCCTAATTCCTTAGTGAAAAGACCTTTGATTATGTAACCTAATTACTATGTCCATAAATAATTAAGTTCATACTCAAGCATTCAAATATCAAGAATTACCGGTCAGATAGAAAATCCCTAGTCCTAGGTTATTTTTACTATCCAAAGTTCTTATCCAGATCAATGAATAATCGCTGTCCAGCTTAAACTATTCATATTAATCATCATTCGTTGGTCCGACGAATAAAGCATAAAGAACGGTAATAAGAACAAATCAATGGAAAAGAAGAAATAGTCAATGCACTCATAAACATAAAATCTGTCACATTCAGAATCAGGGTCACCCCCCTAGCAATGGGGGGTTTAGCTACTCATAATCGAAATAAAAACAAAGATTAACATTGTTGTCATTACAGAATTTCGTGGGGAATCAATCTTCAATCGTCGGAAAACTCTTGAACATATGAATCCTCTGATAATCGTAGAGTCTCCAGCTCTCAAAACGCGTCTTTTTTCTCTCCAAAATTGTCCAACCCCTGGAAAATCGTGTTCTGCCCTCTAAATAGCTATTCAGTTGGACTTTTCCTGATTTTGGGCTCCATACGCGTATTGCCCAGTCTGGTACGCGTATTGCCTAGTCTCAAACGCGTACTGCACGTAAGACAGTCTCTGATACGCGTATTGCCCAGGCTGGTACGCGTATTGCCCAGTCTGGTACGCGTATCACCAGAAGCTTGCCTTTTTGCTAGATTTCCCATCCCTCTGGTCATATACGTATGCTACGCGTACTGGGACGGTCCATACGCGTATCATGTAAGGCCATACGCGTATGGACAACAGGTTCTCCAAGAATTGATTTTTTTCTTCTGTTTTCTTGCTCGGGCTTAATTTCGCATCTGACGTTTGATTTCCTGAGCTTCCAGACTAGTTTTTGACCTGCTAACATACCCAAAAGTGTAAAATATCCTCAAGAAACTCACAAGTAACAACACACTTCATATTATAGAATTGAGCTTATATCTAACTAAAAATGCTTCAGTTTACACAGTTTACCTGACTTATTTACGGTTAAATAGTGAAATGTCTAGCATAAATGGTGACTGATCACTTTCCTCCCACGGGCATTAGATTTGAAAGCAACATATTTTATTATGATGAAAAATAGATTTGATTTGATCTTCATTCAATTTAAATCTTCATTTAAATTGATTTGGATTTGGACAATCTTTTATCAAATCTTTCTTAAAATATTGTTAAAAATATACAAATCATAAATAGTAAATCTCCTTGGAAAAAACCAGATTCACACACTGATTTACTCACGCACATTGGCCTGCTAACTAAGGTCAGATGTTGCACACATGCTGGAGCATCTTGTCCCCAATGTTGCATTTTCGCCAAACAAAATATATTGTACTATCCATATTGTTTTACCTAAAGCAACCAACCAAAGGAACACCAATCCCCACCTTTAATAAATTTTGACGAAAATAACTTATAATAACTTACAAGATGTGCAGGAGTAAATCAACATCAATTCTCATACAGGAGAATGCACACATACACACATATTAGAGCATAATGCAACAACAACAACAATCATCACCAAAAAAAGACTTACACATATGTTGCATGCATCTACACGCTCACATATATGAAGGCTAGATGTCATGCCAGATGTTCCACTATGTGAGCTCATAAGCTCATGAAAGCATAATAAACCAAGCTCAAATTCAGCACACATTTTCTCATCAAATAATCATCACTTTCCCTTTTTGCCATAATTTGGCAAGATATGAATAGAAAAACTATAAAGCATCATGGCAAAATGACAATTGAAAAACCACATCTGGAAAAGTTGAGATCATTTGTCAAAGTGTAGGACCAAGTCATTGTTCAAGAGCTATTACAAACCTAGTAACACAGAAAACAAAATATGTCAATATACAAGGGGAAAACATTTGAAATAAATATTGAAGATTGTAGTTAATCTTTAGAAATTTCCTCCTCTTCCTCACTAAAAGATTGCTCTTCCTCTTCACTGTCACTAGTAGATTCCTCATTCTCTTTACTATCAGTTTCTCCTCCCTCGTGTTCCATCTCCTTGGTCACCATTTTGATCAAACCATCCACATTCTTTTTCGTGATGGTACTTGCAGTAATTGTTTCTTACAAAGCCACTAAAACGTCCATTAGCTTAAGCAACACATCTTTTCTAATGGCTTTGGATACTGGAGAAGAATTCCCACCAGAAGCTTGACCTTGGTGATTTGTCACCACAATATCTAGGACATGTGTCCCGACAAATAGTTTCTTATCAAGAGTCAGTGGCCTTGTATTTTTGTTTGGAGCTTCTTAAGGATGCACAATCTCAGAATATTGATTTAAGATAGTTCTATTTAACAAATAAAGGAATTATATGGGTAGCTTCACAACAAAAGAGTCAGCATGGTTCATAGCTTGCTCAAACATATAATCTCCAAAATTCAGTTTTGCATCTGTGCCTATTTGGAAGATAAGTTTGGCCAAAGAAGGAGTTATATTTGAACTATGATTTGTGGGTTCCCAATTAGATACATCAATCCTATTAATAATAACATACTTTACACTTAATCTCCCATTAGAGAGTAAATCTTTGTTGAGCCATTGCTTCACTTTTCCACCAGTTATTTCCTTAACAACCTTGTCAATTGATGAAGCCTTATCAGACCCTAGAGACTTGATTTTGCCCAAATGATTATTAATAATTGAGGGTGAAAACTTCACACACTTCCCTCTAACATATATATTCATATACTCTTGGATTCCTTCAATATTGCAATCAGGTGAGATATTCACAATAAACTCATTAACCAACTTTACATAGCAAGGATCAATATCAATTACAATATTCATTAACCCAACAACTTTCAGCAATTCAATAATATCTTCACAATCAAGAGCTTTTTTACTAAGTTCTTTTTCATTAGCAACTCTTCTTTGACACACATATTTCCACCTCTGAACACTTGATTCAGAGCAAAACGAAGCATTATCCAAGGGTGCAGTATGAATCACCAACCTTTATCCTTATGGTGGACACAATGTTCTAGACATCTCCTTCAGCATCTATCTCAGAGTCACTTGATTGAACATGTTTTCTCTTGAAAGACTTATTCTCAGCAGTTATCTCTTCAACCTTTCTTTTCGTACCCACATACGTCCTTTGAGGTGTTTTTTTACTCATAATTTCAGTGTTCTTTATGGAGGTTTTATGAGGGACGTCTTTCTCCTTCTTCTTATCTTTTACTCTATCAGCCACAAACCTAGCTATACTCTTCATTACTATAACAACAGGCTCTTCATCAGTTTCAGTCTCTTCATCCACGCCCACCACTTATCTAGCCTTTTCTTGAGTATCTTTATCTTGAGATTTGGATACGCTTTCAGTGATTCTCTTCATTATTTTGGCAATAGGAATGTCATCATCTTCACCACCTTCTACATTCCTTTCACCTTGAACCTTAGGATATTCAATTTGAGGGTTCTTTTCCCTCAAATATTCAAATGAATCATCATCTTTATCTAAGATGTCACTCACATTTGTAGCAAATACAGGAATATCCACATCTGGTTTAGTAGGATGTTCAGCTTATGGTTTAAATGACGTTGGAACATATGTTTCATCATTTGGTTCAACATGTGGGTCAACATGTGGTTCCTCAAGAATGGTTTCAGTATGATCGATGATTTTTCCAATGGGATTGGAATCAACTTTCTTACTGATAGTCATAGATTTAGCAGGATTATGAACATGCACATATGGTTCCTTTTTAGGGGGGCTTACATTTTCCTTCTTCTTATCATAGTCAACCTTCTTTGGTATTTTCTCTAAAATGTCAACAGGGATAATAATTTGAAGATGTACATCATTGCACACCATATTTTGTTCATTAAGCTTACTTCTTGATTCAGAAACCCTAATTTTCTTTGGCGTTACTCACCCCCTCATCTTTACTCCTAGAATATTTAGCTCATGTATATTAGTGACAAGTTTGGGTCCAGAAGTATTAGCTTCATTATCTTTTTTACTCGTATTTGAACAGGTTTGAGGAACGAGAGAGAGAGAGAGAGAGAGAGAGAGAGAGAGAGAGGTGAAGGTGAACAAATGTGCTAGAACAAAAAAGAGAGAGAGAGAGTGTGGGCATTTGTTTTTGCATGTGAGGAAGAAGCAGCTATCAGAAAAATTTGATTTAAAAAGGTTTCCCTTAATTTACATACTGCAATAATCATAAGAGAGAGAAACTTTCCTTTTATTCTTACATGATTTCCTTGATTTAATTGCCATAAGATTTCACACATGTAAATACCCATAACACCCCTTAGCTTTTCAAACTGATCAACATCTAAGAATTTAGTAAAAATGTCTCTTAGTTGCTTTAGTTGTAGACCAATAAAGTAAGTGAGACTTCCTACAATACTTATCTCAAGTTCAGATTGCATTTGTTGAATAAAATGTTCCACCATCGGGAAAACATCACATGTGTCCGATTTTTCTTTAATAAAATTGATCTAAGTGTATCATGAACAGTTATTCATACATACAAAAGGCATATCTTTTTCCATCAAGCTTTCCACTTGGATAGAACTCATGAGGTCCATATGAAGTAACTTAAGAATTTTTGAGGTGGTAATATGTTGGAGCTTCTTGTGGAACATCTTGGTCTGCTTGCCTATTTGGAACTCTCCATATATTTTGCCTTCTTCAATCTTGATCTTTGGCAATCCCTTGATAGCATCTTAATATATGATCTTTCTCATACTCTTAAGGTTAATATGACCATGTTTCTAGCGTCATACCTTGGTCTCCTCTTCCTTGAATATCAAACATGTTAAGGGTTGACTTTTGTTTTGAGATACCCATAAATAACAATTATCTTTGGACCTTGAACCTTTCGTTAACACTTCTTGATCTTTGTTGAAAATAATTCATTGTGATTTATTAAAGCTTGCATTCAGACCTTCATCACATAGTTGACTTATAATGATCAACTTTGTAGTTAACTCTTCTACCAATAACACATCATCAAGGCTGGGGAGACCTGGATATACTAGTTTGCATATGCCCTTGATTTTTCCTATTGCTTCATCATCAAAGGTAACATAACATTTGAAGTAAGGTTTCAACTCTTCAAGATAGTTCTTTTCTCCAGTCATGTGCCTAGAGCATCCTCTATCAAAGTACCAATCTTTTCTTAAGTAAAATCTTAGAGATGTATTATCTATGAGACATGTGGTTGATTCTTTGGGTTTCCATAATTTCCTTGCTTTAATGTTCTTTCCTCTGTTGAACCTTGGTTGACTATAAGGCTAGAGATATCCATACAATCTAGAGCAATATGGCCTTATATGATAATATCTTCCATATTAGAGACATCTCCATGTTTATTTCTTGTTTCCTTTATTCTAAGGATACATATGTCGAACCGAATGTTGAGACATATGATCCAACATTAGAAACCCAGTCTTCTTCTCAGGGGGGACAAGCTTCTTATTGATTTATTTGTTCATGGAGTTGTAGTAAAACCATATTCCCTTCATATTTCTAGACATCTTACCAACTTCCAAGATCTCATATAACATATCAGAACCATTGTTCAACATACGTACATACTTTGTCAAATTATCAAGTTTGGACTTAAATAATGTGACTTACTCTTCCAAACCTATAAGGGTTAAGCCAGGTTTCTCTTTTTCCTGAAGGATAACACTTATAGTTTTCTTTTGTTTCTCTCTTAAAATGCATGCTTCCTTCCACTGATTCTACAAGATTTTGTATGTTTAAGCTAACTCTTCATCAGTGATTTCTAGGGGTGTTCATGGGTGCGAATCGACCCATGAACCCGCTGACCCAATCCAACCCAACCCATAAATTATCCGAACCCATTCACTTACGGCTATACCCAACCCAACCCATAACAACCCATATAGTTTTGGTTCGGGTATCGGGTTTGACTTTTGCAACCCACATACCCATTGACCCAACCCATTCACTTCACTAATAACCATAATTTTTCCAAAAAAAATCATTCTCCACCAATAATACTACTAGGCCAATGAGTTTACGTGATTCTAAGATTAAATGTTGTTTCTTATTTTCTTTTGTATCATTTACAACTTATGTATTTTATGGAAATAACGTATTTTGTTGAATTTTATACTATTATAAAGTGTTATGTCGTGTTGATGAATTTTATTAGATATTATATGACGTGTTTCATTGAATTTGAGTGTTATAAATGAGTATGATTGTATCGAGTTGTGTTACACTTTTTTAAAACCGACAAAAAGAATAATAAAAAATATATTTTTTATTTGAAACACAACCCACGAACCCAATCCAACCCAACCCATTAATGAACGGCTCGATTCGGGTTGGTTTGACAATGAAATTACGAGTTAGACGACGAACCCAACCCATTGAAGTTTGAATGGGTTGGTAACGAGTTAGGCCAAACCTGATCTAACCCAACCCGCGTACACCCCTAGTAATTTCTTCATCACTAGAGCCACTATCAGAATCATATTTTCCAGTGAAAGTCATCACCTTGTAAGATGTTTCTTCTTCACTCTCGTCATTAGATTCAGACCAAGTGATTGACATTCCCTTGTTTCGTTTCTTTAAAAATGTAGGACATTCAACTTTAATGTGCCCAAAACCTTGACATTCATGACATTGAATCCCTTTGCCTTTGTTAGGTTTATCTTCATCTTTGCTCTTATGCTAGGGACCAATGTTCTTGAAGTTGTCTAGCACATTATCTTCAACATTTGTCCTCCATATTTTGTCCAGTATCTTCAAAAATTTGTTCAGCTTTCTACCGATGAGAGATATAACATTTGATATACTTTCTTCACTTTCACCTTGATTTTCATCCTCTTCAGTGTTGGTTACAAATACAATACTCTTGTTTTTCTGTTCAGTTCTATCATTTATTTCCATCTCAAAGGTTTGCAAAGATCCAATGAGTTTATCAATTTTGATGTTTCTTAAGTCTTGGGCTTTCTTTAGTGGTTGTAACCTTCATATAAAACTTCTTAGGTAGTGATTTGAGGATTTTTCTAGTCAGCTTTAATTTTCGTAATACTGGTGTTACTTTATAAACAATAAATAGAAGATCAAATTTCTCGCATTTCAAGAAAAGGATATAGGCGAGGTTGTAGTCTGGTCCAGTGTCACAAATTATTTACAAAAATTTAGTAATTTTTTAAAAACCAAGTCAATTTTTTCCAGCAAAAGGTTCGAGATGACGAAGATGTTCAAAAAGTGTTTGGTAGTCATGAATATTTTGGGCTCAACAATATTGAGTTGTATATTTTACTACAATATCATCAGTAGTCCCAGGTGTCTCAGATTGTTGATCAGTCACAAGTTTTTGGCAAAATTGACGATAACGGCCAAACCGAAGTCGGTGTCATTGACGAAGAAGAAGAAGAAAAAGAAGAAAAAGAAGAAAAAGAAAAAGAAAAAGAATAAGAAGAGACACTGGTTGATCATATGGTGAACGATGCCTCTAAAGACCACGAGCAAAAGCCATTACCTTCGAGCCATGTGTATTGTCTGCCTACGTCCATGACAAGCTTGAACTTGGATGAAGACGAACCATCCTCAAATATCTTTTACAACCTGTATATGTAGACAGAGGGAGCGTTAAAAATGGGAGATAGGTTTTGTACAAAAGAAGACTGTGTGAGAGCTATAAAAAAGTTTCACATGGAAAATTGAGTTGATTATACTATAGACCGCATTGGTGTGGGTAGGTACGTCATTATATGTCGTAAAAAACTGCTTTGCATGTTTCGGTTGGCAACATCTTACTGGAAGAGAAGTGATTCTTGGGAGATAAGTTCTATGGATCCACCATACACTTGCATTATCATCAATCTGATGCAGGATCATCGTAAAATAAGCTCTCAGATAATATGCCAAGAAACCCTGCCTCTCGTCATTGAAGGTGAGTACAATAATCTTCCATATCATTACATGATATAATTAAATTCTTCATACATGAAGGCGTGGAAAGCGAGGTGCAAGGTTGTTGAACGATTCTATGGAAATTGGAAGGATTTGTACAAAGAACTTCCACAATATTTGGTGGCACTTAAGTATTATGCTCCATGAACTGTTAGAATTTTGGAGACATTTCCGACATTTACCCCAGACAGAACTTGTGTTAGTGGAAATAGAATATTCTATAGACTCTTATGGGCGTATAAACCATGCATCAAAGGTTTTGCGTTATGCAAACCTATTATTCAAATTGATGGAACATGGTTGTACGAGAAATATAAAGGAACGTTACTCATGGATATGGCATAAGATGACAACAATAATATTTTTCCAATTGCCTTTGCTCTAGGTGAGACTGGTGGTGGTTGGAGTTTCTTTCTCAAGCATCTCCGATTACACGTTGCTCTGCAACCCAACCTATGTTTCATTTCATACATCTATCTATCTATTCATATTGCATACAATAACCTTGATAACGGTTGGCAAAATCCTCTTTCTACTCATGTCTGTTGTATTAGAGATATTGCACAAAATTTCATGCGGGAGAACAAAGACAAGACGCTTCGAAAAAATGTTGTGAACGCATGGTATGCGTTAACAGAACCATCATTCCAACAGTATCGCGAAGAGATCATATTGATAAATATGGATGCGTTAAGGTGGATCGATAATATTCTAGTGGAGAAGTGGAACAAGGCATTTGACAACTATCAACGATGGGGTCACATGACAAAAAATCTTGTGGAATCAATGAACTTTGTCTTCAAAGGCATCAGAAACCTACCAATAACCGTGTTGGTGAGAGCAACCTATTTTAGGTTAGGGTCATTGTTCGATACTAGAGGTTTAAAATGGAGTTCAGTGTTACAATCATGGATGTTGTTTAGTGAAAGTTATATGAAATTTATTGAAGAGGAAAGTACCAAAGCTAACACACATGTGGTTACAATGTTTGACCGTCATAAAGGTCGGTTCAGTGTACATGAGACAATAGACCATAATGAGGGGAAACCAAAGGGATACTATCGAATCTAATTAGATAGAGGTTTTGCGATTGCGAAAATTTTCAAGTATTCTGTATGCCTTGCACTCATGTCATAGCGGCATGTCTGTATGCTCGCCAAGACCCTTCCAACCATATATCCCCTGTTTATAAAGTTATAAACGTATTAAATATGTACAACAATAGCTTCCTGGTGGTAGCAAAGGAGTAATATTGACTTACATATCAAGGGAACATAGTTTGGTACAACGAAAATATGTGAAGGAAGAAAAAGGACCGCTCTAACAGCATGCGTATTCGAACCGAAAAGAATACGACAAACAAAATGGTAAGATTATGTAGTACATGCCGTCAGCCCGGACACAATCGAAAAAATTGTCTCAATATTGGAGAAAACTCTGCCACATAATTACTATATTCACTTCTTGATATGTAATTTATTTTTTGTAACCATGAAGTTTCATATTAAATACAACTTTCATTTCATATTAAATGCAATGTTCGGTTACAACAAAACGAACACAAGCACACATAAACCAACAACACAAAAAACATATAAAACGACTAAACACAATAACATATCTACGAGATTAGAACCATCAGGACAATATCTTATGATCCATACATCATACCACGACAATCACTGTCAATTTTAACTGAGTCTCTCACACACACACACATATTTTGAAGAAAGATTTAAGAATGAAATGAGAAAATGGGTGGAGAATAAATGAGCTATTTATAAAAAAAATATACTAACATATGCGTCAGGGGGAACTACGCCTCCTCTTAGGACAACATGCATGCACCAGAGGGAATGTCACCTCCTCTTAGGACAACAATGCATGCGCCAGAGAAAATGGCGCATGGGCACTGCATGCGTCCAAGACACTGACGCTTATGTACGAATTTAAATGTATGTGTATATAACATTGACGTATCCTCTTTTTGAGATTTTTTTTAAAAACATAGTTACTTTGGTTAATATGTGGAAATATTAATTATTGGGGGTATTTTAAAAAAAACCTTAATTATTTTAAAAAAAATTATATCATATTGAATGCAATGTTCGGTTACAACAAAACGAACACAAACACACATAAAACAACAACACAAAAAACATATAAAACGACTAAACACAATAACATGTCTATGAGATTAGAACCATCAGGACAATATCTTATGATCCATACATCATACCACGACAATCACTGTCAGTTTTAACTGAGTCACACATACAGGGACGGAGGGACGTGTAATACCATGGGGGCATGTGCCCCCACTATGTTTTATATATATATATATATATATATATATATATATATATATATATATATATATATATATATATATATATATATATATATATATATATATATATATATATATATATATATATAATTTATCAAAATAATATATTTAATTAAAATCATATATTTTAAATTAATTGAAATGATATTACTATTATAAAGATATTATTAAAAATTAGGTGAAAATAATAAAGTATATGAATATTTGTTTAGGATACTGGCCGAAAACTAATGTGAGTTTTTTATTTTCAATAATTAAATAAAAACATATCAGATTAAATATATTCAAATTGTTTTTTTTTATAATTTCAAAATAGTTTTCCCTAAATCTTTAAAAAAATAGATTTATATGATTGTATATTAATATTATGATCTCATAAAAAATGCATAAAAAATGTTTTTTTTATAATAAAATTTAGAAAATTACAAGAATAAAAAATTTAGAAAATTATTAAATATTTTTTTAAAGATAAATTTTATTTAAAAACAAATATAATATATATTTATGATTCAAAAATAAATATAATATATATTTATGATATAAAAATAAATAGAAATAAATTTATATATTAATATATTGCCCCCACAGTTCAAAATCTCTACCTCCGTCTCTGCACACACACGATGTACTTCATTATTGTTGAACACCGAAACAAACCTATCAATTCTTCTAATCTTTTCACCGTCTTGAATGTCTCCATCTAACCAACGGATCAAGCTCCTCTCGAGATGCTCAAAAGTATTAGTGTCCAAAGTCGGATATTTATTGGCGGAGGCTTTACTGACGAATAAAAATCTGAGCATTTCTTTTAAAAATGTGAGACATTTTGAAGAAAGATTTAAGAATGAAATGAAAAAATGGGTGGAGAATAAATGAGCTATGCCTCCTCTTAGGACAGCATGCATGCACCAGAGAGAATGTCGCCTCCTCTTAGGACAACAATGCATGCGCCAGAGAAAATGGCGCATGGGCACTGCATGCGTCCAAGACACTGACGCCTATGTACAAATTTAAGTATATGTGTATGTAATATTGACATATCCTCTTTATTAGATTTAAAAAAAAAATATAATTACTTTGGTTCATACGTGGAAATATTAATTATTGGGGATATTTTTTAAAAAAACCTTAATTATTTTAAAAAAATTATATCATAAATTTGTTGTTTCCAAATTTATACGAACTTGGTTGCATATTGGTTGAGTATGAGCTGACCAAGTCTACACAGAATATTCCAGTTATATAAAGTCTAGTGACTGAGCATTGATTTTAATGGACACAAAATAATAACTATGTACTAAAAAAATTATATGGACCAAATTGCTACAAGAATCAAGATACAGTTTCTTCTCTACTTACTTTTCTTCTGTCTACCAATTTAATCTCAACATGTAATAATTAATTAATATAAGTAATTTAATTAATATAAGTAAAATTTTGCAGAATTAATATTTTTTTTAAAACAAACTATTTTTTAATGATTTATTTGAGTGTGCAACATAGAGATAGAGACAATAACTAATTTCACTTTTTATCATAAAAAAAGTTAAATAAATAAAAAGGCAAACCACAAACATCAATGTTGTGATCAATCTTTCTGCTACACTCGTTGCCTCCCACCGTATTATTTTTTATTTTTGTAAATTGAAGTATTTTTTTATTTTTGTCTCTAAATCTCAAATTTTAAAATATTTTTATTTAGTTCTAAAATAAAATCCACTGAAGGAAAATATATATGAAATTTGCAAATTTTTCTACTGATTTTGATTTTAAAGATTAAAATAAAAAATATTTTATCTTTAAAAATTATTTTTTTAAAAAAATAGAGACTAGAAACAATAACAACTTTCAACTTGAAAAACTATTTAAACTTAAATATATTAAAAACATGATTTAATAGGTAGCTGCCTGGCTGATTAATAATGGAAAAGTTCATCTTGCAATAAATAATAAAAAGGTTATACCATTTTTGTTTTTGTTTTTGAAAAGTCACCCTGTACAATGCTTTTATTAGGTTGAATTTCATTACTAGACACATTATCAATTTTAAAGCAATTGAAATTTTTACATCACATTGTACAAATAAGTCCAAATGTTAATTTTAGTGCTTAGTATGCAAATTTGTATCATTGTGCAATAATAGAATTATTTACAATGAAAGGTCACTTTAGAAGAAAACACATCCTTGACAATTATTTATGAAATGAGCAAACCTAAACCAAACTTGTATGTTGGTTTAGTATGACTTGACTAAGTCTACCCAGAATTTTCAACTGATAGAAAGACTGTGAAATGACTAAATGCTGCAATTTTTATGGACATAAAAATAGCTATTTACTATAAAAATCTTATGCACCTAATTGATTATAGAATCCAAACATGGCTTCTTCTTTACTTCTCTTTCTCCTCTACTCACTGATTCTTCAGTCCATCCGTGTTGTAGCTCAAACCAAAAGTACTATAGCCATTGGTGATTCTCATACTGCTGATACCAACACCTCTCCATGGTTGCTTTCACCTTCTGGTGACTTTGCCTTTGGTTTTCTTCCACTTAAAGACACTGATATGTTTTTGCTTTCCATTTGGTATCCCAAAATTTCTGAGAAAACTATTGTGTGGTATGCTAATAGAGACAGACCTGCTCCAAAAGGGTCAAAAGTGGAACTCAATGCCAAAGATGGGTTGGTGCTAACTTCTCCAAATGGTGACAGGTTATGGAATACCGAGGGACTCAACAGTGCAGTTTCTCGGGGTGTGTTCAATGACACTGGCAATTTTTTGCTCGAGGATGGCGATTTCAACCATCCTTGGGAAACTTTCAGGTTTCCTAGTGACACCCTGTTGCCTTCTCAGGTAATTGAAAAAGGTGGAAAGCTTTTTTCAAGACTTAGGGAGACAAATTTCAGTAAAGGAAGGTTTGAGCTCCTTTTACAAAGTGATGGTAATCTTGTTATGTATTCTGTTAATTTACCATCTCGTTATGCTAATGGAAACTACTATGAAAGTCAAACTGATGGATCCGGTACATCAAGTGCTGGAACTCAATTGGTCTTTGACAGATTAGGGTACTTGTATGTCTTGGGAAAAAACAATGAGAAATACAATGTGTCAGGAGAAGAGAGTAAAGTCTCTACCACAGATTTTTATCTTAGAGTTACTCTTAATTTTGACGGAGTCTTCATTCTTTACAAGCATCCAAAGAATTCAACTGAGAGCGAAGGTTGGACCATAGTATGGTCTAAGCCCGATAATATATGCAGTTATAATGTTGATTCAGGTAGTGGTGTTTGTGGATATAATAGCTTCTGCACTTTGGGAGATGATAAGAGACCAACATGTCAGTGTCCAAAAAGTTACTCACTGGTTGATCCTAATGATCCATATGGTAGCTGCAAGCCAGATTTCATACAAGGATGTGTAGAAGAAGGAGTAAGTAAAAGAAATGATCTATATGACTTTGAGGTTTTGATTGATACTGATTGGCCTTCATCAGATTATGTGCTTCAAAGGCCTTTTAATGAAGAACAGTGTAGGGAAGCTTGTATGGATGATTGTATGTGTTCTGTGGCTATTTTCAGGTTAGGTGATAGTTGCTGGAAGAAGAAGTTACCACTCTCAAATGGGAGAGTTGATGCAACACTTAATGGTGCTAAGGCTTTCTTGAAAGTGAGAAAAGACAATACCTCCATCCAGTCCCTTGATTTTCCTCCAATTCCATCCAATATGAACAAGATTAATAATAGGGAGGCTTTGGTTGTGGTTGTTTCTGTGCTTTTTGGTAGCTCTGCAATTCTCAATGCCGTATTGATTGTAGCAATATGTGTAAGCATCTCCACGATTCTTCAGTACAAGAAGAAGCTTAGAAGGTTTAGCACAAGTGAGACTCGTGTTGAAACCAATTTGCGTTGCTTCACTTACCAAGAGCTTGAACAAGCTACTAATGGATTTGACAAAGAGCTAGGAAGGGGAGCTTTTGGTATTGTTTATGAAGGAGTCGTCAACAACAATACATCTTCCGAAACTCGTGTGGCTGTGAAAAAGTTGAACAATTTTTTGTTGGATCAAGCCCATCGAGAATTCAGGAATGAACTGAATGTCATTGGTCTCACCCATCACAAGAACTTGGTTCGTTTACTTGGATTTTGTGAGGGTGGATCTGAAAGATTGCTTGTTTATGAGTACATGAGCAATGGCACTTTGGCAAGCTTACTTTTCAATGCTGATGAGAAACAGAAACCAAGTTGGAAACTAAGGCTAGAACTTGCATTAGGAATAGCAAGAGGACTTGTGTATTTACATGAAGAGTGCATTACTAGGATCATCCATTGTGACATAAAGCCTCAGAACATACTTCTTGATGATTACTTCAATGCAAGAATTTCTGACTTTGGACTAGCCAAGTTGATGAACATGAATCAAAGCAAAACCAACACTGGCATTAGGGGAACAAAAGGGTATGTCGCACTTGAATGGTTTAAGAACATGCCTATCACAGCTCAAGTGGATGTGTATAGTTACGGTGTAGTGTTACTTGAGATAATTTCATGTAGAAGATGTGTTCAAGAAATGGATGATGAAGATGAAGAGAAAGCTATACTGACAGATTGGGCTTATGATTGTTACAAAGATGGTGCTGTAAGTGCATTGGTTGTGGGTGACAATGAGGCATTGGATGACAGAGAAAAATTGGAGAAACTGGTAATGATTGCTCTTTGGTGTGTTCAAGAGGATCCATATCTTAGACCAACCATGAGAACTGTGGTACTTATGCTTGAAGGTACTGTTGAAGTGCAAGTTCCACCATATCCTTCACAAATTAGTATTCAATATTCTATAAGTTAGTAGGTTTTAAGTGTATTGTAATATATTTGCATTTATGATTGTGTATCAAGATGTGGTTTTATGTACACCTTCAAGACTAGTTGTGGCAACTTAGATTTCCATATTAAGATTGGCTCCAATATAGAATAAAAATATTTATGTTTATTATACAATAATTGTAAAAAATAATTTATTCTTAAATATTAGTGAAATTGTTGAAATGTAACTTCTTATTTTGTAATCAAATTAAGACAATAAAAAATAACTAGATTCACACGATGCGCGATTATAAATTAATTAATTTATTTTTTATTAAATTTTTAATATATTATAAATTTATTTGATAAAAAATAATTAATAAATTTATATTATAATAATTTATTGTGAATTATAATTGAGACAGAGATATGAATTAATCACATATAAAAATATATATTTTATTTGAAAGAAAAATATATACCGGTAAATTGAAAGTAATATTCGGAATTTAATTTTGTAAATTTAAATAACTATATAGTGGGTTTTTTATTCTCATGTCATTTTGGTATTTATCTTTGATTTAAATATTTTATTTTAAGTTTTTGAAAATATGTATTTAGTTTTAGTTTTAAATAAAATTTAAAGTTTATTTGCAATTTTTATCAAATAATTCTTTCAATAGTTTTATAAATTTATTAGGTCCATTTTGTAAAACTTTTGTTATAAGATGAATAAAGAATTGCAAATGTTAGTTACTATATTAATTAAATTTATTTTTTAATTAATTATTTAAATTTTTAATAATAAAATTATAAAAATTTATTTAATTTTGTCGTTGATATTTATTTAAATATGAGTGTTTTTCTTTTAGACATTATTATCTTTGGTTTTACTACATTCCATATAGTTCTTATTATTATTATAAAAAGTAAAATATAATTTATCTTGAAAAAGTTTTATATCCTGGTACGTAAGAAATCAAGAATCTTGTTGTTTGTCTTTAATTTATTTGTTGCATAGTCTATCATATTTTAAGATTAATTGAGAGTGAATTATCTTTGAAAATTATGTAAAAGCTATTTTGAGATTAAAGACATTTGTTTTGAAGTGTTATTTTTATTGCTATAATTTCAAAAAAACAAAAAATATTTTAGAGTTTGGATTCACACATCTTTTTTAATTTTGAAATGCATAGTTGGAGTAATGGTTGTTTTGTTAAACCATTTAGTCTAAAATTAGAATTTGTCTGCCTTTACTAAACCTTGACCCTAAGTGAATGAATATTGTATTTAACTTTTTAAATAATGAAAATGAGTATTGGAAAGTGACACATATAACTATAAAATGACGTGACACAAATGAATTTGAAGTGTTAAGGTTGTGATGCGTGGTTCTGTTTTAATATATTATAAATAGATAAATAGATTAAGGGGAGGTTACAAGTAGATGAAATTATGTTTGATGATTAATAAAATGTGACACACAATATTGAAACATCTTGTGCGACAAGATGATTTGAAATAATTGATGAACAGTTAAATAAATAATCAATAATAAATACAAAGAATTGATAACCCAATTCAATGCAATCGTCATATATGTAAGAAGGAATGTAGTTCAAATGAAAGAAAATTCACTAATTACAATAATTAATAGTACATGATGGTCTCATCTAGGCATGACAATATAACCCGTATCCACGAGTACCCATCCGAACCCGCCCCGAAGTTGACGGGAAAAATCCGCTTTTATTGAGTTTGGGTTTTCCCCAATTATAAAATATGGGGGCGGGTCGGGTAATGGGGACACTAGTACCCACCCCGAACCCGCCCCGTTTATTTCATTATATATATTATTATTTATTTTTGATAATTTAGAATATTAAATATGTGGTTAATGTTTTTATATTTTAATTTTAATTTATTATTTAAAATATTTGAAATGTATGTATGAAAAATTTTTAGATTGTTTTATTTTATTATTTGTAATGTAATTTTATTTTGGAAAAAATAAATATTTTTATTAAAAAAATTGATTTTACTATATAAATGGTGCCCGCGAGTACCCACCCAAACTCGCCCCGAAGTTGACGGGAAAAACCCGCTTTGATTGGGTTTGGGTTTTCCCCAATTATAAAATATGGGGGCGGGTCGGGTAATGGGGACACTAGTACCCACCCCGAACCCGCCCCGTTTATTTCATTATATATATCATTATTTATTTTTGATAATTTAGAATATTAAATATGTGGTTAATGTTTTTATATTTTAATTTTAATTTATTATTTAAAATATTTGAAATGTATGTATGGAATTTTTTTAGATTGTTTTATTTTATTATTTGTAATATAATTTTATTTTGGAAAAAATAAATATTTTTATTAAAAAAATTGATTTTACTATATAAATGGTGGCGGGACGGGGATACCCGAACCTAACCCGAACCCGTTTGGGACGGGTTTGGGTATTGATTATCCATCCACGTTTGGGTTTGGGACGGGAAACGGAAATTGTTTGGGGATTCAGATTTGGATTTGGGAGAGGTAAAAATCGTCCCCGACCCGCCCCGTTGTCATGCCTATCTCATCTAAACCCTCACAGTTTTGTGTCTTTTTCCTATTATTCCCCATGAATCTGAGAGCCTCCCACTTTCACGCAAACACTCTCCCAAATATTTGTAAGAATCAATTATTTAGGATGTAATAAACTTCACAAAATATCAAAATCTATATCTCTCTCTTAGATAGGAAAGACTAACAAAGATAGAATTTTACACACATAACACGATACAAAGACTGAACTCAATAAAATCCTTATTTAGTGTAAGAATTCTCTCTTCAAGTGTATCTGCAATAATAAAGATGTGTTCCTTATATAGATGTCGCAATCTATCTAAAAAGCTCAATAAAGTAAAAGTAAATTTAGACCAAATTCAATCTTCAACAAACCAAATCTTTTGTTGTAAGCAAATCCAATCAAATTTTTTATTGTACATAATTCAAACAAATCTTTTTCAACTTAATCTTTTCAAAACACTTTAGTATAATCTTGAGAGAAATAAGTCTTTCTGAGTTGAATCTATATTAAATATTTTGAAATAAATATGTATTTATACGGGAAAAATAAATCTTTCTTAAAAAGCGCGCCAACAATCACTAAGAGAGCCTAGACACGGTGTTTCAACAATATTTGAGATATCTTGCTAAACAGGTTGCTTACAAAAACATGTCAATCCAACTGTAATAACAACCCCCACTGGGCTATTCTTTAGGCAAAGAAACAGATTTATGAAACGCACCACAACACGTCATAACATCCTAGATAATTGACAAATGCACATCAACAAGCATTCAATACATCAGAACAATACATAACAAAAACAAAAAAAGAAATGTGTTTTTTCTCCCCTTTTTGCCTTAAAAAGACTCAATGGCAAGGAGAATCTATAGTTAACAAAAATAGCATCACAAAACACATGATTCCAACCAACAAATTGATCCACTAAAACAACAACAAACCAAGATAACATCAAGGAGAATCAAAGAGACAAAGTAGATAAGTTATTGTTAGAGAAACAAACCACATTTATCCATGCCATCGTCACCATATTTCTCTCCAGTTGTTTAGAGCAACCTCTAGTTCATCAGTTTGGCCAAAAATCGGTCGGTTCACACCAGTCCTTTTACATTTCCAATTCGATAGCTGGATCAAACTGACCATCTTAGCGGTCTCGGCTAGACCGGTCCAAACGGGTTCTGAAACACTGAAACAAACACAAGGTATAAACTGTGAAACAAGCTCAAAAGGATACAAAACAATGTGTTTTGCATATGATGATACATGGATGGTTTCTCCTCAACACTCACTCCTCCTACAAAGCCTCCCCTAATTTATTTTTCTTCTAGAGATCATTCTCCTTCTGGAATTTATAGCATTTCTCATTTATATCTTCGTACTTCTCTTACAAGTATCCCTCTCTTCGGAAGGATTACTCACATCTAAGACATTACTTCGATCGACAACAGTTAAAGAGAACATAGAAAGAATCTGGTAAATGTGATAGGTGACCTCATAAATAAACTTTGCTTCTCCACCTCATGAATATTCTAGACGAAGGCCCAAAGAGCAAAGACTCAAACTAATATCAATTCACTACAAATGAGCCAAGGTATAAAAATCAACACACGAGTTATTCAAGGTACACTTTCTGGTCCCCACTTTTCACCATACTCATCTTGAATTTTGAACTGATTTGGATGTTGAAGTGTTAATCTTGCAGGTCCATCCCCGCACCACAATATTGTAGATCAGCACCACCTATTTAGGACATTTCACCATTAAAATACATATAATTATGGTTCCAAAATGGAGTAGATTTTAAAATTCATACGAAGATGTGGTGAAGTTAGAGTTATGAGAAAAATGAAGGCGTCTGATATAAATTAAAGAGTTATAAAATAACACTAACAAAAGATAAAAGGTTTGGAGAAATTAAGATAGAAAGTAGCATCAAGGATTGACCAAAGATATTTAAATTAGAAGGTAACCAAATGATAAGTCTAATTAAGCAATTATTTTTTATTAGGGTTTGGCATAAATCATCCTTACAAATTCGGCTTATAAGATAAGGGGTGTCACTATATATAAACTCTTTTCAAGGTCTATGTCTAATCAATGTGGGACTTAGGGTCTATCTAATACACCTCATCACTCACATCACTCTTTTGGGGCTTGGTGCATGAATATTAACGGTGGGCGGCCAATGGTCCATATTAGTATAATAAACACATTATGGAAATGTGATTGACACTTCTTGCACATGCCATAATGCCAATAGATCATTAGGATCATAGTTTCACTATTGCAGTGTACTTAATCAATACACTTCCTATAAGTGGTTTATCTGATTATGTATCTCCATTTTCTGTCTTGTACAATAAGCAACCAGATTACACTACCATCAAAACCTTTGGTTGTGCTTGTTTTCCTTTACTCAGGCCCTACAATAAACACAAAATTCAATTTAGGAGTACTCAATGCACCTACCTAGGTGTATCTCTTACACACAAGGGTCATAAATGCCTTGATGAACAAGGAAGAATTTTCATCTCAAAAATGTACTTTTAAATGAAACAGTATTCCCATTCAAATGTAAAACATTAGAATTCAAAACCACTCATAGTCATATGATCTCTCTTGTTTGGGTACCAGCTTCAACTATGCATAACATTGATACCTTGTCTTCAGTAGGAGTGACTCCTACAAATGTGCCAGGACATGTGTGAGTCAACATTTCACCTAATAATATGTCACCCCAACCAATTTATGTTAGTCCCATTAATCTACTTCACATATCTCATGCACTCCTATAACTCAACATATGTCACCAAACATTCTCTCATTTTCAAGTTTTCAAGATCATGTATCAGAATCTTGAAATATCTCTAAGTATGAGGTAGCCACGCATATTGAGACAGAGTCTCAACACCATCATGTGTTTTCATAATCATTCTCAACACCATCAACACCATTATATGTCTTCATCGTCTTTACAATTTCATAGAAGTTCAATATCTGCTTTTGAGTTTCAAACTGCTTTCATCTTCAAAGAAGCTCGAAGTTTTTGATGTAGTTTTAAACCGTTTCAGGATTCAAAGAAGCTCGAGGTTTCATTGCACTGAGTGCAGTTTCCAGTGTTTCCATAGAAACAATAATTGCATAAATTGAAAGTTCTCCTGAATAAACATCCCAATCTTCAAAGATTCTTGGTATCATAGGTAATTCAACTACATTTGCACCAAATATTTTTATTAAGCTTCAAGAGAAAAAATTGCAGTTATGGAATCAACAAGTGCAAGGGGTTATTCTTACCCACAAGCTCCATTGAATAGTCGTTATTCCACTAATTCCTCCAATATTCAAGAATGAAAATGACCAGCTTAAGAATTGTTTATGAAGAATATGAGTCTTGGATCGTCCAAGATTAAGCTCTTTTCACATGGCTTCTCTCCACCATATCTGAAGCACTTCTACCAAGGGTGATATCATGCAAGCATTCATATGAGGTGTGGGACAAGGTGCACAAGAGCTTCAATTCTTGGATGAAAGCTCGTGTACATCAATTACACTCTGAGTTGAAGACAATCAAGAAAGGTAATATAATAGTTTCTGACTATGTTCTTCGTGTGTATTCTATAGCTGATTCTTTAATAGCAATCAGTGATCCAAACTCTAAAAGGGATTAAGTTGATTTTATCTTACAAGGTTTGCCTAAGGAATAAAATCCCTTTATCATGGTGATGTATGGTAAATGTGGTTCTAATGTTATTTATGATGTTGAAGGCTTGTTGTATGTTCAGGAAGCCCAAATGGAAAAAAAAATCACTAAGAATTAATGACTCTTAGTGCCACTACAAACATTAATAAAGATCAAACAAATACCAATGTTTGGAAAGGTGGTCAATCTAGTAGCTTTCATCAATACTATTGTGGCAGCGGGAGGTCCTCTCGTGGTAGATGATGTGGCAGACAAGCTTCAACCACTAGGAACGAGCCAACTTTTCAACTCTATAACAAATATGGACACTCAGTGATGGGGTGTTATCACAAATTTGATGAGTTATTTGAACCAACTCCACCAAAATCTCATGCTCAATCATCAATATTGTAATTGTATCTCTGTGTGTCTAATATGATCACACATGGTGTATATTTATATGCAAATAGGGAATATACAATAGGAAATAATATCAATTACAGTTATGACTAATTGAATATCAATCAATACTAATTGATTGATAACATATTCTTAACACTCCCCCTCAAGTCGGATCGTATATATTGTATGATCCGAGCTTGTTACAAATATAATTCACTCAAGAACCCTTGAGAGACTTGGTAAACATATCAGCCAATTGATCTTCAGATTTTACGAATTCCGTGGTTATTTCTCCCGACAGTACCTTGTCTCTTACATAGTGACAATCTATTTCTATGTGCTTGGTCCGTTCATGGAAAACTGGATTGGACGCAATGTGGAGTGCCGCTTGATTGTCGCATATGAGTTTTGTGTTCTGAAGGTCACCGAACCTAAGTTCTGAGAGCAAATTCTTAAGCCAAGCAAGTTCTTTTGAGGCTGCTGCCATAGCCCGATATTCAGCTTCAGCACTAGATAATGCAACTGTGTTTTGTTTCTTGCTTCTCCATGAGATCATATTTCCTCCAATAAGAACACAATATCCAGAAGTGGATCTCCTATCCGACGGTGATCCTGCCCAATCTGCATCTGAGTAACAAGTGATTTTAGCATCACCCTTATCTTCATATAATAGGCCTTTTCCTGGTGCATTCTTTATATATCTGAGAATCCGAATAACGGCATTCCAATGAGTATCACAAGGAGCATTAAGGAATTGACTCACAATACTCACTGCAAAAGTAATATTCGGTCTGATGACGGTAAGATAATTGAGTCTACCCACTAGACGTCGATATCTTCCCGGGTCTTTCAACAACTCCCCCTGACCCGGAAGAAGCTTGACATTGGGATCCATAGGAGTATCAATCGGACGACAGTCAAGCATACCAGTTTCAGTTAGGATGTCTAATGCATACTTACGTTGGTTAATTGCAATGCCTGATGAGGACTGTGCAACCTCAATACCTAAGAAGTATCTGAGTGGACCCAAATCTTTTGTCTGAAAGTTTTTGAAAAGATGAGTTTTGAGTCGCTGAATACCGTCTGTATCGTCTCCAGTGATAACAATGTCATCAACATAAACCACAAGAAAGATGTGTTGTCCGTTGGAAGAGTGAAGGAAGAAAACAGAATGATCTGCTTCACATCTAGTCATACCAAACTGTATCAAGGCAGAGCTGAAGCGACCAAACCAAGCACGTGGAGATTGTTTTAGCCCATAAAGAGATTGATTGAGCCGACAAACAAATCTCTAATTACCAGGAATAGTAAAACCTGGAGGTTGATCCATATACACTTCCTCCTCCAATTCTCCGTGTAAGAATGCATTTTTAATATCCAACTGATGAAGCGACCAATGATTAATAGCAGCCAATGCAAGGAAGAGACGGACTGAACTAATCTTGGCCACTGGAGAAAAGGTGTCACCATAATCAAGGCCAAATATTTGTGTGTATCCCTTGGCTACCAAACGAGCTTTAAAACGATCAATCTGACCATCTGGTCCAATTTTCACTGTATAAACCCATCGACAGCCCACTGTAGTTTTGTCTGGAGGTAAAGGAATAATGTCCCAAGTGTTATTTGAATGCAATGCAGTCATTTCTTCCACCATCGCCTGACGCCAATTGGGGTCAGTCATAGCTTCACCTGTAGACTTAGGAATAGACACAGAATCCAAAGCAGACACAAAAGAAACATAGGAAGTAGATAGACGGTCATAATTTAAAGCGCAAACATATTTAGGATTTGGATTATGAGATCGAATACCTTTTCGTAATGCTATTGGAAGGTCAAGTTCAGGTGACGTAGCTGGAGGAACAATTGGAGTAGGAGATGGTGTTGGTGGATCAATATCATCTCTAACTGCCGATGGACGCGTTGTGCGTCGCTGATATACCTGCAAAGGAGGTTTAATGGGTGTGGGGATGACAGAAGGGATATCTTGATCATCTAAATTACAAATCTCCTGGGAGGACGAAGAGGCAGAGAAAAAAGGAGAACCTTCAAAAAATGTTACATCGGAAGAGACAATGTACCGTTGAAGTTGAGGACAAAAACAACGATATCCCTTTTGTATACGTGAGTAGCCTAGAAAAATGTATTTGAGAGATTTAGCGGAAAGTTTGTCTTTACCTGGATTAAGATCATGAACAAAGCATGTGCAACCAAACACACGAAGGGGAATGGGGTAGAGATCGTGTTCCGGATTCAAGATAGAGTATGGAATCTGATCTTGAAGGACCGAGGAAGGCATTCGGTTGATAAGGTGACATGCGGTGAGGAGAGCATCACCCCAAAAACGAGAGGGTACATTGTGGTGAAGAAGAAGAGTCCGTGCAGTTTCAACTAAATGACGATTCTTCCGTTCAGCAACACCGTTCTGTTGTGGTGTATGAGCACATGATGATTGGTGAATAATTCCCTGTAATGTTAAAAAAGATTGAAACTGGGATGACATATATTCACGAGCATTATCTGTGCGTAAAATTTTAATGGTAGTATTAAACTGGTTTTTAATTTCAGCATAAAACTCTTGGAATATACGGAAAACATCTGAACGATTTTTCATTAGAAATAACCAAGTGCATCGTGAGTAATCGTCGATGAACGTGACAAAGTAATAGTATCCTAAAGTAGACTTCACACGACTAGGATCCCAAATATCAGAGTGAACTAAAGCAAAAGGTGATGCAACACTTTTATTTACTCGTTGACAATAAGTACTACGAGTATGTTTGCCTAATTGACAGGACTGACACTCAAAAGAAGAAAGTTTAGAAAGACTAGGAACTAAAAGACGCATTTTATTGTGACTAGGGTGACCCAAACGTTGATGTGTGAGTTCTTGAGAAGCAATAGAAGCACAGGCCACCAGTGGAGAAAGATGATATAATCCTCCAGCTTCACTCCCTGCTCCGATCGTCCGTCATGTACGTCGATCCTGGATATGAACAGAATTAGCATTAAAAAGAACTGAACAATCAAGAGTACGAATAAGCTTGTGAACAGATATTAGATTAAAGGGACAACCAGGAATGTAAAGGACAGACTCTAAAGACAAGTTTGGAAGTGGATGTGCCTGACCAAGGCCTTGAACTTTGGCTTTAGAACCATCCGCCACAGTGACAGAAGGCAAAGAATCAGAATAAGACAAATTAGATAAAAGAGATTTATTACCAGTCATATGATCAGATGCACCAGAGTCAAGGACCCAAGGACCAGGTGAAGGTGTAGAGACAAAAGCTACAGGATTACCCGACTGAGCAGCAGCGGCAGATGATGATTGTTGATGGGCTGCTTTGTATTGGAGGAAATCATTGTAATCAGCGGCGGGAATAATGACATCTTTAGTGAACATGATGGAATCGGTATCTCCCATGATATTTGATGGCTCGGAATGAAAAACCGAGAGCAGATCTGGAAAAACGGCGACGGCTGGGGGCAGCGGATGCGCGGCTGATTGTCCGGCGCGTGAGATTCACGTGCGATGAAGGAGGAGAGACGTGTGCGGACGCGTGCGGCGGCGGAAGGCAGTGAATCTGGCCGATCTGTAGGAGACGATTCCGGCGTATAGGAATCTCGCCGAAAAGTCGACAGGAGCGGCGGAGGCGCTGTGGGTGGCCGGAAAAAAAGAAAAAAAAATATTTTTATTTTGTGGAAGACAGTAGGTCAACCAGCTCTATATACCATATTGTAATTGTATCTCTGTGTGTCTAATATGATCACACATGGTGTATATTTATATGCAAATAGGGAATATACAATAGGAAATAATATCAATTACAGTTATGACTAATTGAATGAAAATAACCAGCTTAAGAATTGTTTATGAAGAATATGAGTCTTGGATCGTCCAAGATTAAGCTCTTTTCACATGGCTTCTCTCCACCATATCTGAAGCACTTCTACCAAGGGTGATATCATGCAAGCATTCATATGAGGTGTGGGACAAGGTGCACAAGAGCTTCAATTCTTGGATGAAAGCTCGTGTACATCAATTACACTCTGAGTTGAAGACAATCAAGAAAGGTAATATAATAGTTTCTGACTATGTTCTTCGTGTGTATTCTATAGCTGATTCTTTAATAGCAATCAGTGATCCAAACTCTAAAAGGGATTAAGTTGATTTTATCTTACAAGGTTTGCCTAAGGAATACAATCTCTTTATCATGGTGATGTATGGTAAATGTGGTTCTAATGTTATTTATGATGTTGAAGGCTTGTTGTATGTTCAGGAAGCCCAAATGGAAAAAAAAATCACTAAGAATTAATGACTCTTAGTGCCACTACAGACATTAATAAAGATCAAACAAATACCAATGTTTGGAAAGGTGGTCAATCTAGTAGCTTTCATCAATACTATTGTGGCAGCGGGAGGTCCTCTCGTGGTAGATGATGTGGCAGACAAGCTTCAACCACTAGGAACGAGCCAACTTTTCAACTCTATAACAAATATGGACACTCAGTGATGGGGTGTTATCACAAATTTGATGAGTTATTTGAACCAACTCCACCAAAATCTCATGCTCAATCATCAACTTCAACATCTAGCATTGATCAATATGGAAGTAAGCCTCAGGAATTAACATCTACACAAGCCACTTATTATATGACTCATCAATATATGGTAAGAGCTCCTCAAGAGCTAGAATCACAAGCTTGGTTTATGGACTCAGATGCCTCGCGTCATATTACACCTCATCCTTTTAATTTGAAATATATTAATTCATATGAAGGGCCAAATAGAGTTATAGTTGGTAAGTGATATAGTTTAGAGGTCAAATATGTTGTTCATGCATGTTTTATATCCAAACTTGTCCCTTATGCCTCCCTTAAGTTGTCTAATTTACTACATGTTCCTAGCATTACCAGAAATCTGCTTTCAGTGTCAAGATCTGCAAAGGATAATGATGTTGTCATACCCCAAAATTTGCCCATTAATATTTCAAGACATTTTTCAGGGCACTCCGACTCATTTTTATGACACTGATCTTAAAGGAACAAAGGCCCAGCTCACGAGTGGCCCAATCCAGAAAATGGCCCAAACTGGCCTGCTCGCTAGGCGAGCAAATCCTTCGCCTAGCGAACGTTCGCTGCACGCTCGCCTAGCGAATGTTCGCTACACGCTCGCCTAGCGAAGCTGGCAGATAACAGAAAATTCTGGGCTTCACTCTGAGCCCATTAGGTCATGAAAAAAAGGCATTATAAATACCACAACTCCAGTCAGAAAAAGGGAGAACGAAAAAGGAGAAAGGAGAACCCTAGCAAGCAAACTCTAACACTCACGGGAGGTAAACCCTGAAGGAACTCGGCGGCATCAAGGTTTACATCTGCCCAATTCAATCCGATTTTGCCGATTCAAAGTTGCAATTCAATTGCAAACAGGTTTACATTATTATTACTGCTTTATGTTCTTAATTCGCATATGGCATTATGATTAAATTTATGAAAATATCTTGAGTTTGGCATATGAATTTTAGTATGTATCTGAATACCTTAAATGATTAACCATATAATTGCTGTAATGAAAGCCATAAGGCATAAAATTGGTTGAAATTGTACTGATATAAAAACCAGAATCCGCAGCCGCTCGCTAGCACATCGCTAAGCGAGCACGCAACGAGTATTCGCTAGGCGAGGCAGGAGCGAATGTGACAGTAGCTGATTTTTCTGTTCTGATTTTTCACTCATGTTTTATCATAGCCATGCATCATTTACCCGACCCTATTTACTGTTGTGATCTTTTTTTGTGGTGTAATCCTCGATTGCACCCTGATTTGGTGTTCTGACATGTTTTGTTGAGTTTTGTAAAGGTTCACATACCCCCCAGGAAAAGCTTGCTTGTTAGGTATCCCACTTTATTTGTGGGATACCCTTGTGGAGATTCACCCTGAATTGCTCAATTGATTTTAATGTATTAATTTTATGGCAAAGATACACCCTAAATTGCTTAATGGATCTTAATGTATTAATTTTAATGTGGGGATTCCTCCTAATTACCTAATTGATTGTAAAATACGGCCTTGGAATATGCGATCTTGGACCTCTCTTTGTTGCCCTACGGTATTACGGTATAATGGTCATGTCCTGCGAATGTGGGGATATACTTAGCAAAGACCCTTCGATTAAATCATCATAAAATAAATCATAGTCCCTCGGATGTTGCCTTCGAATATATGATTTTGTCCCGCGATGACCCTTCGGTGTAGCTTACGGTTAAATGATGATCGTCCCTCCGAATGCTAAGGTATCCTTACAACTGTTGCCCTCAATGACCAATCGATGACCCTACGATGACCCTTAAATCCAAAAGGACAAGACTACTTACTTCTCAATAGTAAGGACAGTTTTACCCTCATAAGGATAGGAAATGCCCGTAAAGACCTTGGACAGGTATAACTCTTAATTGCTTATTCACAACCTAAAATATTTTTCACACCCCACACCTTTCAAAACATCTTTTAGAAAATTACCATTTGGTATACATTCATACTAGAATCACTACCGAGTTATATTTTTCTAAACAACTTTCAAAACTAAGTGAGATAACCACTTTGTATACATTCATACAAGAATCATTACAAAGTTAAATTCTCTTTTCAAAACATTTTCTAAACAATTCACAACCACTTTTTTCAGACAAACATAAGTGATCAAGCAATTAAGAGCCCATGGATAACCATGGATACAAAGGGTGCTAACACCTTCCCTTTGTATAATGTACCTCCCGAACCCAAAATCTGATCAAGGTCTTTCCTGTTCTTTTCCACCTTTCCTTATTGGATAAAAGAAAAGTCGGTGGCGACTCTTGCTATCCGCGACATTGCGATTAAAAGCAAAACACACTAAGTCAGTTCACCGTATGACAGAACTGGCGACTCTGCTGGGGACATAAATATTAAAGAGAGGTTACCTTAAAAACAAGATCACTTATTCAAATTGTCTGATTTACTTTTAAGGGATTGCTTGGGTATTCTTGAGTGAAAGATCCTACACCCGGATCTAGTGTACCTTAGGTAAGTAGCAATAGATCATCGCGACTATCCGGCGTATACCGGAATGGTCAAAATGATGACTACGGTTAATGTGACGCTTTGGATGTCCTGATGTTCCTCATGTTTACTTGAGGAAAAATTTGGCTTCCGCGTGGTGTCATCAAAGCATTAACCAGACCTTTAGAACCCTAATTGACTCATCCTGGCCATTAGAAAGTAGTGAGATAACTGACTTCGGTTCCGACTGGGGTTGGTTGAGACTCGATACTACACTCTTTGAGATTGGACTTTAGGGAAGCTTCGGTCAACCACTTGGTGTTGCACTGAAGTGGACTTAAAGGAAGGTCAATGATTTGAGATCCTTCTAGAACCCGGTTACTATTCTAGGACAGGTTGAACCAACCAAACTTCAGTGGGGAGGGTACTTACCTGTGGAACTCATGCAAGCCTTAAAACCTAGGAATGATGGTTGTGTGACTTGCTTGTGCTTGTTATTTACTTAACATCATAACATCATAACATCATAACATCATAACATCATGACATCGTGACATTGTACTAACCATTTCAAGGACTTTGAACATTAAAAACATTTCATACATTGCATAGCATAACATTGCATAACAGGTATTCTAAGGGATTAGTGTTCTCACGGTTTTCCTACAAACAGAAAAATGGACCTCGAACAAACTGTCAAAGATCTCCATGCTCAGAATGCTCAACTCCAGGAGATGATCTTGAACTTATCCAAGGGGCAGGAGGAACTGAAGGCTCTCTTGCTCGAGCAGAAGAAAGACAAGAAACCTGTAAGTTACCTTAACCCGGGAAGAAGGCTTAAAGGACAGGCTGCGGGAGTCAAGATTAGACTTCCAAAGGATCAAGAAGAGGAACCAGAGACAGATTCAGAAGATGAGAATGTTGATCTCTTCAACCCTGAGGACGACGATGAAGATTATGAGAATGAACAGTACTCTCCAAGAGATGACAAGTACAAGTTGCTGGAAGAACGTATGCTAGCTATAGAAGGTCAGAAGGCGCCCGGTCTGGACTTCGAAAGCTTGAGTCTGGTCTCTGGTGTGGCCGTTCCCCGCAAATTCAAGGTCCCCGCTTTCACTAAGTATGATGGGGCATCTTGTCCTCAGATGCATCTGAGAGCTTACGTGAGAAAGATTCAGCCGTATACCACTGATAGGAAACTATGGATCCATTTCTTCCAAGAGAGTCTGTCTGGCACACAGTTGGAATGGTACTATCAGCTCGAGAGCTCTAACATCCACACATGGACTGATTTAGCGACAGCTTTCTACAAGCACTACCAGTATAATTCTGAATTGGCACCTACTCGGCTACAGTTGCAGAATATGACTATGGGATCTAAAGAAAGTTTCAAAGAATATGCTCAGAAATGGAGAGATTTGGCTGGCAGAGTCAAACCCCCTATGACTGATCGAGAATTAGTAGACATGTTCATGAGCACACTGACTGGCCCATTCTACAGCCATCTATTGAGGAGTTCCTCATTGGGTTTCACTGAACTTATATTAACAGGTGAACATGTTGAAAGCGGCATTCGAAGTGGAAAGATACAGGCGGCTACCTCTGATCCTCCGGAGACTCCTAATGTCATCATTGCTCCTCTGCCAAATCATGACAAGACTGTTAATGCTATAGAAGATGCTGATAGCGATTATGACTTGGATAGCTGGATTTTCCCAACGATTGGTGACGGACTCAATAATTGGAAGGCTGAAGACACTATCCTGATTTCCTTTAGCCAGGAGTAATTGTTATTGCTGTTTTAGCATTTTAAGGCATTGTGTCTATGCCCGGGGCACAATAGCTAATTTTTCAAGGGTTTTGTCATTTTCATAAGCATATTCACATTCAATGAATCAATGGACTTTTAGCATTCAAATATTGCGCTCTTTATCTTTCCTGTCATTTTTTAAACAAAGCTATGTATTCTTACACACACTCACGTAACAAATTACCGATCCATATCCACTCTGGATCCTATTGATAGTAATTCTGCTACTGTTCATTATGACTTTGAAAATCCGATCTACCAAGCCGAGGATGGAAGTGAGGAAGATTGTGAAGTACCTGAGAACTTGCCAGACTACTGCAAGAAGAAAGGACTATTCAGCCGCATGAGGCATCGATCGAAATTGTGAATCTGGACCACGTCGCCCGATTTAGCTCCCATTTGACCGCTACTTGCAAATCCATCTCCAAATTACTGAGACAAAATCAAGAAGTATCTCCAAGAACCTTCAATTCTGATGCCACCAATTGAAGGAGGACCCCTAATCATGTATTTAACCGTGTTAGAAAATTCAATAGGGTGTGCTGGGGCAACATGACGAGTCTGGTCGAAAAGAGCATGCAATATACCACCTTAGCAAAAAGGTACCGACTGTGAAACAAGATATTCACAGCTCGAGAAAGCTTGCTGTGCTTTGGCCTGGGCTGCTCGCCGACTAAGACAGTATATGTTGAATCATACCACTTTATTGACTTCTAAGATGGATTCTATCAAATATCTACTTGAGAAACCTGTTGTCTCCTGAAAGAGTTATCACTGACAATGGTACTAATTTGAACAACAAGATGATTACTGAACTCTGCACGCAGTTCAAAATAAAACACCATAACTCTTCTCCGTATCGGCCAAAGATGAACGGCGCCGTGGAGGCTGCTAATAAGAATATTAAGAAGATTATACAAAAGATGACAGTAACGTACAAAGACTGGCATGAGATGTTACCGTTTGCTCTTCATGGTTATCGCACTTCAGTACGCACTTCGACAGGGGCAACTCCTTTCTCTTTAGTCTATGGAATGGAAGCCGTCTTACCGGTGGAAGTTCAGATTCCCTCTCTAAGAATCATGAAAGAGACAAGCTTAGATGAGGATGAATGGATTCAGACTCGACTCGATCAGATAAATTTGATTGATGAAAAAAGACTCGCGGCTGTTTGTCATGGGCAGATATATCAGAAGCGCATGACCCAGGCATTTAACAAAAGAGTCAAGAGACGGGTGTATCGAATTGGCGACTTGGTGATCAAGCGTATCATTCTACCACAAGGTGATCCCAGAGGCAAATGGACTCCCACATACGAAGGGCCATTTGTAGTTAGGAAGGTATTCTCTGGTGGAGCCATGATACTTGCTACAATGGATGACGAAGAATCCCCGCATCCCGTGAACACGGACATAGTTAAAAAATACTACGCATGTACACCCGGCAAGTCGAAAACCTGAAAAGGCGGCTTGGGCAAAAAGGGGTATCCTGGTGGACTGAAAACCTGAAAAGGCGGTCCAGGCAAAAATTAGGGATTAAAGCGTATGACTATGTCCCGTTCTCGATCAGCTTCACCCAAATCAAAGGGATTAAACAAGCCAATCGCTTTTATCCGACAGCAGGAGATGAGAGGCTTGAAGACATAATGACAGTAGTGGAATTAAAATCGATGGGACTTTTTCTGCATAGCTTTCTCTTTGTTTTCTGGACGGCTTCCTCTTACTAGGATTTATGTCTCCTTGTACTCAAATTGCCTGTTTATAGGCCCTCTTTCAAAATCAATACAATTTTACTTCGAAAAATGCTTTTGTTTTACTTTTTCTGTTTTGTTTGCATAAACGTCCATTGATTTAATTTGAATTGATATATGCATTTGAATATGATCAATGTTTATCAAAAATACATGCCTAAAATAGCAATAGCAATTACTACAAGACTTTAGGATCGAGGAGAAGGTCTAATCATGCTTTCCAATGAATCCCGTTGCTAGTTCTATTCCCCAACAAAAGCCAGTTACTCCCCAAAAGCAATTGGCATTACTAGACAAATTGGTCATCTCTTCCACCCCCAGCCAGGCTCTGTCGAATGTTTCTACCATCAGACAGAAATCACATACCCCAGCTGAGACAGGGTCATCAATACAAATATCTCCAACCAGAAGACTGAGATTTATTTCCTCAGTAGAGTCCCCTGGAAGAACGTTCCAGACGCATAGTGCATTCATTACATCATTTCACATCACATACCTGCATACAATGTTCACATTTATTTCATTCCGCATCATATACATTACACCGTTTCATAGCATGCACATGCATACCATGTTCGCAGGCATAAAGCATCTCATGCACCATGACATTGCATGAAACTAACTTGATCTTTCAGGTTAATTATCCTCCTGATCACATTCAAGATTCGAATACAGCTCTCGGATATAATCCATGTGACAAACTCTGACATTCTCCTAACGATGGCATCTATAAGCCCATCCCAGACATTTATTGCAAATACAACATATACAAATACTATCAGATATAGCCTAGCATGCGGTTCATTCTGATTCAGCTCAACATATAATTCTTTCAACTCAGATGCGATCTAACGTACGATCCATTCCGACCTTCAACAACTCCAATACGGTCTAGCATACGACCCATTTGGACCTTCAAGGCCTCAAATGCTACCTAGCGTACGGTACATTCTGAAGTGTAGTCTGGTGTATGACTACCCCCTTCATCATCAGGTACAGCCTAACGGACGGCTCAGTCTACAACTCAGATACGATCTAGCATACGATCCATTCTGATCCTTCACCCCCAGTAACGATACAGCCTAACGGACGGCTCGTTCCGCAACTCAGATACGATCTAGCGTACGATCCATTCTGATCCTTTATCCCTAGCAGTGTATGACTCATTCGGATTCTTATCTCATTTTGATTTGGCACAACATAATACTCCTCCAACAATACGGTCTAGCGTACGACCCATTCGGATCTTCATTCCTCAGATACTACCTAGCGTACGGTACATCCCGAGGTGTAGTCTAGCGTACGACTACTTTTCGTCAGATACAGCCTAACAGACGGTCCATTCTGCAACTCAGATACGATCTAGCGTATGATCCATTCTGATCTGTTATCCCCAGTGGCGTATGACCCATTCTAACTCCCCAGTGAAGTCGACGGCCTGATGAATGACTCACTATACGGTCTAGCGTATGACCCAGTGACACCCATGACTTCAGATATCTTCTAACGTACGACGTACTCTGAAGCTCTCATCATCAAACTTCCTAGATGGCATCTTTAAACCCATCTCCATCAAGACTAACTAATTGACAAGTGCAAATTTTTGGGGCATCCTAAGTGTTCAATAATCTTCCACCTCCAGACCACGAATGGCGTACATACCATTCTGACTCTCTCGGTTCAAGAATATTGAACAGGGGCAGCTGTCATACCCCAAAATTTGCCCATTAATATTTCAAGACATTTTTCAGGGCACTCCGACTCATTTTTATGACACTGATCTTAAAGGAACAAAGGCCCAGCTCACGAGTGGCCCAATCCAGAAAATGGCCCAAACTGGCCTGCTCGCTAGGCGAGCAAATCCTTCGCCTAGCGAACGTTCGCTGCACGCTCGCCTAGCGAACGTTCGCTGCACGCTCGCCTAGCGAATGTTCGCTACACGCTCGCCTAGCGAAGCTGGCAGATAACAAAAAATTCTGGGCTTCACTCTGAGCCCATTAGGTCATGAAAAAAAGGCATTATAAATACCACAACTCCAGTCAGAAAAAGGGAGAACGAAAAAGGAGAAAGGAGAACCCTAGCAAGCAAACCCTAACACTCACGGGAGGTAAACCCTGAAGGAACTCGGCAGCATCAAGGTTTACATCTGCCCAATTCAATCCGATTTTGCCGATTCAAAGTTGCAATTCAATTGCAAACAGGTTTACATTGCTATTACTGCTTTATGTTCTTAATTCGCATATGGCATTATGATTAAATTTATGAAAATATCTTGAGTTTGGCATATGAATTTTAGTATGTATCTGAATACCTTAAATGATTAACCATATAATTGCTGTAATGAAAGCCATAAGGCATAAAATTGGTTGAAATTGTACTGATATAAAAACCAGAATCCGCAGCCGCTCGCTAGCACATCGCTAAGCGAGCATGCAGCGAGTATTCGCTAAGCCTTCGCTAGGCGAGGCAGGAGCGAACGTGACAGTAGCTGATTTTTCTGTTCTGATTTTTCACTCATGTTTTATCATAGCCATGCATCATTTACCCGACCCTATTTACTGTTGTGATCTTTTTTTATGGTGTAATCCTCGATTGCACCCTGATTTGGTGTTCTGACATGTTTTGTTGAGTTTTGTAAAGGTTCACATACCCCCCAGGAAAAGCTTGCTTGTTAGGTATCCCACTTTATTTGTGGGATACCCTTGTGGAGATTCACCCTGAATTGCTCAATTGATTTTAATGTATTAATTTTATGGCAAAGATACACCCTAAATTGCTTAATGGATCTTAATGTATTAATTTTAATGTGGGGATTCCTCCTAATTACCTAATTGATTGTAAAATACGGCCTTGGAATATGCGATCTTGGACCTCTCTTTGTTGCCCTACGGTATTACGGTATAATGGTCATGTCCTGCGAATGTGGGGATATACTTAGCAAAGACCCTTCGATTAAATCATCATAAAATAAATCATAGTCCCTCGGATGTTGCCTTCGAATATATGATTTTGTCCCGCGATGACCCTTCGGTGTAGCTTACGGTTAAATGATGATCGTCCCTCCGAATGCTAAGGTATCCTTACAACTGTTGCCCTCAATGACCAATCGATGACCCTACGATGACCCTTAAATCCAAAAGGACAAAACTACTTACTTCTCAATAGTAAGGACAGTTTTACCCTCATAAGGATAGGAAATGCCCGTAAAGACCTTGGACAGGTATAACTCTTAATTGCTTATTCACAACCTAAAATATTTTTCACACCCCACACCTTTCAAAACATCTTTTAGAAAATTACCACTTGGTATACATTCATACTAGAATCACTACCGAGTTATATTTTTCTAAACAACTTTCAAAACTAAGTGAGATAACCACTTTGTATACATTCATACAAGAATCATTACAAAGTTAAATTCTCTTTTCAAAACATTTTCTAAACAATTCACAACCACTTTTTTCAGACAAACATAAGTGATCAAGCAATTAAGAGCCCATGGATAACCATGGATACAAAGGGTGCTAACACCTTCCCTTTGTATAATGTACCTCCCGAACCCAAAATCTGATCAAGGTCTTTCCTGTTCTTTTCCACCTTTCCTTATTGGATAAAAGAAAAGTCGGTGGCGACTCTTGCTATCCACGACATTGCGATTAAAAGCAAAACACACTAAGTCAGTTCACCGTATGACAGATGTGTATTTTTAATTCTATGCTAACATATGTTGTGTTAAATCTTAGTCATCTAATGTGGTACTTCTTGACGGATTCCTAGATGAGAGCGACCTTTTTTGCTTTAAGAAGCTTGGCTTGGAATTCTCACATAATACCTTGAGTCACAAGTCTTTTTTAACTATAAACAATAATATTGTTGTCTCTAGTGAACTATATGATAATGTAGATATTAATGTTATAGCATAAAATAAAATGTCATTATGGCATGTTAGGTTAGGACATGCAAATCCTAGAGCCAAACATAGTGTTCTTCAACTATGTAAAATTCCTTTGAATAATAAAGATTCTCATGTGGTTTTAAATTCATGTTGCCTTGGAAAATCTCATAGGTTATATGCTTCATTATCAAACACAACTTATAATGCCTTGTTTGAGCTTTGCACACTTACTTGTTAGAGCCTTCACCACAACCTTGTATTGGTGGCTACTCCTACTATATTGCATTTGTGGATGCTTTTTTTAGGTACACTTGGATATATATGCTCAAACATGGGAGTGATGCCTTCCCAACTTTCAAAATGTTTCAAATTTATGTTTATACACAATTCAATGTCAAGATCAAATTTGTGCAATCTGACTTTGGAGGTGAATTTAGGCTTTCCACCAAGTTCCTGAATGAGCAAGGAATCTTACACATGCTTGCATGTCCTCATACTTCACATTAGAATGGAACTGTGGAGAGAAAGCATGGGCACATTGTGGAAATGGGATTGACATTTCTTGCCCATGCCTCAATGCCAATGACTTATTGGGATCATAGCTTTACTACTGCAATGTACTTAATCAATAAAGTTCCTACAAGTGGTTTATCTAATTATGTATCTCTTGCACAATAAGCAACTAGATTACACTACCATCAAAACCTTTGATTGTGCATGTTTTCCTTTACTCACGCCCTACAATAAACACAAAATTCAATTTAGGAGTACTCAATTCACCTACCTAGGTGTATCTCCTACACACAAGGGTCATAAATGCCTTGATGAACAAGGAAGACTTTTCATCTCAAAGGATGTAGATTTCAATGAAATTTCTTCTCCTTTAAATGTAAAACATCATAATTCAAAACCACTTGTAGTCATGGTAGCTCTCTTGTTTTGGTATCAGCTTCGACTACGCCTAACACAAATACCTTGCCTTCAGTAGGAGTGACTCCTACAAATGTCCTAGGACATACGTCAGCCAACATTTCACCTACTCATAGGTCACCATAACTAATCTCTGCTAGTCCCATGAATCTACTTTCACATATCTCAGACACTCCTATAATTCAACCTATGTCACCAAACATTCCTTCATTTTCAAGTCTTCAAAATCATGTATCAAAATCTTGCAACATCTCTAAGGATGAGGTAGCCACGCATATTGAGATTGAGTCTCAACGCCATCATATGTCTTCATCATCACTCTCACCTTTCATTCATACAGATGCACCTTGGGGACCACTTATAGTGAATGATCGTCCAATGATTATTATAGCTAAATTAGACATTTCTAAACTTAAAGCATTCCTAGCTGACATTGAACCTACAACTGCTAAACATGTACTAGCTCATCCTGAGTGGTTCAGTCTCATGAAAATTGAATATGATTCACTCATCAAAAATGAAACTTGGTCTCTTACCATATTACCACCCCACGGGAAAACTATAGGATACAAGTGGGTATTCAAGGTTAAAGAGAACCCTGATGGCAACATTAACAAGTACAAAGCAAGGCTAGTGG
Source organism: Lathyrus oleraceus (assembly GCF_024323335.1). Classification (NCBI taxonomy): domain Eukaryota; kingdom Viridiplantae; phylum Streptophyta; class Magnoliopsida; order Fabales; family Fabaceae; genus Lathyrus; species Lathyrus oleraceus. Next base: position 491,383,080 of record NC_066582.1, on the reverse strand, counting down.
CTAAAGAAAAATTTGTATAGGTTGAAACAAGCTTCAAGGGCCTAGTATGAAAAGTTACATCAAGCTTTGTTTCTTTTCGGGTTCATTTTTTGTAAATGTGATCCTTCATTTTTCATCTATAGCCATAAAGGTGTAACTCTGTATGCAGTTGTATATGTGGATGATATCCTCATAATTGGTTCATGTCATACTCTCATTCATGACCTCATCAACAAACTTCATGAAAAGTTTGCACTAAAGAAACTTGGGATTCCACAATATTTTCTAGGTATACAAGTGCACTACCAGCAAAATGGATCATTGCTTCTGACCAAAATAAAGTATATAAAAGATCTCCTTGCCAAAGTGAACATGATAGAAGCAAAATGAGTCAGCATTCATATCTTCAACTCAAGCAAACTCAGTAAACATTGCACTTATGTGTTACTAGATCATTTCCTCTACAGGCGAACAATTTGAGCATTCCAATATGTCACTCTTACAAGACCTGACATTGCTTTTTGTGTCAACAGGCCATGCCAATACATATCTAATCCCTTGGAATCACATTGAAGTTTGGTTAAAAGAACTCTGAGGTATCTCAATGGCACTACAACACATGAATTTTTTATTTCACCAGCCAATCCTATAGTTAAACCTTCACTAAAAGCCTATAGTGGCTTTGATTAGGCAAGTGATCCTGATGATAGGCGTTCCACCTCAATTATGTATCTACTTTGGACAAAAATTGATTGCTTGGAGCTCAAAGAAGCAATCTCTTGTGGCCAGATTAAGCATTGAAGTTGAATATCGTGCATTAGCTCATACAATTTCAAAACTTCTTTAGATTGAATAATTGATAAATGAGTTACATGTTAGTTTCCAAATTCCTACTCTTCTATGTGACAATCCCGATGCAGTCATGATGTTCCATAATCCCATCTTGCATTCTGGTACAAAGCACATCAAACTTGATATTCATTTCGTGAGAGAAAGAGTAGTTACACAAACTTTGTGTATCCAACATGTTCCAACACAATTCCAGATTGCAGATGCACTTACAAAACCACTTTCTATGTTGCTTCTCAAAACCTTTAAGGACAAACTCAAGGTTCATCCATTGAAGCTCCTTGAGTTTGAGTAGGAGTAGTAGTGTCTTGATATGGAAGTAAGTAGAAGAGTTGAGTAATTAAGTTTGTTATTGAATTAGTTAGCTTTTGTAACTAACTTGATCCATATTTAAAACTTGTATATAAGGAAAGAATGAGTCTACAATGCATGCATATCATGCTTCATTCTCTTTTTCTCTCCCTTTTTATGCGTTCTTTCTAAAATTTCATCAATGAGGATAATAGTTAATTCACAAATTGTGGGAGGTGAGATCAAGATTAATCAACAATACACCGCTTTAGTTAATAAATAGGCAATAGAATTCGCTTGTATTTTACAAACTTTAAATGAGATAATTTATTTAGAAAGTGAATTTCTCTTTCATTCATAAGGCAAAAAAAAGGTGTTGCACCGCAATGACTACCCTATTCGCACAACAATTTATATTCCCGTACCATATTCTTATCTTAGTAAATATTTTATAAGTTGTTAGTTCAATAATACAAATAATCGATTATGTTTTAATTGAATTCCTGATAGCCGAGTGAAGGATATTCGATTTGGAAACAATAGAATACAACAAAAAAAGAGGCAAATTCTTATTATGTCCATTAAAGTTCAAGAAGATTATGAGAGTATTAAAACCAATCAAAAATATATAACTTAACATCATGGCCTTTAAATTTGATTTTAATATATTGTATAAATTAAATCATATTTGTCAAATGGTAATAAATTTCAATATCTTCCTTCCTTTTGACAAACCATTCACTAAACAAATATTTTTACACATGAATTAGTTAAAAGATGGTCGTTTACAATCAATTGTTAAAAGAGGAATGTATGTCTCTAATCGTTACACATGATAAATATTTATTTGTCTTTCATGTACAAAATAAGAAATCTTGTTTAATGTCTATCAAGCAAAATAAGTTTTATATATATCATGTTGTGTAATTTATTTTGCTTAGTTACATATTAACTTAACTTTATCCAAAACAAAACAACAGTTTAATCAAATTTGTTCATGCAAATAAAACTAATCTTGACCTCAAATAGTAATGCTGAAGAAACATAAAACCACAGCTTGATACAAATACATAAATGCAACAACAAAAAAATCACTTTTAAGCACCAGCTGCCAATCTTGCATTAGCATTTATTTTGCTTAGGAAGATATTATTTTAACACACCAAATAGAACGCATTACCAATTTCTTAAACTTTTCTCACCCTCAACCAAGGGAGACATTAGCTTTTTGCACCTTCAAGAAGGCCTTAGACCCATTAAGAGTTGCATCAACTCTCCCATTTGAGAGTGGTAACTTCTTCTTCCAACAGCTATCACCTAACCTGAAAATAGCCACAGAACAAAAGCAATCTTCCAGACAAGATTTCCTACATTGTTCTTCAGTAAAAGGCCTTTGAAGCACATAATCTGATAGAGGCCAATCAGTATCAATCAAAATATCAAAGTCATAGAGATTGTTTCGTTTTTTACTTACTTCATCTTCTACACATCCTTGTATGAAATCTGGCTTACAGCTACCATATGGATCATTAGGATCAACCAGTGAGTAACTTTTTGGACACTGACATGTTGGTCTCTTATCATCTCCCAAAGTGCAGAAGCTATTGTATCCACAAACACCACTACCAGAACTGACAGTATAAAGACATATATTATCAGGTTTGGACCATACTATGGTCCAACCTTCACTCTTAGTTGAACTCTTTGGATGCTTGTAAAGTGTGAGCACTCCATCAAAATTAAGAGTTGCTCTAAGATAAAAATCTGCGGTAGAGACTTTACTCTCTTCTCCTGACACACTGTATTTCTCATTGTTCTCTCCCAAGACATACAAGTGCCCTGATGTGTCAAAAACCAGTTGAGTTCCAGCACTTGATTTACTGGATCCGACAGTTTGACTTTCATAGTAGTTTTCATTAACATAACCAGATGGTAAATTAACAGAATGCATAACAAGATTACCGTCACTTTGTAAAAGGAGCTCGAACCTTCCTTTACTGAAATCTGTCTCTTTAAGCCTTGAAGAAAGCTTTCTTCCTTTTTCAACAACCTGAGAAGGCAACAAGGTGTCACTGGGAAACTCGAAAGTTTCCCAAAGACCGTTGAAATGTCCATCCTCGAGCACAAAGTTGCCGGTGTCATTGAACACGCCGCGAGAAACTGCACCGTTGAGTCCCTCGGTACTCCATAACCTGACACCATTTGGAGAAGTTAGCACCAACCCATCTTTGGCAGTGAGTTGCACTTTTGACCCTTTTGGTGCAGGACTGTCTCCATTAGCATACCACACAATAGTTTTCTCAGAAATTTTTGCATACCAAATGGAAAGCAAAAAAAGATTAGTGTCTTTAAGTGGAAGAAAACCAAAGGCAAAGTCACCAGAAGGTGAAAACAACCCGAGAGAGGTGTTGGTTCCTGCAGTAAAAGAATCACCAATGGCTATGGTACTTTTGGTTTGTGCTGCAACACTGATGGATTGCAAAATCAGTGAGTAGAGGAGAAAGGGAAGCAGAGAGAAAGCCATATTTAGATTATAGAATCAATTCGGAGACATGTTAAAGCACTTATTCAATAGATATTTTGTATCCATTAAAATCAAAGCACTTATAGTCAACAGAGATTTTGTGTCCATTCATATTGAAGCACTTATAGTCAAAGTGCTTGAATTTTGTATCCAATTAATACTCTTTGTGCAGATTTAGTCAACTCATTACTAAATTAACACACAAGTTGGTTTAACTTTGGAGAAAACAAAAATTTGGTAACACCTCCCTTTTTCATAGAGAATAAAGAAAATTTACGTGATAAACTTCATTTGGGTAACAGCTTGCATAATCTCCACAAGAAAATAACAGATTCGTTATTCCAAATTCACCATTTCCAAGCTATTGGTCTTCACATGCTTTAAATTACTAATAATACCCTTTGGGGTAAGTGAAGCACAACTTGAACATTCAAAGTGACTGAAGCCTAAGCACTAAAATTAGCATTTGAATTTAATTGTACACTATCAAATTTTCATTTTGAAATTGACAATGTAATATCTTCGTTAAGAATCTCAATTGAATATATGTTTATAAATAGATTTTTTTATAAGGTTGAGATTAGTGAAACCACAATTCTAATAATCTTTAAAGAATTTGATTCTATTAATGAAATTAGACCTAGTATTTTCTATTACTTTTTGCACAAGGGAGAACTTGTCTAAATCAAAGTGATTAACTAAAAGAGAAGAGAAGTATACTTACAACTTTCAATTATATTAATAAACAATAGAGGAAGAAAAAAAATATAATAAGACTTTAATCATTTCAATGAGTTTTTTTTTTAAATAATCAACTATTTCAAAAATAATTTCAAAATAATAAAAATTTTAATTTTTTTTCTCCAAAATAACCACATTTAAAAGAGGATGTGTCAGATGAACCAATACCTCTGACGCCTGCATGGTGCCTTAAGTGGAGGCGTCAATGTCTCTGGCGCCTGCATGTTGACAAATTGAGCGTCTAGCCTTTTGGCGTATGCATTTTATGCCTTCTCTGTATAAATATCATGCCTTGGATGCAATATTTTCACACAAAATCATCCCCTACTACCATATTTTCTCTAATTCAACTCCACTCTCCTTCAAGTTTTTGTATTTTAATCATGTCTGCATACACTCAGAAGCGAAATACCGATGTAATATTTTCTGCCATTGCGGCTCCAATACAGATTCGTCTCTGGAACACAGATACGTTTGAACATCTTAATCGGACGTTGTATAGTTGGTTAGATGGAGAAATTGGAGATGGCGAAAGGATTAGAAGAATACAATGGCTTGTGTCCACGTTCAACCAAAATGGATAAGTGCGTGAATGAGTGGATATTAAGACCAACCAAGACGCTCGTAGGATGATGCATTACATGTTAAAAATTGTTTTGATGGTTGTAATCGCATAATTCTTGTATTCTAGTTGTTTTAATTGTTTGTGTTATTGTTTATGTAATGGTATTTTTGTCACATACGCCTAATATGAAATAAATTTAGTTTTTCATATATTGCAAATAGAGGTACATGCGAATTTATCTGGTTGTGTTCGTTCCAACACTAGGACAGTTATCACGATTGTGACCTGACTGACGGCATGAACTACATAATCTAATCATTTAACTTCGTTGTGTCAGATGATGTTCCCTTGATATTATGGCCAGTAATCCTCTTTTGCCACTATGGGAGAACTAATTTTATAAATATTTGATAGACCGGTGACTTTGTAAACTTCAAATAGCAAGTAGGATGGATCCCTTCGAACCTTTGAGCATGCCGCAATGACTTGGGAGTAAGGCGTATGAAAGGTTTGGAACTTTCCGCAATCGCACCGACCTCTATCTAGTTCGACTCTGTATTGTCCCATCGGCATGCCCTCATTGTGATCCATGTACTCGGCAACACTATATCAACCTTTAGTGCGGTCAAACACCGTGACTACATATGTGTTTGCTTTGGCAGCTTCATGTCTAATGAATTTTATTGAAGCATCACTGAACAATTGCCCAGATTGCAACACTGAACTCCATTTGGAACGTCTGCTCTCAAATAGCACCCCTAGGCTGAAATATGTTGCCTGCACCAAAGCAGTTATAGGTAGGTTACAGATGCCTTTGAAGACAGAGTTCATTGATTCCACAAGATTTGTTGTCATGTGGCCCCAACGTTGATCGTTGTCGTATGCCCTAGTCCACTTCTCACAAGGAATATTATTGATCCATCGTACTGCATCTTCGTTTGACAACCTTATTTCTTTGTGGTAGTGTTTGAAAGAAGGTTCTGATAATGTGTAACCTGCATTGCCAACCTTCTTCCGCAAAGTCTTATCTTTGATTTCCCGCATGAAATTCTGAGCAATATGTCTAATACATAAGACATGCGTCGAATGAGGATTTTGTCAGTCATTATCAATGTTATTATATGCACTGATGATTGAAAGGTGTCTATTGGAGATCAAACATAAGTTACGTTGAGGTGCAATCGGAGATCAATCAGAGATTTCTTAGGAAAAAACTTCATCCCTCAGCAGTCTCCCCTTCAACTAGGGCAAATGCGATTGGAAAAATGTTGTTGTTGTCATCTTGTGCCATTGCCATCAGTAACGTTCCTTTGTATTTATCGTACAACCATGTACCATCAATTTGTATAATTGGTTTACAGAAAGAAAAGCCTATGATGCATGGTTGATACGCCCAGAAGAGACGGTGGAATATTCTATTTCCAACAGCACACGTCCCGTCTGGTGTATACACGAACAACGTTTTCAACTTGACAATAGTTCCTGAAGCATATTGTTTTAGAGCCAACAGGTATTTTGAAGTTGTTTGTAAGACTCCTCCCAATTTCCAAACACTTTTTCAACAACTTTTGTCCTAGCTATCCATACCTTCTTATATGATGGAGTGTACTCGTACTCTGCCCTAATATGCGAGATTATTGTACTCACCTTTAACGATGGATTGTCTCCAATGACAGACAATATTTCGTCGCATATTAGTTGAGAGCTTAATTTTCGATGATCCTGCATTAGGTTTGTCAGCGTGCATGTGTGATTTGGACCCATGGATCAAATCTCCCAAGACTCGTTTCTTTTCCGGTACGAAGATGACAACCTAAAAAGGCAGTGCTCATTCGAACAATAAATTTTGTACCTCAATGCATTAGTTCTATCAACTCTGAAATCAGCTGATAGTTGCATGTGAAATTTTTTAATGGCTTTTACACATTCCTCTTTTATGCGAAATATGTCTTCTTGTTTCAAAGATCCTTGCATTTGCACATAAGGATTGTACCATATATCTGATGAAGGTTCATCGGAACCCAAATTCAACCTTGTCATGTGTTGGGGTGGACAATATACATGACTAGCCGGTATTGGCTCCTCTTCTTCATCAGCATTCACCATTGAATCAACCATGATCTCGGCTTCTTCTTCGTCGTCATTTGGAACATTCACATCAGCTTGTTCGTCATCAGTTTCACAAAACACTTGTGACTGATCAATGAACTGAAACACTTGTTGTTGATGTGGTAATATATATAACTCTATATCATTGTACCCAGATTGTTCGTGACTGACAAACATATGCTGAACATCGTCATCATCTCAAATCTTCTTCTGATAAAACTTCACCTGGTTTTCTGTAAACCAAATCGGATTTTTATAGATGATTTGGCCCACATTACTGCACTGCAATTTCTTTTCTATTCTTTGTTTCAGATGTGAAAAATTCGATCGTCGATTTATTGTAAGCCGAGTTACCTCTGTGTTGCGAAAACAAAAACCAAATAATTAATGATCAAATATTTCACCTTCGATATGGGCATTGATCATGTAATATTATGAGGAAGACATTTTTTTAAAATCTAAGTTTCTTTTCTATACTGAAATTAAATGCATTGCTAAGTTGTTCATCTGCACAAACTTAAATAACATAAACGTTGAATGCATTGATCACTCGGTTCGTCTGCACAGTGACAAGAATGACAAGAACACACATGCGCCTAAGGAATCTCTGTGGCAAGGAATCTCACAAGAGGATCTTTTTCCTAATAGTCCAAACAGGCGCCTACTCCCTAGGCGCATAAAGCAAGATAGGTGCCAAGAGGAAGGGCACCCCTTCTATACAAGTACTCTTAGGCGCCAAGAGGAAGGGCGCCTCTTCCTTGCATGTGAATATTCACATGCATGCGCCTAAGACTATGACTACTCTACTTTTGTCATTGCATGCAACCAATCACATGCTTCGTAGGTTGCAAACCTAGTAACTCACTCATCTATAAATAGGCTTCAAATCACAATATCAAATCATCTCCAACATTACTCATCTATACTATTTCTTTACCACACCATTTCTCTGTCACACTCAAGCTCTGCAATATTAAATTATGTCTTTGTTGACTATGGGTGATGAACATAGAGGAACACTCGAGAATATCTCGACATTTGTATGTTATCACTCTCTTTTTACTTATTCCATTTTTAAGTCGTATACCTATGTTATCTATGTTTGTATTATATATTACTTCTTCTTATATATTTCTTACTTATGTGTTATTAGGATCCAAAGCGTTTTTGATACCGTGTACATGAATATGTACGCCACGATCCTTTGATAGAACCATATATTAGAGGATGTGGATTTGGAAATCTCCTCAACATTGTCTCGTACTCGGTGGATTACAAGTTCATTCTTGCTTTGTTGGAAAGGTGGAGACCCGAGACCCACACATTTCACCTTCTTATTGGTGAGTGTGCCGTCACACTTGAGGACGTATACATGTTGTTGGGTCTCTGTATAGATGGAAAGGTCATGAATGGTAGAGTTACCCAAGACAATTCTATCTGCAACGAATTATTGGGTGCCCCTTTGTGCGACGACCAAACTGAGGGAGAGTCATCCGGTCAAGCAAGAGGGCAATGTATAAATTTAAAATACCTTAAATAATATTATGCGAGTATAATATTGTCCGAAGAATCAACCGAATACGAGAAAATAATTAAAGCTCGGTGTTATATTATGATTTTATTTGATAATTTTTTATTTCCAGAAAGTACATGTAATTCAGTAAATATTATGTATTTACCTTTGTTACGCAACATTAATAAGGTAAGCACATATAGTTAGGGTTCAATCGTGTTGACCCATCTATATAGTGCAATGTGTAAAACTACAAAAAAGAATACTTATACGTTTTTTTCATGTGCGTATTTGCTACAAGCACGGGGTTGGTCAAGAATGTTGTCACTCGCCCCGATAAACGAGAACCCATTCATGTTCCCGTTTGCAACAAAGTAAGTCTAACACTTTACCATTTAATTAATTATATTTTATATTATAAATAATATTTTTCACTTTTTTTATCTAAGGTGGTCAGTAAGGGGGATGAACTACAATAGGTGTTTGAAACACGCTATTATAGTCAATCGCAATCTATTGGACCACATTGGATCTGACGATGTAATACTCCTACACAATTATATTTTAATTTAAAAATACTTATCAAATTATTTATCGTCTAATCGTTTCGTATTGTTTTACAGTTTATCTGGAGGCCATATCTGGGTTTTGATCATGATGTGAACCATGACGATGTTGCAGTTTGGACAACAAAGACACTGATTATCCGGTTCACTACAGTGGAAATGCACCAGAGTGACCGGGTCAAATTGCAGTTCGACACACGACAACAGATTTCAGAACCTCCCACGTGTTTGGGGAATTGGCACCAAAAAAGATTGATACACAGTGGGATTATTCAAACTAGAGAGACTTTGCAAAAGAGATGTGTCGTCAATGGAGGAATCAACGACAACACATCTTAAACGAACCAGTCATCCATGGTGCAAGACCAACTCAACAATATATGACATGGTTTAGGCCGGTAACAACTCAACAATTTGTATCTGAGCCGCGATATTTGATGGATCCACGCCAACTAGCTTCGTCATCGTACGCCCCACAACAATTCCCCGCCCAACACCAATGTAAAACCACTCAAATCCAACAACCAACCTCACAACATCAACCTACAACATACACACAACAACCAAACACCCAACCTCACAACCCGTTCATGTCATCCACCCAAGAACCAACCACCCAACGTCGCAATCCATTTATGCCATCCACACAACCACAAAACTAAGAATCAAACCCTACCCACCAACAACCATTCGCTGAAACCACAACTGTCTATAGCTCAGATGACTCATATATGGGTCACTTCATCGTAGCTCCCCCACCAATGACCACTCAAATATCTTATCACCAAAACACACAATCATTGTTTAACTATAGTATGCCCCACGAACCATTGCTTCGTTTCCAAAACGATTCAATGTCCCAATTTGAGCAACTATACCGTCCCTAATCCACCCAACCCCATCGACCTAACTACGATGACATGGGCACCAAACTCCATTACGGAAGCGTTGTTGGCCAGAGCCCCTCCGGATATTGGGAACAAATGATGACACATCTGTCAAATACCACTGAAACTTCCGCCAGACCTTCACACCAGCTGTCATACCCCAAAAATTACCCATCATTTTTCCTAAAAAAAAAAAAAAAAAAAAAAAAAAAAAAAAAAAAAAAAAAACGAAAAAAAAAAGAGAATTTTTTTTTAATTAATTAATTAATTAAAATTAAATAATTAAAATAAATAAATAAATAAAATATAACAAATTATTTTAGACTTGGGTCTCCCTCATTCCAAGCCCATTACCCACGAAATTAGTCTATAAATACTGAAGTTTCAGTAGGGGGAGTGACACTTGGAGAGACTTGGAGTTTACACTGGGAGATTCACTGGAGAAAGAAGGAAGAGAAGCAAAACACTCTGAGGTTTCCTTGGAACAAAACCTTGAGGAAAAAGAAAGAAAGAGAACAGAGAAGGACGGATAGAAACTTTGGCATAGGAACCCTGCCTACCCGGAGAATTCAGAGTAAAGAAACCCTGAAGGCAGCCCATCTGCACCGAAGCCATCGCCGTCCAATTCCCGCTGCCTAACTTATTCCGATACTACAAGTGGTCAATCCCTTCAACCTTGAATTGGCAAACAGGTTTTGCGGTATCTATTGTTTATACTTTCAATTGGCCATATCTACATATATAATGCATCATGATTAAATGTTGATATATAATTTGCTTTCGTATGGGAATTTAAATATGCCTGAATACCCTGAATGTTTGACCATGTTATTCCTGTGATAAAATGCCATAAAATTCAAAGTTCCTAACATGGGGCTGTTTTCAAATTCAAAATCCGTGGCCTTCGCTAGGCGAGGCAGAGGCGAACGAGACAGTAGCTGACTTTTCTATTCTTTTTTTTATGTTTTATCATAGCCATGCATTATTCATCCTATCCTATTTATTGTTGTGATATTTCTCCGGTGTAATCTTCGATTGCACCCTGATTTGGTGTTCTGACATGTTTCTTTTTTTGAGTTTCGTAAAGGTTCACATATCCCAGGAAAAGGTTATTGGCTAGGTATTCCACTTTATTTGTGGGATACCCTTGTGGAGTTTCACCCTAAATTAATTTTTAATGTATTAATTTCTAATGTATTAATTTTTTAATATATTATTTTTAATAATTTTAATGTGGAGTTTCATCCTAATTATATAATTAATTGTAAAACTTTGCCTTTGAATAAGTGATCTTGGACCTCTCTTTGTTGCCTTACGATTACGATATTACGGTCATGTCCCGCGAACGTGGGGATACCCTTAGCAAAGACCCTTCGGTTAAATCATCATAAAATAAATTATAGTCCCTCGGATGTTGCCTTCGAATATACAACTTTGTCCCTCGATGACCCTCTGATGTTGCCTACGGTTAAAAGATGATAGTCCCTTCGAATGCTAAGGTATCCTCGTAACTGTTGCCTTCAATGACCAATCGATGACCCTACGATGACCCTTTTACATCCAAAGGATAAAACTACTTATTTCTCAATAATAAGGACAGTTTTACCCTCATAAGGATAGGAAATACTCATAAAGACCTTGGGTCGGTATAACTCTTAATTGCTGGCTCACAACCTAAAACATTTTTTCACACCTCACACCTTTCAAAATACCTTCAGAAAATCACCACTTGGTATACATTCATACTAGAATCATTACCGAGTTATATTTTTCTAAACAATTTTCAAAACTAAACGAGATAATCACTTTGTATACATTCATACAAGAATCATTACAAAGTTAAATTCTCTTTTCAAAACAATTTTTCTAAACAATTCACAAACACTTTTTTCAGACAAAAATAATATAAGTGATCGAGCAATTAAGAGCCCATGGATAACCATGGATACAAAGGGTGCTAACACCTTCCCTTTGTATAATGTACCTCCCGAACCCAAAATCTAAATTAAGGTTTTTCCTGTTCTTTTCCACCTTTCCTTATTGGATAAAAGAAAAGTCGGTGGCGACTCTTGCTAACCGCGACATTGCGATTAAAACCACAAAAAAGTCCAGTTCACCGTATGACAGAACTGGCGACTCTGCTGGGGACCCTAAATATTTAAAAAGAGAGGTTACCTTAAAAACAAGATCACTTATTCAATTTGTCTGATTTATTTTTAAGGGATTGCTTGGGTATGTTATGCTTGAGTGAAAGATCCTACACCCGGATCTAGTGTACCTTAGGTAAGTAGCAAGAGATTATCGCGACTGTCCGGCGTATACTGGAATGGTCAAAATGATGGCTACGGTTAATGTGGCACTTTGGATGTCCTGATGTTCCTCATGTTAGTTGAGGAAATATTTGGCATTCGCGTGGTGTCATAAAAGCATTAACCAGACCTTTAGAACCCTAATTGACTCATCCTGGCCATTAGAAAGTAGTGAGATAACTGGCTTCGGTTCCGACTGGAGTTGGTTGAGACTCGATACTACACTCTTTGAGATTGGACTTTAGGGAAGCTTCGGTCAACCACTTGGTGTTGCACTGAAGTGGACTTAAGGAAAGGTCAATGATTTGAGATCCTTCTAGAACCCGGTTACTATTCTAAGACAGGTTGAACCAACCAAACTTCAGTGGGGAGGGTATTTACCTATGGAACTCACGCAAGCCTTAAAACCTAGGAATGATTGTTGTGTGACTTGCTTGTGCTTGTTATTTATCTAACAACATGACATCATAACAACATAACATCATAACATCATGGCATTGTACTAACCATTTCAAGGATTTAGGGATTTAACTCTGCTAAAAAAAAAACAGAAAAAACAAAAACAAAAGCAAAAACAAAAGAGAAAAGAAAAAAAAGCTCTTTTTGTTAGTTTATGCAAAGTTAAATCCCGAAAGTCCTTGAAAACCTTTCATACATTGCATTGCATCGCATAACAGGTATTCTAAAGGATCAGTGTTCTCACGATTTTCCAATCAAACAGATTCCAGCAGATTCAAACAGATTGAACAATGGCTCTCGAACAAACTGTCAAAGATCTCCAGGCCCAGAATGCTCAATTCCAGGAAATGATGCTGAGCTTATCTAAGGGGCAGGAAGAACTGAAAGCTCTTTTGATGGAGAAGAAGAAGGACCAGAAGCCTGTGGGTTACATCAACCCGGGGAGAAGGCTTAAGGGACAGGTTACAGGAGTCAAGATTAGAATTCCGAAGGATTCAGAAGAAGAGACCGAGAATGATTCGGAAGATGAGAATCCTAATCTCGTCAATTCCGAGGACGACGATGAAGATTATGAACATGAACAGTACTCTCCGAAGGATGATAAGTACAAGTTGCTGGAAGAACGTATGCTAGCTATGGAGGGGCAGAAAGTGCCCGGTCTGGATTTCGAAAACTTGGGTCTGGTCTCTGATGTGGTCATTCCCCGCAAATTCAAGGTTCCCATTTTCACTAAGTATGATGGTGCCTCTTGTCCTCAGATGCATCTAAGGGCTTATGTGAGAAAGATTCAGCCGCACACTACTGATAAGAAACTGTGGATCCATTTCTTCCAAGAGAGTCTGTCTGGCACACAGTTAGAGTGGTATTATCAGCTTGAGAGCTCTAACATCCGCACATGGACTGATTTAGCAACAGCTTTCTACAAGCACTACCAGTATAATTCTGAGTTAGCGCCTACTCGGCTACAGCTACAAAATATGACTATGGGCTCTAAAGAAAGTTTCAAAGAATATGCTCAAAAGTGGAGAGATTTGGCTGGCAGAGTCAAACCCCCTATGACTGATCGAGAGTTAGTGGACATGTTCATGGGTACACTGACTGGCCCATTCTACAGCCATCTACTGGGAAGTTCCTCGTCAGGTTTCACTGAACTTATCTTGACAGGTGAACGGGTTGAAAGCGGCATTCGAAGTGGAAAGATACAGGCAGCTACTTCTGCAAGCACCAAAAAGTCCTATCAGGGAAAGAATGAATCAAATGCTGTGTACAGTGAGAGGAAGCATAACAAGAAGAATCGTGACCATACTATTGGGGCAGTTACAATTGCCGCACCGCCATCTCAGAACTTCCAACACAGACAAGACAGGTCGAGAAGACAGTTTACCAAGATCAATATGACTTTAACCCAAGCACTGCAGAGTATGTTAAAGGCCAATTTGATTACCCTCAGAGACCCTCCTGCAAATCCCAACACTACTTCTCCTCGTTATAATCCCAACGCCAGGTGTGCCTATCACTCCGATAGCCCCGGGCATGATACGAATGATTGCTGGTTGTTGAAGAACAAGATTCAGGATATGATCGACGCTGGAGAAATTGAATTTGATCCTCCGGCGACCCCCAATGTCATCACAGCACCTATGCCTAATCATGACCAGAATGTTAATGTTGTGGACGACAATTCTCACGTTACTGACGTTGCTGATTTAGCATCTCCTCTCCTGATCGTTAAGAAGAATTTATTGCAAGCTGGTTTATTTCCAGGTTGTGCTGAAGATTGCGATCTCTGTGTACTCCGACCCAATGATTGTTTGAAGTTGAAGAACGGCATTCAACGGCTGATGGATGATCGTCCAATTCTATTTGAAAGGGTTCCTAAGGTGGACAACTCTATTGAAGAGGTATCTGTGATTGCTAGGTCCAAAGCTCCAGTGAAGATTACCGCTACTAGAGTGCCTGTGAAGATTACCGCTGAGCCCAAAGTGGCTCCCCTGATTATTACCGCACCTGGCCCCGTGCCATATTCCTCCAGCAAAGCTATTCCGTGGAACTATGGAGGCGACGTTTACATCCATGGCATAAAGCAAGTTGGTAGTTCTGCTAATCCTAATGATATTGTGGGGACTAGTAAAGTTACTCGAAGTGGAAGGATCTACTCCCCAGAAATCTCACCTCCCGCTCCCGAAATTCGAGGAAAAAGACCAGTCAATCCTCCTCAGTCAGAGACATCGGTCGAAGTTACTTCTGAAGATGTTGCCAAACAGGAAATGGAAGAGATGCTGAAAATCATCCGTAAGAGCGATTTTGATGTAGTGGAACAATTGGGGCATACTCCGTCTAAAATCTCAATGTTGTCTTTATTGTTATCTTCTGAATCCCATGCCAATGCATTGATGAAATTCTTGAAGACCGCTCATGTGCCTCAAGAAACATCCGTCGATCAATTCGAACATTATGTTGCTAATTTGACTGTTGACAATGGCCTAGGCTTTTCCGATGCTGACCTGACGCCAGCAGGAAAGAATCACAATAAAGCTCTGCATATCTCCATCGAGTGTGAGGGGATCACCCTGGCTCACGTGTTGATCGACAACGGCTCTTCCTTGAATGTGCTCCCGAAAGCTGTACTCGATAAATTTGACTACAAAGGCATTGAACTGAAACCTAGTGATGTTGTGGTGCGTGCTTACGATGGTGCGAAGAGTGTTGTCTATGGTGAAGTGGTTCTCCCTATCAAGATAGGACCTCAAGTCTTCAACACTACCTTTCACGTGATGGACATTCGTCCCGCCTACTCCTGCTTGTTGGGGCGCCCTTGGATCCATGGGGCAGGTGCGGTAGCTTCGTCGCTTCATCAAAAGCTGAAGTATCCAATAGCAGGCATGGTTGTCACTGTATGTGGAGAAGAAGAGTATATTGTCAGTAGTGTGCAAGCCTTCAAATACGTCGAGATGGATGGTGAATTCTTTGAGACTCCTTCTCAGTCATTTGAAGTGGTTCCTCCACCCAGTCCTGTCCTTAAGCCAACTCCCCTTGTGCCCAAGGTTGTTCGTGCTCCCCCTGTCATGATCTCTCTGAAAGATGCTCAAGCCGCGATTGAAAATGGTGATCGTGCTGGTTGGGGTCAACTGATCAATGTACCGTACAAGTCTGATAAAGCTGGCCTGGGGTTTAACTCTGGAAAGATAGTCAAAAATCAGATTAATGCTATGGAAGATGCTGATAGTGATTGCGACTTGGATAGCTGGATTTTCCCAACAATTGGTGACGGACTCAACAATTGGAAGACTGAAGACATTATCCCGATTTCCTTTAGTCAGGAGTAATTGTTATTGTTTATTCTAGAATTGCAAATTTTAATTTTCTTTTACAATCAAACTTCTTAAAGCATTGTGTCTATGCCCGAGGCACAATGGCTAATTTGTTAGGGGTTTGTCATTTTCATAAGCATATTCATATTCAATAGATCAATGGACTTTTTGCATTCAAATATTGCGCTCTTTATCTTTCCTGTCATTTTTCAAACAAGCTATGTTTCTTGCACACACTCACGTAACAATTTGCCGATCCATATCCACTCTGGATCCTGTTGGTAATGACTCTGCTACTGTTCATTATGACTTTGAAAATCCGATCTACCAAACCGAGGATGGAAGCGAGGAAGATTGTGAAGTCCCTGGAGAACTTGCCCGACTACTGCAAGAAGAAAAGACTATACAGCCGCATGAGGAATCAATTGAAATTGTAAATCTGGGTACTGAAATAAACAAGAAAGAAGTCAGAGGTTTCTTGGGGCACTCGAATTACATTGCCCGATTCATTCCACACTTGACTGCTACCTGCAAACCCATCTTCAAATTACTGAGACAAAATCAAGAGATGGTATGGAATGATGAATGCCAAGAAGCTTATGACAAAATCAGGAAATATCGCCAAGAACCTCCAGTTCCGATGCCACCAGTTGAAGGAAGACCTTTAATTACGTATTTGACCGTGTTAGAAAATTCAATGAGGTGTGTTGGGGCAACATGACGAGTCTGGTCGAAAAGAGCATGCCATATACTGCCTTAGCAAAAGGTACCGACTGTGAAACAAGATACTCACAGCCCGAGAAAGCTTGCTGTGCTTTGGCCTGGGTTGCTCGCCGACTAAGACAGTATATGTTGAATCATACCACCTTATTGACTTCTAAGATGGATTCTATCAAATACCTATTTGAGAAACCTGCTGTCTCCTGAAAGAGTTATCACTGACAATGGTACTAATTTGAACAACAAGATGATTACTGAACTCTGCACGCAGTTCAAAATAAAACACCATAACTCTTCTCCGTACCGGCCAAAGATGAACGGCGCTGTAGAAGCGGCTAACAATATTAAGAAGATTATACAAAAGATGACGGTAACATACAAAGACTGGCATGAGATGTTACCATTTGCTCTTCATGGTTATCGTACTTCGGTACGAACTTCGACAGGGGCAACTCCGTTCTCTTTAGTCTATGGAATGGAAGCCATCTTACTAGTGGAAGTTCAGATTCCCTCTCTAAGAATCATGAAAGAGGCGGGCTTAGATGAAGATGAATGGATTCAGACTCGACTCGATCAGATAAATTTGATGGATGAGAAGAGACTTGCGGCTGTATGTCACGGGCAGATATATCAGAAGCGCATGACCAGGGCATTCAACAAAAAGGTCAAGAGACAAGTGTATCAAATTGGCGACTTGGTAATCAAACGCATCATCCTACCACAAACTGACCCCAGAGGCAAATGGACTCCCACATACGAAGGGCCATTTGTAGTTAAGAAGGTATTCTCAAGTGGAGCCATGATACTCGCTACAATGGATGGTGAAGACTTCCCACATCCCGTGAACGCGGACATAGTTAAAAAATACTACGCATAAAAGAGACCCGCTAGATCGACGTATCTAGGCAAAAGTAAGGGCATCCCGGCGAACCAAAAGGGTTCGGGAAAAAATTAGGGATATATAAAAAAATGTACACCCGGCAAGTCGAAAACCTGAAAAGGCGGCTTGGGCAAAAAAGGGTATCCTGGTGGACTGAAAACCTGAAAAGGCGGTCCAGGCAAAAATTAGGGATTAAAGCGTATGACTATGTCCCGTTCTCAGTCAACTTTCATCCAAGTTCGAGGGACTGACCAAGCCAATCACTTCTATCCGACAGCAAGGGATGAGATGCTCGAAGACATAATGACAGTAGTAGGCTTAAAATCAATAGGACTTCTTCCACATAGCTTTCTCTTTGTTTTCGACAATTTCCTCTTACTAGGATTTCTGTCTCCTTGTACACAAATTGCCTGTTTATAGGCCTCCTTTCAAAATCAATACAACCCTCTTTCAAAAAAAAGATGCTTTTGTTTTTACTTTTCTGTTTTGGTTGCGTAAATGTCCATTGATTTAATTTGAATTAATATGTGCATTTGAATATGACTGATGTTTACCAAAATACATGCATAGAATAGCAATAGCAATTACTACCCGACTTCAGGATCAGGAAAAGGTCTAATCATGCTTCCAATGAATCCGCTACCAATTCTCTTCCCCAGCAAGCCTGTTTTTTTTTTCCTCAGAAAATGGCAGTATCCCCAGGCACAGCCAGTTACTCCCCAACAGAGGTCGGCGTCACCAGACAGATTGATCATCTCATCCATCCCCAGCCAGGCTCTGTTGAATATTTCCACCATCAGACAGAAATCAAGCATCCCCAGCCGAGAAAGGGTCATCGACACAAATATCTCCAATCAGTAGATGGGGATTTATTTTCCCCAGTAGAGTCCCCAAGCAGAACTTCTCATACGCATAACTCATTCATTACATCATTTCACAGCATACGCATGCATACAACATTCGCATTTATTTTAGCATAACACGAAACATCTCATGCATCATGACATAGCATGAAGCTAACTTTTTCTTTGCAGGTTAATTATCCTCCTGATATAGTCAAAGTAGAAGGTTCATTCAGACAGACACCTTTATCAATCACATTCAAGATTCAGATACATATTTCAAATACAGTTCATGGGAACATTCATTCTGACAACACTTCGATATCCTCCTAACGATGGCATCTCTAAGCCCATCCCAGACATTTATTGCAAGTACAACATATACAGGTTATCAGATACAGCCTAACGTACGGTTCATTCTGATTCAGCCCAACATATGACTTCTTCAGCAACTCCAATGCGGTCTAACGTACGACCCATTTGGACCTTCAAATCCTCAGATGCTGCCTAGCGTACGGTACATTCAGGGGTGTAGTCTAGCGTACGACTACTTTCTTTTTCAGATGCAGCCTAACAGACGACTCATTCTACAACTCGGATACGATCTAACGTACGATCCATTCTGAACTTCAACAACCCCAACGCGGTCTAACGTACGACCCGTTTGGATCTTACAACCCTCAGATGCTACCTAACGTACGGTACATTTCTGAAGTGTAGTCTGGCGTACGACTACCGCTTTCATCATCAGATGCGGCCTAACAGACGACTCATTCTGCGACGGTCTAACGTACGACCCGTTCGGATGTCCATCCCCTCAGATGCTACCTAACATACGGTACATTTCTGAAGTGTAGTCTAACGTACGACTACCCTTTCATCATCAGATCCTACCTAACATACGGTACATTTCTGAAGTGTAGTCTAACGTACGACTACCCCTTTCGTCATCAGATTCAGCCTAACGTACGGCTCATTCTGCAACTCAGATACGATCTAGCGTATGGTCCATTCTGATCCTTTATCCCCAACAGCATATGACACACTCCGACTCCCCAGCGAAGTCGGCAGCCTAATGGATGACTCATTATACGGTCTAACGTACGACCCAGTGTGGCACCCATGTCTTCAAATTGGCCTAATATACGGCGCGATCTGAAGCTTTCGTCATCAAACCTCCCGGATGGCATCTTTAAGCCCATCTCCATCAAGACCAACTGTCGATTCTCAAGTGCAAATTTTTGGGGCATTCTAGTGTTCAATAATCTTCCACCTCCAGACCACGAATGGCATACACGTCATCCTAACTCTCTCGGTTCAAGAATATTGAACAGGGGCAGCTGTCATACCCCAAAAATTACCCATCATTTTTCCTAAAAAAAAAAAAAAAAAAAAAAAATGAAAAAAAAAAAAAAAAAAAAAAGAGAATTTTTTTTTTAACTAATTAATTAATTAATTAAATAATTAAAATAAATAAATAAATAAAATATAACAAATTATTTTGGACTTGGGTCTCCCTCATTCCAAGCCCATTACCCACGAAATTAGTCTATAAATACTGAAGTTTCAGTAGGGGGAGTGACACTTGGAGAGACTTGGAGTTTACACTGGGAGATTCACTGGAGAAAGAAGGAAGAGAAGCAAAACACTCTGAGGTTTCCTTGGAACAAAACCTTGAGGAAAAAGAAGAAAGAGAACAGAGAAGGACGGATAGAAACTTTGGCATAGGAACCCTGCCTACCCGGAGAATTCAGAGTAAAGAAACCCTGAAGGCAGCCCATCTGCACCGAAGCCATCGCCGTCCAATTCCCGCTGCCTAACTTATTCCGATACTACAAGTGGTCAATCCCTTCAACCTTGAATTGGCAAACAGGTTTTGCGTATCTATATTGTTTATACTTTCAATTGGCCATATCTACATATATAATGCATCATGATTAAATGTTGATATATAATTTGCTTTCGTATGGGAATTTAAATATGCCTGAATACCCTGAATGTTTGACCATGTTATTCCTGTGATAAAATGCCATAAAATTCAAAGTTCCTAACATGGGGCTGTTTTCAAATTCAAAATCCGTGGCCTTCGCTAGGCGAGGCAGAGGCGAACGAGACAGTAGCTGACTTTTCTATTCTTTTTTTTTGTTTTTATCATAGCCATGCATTATTCATCCTATCCTATTTATTGTTGTGATATTTCTCCGGTGTAATCTTCGATTGCACCCTGATTTGGTGTTCTGACATGTTTCTTTTTTTGAGTTTCGTAAAGGTTCACATATCCCAGGAAAAGGTTATTGGCTAGGTATTCCACTTTATTTGTGGGATACCCTTGTGGAGTTTCACCCTAAATTAATTTTTAATGTATTAATTTCTAATGTATTAATTTTTTAATATATTATTTTTAATAATTTTAATGTGGAGTTTCATCCTAATTATATAATTAATTGTAAAACTTTGCCTTTGAATAAGTGATCTTGGACCTCTCTTTGTTGCCTTACGATTACGATATTACGGTCATGTCCCGCGAACGTGGGGATACCCTTAGCAAAGACCCTTCGGTTAAATCATCATAAAATAAATTATAGTCCCTCGGATGTTGCCTTCGAATATACAACTTTGTCCCTCGATGACCCTCTGATGTTGCCTACGGTTAAAAGATGATAGTCCCTTCGAATGCTAAGGTATCCTCGTAACTGTTGCCTTCAATGACCAATCGATGACCCTACGATGACCCTTTTACATCCAAAGGATAAAACTACTTATTTCTCAATAATAAGGACAGTTTTACCCTCATAAGGATAGGAAATACTCATAAAGACCTTGGGTCGGTATAACTCTTAATTGCTGGCTCACAACCTAAAACATTTTTTCACACCTCACACCTTTCAAAATACCTTCAGAAAATCACCACTTGGTATACATTCATACTAGAATCATTACCGAGTTATATTTTTCTAAACAATTTTCAAAACTAAACGAGATAATCACTTTGTATACATTCATACAAGAATCATTACAAAGTTAAATTCTCTTTTCAAAACAATTTTTCTAAACAATTCACAAACACTTTTTTCAGACAAAAATAATATAAGTGATCGAGCAATTAAGAGCCCATGGATAACCATGGATACAAAGGGTGCTAACACCTTCCCTTTGTATAATGTACCTCCCGAACCCAAAATCTAAATTAAGGTTTTTCCTGTTCTTTTCCACCTTTCCTTATTGGATAAAAGAAAAGTCGGTGGCGACTCTTGCTAACCGCGACATTGCGATTAAAACCACAAAAAAGTCCAGTTCACCGTATGACACCAGCCATCATTCGATCAGGTCAGCACACAAAGACCTCAAACACCTCAAGAAAATCGTGGGAGACCTCGAAGACAAACTAACGCACCTTGATGTGGAACAGGGGGACGTTTCGAACGAGTCTGTCATTAAATTTTTGTCAATCTCATGTAACAATTATTACCACATGAATAATTTTTTTTTACATTATTCTTTTTTATTTGATAAATAAAAAAATAAAAATTTAAAAAAAAAATAATAATAATAATAATACAAGGGTGTATGCGCCAGATGAATTGGCACTCATGAGGGGCCCAATGCAGGCGCCAATGCCTTGGACACCTCCTCTTGATGTTTAAGGGATGCGCCGGTTCTTCTGGCGCATCCTCTTCTAAATGTGGTTTTTTTTGAAATAATTGTTATTTTTGAATTATTTTTGAAAAATTTGGTTATTTAAAAAAAAAACTTCTGATGGAACATACAAATGCAAAAAAAATGAGAGAGACAAAGTAGGATAATTTTTTTTGAAGATTTAATTAAAGATATATATACATAGGGTAGTAGTGAGAATGGTTTATGGCTGATGATGAACGTCGGTGTGGTGACGAAGACAACCGAAAGTTGGCGATGAGATGGCGAAGGGCATGAGGCGGCGAATGGTAGGACTAATATGGTTCACGAAGCAGAGGTTAGATCACAAAAATGGACATGTGGCATCATTTCAATGATTATGATTATGTTTGATAAATTTGCAATTTCAATTTCTTATTATTATTTTTATCATTTCATATTTTTCACATTTTTTAAAGATAATCCATCAATTTTATATGGGTATATATTTTTAAAATAATTTTTTATTTAAATTTTAATTTTAATAATTACTATAAAAAATTATGTCATTCATAGAATCATGCGTAAGTATTCAATAAAGAATTAAAATGTCTATCTTTTTAGATTTAAAATTATGTGGCGACATTTTAATTACTCATGAATATTTCTTGGCAGTAGAATTGCATAGTAGTAAGATGAAGTTGGCTCGAAAGACTAAACAAATCAGGTAGAATACTCCTCTTTCGAGTTGTATGAGATTGAATACGAATGGAACTAGTAAGAATGACTTGATAGTTGATTGCAGTGGTCTTTTAAGAGGTTGTACGAGTGAATGGTTTGGAGACTTCGCGAGATATTTGGATTATTGTAATATATATATTGTTGAACTTTGAGGTGTGCTAGAAGGTTTTGTTGGAATTACACCAAATCTATGGAAATTTCTGAATCAATCTTGATGGACAATAATCAATCTTTCTGATTGATTACTCCTTTTGTGTCTTCACTCTTCACTCAAGTGAATCATCCAATCTTGGTTGCAAAATGATTTGGTTGCACAATTGAAAATGAAAGAAGAAAGGAAAAAATGAATTGGGGAAGAAAAGGAAATTCGGGTTTCAACGAAAAAAATGGAAGAAGAAAGAGTAATGAATTATGCAGAGAAACTTCTGCTCTTTACTTTGTAATCTGCAATATTATTCACACATTCTTACAATAATAGAGTTACTCCCTATTTATAGGTTGATATAGCTTGCACACCAAGCAATATCTAACTAACCTAACTAACTCAGTTAAAACAAACAAATAAATCTAAGTCGAAATTATGTCGAGATACACTTCTTCGACATTGCGATAACTCCTTGCTTCTGTCGCGCAACATGATTCGACACAAGGAATTACATTCTCCATACACCACCTAATTCATTGTGCCTAAGCTATCTACATTCATCATAGATCTTAATTTCTTAAACACTTCGACTTGCACTTCTTTCATTATGATGTCTGAAATCTAATTCTCTGTTCTGCAGTGTTCCAGGCCCATGTTCACTTTTAACACTTGCTCTCGAAGATAAAGGAACCTTATTTCGATGTGCTTGTTTCTTTCATTTGCTATCGAATTATTCGCCAGATTGATAACATGCATGTTATCGATCTTCGTGGTAATTGTTCCATGATTCTTCGTTATAATTTCTTTGACCAAATTGACCATCCACGTTGCTTGACAAGCACAAAGAGAAGCAACTATGTACTTTTCTTCACACGACGACAATGCCACTACTGGTTCTTTTCTTGAGTTCTAAGCAAATGGTACACTACCTACCATAAAGGCATAGTGTTAAGGGCCAAATTATGTTGATTAATAGTATAACTTAATAGCTTTTATTAGCTTAATTCATTGGATTTGTATATCGATCCCTCAACTTTCGTGTAAATTTAGTTTTTTAGTTTAATCATGTAAATATTATGAAGATTAATCATTTTTTGCATCTAATTATGTAGTTTTGTTGCATTAGAGAGACTTTGGATGCTAAAAGGTAAGACAAAGGCTTCTACATGCATTTTTGGATCAAAGAAATGCCAGGAGACGGGGCTTAGCACGGTCATAGCGCCATCTAACTTTTTTTAGAAAGAACTTTCGCACTTAGCACGGTCTGGTGTCGCTTAGCATGACTTATGACAGTTTGATGGGTTTTGTCATCTATTCACGCTTAGCGCCGTCTGTGGGGTTTAGCACGTCTTTCTTTTTCTATTTTTTATAAATATCCTCTCACTTCATTTGGAGAGGGTGAGACACCAACTTTGAGCACCAAATATACCAAAAATTCAGAGAACTTCATAAATTGGAAAATCGGAGCTGGATACGCATCAATACTCAGGAGATCCTTGTTGATGATGCTCATGCATCTCTTCTCTTTTCTTATGAAGCAAACTACCATGATGATGTGTAGCTAAATCTTTTGTGTCATGATTAGATGTAATTAGCTAAACTTGTATGAATATCTTTTGATCATTATTTTGTGAACATATTATGAATCAATATTGATGTTATCTTTGTTTACATGTTAAATCTATGAGTTTGAATGAATATTGAGAAATATCTTTCAAGTCCTGACCTAAGATTTTTATCTATAAAAAAATAAGGTTTAAAGATGGATGTGGGATTTGATATTCACATGTATCAGATCTTAAACATCATTGTATTGTTTAATAGGTAGAGGGATCATCAATCAAACAGTACAATGAGATTTTGCGTCATTGTTTAGACATAAACAATGTCGATAAGTGATACGTGATAATAGTAATTGATAATGGTGTTCACAAACTAGATCAATAGATTACATATGAAAATGGTTAATTAAATCTAATCCTGACATGTTTCTTTAAACATTTATTTATGAATCATTTACCGTTGTCACACTTTTTATTGAATGTTTCTTAACACAATCTAAAACCCTTTTAAACTCTTCCTTAAAACATTATTAATTATGGAACGGCAGTGATATCACACTAATCCATGTGGATATGATAAAATAAATACTTTCCCTAACAAAAGTGTTTTAACAAAATGGCGTCGTTGTCGGGGATTGATGTTTAGATATTGCAAGCATAACAACAATTTGGTATTGTTTTAAGTCATTTTGTATTATTATAAACTATTTTATTTATTATCCTTTGTGTTTGTTAATTTATGTGTTTAGTGTTTTAGAACTCTGTTTATGCGAGAAAAGTTACCGAAATATCAACTTCTTTTTGATCCTTAGATTGAAAGAACAACTCGGAAACTCAACAGCAAAACCAAAAAAGAGAAAGTAGCTAGCCAACACACAGAAACCAACGTGCCCTTGTTGAAGGGGAGACTGCTGAGGGATGAAGTTTTTTCCTAAGAAATCTCCGATTGCACGTTGCTCCTCAACCTAACTTATGTTTGATCTCTAATCGACACCCTTCAATAGTCAGTGCATACAAAAACATTGATAATGGCTGGCAGGATCCTCCGTCGATGCATGTCTTTTGCATTAGACATATCGCTCAAAATTTTATGCGGGAGATCAAAGACAAAACATTGTGGAAGAAGGTTGTCAACGCAGATTACACATTATCAGAACCTTCTTTGAAACACTACCACAAAGAAATAAGATTGTCAAACGCATATGCAGTACGGTGGATCGACAGTATTCCATTGGAGAAGTGGATTAGGGCATACGACAACGATCAACTTTGGGATTACATGATAACAAATCTTGTGCAATCAATGATCTCTGTCTTCAAAGGCATCCGAAACCTACCTATAACCGCTTCGGTGCAGGCAACATATTTCAGGCTAGGGACGTTGTTTGAGACCAGACGTTCCAAATGGAGTTCAGTATTGGAATCTGGGCATTTGTTCAGTGATGCTTCAATGAAATTCATTAGATACGAAGCTGCCAAAGCAAACACACACGTGGTCATAGTGTTTGACTGTACTAAAGGTTGGTACATTGTTGTTGAGTCCATGGATTACAATGAAGGCATACCGATGGGACGATACATAGTGGAACTAGATAAAGGTTGGTGCGACCGCAGGAAGTTCCAAGCATTTCGTACGCCCTGCTCCCATGTCATTGCGACATGTTCGAAGGTTCGAAGGGATCCATCCTACTTACTATCTGACGTTTACAAAGTCATAAACCTATCCAGTGTTTACAAAATTAGTTTTTTAGTAGTTGCAAAAGAGGATTACTGGCCAGAATATCAACGGGACATTGTTTGGCACAATGAAGTTATGCGAAGAAAGAAAAAGGGTTGCCCAAACAACACCCGTATTCGAATCGAAATGGATAAGACAAACAAAATGGTTCAATTATGTAGTTCATGCCGTCAGCCAGGTCACAATCGTACTAATTGTCCTAGTGTTTGAACGAGCACAACATGATAAATTTACATGTACCTCTTTTGCAATATATAAAAAATAAAATTTATTTCATGTGATAACTTTGTGAGGAAATACATTCACAAACAAATAGAAGACATTCAACACACAAGCAATACATAAACAACAACACAAACAATTAAAATACCATTATTATAACTAAGCGATTACAACCATCAAAACAATTTTAAACATATTATGCATCATCCTGTAAACGTCTATGTCAGTCTTAATATCCACCCATTCACGCACTTCTCCATTTTGGTTGAACGTGGACACAAGCTATTGGATTCTTCTAATTCTTTCACCATCTGCAATTTCTCCATCTAACCAACGGTTCAACGTCCAATTAAGACGTTCAAATGAATCTATATTCCAAAGTTGAATCTTTATCGAAGGTGCGACATCTGAAAAAATTAAATCAGCATTTCTCTTGTGAATATATTCAGACCTGGTTAAAAATCAAAAAATTGAAGGATATTGAAGTAGAATGAAATAAAATATGGTTGAAGGGTAAAAGTTATGTGAAAAAATATGGGAGATGCGCAAGATATTTATAGATAAAACTTGAAATGCATGCGCCAAAGGGCTAGACGCCACAAGCATAGGCGCAAAACACATGCATGTGCCATCAACCTTGGCGCCTCCATGCAATGCTTTGGAAGCATACGTCAATGGAGTTGACGCCTTGTCTTAATGTTAAATGGATGCGCCAGATCAACTGACGTATCTGTTTGGAAATGTGATTGTTTTGGTTTTTTTTTTTTAAAATTAATTATTTCAGGATTTAATTTGGAATATGTGTTATTTAAAAAAAAAAATCAATTTTTGTTAATATTATAAGTTTTCTTGTTAAATTAAATAAAGTTATCAAGAAAAAAAAAAGTCAAGAATGGAGAGATTCCGAAAGGAAAGAAACCCTCGTACACAAAATTCAAAATACAGGAGAGAAGAAAGAATTAAGACCATCAAGTAACAACTTTACTCATAACAATGATATGACACAGTCACTCACTCTCTATGCATTTCCCATAATCACTTATCAGTTGATAACCGATTATTCGCAAGGATTATCGTCACTCTTTCATCTTCCCACAGTCGATTATTCTTAAAAGCGCTTTTTCTCCCGATCCGCGTTTGCTTTATTTTAACATGACTCAAACCGCCGCGGGATTTGAAAATCTTATCGGCTATTATGAGCCTCCAGTACAAGTACGTTCTTCTCTCTCTCATTGAAGCATTCTCAGATCTGTTACTTTTTTTACACTCTAAACTTTGGTGCTTGTTCCGAATGTCCATTTTCCTCTATTAATGTGATTGCTGCAGTGTTCTTCACTAGTTTAATTGCCTTTGATGCGATTCTATTCTATTCAATTTTGACCTAAGATTTATAGCAGGTGGAAAACCTAATTTCAACTCAGAATGCATTCTATATGTGTATATATAAGCTTTTATTTAAGAAACATTGCTCGGAATTAAGAAAATGTACTATTTGTTATGCATATTATTCTTGATTTGCCCAGTTGTGTGATTTTAGAAGCCGATAAGATAAAGATAAAGTGAAAATGCTTTTTTAATGATAAGATAGTTATGATTGATTGGCATTGTAAAAAGAAAGCTTCAGAATGATGGTGTCATAAAAGCTTGTAATTAAAATGATGCTTACTGAACATTTGCCTGAATATATATTTCATTTGTACAAATTAGGCAAAGGGAACTATGTGATTATTATTGGTAAGAAATTAATGTACTGACTATGCTTTGTTCATCAAACTGCATAGGGATTAGGTTTTTCTAAAAAGCTATTGTAACTGATGAGCGGTGTTGTATTGGATTTTAAGGGCTGGCTTTTGTGTATGTATGTATTCATGTGTACAATTATATGCATAGTCCAGTTTGTTTCCAAGTACTGTGGATATCTGCATTCATAAATCAATTTAGGGTATCAACAAGCTTTAAAAGTTTCATCCATTATCTTGTTCTCGTGAAATGTAGGAGCTTATTGTTATTGATGAAGTGCTCTCTGCTATGGTTGGGGTTGAAGGACGTTACATTTCAATCAAAACACTTCGTGGAAAGAAGGATGAAATTATTAATTTCCTGGTGGACCCATCTATGGATTTGACACTGCAGGTGAGATTTGCATAATTTTTCACTGCTGTGTTTTGAGCCGCAATCATAATATTAGAGCTGTTAAGACTCCACCTTTTGCTTTATGGTGATAGTTATGATAGGAAGCTTAGATAGAAAACCAAGCTATAGCGGCAATGGAAATGCTTTCTATACAATTTTTTTGTGAAAAAAATTTGTTAGGAGTTCAATATGTTCAGTATCATAACCTAATGCTAAATAGGTTCATTAAACCCATTTAAGTATTTCTTTCAATGTTTCTGTATTCTTATTTCATTTTTATAAACTTTTGTTAAGGAATGTGAATCATCTAGCTTACTATTCAAATAATGCAACACATTTTATTTGAAGTTTCTCTCTTCTTTTGGCAGCAATCCAAGTTAAGGAAATTATTTTCTGCAATTATATTTAGATATTCGGCCATTGTTTTAATTTGTGATTTGCAACCATAACTCTGCCCCCAAATTATGTTTTTTCGAGGTCTCTGCGAAGTAAGCTGACAGGGGATGTAGTGGCCTATGGTATAATTGTATAACTTTCGATAATGAACAATACAATATAATGCAACTTTACAGTAATGAAATGTAATATTGCAATGATATAGTTGTGTCTGAGTCAGTTTTTGTTTTTGCAGGAGTTGGCAAAACGGATTTTCCCTCTTTGTAGGAGCTTTCTGTTGATCAACCAATTTGTGGAATCAAGGTCTCAGTTCCAGAATGGGCTAGTTAATCATGCCTTTTCTGCTGCCCTTAGGGAATTCCTTCTCGTATGTTTTTCTGAACAGTGAGTCAGTTGTTGATTTACATTTCACATGAAGTAATTGTTTGCTTCTTAAAAGGATGTTTTTGTGTGTGCGTGTACAAACAATATATATATATATATATATATATATATATATATATATATATTATATATATTATATATATATATATATATATTCACTTTTTATAATTGGCCCCTTAACATCTATTGGTAGCCTGTTACTGTCGGATAGACTATTTAAAAAAAAATAGTATATATCAAGTGTTAATGTTTAGTGCCTGATACTGGCTCGGTATACCTCAACTAGCACCTTCAGATTTTTTTCCAAACAAAGCTTACGTTTCATTACCTTTATCTTCTGTTGGGGGTGGGGGAGGTAAAAACATCAGTTTCTAGGAGAAACTGTAATGTAGTGATTACTTTTATTTATTTTGAGAATACTCTCTTATGGGGAATGGCAATCAAGTTTAGTTAAAAAGTGTGCATTTAGTTTGTTTCTTTCCATTTTCTGGATTACGGGTTGCTAAGATTAAAATCAGTAGATTTAGTTATCCTGTAGTGTTATGTAGAGCCAACACTTTAGGTTTAAGGTGTGTCTGACACACATATGACACATGTTAGACACTCAATTATAGTCTTAGGAAATAATCTTTTTTGGCTCCGATATGTTGAGGACATTGCTCCGACACCTAGTCGACACTTCCATTTGGTTGGAAATTAAAAGGGACACGGTTGGTACCAAAAACTTCTTTATTTTTAACAATGATGTTCAACTAGTGGATGAGGCGGGAGTCCTTAAGTTGATTAGATATACTTTTTCGGTAATAAGTGGATGGATCGAAGGTAATAGACAAAGTTTAACAATGAAAGTGTTTAACTAATTAGTATTTTTAGGTGAGAGTCATTAAGATAGGAACAGGTAATACTTAGCAAGTTAAGGATACTACAATTAGAAAATTTGTGTGGAATAAAACAATGTTTTAAGTTTCAAAAAATTAAATGCATGCATTCCAAGATAATATTTCTACAAATACGTCATTAACTTGTGCCCTTGGGGCACATGTTAGCATTAGTATTGTACCCATTTGCACTTTCAAACTCATTTTAGGGTCAAGTATTTTGTAGAAATAGTAGGACTCAATGTTACTCATTAAAACAACACGATGTTGTGAATATGCAGACCCCATAGAATTAACCCAATGATATGTTAGTTATATGCTCTAGTTTAGTTTTGACAGTAGTGTTTTTATTTTCAAAATATTTTGGTAAAAGGTATTATAGGATAAGGTATCTTCCAGAAAAAAAGGTGGAACTTTAATAGGTCAAAGTTGCCAGTGTCCGAAAGTGAAATCCCTCTACAAAGACCATAGCTCTTTTTTGTTGAAGCAAAACAGTTTGTTTCACACTCTCGTAATCTTATTTATCTTAGAACCCAGGTTCTGTTGAGCAGTTTCCTTCTCCAATATCTGCACCTTATTGGGGCTTGCTGGAATTTCATGCAGGAGCCATGCAAATACGTGACTTGCAGATTACTTTATTGAGCAAAAACCAGTAGCATAGCATTAATTAGCAAAATAAATGTTCTCCTCTCTGTTGCAGTTCTGCATTTATAGTATCTTTTGTTTAAACTATGCAATTTGAATAAGAATGTACTTTTACCATTACGGCAATCTTTACCAGGATTACCAGGCCTTCGTGGCACAACTTGAGCACCAATTCCGGCTTGGGAGACTTTCCCTCCAAGGATTGTGGTTCTACTGTCAGGTATGAGTTCTTGGATTAAATGTAAATCAGTAAATGTTTGTCTAACTATTGTTGATAATACCTTCAATGATGTGTTTCAGCCCATGTTGAGGTCAATGCAGGCATTGTCTACTGTCATACAGAAGGCTTCAGCCAATAATTTTTCTGGTTCTGCCGTTCTTAACTTATTGCAGAGCCAGGTAATGAATCTCCCTTGTGATTGTCACAATATTCTGAAGTATGCACATGTTAAAAAATTCCCTTTAGTTTATTTTCTCAAGCACTTAACTCTCTCCACTATGGATTCCAATCTATCTAGGCAAAGGCTATGGCTGGAGACAATGCAGTAAGGTTGTTGCTGGAGAAAATGACACAATGTGCAAGTAGAGCCTACATGAGCATACTCGAAAGGTTTCTATTTTCTGCTTTAATATGTATAAAGTCCATAGACATACACCAAATCAAATTGATATTCAAATATACTGTTTGTATTGGTTTTTACATGAATCTCACTAAATAACTATAAGCCCTGTCCCCCGTTTTTTTGGGTTTAGAAGCACTATCAAAGTCCCTTTTTTCAAATATCTTATAATCTTTTGTTTGTATTATTAACCATAGAACTAGCTTGGTTTCTTTTGATGTCCGATGCATAAAAAAAATGTGAACAACATGCTTGATGTCGTTTACCTACAAATAAATCTCTACTTTTGGGTGTGTATTTTTTTGCTATTGCATTTCAGTTATATTTGTTATACTAGTTTAATAACCTTAAATATTGTTGTGCACTCTTATTATTGAGTTATCTCTAATGTTCCATTTTATTGTCCATCTGGGAATCTAAACAATCCTAAAGATGGGTCTATGAAGGAGTAATAGATGATCCTTATGGTGAATTTTTCATTGCAGAAGACAAATCTCTTCAAAAGGTACAACATAAAATTTAATCACTTAATACAGCCCAAAAGTAATATCAAAACTTGTTTTTTTTTTCTTTTTCATATGACCTCAGTTTCATATTCTCTATAGGAGAGTCTTACTAAAGATTATGATGCTAAGTATTGGCGACAGCGTTACAGCCTCAAAGATGGAATTCCTAGTTTCCTTGCAAATACTGCGGAAACAATTTTGACCACAGGAAAGTATCTAAATGTTCTGAGAGAATGTGGACACAATGTTCAGGTGTTGTTACTGTTATACTTGTATGTAGAATAAAGTTATCTGCTCCTCAGCCATTCAAGTTGGAGTGTGCTTGTGAAATATTTATTGTTCACTAAATGTAGTTTCTTGTTACTTTAGGTCCCTCCATCAGAAAACTCAAAACTAATGAGCTTTGGCTCAAATCATCATTATCTTGAATGTATTAAGGCTGCTTATAATTTCGCAAGTGGCGAACTCGTGAATCTCATTAAGGAAAAGGTGATTTTTAATATGATTAGGCTTTTAAATTCTCAGCTTACACTTTAGTGCTTCTGCAGTAGTTGTTATTGTTAAAAACCCAAGTTCTGATGGTGAATTGTGTTTGTATGCTTAGTATGATCTAACAGGAAAATTGCGGTCTATAAAACACTACCTTCTTCTTGATCAGGTACGATCATGTTCATCTTACATTGTTCAATTCGGAGACAATAGCTAGCAACACTAGAAAAGCTAAAACACTACCTTACATTGTTTCTTGTTTGCAACAATTCGCAAAGAAAATGGTATAAACAAACGGGAAACGTGAAAATAAGTTGGTATTTTTGCAATTATTGATGAATATATAGACAAATCAAATGCACACCATCCTTAACTTAAGTATTCCTTCTCTTCTGCTTTCCTAGTAGCAACTTCAAAGATGTGACATGAGATCTTACTGTTTGTAGTCTGAAGGCATATGATGGTTTTGAATGAAACAATAATAAACACAGTCCTAAATGCCCATGGAATATTTGTATTACGTGATCA
The DNA here is from genome assembly GCF_024323335.1 of Lathyrus oleraceus. Taxonomy (NCBI): domain Eukaryota; kingdom Viridiplantae; phylum Streptophyta; class Magnoliopsida; order Fabales; family Fabaceae; genus Lathyrus; species Lathyrus oleraceus. Next base: position 491,349,933 of record NC_066582.1, on the reverse strand, counting down.
CATAGAAGGGGCCCTGTAAGGATGTTGAGCTTGTTTGACATACCTCCCTAGGCCATATAGCTGTATAGAAGATATAGATGCATGTCAAACTGATTTTCTCCTTCCTCTTGGACGGCAATACTCATTCATAATGTACACTATAGCAACACTTTTTATTGACTGACCCTGTAAGAAAATATTGAGCTGGTTTGACATACCCACCTAGGCCATACAACTCTATAGAATCTATAGATGCATATCAAAGTGATTTTCTCCTTCCTCTTGGACACTAATACTCATTCATAAAGTACACTTCAGAAACACTTTTTTTTACTGATATTTTTATATACATGTTCATGATTACACAGGGGGATTTCTTAGTGCATTTTATGGATATTGCTCGAGATGAGCTGGCCAAAAAACCTGATGAAGTATCAGTTGAGAAACTGCAGGTATAGTTATGGGATATTATTCACTTTAGTATGCATTTGTTTCTTCTAGTAAATTTCATTTGTCACCTGCCTATTTTGATTTTAAAAGGGGGCTTAACTCTAACTTTCCTTTATCTTTTGTTTGCTTTGGCTGTCTTCCTGTATGACACAGTCTCTTCTAGACCTTGCTCTGCGTACAACAGCAGCTTCTGTAGATCCTTATCATGAAGGCTTAACCTGTATTGTGGCAAGTAACTAATACACCTTGTAAGAAATTTTGGAGCTGTAAAATTCAGTATTCCCACATGATGCAAACTTTTTACTTTCAGGAAAGATCATCTTTGCTTAAAAGGTTGGGCACATTTAATGTCACTGAAGTTAGCCAGAGAGATTCTAGTAATAATGATATTCTGGAGGAGCCTGTTAGCATCACCGGCCTTGAAACATTTTCACTAAGTTATAAGGTATTTTTTTTCTCTACAAGTTTCTAAGAAAGTCTGCCTTTTGTTAGTTGCATCATTTATATGGTTGTTTTTGGTTCTCTTTTCAGGTGCACTGGCCATTGTCTATAGTATTATCACGGAAAGCCCTTACAAATTACCAGTTAATTTTTCGATTTCTTTTCCACTGCAAACATGTTGACCGTCAGCTATGTGGAGCATGGCAAACACATCAAGTATGGCTATGATTGCCTTTACTTCACTCAGACTTTGTGTTTAATTCGTCTTACCTTCATTTGTGGTCCCATATTGTAGGGAGTTCGCGCTCTTAATACACGTGGAACTGCTATCTCCAGATCATCTCTTCTGTGCCGAAGTATGCTTAAATTCATCAATAGTCTTTTGCACTATCTTACATTTGAGGCAAGTCTTTCTTTTCTTTGACTACACACATATTGTCTTTTTACTTCATCAAAACCACAGATCAAATAAGTTTTCAAATCATTTTTTTATGACCAATATGCATAGCAAAAGGATGATTGTTGTCAGGACTTTCGAAGTGTATAGGACCGGATCTGGGTTTCCTGCTTCTTTCTTTTTCATGATTTTGGTTCCTTAACTTTGCAGTTACGCGAGTTCTTGGTTTCCTAACTCTGGTTTATATTTTAGGTTATTGAACCCAATTGGCATATGATGTATACTAGACTTCAGTCAGCAAATAGCATAGACGAGGTAAGTTATTATTATCATCATAGATTGTAAAACTGGTGATGTATAAGTCATGTTACATACATGATACTGGAGTATTTTCTCTCCTTTATCAGGGGGGTGGGGGCTTGGATGTTTGAGAAAGTCTAACAGTTTCTCTCTGAAACAGGTTATTCAACATCATGATCTTTTCCTCAATAAGTGTCTGAGAGAGTGTTTACTACTTTTACCTGAGTTGCTGAAGGTTAGTTTCTCTTTGTTTTGTTTTGATAATCTTGTAGGTTTCTCTTCTCTTTTCGTGTTGTTTTGTTTTCATTAAGGCGGGTTAGTTGCCTTTTATTTGAATCCTCAGAATTTAAAAACCATATTTTGAATATTTATGGGACCTTTTTAATAGGAACATTAATGGTATTTGATAGATTTATTAATTAAAACTATTCTCTGCCTCACTTCTTTGTCAAACTTCTTTTGCTTGACATTTGCTATCAGCTAATTGTCAAAGGTTTAACACTTCTCATGATTGGTTTTTATTGAATTCTTAATCGCAGAAGGTGGAGAGGCTTAAATCCATGTGCTTACAATATGCAGCCGCAACTCAGTGGCTTATATCATCTTCTATCGTATTACATAGTCCAGATGAACCGAAAGCTGATTCAATCAAAACTAAACAACTGAAGTCAACCACCAGAAATGCAGCGGTCACTGATTCTATTCTGTAAGTCCAAAAACAAAACATTTTATGATTATATTAGTGTTTGTTAAAACTGATGATTTCATGTCATGTGAACATTCTGACCTAAATAAATAATTGCAGCAAATTTGAGAAGGATTTTGATTCCGAGCTTCAGAGTCTTGGATCAATCTTGAGTAGTAGCTCCCAGGCAGAGCCATATTTGACCCATCTTGCAAAATGGATTCTTGGTGTCAAACTCGAACATAATGGTTTGTGATGGGTTTTTCAGGAGCGTGGGTATTTAGTAGTGGTGTTAAACTTGAGCAATTATTGTGCATAGGTTAATGTAATGTCTGGAATGTGGGTATTTACATTTTTGTGAAGTTGTGGTTAGGTTTCTTTGAATATTTTTTCTTATTTGTTTTTCTATTATGTTCTTGCCAAATTTTGTCTAGGCAATTTGTGATTTGGTCTCCAAAAGAAACAACAAATTTTCATTTGAAACAGCCGTATAGTGTTTGATAGTGGTTCTATGGATTAAAACTTACCTATTGAAAATACTGTACCAGTGGCTGTAATGGATAGCATTCACGAGTAACAGCATTGTAAATTGTAAGTTACAGACAGTGATTTTTTATTTATAAAATAACCATTTTTTTTATAAAAAAAAAATCGAAAATAACCAATAATTCAAAAAAAACAACCAAAATAACCACTTTTAAAAGAGGATGTGTCAGATGAATTGACGCATCCCCTAGGCAACTAAAGGAGGCGCCAATAGCAATGACGCATGCATTGGACTCCTTATGAGGAGACGTCAATGCTATTGGCGCATGCATTGACCCTCATGAGGAGACGTCAATGCTCCTGGCGCCTTAGTGCTTTATGTGGTGTATGCGTCAATTCATCTGACGAATACACCTCTCTTGTATTATTATTATTATTATTTTAACTTTTAATTTTGTTTATTTAATAAATAAAAAAGAATAATGGAAAAAAATAAATTTATTGATGTTGTAATAATTCATTACATTGGACTGACAATAAACTAATTACTGACCCGATTATAACGTCTCCTGTTCCACATCCAGGTGCGTTAGTTTGTCTCTGAGGTCTCCCACGAATATCTTGAGGTGTTTGAGATTTTTGTGTGCTGACCTGATCGAGCGATGGCTGGTGGGAAGGTCTGGCGGAAGTTTCAGTGGTATTTGAGAGATGTGTCATCATTTGTTTCCAATATCCGGAGGGGCTCTGGTCAACGACGCTTCCGTAATGAAGTTCGGTGTCCATGTCATCGTAGTTAGGTCGTTGGGGTTGGGTGGATTGAGGACGGTATAGTTGCCCAAATTGGGACATTGAGTCGTTTTGGAAACGAAGCAAAGGTTCCTAGGGCGTACTATAGTTAAACAATGGTTGGATGTTATGTTGATGAGATGTTTGGGTGATCATTGGTGGAGGGCTACGATGAAGTGACCCATATGAATCATCTGGACTATAGACGGTTGTGGTTGCAGAGTTTGATTCTTGGTTTTGTGTTTGAGTGGGTGGTATGAATGGATTGCGACGTTGGATGGTTGGTTGTTGGGTGGATGACATGAACGGGTTGCGAGGTTGGGTATATGGTTATTGTGTGTATGTGGTAAGTTGATGTTGTGAGGTTGGTTGTTCGGTTTAAGTAGTTTGGCATTGATGTTGGGTTGAGAATTGTTGTGGGGCGTACAATGACAAAGGTAAGTACATAATATTTATTGAATTACCTGTACTTTCTGGAAACAAAAAATTACCAAATAAAATCATAATATAACACCGAGCTTTAATTATTTTCTCGTACTCGGTTGAATATTCAGACAATACTATACTGGCATAATATTGTTTAAGGTATTTTAAATTTATACCTTGCCCCCTTGCTTGACCGGATGTCTCTCCCCCAATTTCGTCGTCTAACAAAGGGGCACCTAATAATTCATTGCAGATAGAGTTGTCTTGGTTAACTCTATCATTCACGGCGTTTCCATCTATATGGAGACCCAACAACATGTACACGTCCTCAAGTGTGATGGTACACTCACCAATCGGAAGGTGAAATGTGTGGGTCTCGGGTCTCCACCGCACCAACAAAGCAAGAATGAACTTGTAGTTCATCGAGTACGAAACAATGTTGAGGAGATTTCCAAATCCACATCCTCTAATATATGGTTCTATTAAAGGATCGTGGGGTACATATTCATGTACACGACATCTAAAACGCTTTGGATCCTAATAACAAAAAAGTAAGAAATGCAATAATAAGAAGAAATACATAATACAAACATAGATAACAAATGTATACGACTTAAAAAGGGAATAAGTAAAAAGAGAGTGATAACATACAAATATCGAGATATTCTTGAGTGTTCCTCTGTGTTCATCAGCCGTAGTCAACAAAGACATGATTTGATGTTGCAGAGCTTGAGTGTGGCAGAGAAATACTGTGACAAAGAAAGATTATAGATGAGTAGTGTGGGATATGATTTGATATTGTGATATAAAAGGCTATTTATAGATGAATGAGTTAGTAGGGTTGCAACCTACGAAGCATGAGGTTGGTTGGATGCAATGACAAAAGTAGACTATGTAATGACAAAAGTAGACCAACCTTTGTCTTTGTCTTAGGCGCATGCATGTGAAGGATCACATGCAAGGAAGAGGCGCCCTTCCTCTTGGCGCCTGCACATGATTAGTCACATGCAAGGAAGAGGCGCCCTTCCTCTTGGCGCCTAAGTGTAAGTTAATGGAATGGGCGCCCTTCCTATTGGCACCTTAGTGTAATTACATTGAAGGGCGCCCTTCCTCTTGGCGCCCATGTTGTTTTATGGCGCCTAGGAAATGGACGCCTGTTAGGAATATTAGGGCTCAAAGATTCCTTGCTTCAGAGATTCCCTGGGCGCATGTGTGTTCTTGTCATTCTTGTCCCTGCATGTGGATTCTTTTCACTGCATGCATGGTCAAGTCTGTACAGACGAACCAAGTGATCAATGCGTTCAATTTCAGTAAAAAAAACTTAGATTTTTAAAAAATGTCTTCCACACAACATTACATGATCAGTGCCCATATCGAAGGTGAAATATTTGATCATCAATTGTTCAGTTTTTGTTTTTGAAACACAGAGGTAACTCGGTTTACAATAAATCGACGATCAAATTTTTCACATCTGAAACAAAGAATAGAAAATAAATTGCAATGCAGTAATGTTGGCCAAATTATCTATACAAATCCGGTTTGGTTTGCAGAAAACCAGGTGAAATTTTATCAGAAGAAGATTCGAGATGATGACGATGTTCAACATATGTTTGTCAGTCACGAACAATTTGGTTACAACAATATAGAGTTGTATATATTACCACATCAACAACATGTGTCTCAGTTCATTAATCAATCACAAGTGTTTTGTGAGACTGATGAAGAACAAGCTTAGGTGAATGTTCTAGATGACGAAGAAGAAGAAGCCGAAATCATGGTTGATTCAATGGTTAACGCTGATGAGGAAGAGGAGCCAATACCAGCAAGTCATGTATACTATCCACCCCAACACATGACAAGGTTAAATTTGGGTTTCGATGAACCTTTATCAGATATATGGTACAATCCTTATGCGCAAATGCAAGGATATTTGAAACAAGGAGACACATTTTGCATAAAAGAGGAATGTGTAAAAGCCATTAAGAAATTCAACATGCAACTATCAGTTGATTTCAGAGTTGACAGAACTTACGCATTGAGGTATAAAATTTATTGTCCGAATGAGCACTGCCTTTTTAGGTTGTCAGCTTCGTACCGGAAGAGGAGCGAGTCTTGGGAGATTGAATCAATGGGTCTAGATCACACATGCATGCTGACAAACCCAATGCAGGATCATCATAAATTAAGCTCTCAGCTAATATGCGATGAAATATTGTCTGTCATTAGCGACAATCCGTTGTTAAAGGTGAGTACAATAATCTCGCATATTAGGGCAGAGTATGAGTACACTCCATCATATAGGAAGACATGGATAACTAGGACAAAGGTTGTTGAAAAAGTGTTTGGCAATTAGGAGGGGTCTTACAAACAACTTCCAAAATACCTGTTGGCTCTAAAACAATATGCTCCCGGGACTATTGTCAAGTTGGAAACATTGCCCGCGTATACACCAGACGGGACGTGTGCTATTGGAAATGAAATATTTCACCGTCTCTTCTGGGCGTATCAACCATGCATCATATGTTTTTCTTTTTGTAAACCAATTATACAAATTGATGGTACATGATTGTACGGGAAATACAAAGGAACGTTACTGATGGCAGTGGCACAAGATGGGAACATCAGCATTTTCCAATCGCCTTTTCCCTAGTTGAAGGGGAGAGTGCTGAGGGATGAAGTTTTTTCCTAAGAAATCTCTGATTGCACGTTGCACCTCGACCTAACTTATGTTTGATCTCCGACAGACACCCTTCAATCATTAGTGCATATAATAACATTGATAACGGCTGACAAAGTCCTCCTTCAACGCATGTGTTCTGTATTAGACATATTACTCAGAATTTCATGCGGGAAATCAAAGATAAGACGTTGCAGAAGAAGGTTATCAATGCAGATTATGTAACACCCCGATAAAAATAAGATAATTATTTAATTTAAGTTAATATTATATTTATTAATTTAATTAAATAATTGGAATTATTGGATTATTATTATTATTATTATTGGAATAATAATTATTGGAAAATATATAAGTTGGAAATAAGAAAAAAAGTCCCATTTGGTAAAGAAAGGGTTTCACGTGAAAAGCAGAGAAGCGGCTGAAAAGAGGAAAAGGGCAAAGAGACAGAGCAAGAGGAAGAAGGTTGGAAAAGAGAAAAGCTTGAAGCTTAAAGATTCGCCGGATTAACTCAGGTAAGGGGGGTTTATCGTCGTTTAATGGGTATTATGGGTTAACATGTAATGGGTAGTGATGAACCATTGATTTGACCCTAATTGGGATGTTGAATGCGGGAAAATTGTGATGGATAAGTTGTGTTAAAACTGAAATTGACTATGTAATTGGATGAGTCTTGATTTCCTGAAAGTGTAGCTTTTTACGGAATTGGAATCGGAGGTCCGGAAGCCCTCCAACGGCGGAACATGCGGAGAATTCTGCATTCTGCTTCGTGTTAGCGCAGGAACAACTTTCTGTCTTGCGTTAACCGGTTAACCCAGGGTGTTAACCGGTTAACACTGTTATGAATTGGGAAAAATTGTTGTTTGTCTTGCGTTAACCGGTTGACCCAGGGCGTTAACCGGTTAACACTGTTAAAATTTGCCAGGAAGTGTATTCTGTCCTGCGTTAACGGGTTAACCCAGGGCGTTAACGGGTTAACGCTGTTGAAATACTGTTAGAATTGCAGTCTGTCTTCCGTTAACAAGTTAACCCATGGCGTTAACCGGTTAACACTGTTGAAAAACTGAAAAATTGTATTTTGTCTTGCGTTAACGGGTTAACCCAGGGCGTTAACAGGTTAACGCTGTTGGAAAAGTGAAAAATTGATAATTGAATATTGTGTACGTTTTGGAATGGAATTATATAATACTTAGTTTATGTCAAAAAGAGATATATAATATTATAGTTAATTTTGATGAGTAATTTTGTTGGGTTTATGTTATGAAATGTCGATACAAGTATGACTGAGTTGTTAAGCTATTCCGTGTACGGAAAGTTGTTAAAGATACTGAGTTGTAGGCTTGGTGAGCCAAAGTTGATTATAAGTTGATTATGTTGAAAACATTGTTGTGTTGCTATTATTATTATGTTGTCGGAATTTTAAAGTCGTGTATGTCATGTAAATCCATATGCATTAAGTCGGAGCTTTGCTCACACCACGTTGGCCTGGATTGGCAAAAGTTGAAAGTTGAAGGCTTAAGCCTTGATGCCTCGTTAAATTGGCAAATTTTAAGTTGGGAGTTTTACTCCGAATGGTACCACATGCATGACGAGTCGAGTCTCATTAGAGTTGCATTTTTGTTGGTTTGTTGTATGGGTATTTAATTTAATTGAGATTATACGTGTGCTTTATGTTGGTGTTGAGTATGATGTTTGAGTTGATGTGCCGTACTGAATGTGTGTTACGACTAGGGTGATGAAATGTGTTAAATTACTTAACATTGCATGATATTTTATAATGCTTATTATATTGATTGAGGAACTCACCCTTACAATTATTTTTCAGGTAACGAGCAGTGATTGAGTAGGAGCTAGTGCTTGGAGTCTAGTGTAGTTCCTTAGTGGGTCATGCTCTGGTAGATGTAACATCGGGATGGGATGTTTTAAATGTTTTATTGTTGGTTGTGAACCAGTTAACATGTAATATGCTACATGTTTTGCATGATTGATTTAATCTCTATCCGCTGCGTATTGTGCAAATGCTTTATGTTTTGAATTAATAAAAGAGCATGACAGTTATCATGGTGAATGGTGTGAAGTAATTGTGTGACACCCTTAATTGCATATTTACTCTGATTTATATATTTTGTTATTTTTAACTAAACTTTTGGGGTATTTTAGAAGGGTGTTACATTAGTGGTATCAGAGCATAGTCGGTCGAGTCGAGTCGTAATTATTCTGTTTCCCCTGTACGGGATAGGTGTTGTATAACCCTATCAGTACTTATTGTTTTATCTTGTTGGGTTCTCAGAATAGAGATTGCTGGAAGAAGTAGAGACGATGCGGCGATTGATGTTACTCTGGGTATGAACTGGTTGGTGTTTAACCGAGTCTATATCAATTGTTTTGATAAAACTGTGATCTTTCCTGAGATTGAGGAAGGAAAGAGTTTGTTTCTGTCAGCAAGGAGGGTGAATGAGGCAGTAGCAGATGGGGCAGAGTTGTTTATGCTATTAGCGACTTTGGAGGCTAAAAATAAACTGGTGAATTGCGATCTAGCCGTGGTGTGTGATTCTCCTGATGTGTTTCCTGAAGAAGTGAACAAATTACCGCCAGAGCGTGAAGTTGAATTCTTGATTGATTTGGTACCTGGTACTAGGCCGGTGTCGATGGCTCCGTACCGTATGTCTGCTGTTGAGTTAACTGAATTGAAGAGTCAGTTGGAAGATCTGTTGGATAAGAAATTTATTCGTCCGAGTGTGTCACCGTGGGGTGCACCAGTGTTGTTGGTTAGAAGAAGTTAGTTTTCTCGGTCATGTGATTTCAAGAGGTGGTGTTGCTGTTGATCCTTCTAAGATAGAAGCGGTATCTCAGTGGGAAGCTCCGAAGTCTGTTGCTGGGATTCGAAGTTTCCTTGGTTTGGCTGGTTATTATAGGAAGTTCATTGAGGAGATGGTTAGAGTTTCTGAAGGATTATGGCTTTGGTTTGAATTACCATCCGGGTAAGGCAAACGTAGTGGCTGATGCATTGAGTCGGAAATCATTGCATATGTCTATGTTAATGGTTAAGGAATTGGATTTAATTGAGCAGTTTAGAGACTTGAGTTTGGTGTGTGAGAGTACTCACAATAGTGTTAAATTGGGAATGTTGAAGTTAACGAGTGGTATTCTGGATGAGGTTAGAGAGGGTCAGAAATCCGATGTGCTTTTGGTTGATAAGTTGACTTTAGTAAATCAAGGTCAAGGTGGTGAATTCAGAGTTGATGAGAATGGTGTTTTGAAATTTGGTAATCGGGTGTGTATTCCGGATGTTACCGAACTTAAGAAGAGTATTCTTGAGGAAGGACATCGTAGTGGCCTGAGTATTCATCCTGGAGCTACGAAGATGTATCATGATTTGAAAAAGTTATTTTGGTGGCCGGGAATGAAAAGAGAAATTGCGAGTTTTGTTTATTCTTGTTTGACTTGTCAGAAGTCAAAGATTGAGCATCAGAAGCCGTCTGGGCTAATGCAACCGTTGGCTATTCCAGAGTGGAAGTGGGATAATATCAGTATGGATTTTGTTTCTGGTTTACCGAGGACAATTAAGAATTTTGAAGCTATTTGGGTGATTGTTGACAGATTGACAAAATCGGCTCATTTCATTCCGATCAGAATGGATTATCCGTTAGAGAGATTAACTGAGTTGTATATTGAGAAAATTGTAAGTTTGCATGGTATTCCGTCGAGTATTGTTTCGGACGGAGATCCTAGATTTACATCGAAGTTCTGGGAAGGTTTGCAGAGGGCTTTGGGAACTAAGCTGAGATTGAGTTCTGCATATCATCCGCAGACTGATGGTCAGACTGAGAGGACGATTCAGTCACTAGAGGATCTTTTGAGGGCTTGTGTTTTGGAAAAGGGAGGTGCTTGGGATTGTTACTTACCTTTGATTGAGTTTACCTACAACAATAGTTTTCATTCGAGCATTGGTATGGCACCGTTTGAAGCTTTGTATGGTAGGAGATGTCGGACGCCTTTATGTTGGTATGAGTCCGGTGAGAGTGCTGTGGTTGGACCGGAGATTGTTCAACAGATTACGGAAAAGATTAAGATGATTCAGGAGAAGATGAGAATTGCTCAGAGTCGTCAGAAGAGTTATCACGACAAGCGAAGGAAGTCACTTGAGTTTCAAGAGGGGGATCATGTGTTTCTCCGTGTTACTCCGATAACTGGAGTTGGTCGAGCTTGGAAGTCGAAGAAGTTGACACCTCGACTTATTGGTCCTTATCAGATCTTGGAGAGGATAGGGGAGGTAGCCTATCGTATCGCTTTACCGCCGTCACTTGCGAATTTTCATGAGGTCTTTCATGTGTCTCAGTTAAGGAGGTACATTCCTGATCCGTCGCATGTGGTCCAAATAGATGATGTACAGGTGAGAGATAACCTGACTGTTGAAACATCACCTATGAGGATCGAGGATCGAGAATTGAAGTAGTTGCGGGGCAAAGAGATTGCTTTGGAAAAGGTAGCTTGGGGAGGACCAGCAGGTGGCAAGGTGACTTGGGAACTTGAGAGTCAGATGAAGGAGTCTTTTTCGGAGTTATTCGCTTGAGGTATGTTTTCGAGGACGAAAACTCTTTTAGTGGGGGAGAGTTGTAACACCCCGATAAAAATAAGATAATTATTTAATTTAAGTTAATATTATATTTATTAATTTAATTAAATAATTGGAATTATTGGATTATTATTATTATTATTATTATTGGAATAATAATTATTGGAAAATATATAAGTTGGAAATAAGAAAAAAAGTCCCATTTGGTAAAGAAAGGGTTTCACGTGAAAAGCAGAGAAGCGGCTGAAAAGAGGAAAAGGGCAAAGAGACAGAGCAAGAGGAAGAAGGTTGGAGAAGAGAAAAGCTTGAAGCTTAAAGATTCGCCGGATTAACTCAGGTAAGGGGGGTTTATCGTCGTTTAATGGGTATTATGGGTTAACATGTAATGGGTAGTGATGAACCATTGATTTGACCCTAATTGGGATGTTGAATGCGGAAAAATTGTGATGGATAAGTTGTGTTAAAACTGAAATTGACTATGTAATTGGATGAGTCTTGATTTCCTGAAAGTGTAGCTTTTTACGGAATTGGAATCGGAGGTCCGGAAGCCCTCCAACGGCGGAAAATGCGGAGAATTCTGCATTCTGCTTCGTGTTAGCGCAGGAACAGCTTTCTGTCTTGCGTTAACCGGTTAACCCAGGGTGTTAACCGGTTAACACTGTTATGAATTGGGAAAAATTGCTGTTTGTCTTGCGTTAACCGGTTGACCCAAGGCGTTAGCCGGTTAACACTGTTAAAATTTGCCAGGAAGTGTATTCTGTCCTGCGTTAACGGGTTAACCCAGGGCGTTAACGGGTTAACGCTGTTGAAATACTGTTAGGATTGCAGTCTGTCTTCCGTTAACAGGTTAACCCAGGGCGTTAACCGGTTAACACTGTTGAAAAACTGAAAAATTGTATTTTGTCTTGCGTTAACGGGTTAACCCAGGGCGTTAACGGGTTAACGCTGTTGGAAAAGTGAAAAATTGATAATTGAATATTGTGTACGTTTTGGAATGGAATTATATAATACTTAGTTTATGTCAAAAAGAGATATATAATATTATAGTTAATTTTGATGAGTAATTTTGTTGGGTTTATGTTATGAAATGTCGATACAAGTATGACTGAGTTGTTAAGCTATTCCGTGTACGGAAAGTTGTTAAAGATACTGAGTTGTAGGCTTGGTGAGCCAAAGTTGATTATAAGTTGATTATGTTGAAAACATTGTTGTGTTGCTATTATTATTATGTTGTCGGAATTTTAAAGTCGTGTATGTCATGTAAATCCATATGCATTAAGTCGGAGCTTTGCTCACACCACGTTGGCTTGGATTGGCAAAAGTTGAAAGTTGAAGGCTTAAGCCTTGATGCCTCGTTAAATTGGCAAATTTTAAGTTGGGAGTTTTACTCCGAATGGTACCACATGCATGACGAGTCGAGTCTCATTAGAGTTGCATTTTTGTTGGTTTGTTGTATGGGTATTTAATTTAATTGAGATTATACGTGTGCTTTATGTTGGTGTTGAGTATGATGTTTGAGTTGATGTGCCGTACTGAATGTGTGTTACGACTAGGGTGATGAAATGTGTTAAATTACTTAACATTGCATGATATTTTATAATGCTTATTATATTGATTGAGGAACTCACCCTTACAATTATTTTTCAGGTAACGAGCAGTGATTGAGTAGGAGCTAGTGCTTGGAGTCTAGTGTAGTTCCTTAGTGGGTCATGCTCTGGTAGATGTAACATCGGGATGGGATGTTTTAAATGTTTTATTGTTGGTTGTGAACCAGTTAACATGTAATATGCTACATGTTTTGCATGATTGATTTAATCTCTATCCGCTGCGTATTGTGCAAATGCTTTATGTTTTGAATTAATAAAAGAGCATGACAGTTATCATGGTGAATGGTGTGAAGTAATTGTGTGACACCCTTAATTGCATATTTACTCTGATTTATATATTTTGTTATTTTTAACTAAACTTTTGGGGTATTTTAGAAGGGTGTTACAGATTACACATTATCAGAACCTTCTTTCAAACACTACCGCGAAGAAATAAGATTGTCAAACGAAGATGCAGTACGATGGATCGATAGTATTCCATTGGAGAAGTGGACTAGGGCATACAACAACAGTCAATGTTGGGGCCACATGACAACAAATCTTGTGGAATCAATGAAATCTGTCTTCAAAGGCATCTATAACCTACCTATAACCACTTTGGTGCAGGAAACATATTTCAGGCTAGGGGCTCTGTTTGAAACTAGACGCTCAAAATGGAGTTCAGTGTTGCAATCTAGATAGTTGTTCAGTGATGCTTCAATGAAATTCATTAGACATGAAGCTGCCAAAGCAAACACACACTTGGTTACGGTCTTTGACTACACTAAAGGTTGGTATAGTGTTGCCGAGTCCATGGATCACAATGAGGGCATGCCGATGGGACAATACAGAGTCGAACTAGATAGAGGTTGGTGCGACTGCAGAAAGTTCCAAGCCTTTCGTACCCCCTGCTCCCATGTAATTGTGGCATGCTCAAAGGTTCAAAGAGATCCACCCTACTTGCTATCTGAAGTTTACAAAGTCGACAGCCTTTCAAATATTTATAAAATTAGTTTTTCCATAGTGGAAAAAGAGGATTATTGGCCAGAATATCAAAGGGATATCGTTTGGCACAACGAAGTTATGGGAAGGAAGAAAAAGGGTCGCCCAAACAGCATCCGGATTTAAACCGAAATGGATACGGCAAACAAAATGGTTAGATTATGTAGTTCATGCCGTCAACCAGGCCAGAATCGTAATAATTGTCCTAGTGTTGGAACGAGCACAATAAATTCACATGTACCTCTATTGCAATATATGAAAAACTAAATGTATTTCATATTAGACGTCTGTGACGAAAGTACCATTACATAAACAGTAACACAAATAATTATAACAACTAGAATACAAGAATTATGTGATTACAACCATCAAAACAATTTTGAACATGTAATGCATCATCCTACGAGCGTCTTGGTCGGTCTTAATATTCACCCATTCGCGCACTTCTCCGTTTTGGTTGAACGTGGACACAAGCCATTGTATTCTTCTAGTCATTTCATCCTCTCCAAGTTCTCCCTCTAAACAATTGTACAACGTCCGATTAAGACGTTCAAACGTATATGTGTTCCAAAGTCGAATCTGTAGTGGAGCCGCAACGGCGGAAAATATTACATCAACATTTCATTTCTGAATGTATGTAGAAATTGTTACAACAGAGAAACTTGAAGGTGTGCGGGGTTGAACTAGAGAAAATATGGTATTAGGAGATGATTTTGTGTGAAAAATATTGCATCCAAGGCGTAACATATATACAGAGTGGACATAAAATGTATGCGCCAAGAGTGTTGGTGCCCACATAACATGGCATGCAGGCGCCAGAGAGATTGACACCTACACCACAAATAACACTAAGGCGCCAGGAGCATTGACGCCTCCTCATGAGGGCCAATGCATGCGCCAATAGCATTGGCGCCTCCTCATGAGGAGCCAAATGCATGCCCAATGCTATTGGTGCCTCCTCTTCATGCTTAGGGGGTGCACCGGTTCATCTGGCGCATCCTCTTCTAAAAATGGTTATTTTGGTTTTTTTTTTGAATTATTTGTTATTTTCGATTTTTTTTAAAAAAAACTGGTTATTTTAAAAAAAGAATCACAGACAGTAACTTCTAACAAAATACGTTTCTTAAAAAAAGATGAAAAATAAAAAATTAGACATAATTTTTTTTTATTAATATTAATTCAGTCTATTTAGTGAAATTATTTGCAATACATGCATATAACTTGCGTTATTACTTGCATATTCATTTTTCTCACTTTTGAAAACATTTTATTTATGAATATAAACTCTACAATGCAACATTTTATTAGTCGGTGTTCGGTACAGGATGAAGAAGAGGTAGCTCTTGAAAGGGTAATAAAGATCAAATGACATGGGAAATTAAAGTGTATATTGCTATGTATTGTGTCTCTTATCTTACCTTCAGGTTTTACTTTCGTCATTTATTTAATAAATGTTCATCTTAAGTCCCTTAAATAACGCACATTAGTCATTTCCGTTAAATTTTGTCAAAATTCATTAATTTAGGCATAGGTGACATTTCAGTTTATTCAAGTATGGTTGACGTGGAATTATTTTACTAATATTTTATCATTTATAATTTATTAAGTATTAGCCATCACCTCTCTTTCTCTCTTCTAATCTCTTATCTTTCACCAAAACCCCGTCTTTCTTCTCCTCTCGAGAGAACTCTTTACTCTAAATCCAATCTTCCTAACAAAGATACATTGATGAACCAGTCGTTGATTTCCTCTTATCCTCCTTCATATGTCAACAACGCTGAAACTTCTTTTGAGGTGATTTGTAAAGACGGTACACAGTGAAGATATGTTGTAGAACCAACAATCAATTGCAATCTCTTTTGCTACCAATCTATTAGGTGGTTCTTAAGATACATGTGTGTTGTTTCTTGATTTTTTCTGCACTGATGTTTCTTTTTTGGGTTTTTTATTTATTTTGGGCTTTACAGAAAGATTCATGGAGATGTTTCTTTTTTGGGTTATTCTTTTATTTTGGGCTTTACAGAAAGATTCATGGAGAACTGTTCTAAAAAGATTGTTCATAGATGATATATTTTTGTGACCATTGATATCTTATTGAAGAGACCATATTAACTTTTGCTTTTTTCTTTACAACATAATATAGGTTGCTGAAGGGGTAAGGATATCTGGTGGATCAAGAATCATTGGAGTTGATTTAGTTTCCAACTGATTTGAATTAGGTACAATATTTTTAACTCCACTAAAATCCTTTGTTTTAGTTTCCAACCAGTTTGAGAACAATATTTTTGGTATGATGCACAATGTTGCAAGCAGATAACGGATGCAGTTGAAGAAAGAAAATGCATTAATGATATGAGTATCAGTTACAACCTGTTCGCATGGGTTTTCGCGCGAACAATCTCTAGCTTCCTATTGAGGTTTACTTGCAGGATCGGCTACGAAATCCTAGACTAAATGTTAAGTTTATGGAATGTTTTGTTTAAATGTTTGGATTAAGAAAATAGTAGACAGGAAATGCTTGTAAAATGTGCAATTAAAATAGATGAACAAAAGATAAGATAAACCGTAAATGGTAAAGCAGATAAAAAGACTTGGTAATTTAAATTGTTTGAAGGTAAATGTGGACGCAAGCATATATTTTTGTATGAATGAACTCTTTTCTCTAAACGCTTGATACTTTGAGTGTTTTTCCTCTACAATGTTACAAATGCGACCCCTTAAAGCTAACAATGAACTTTGCTTAAATAGGAAATACAATTAATTGCTATTTTGCTCTTGATGATTAATAGCTTGACACGTGTCTTCCCACTTCCTTTATAACTTCTCACATTCTTGCTATTTTCAAATCTTACCCGCGTAAACTGTTCTTTGCTTCGACTTCGACCTACACATTTCTATCTATTGGACCTGTTTCGACTTGGCTTGTGTTCCATGTCTGTCTTGTTTGTCGAACCCGTTTGACCATGTTCACTCTTCTCGACGCTTCGTTTTGGAATTTCATACTTCTTGCTTCGATTTTCCTCTTTTGCATAGTCGAAATTTACTGGCTAACAAATTGCCCCCCTAAAAGGCATGTTTCGACTGAGAATCTTGGTGTTTTGTTTTTCCCAATTTCGAATGTGTGTCTAATCGTTGTTGACATCATGCACAATGACGACACCTTTCTGCGCCACGATTTCCAAGGGAAAATGCCATCATTTGCAGCTACTCCCTAGCTCGTGGATTTTCAACCACCTTTACTAACTTTCCACTATAGCAGAAACTGAATAGTTTTTTACCCTCGATTGTCTCTTCGTTGGCCTCAACTTTTGCTTACAAATACCATTCTTTCACATTTTTTGTTTTCCTTTTTCTCGGTTTGCACATATTTTTCTGCAACTTTCAGAACAATAATACTTTCCTCATTTCCCTTCTTTCTTTCATTGCAATGGCTTCTTCTGCTAACGTTATGTATACAGTCACCTACAACACTGGTAAGAAACCATTGCTTTCAACCTTACTGAAGAAGAAAGTCTAAAACCCATTCCTCAACCAGCATCTACTGACGAAGCTGTAGTAGAGATTTGGGAACGTCAAATGCTCATTCCCTTTGTTGTTGCTGATTAACTTCTCACTTTCCACGAGCCATATCCGGATATAAAAATGCAATTGAAAAACGTTCAATCATACTTTCCTTGCTTTACTCCAGCTGTTCCACAGGCCTTTGAGAATAATGGTTCCATCGACCTAAAGTTCATGGACCTAAAGGCCAAGGTTTTTAGGTCGATGCCCATTACTGGTAACAAAGAGTATGTGGCCTGGCTCAACAAAGTCCAAAATAAATGTCAGGAACAATGGAAAATGACTCGCATCTTCCAAATCCCTTGTGGTATGTTTACGCCTATCCTTCTCGACGTGGAAGCCATCACTGGTCTTTCACCTCTAGGAGAAACCTTCGACCCGACTCTTTCGACAGAAAACACTTTTGCCTTCAATCGTCAAAGTTTTCAGAATTACATTGAAGATCACTATGATCAGGACTCCACTGAAGTGTCCTACGAGGACCACATTGCTTTCCTAACTCTCTGGCTCTCATATTATTTATTTTGTCCTGGATCTCTGCAGATAGCTAAGAGCTATATAAGCCTGACGATCCAAATTCATGAAGGTCCACTGGTTTCTTTGGGCAAGCATCTGCTAGCATCTCTTTACCATTCTCTAGGGCTCGCGACACTGAAGCTAAACCTTCTCCACTCTACTTCTAAGGGCTTAAATCTGTCTGGCCTCATGTGGTTGCTGCAACATTAGCTAAATGCCATTTTCGAGCATCAATTAGGTTATCCTATGTCGGCGCGTATGATGCGTTTGACCCATGATCAACTTATAGAAGGCGTAAGACTTACCTTGATGACCTGTTAGGAGACCCCCCATAAAAATCTTTTCATGAAGTACATTATTATGTTCATTGAAGCCACCTCTTTCGTTCTAGGCATGTCCCCTTTTGTGGATCGAAACTTTGGTCTGACATGGTTCAAAAACCCTTTTCCTGGTGATTCTCCACAAGTTATAACATTGTCGAATATTGTGTGGAGGGTATTTCTGACTCCCACGATGTTGTCCTTCAAGATAGAGATTGGGTCAAAGGGGTATGGATTTATGAACTATCATCCCAACTTGGTGGCTCGATAATTTGGCCTGAGCCAGATGCTGCCAAAACCTTTGGTGTATCATTCAACTTATATTGTGTGGGATATGTCGCATCCGCGAAAAACAACCGGCGGGCTAAAACAAAACAACACAGAGCCGCTACCGTGCGTTATTTATCCCAAAAGAGGGAAAGGAAACGCTCGAAGTAAACCTGGGAAAAGCATGGTCTCGCGACCAAAGAGAATGGGATCGGGAGTCGGTTATGCGAAGGGAAGGTATTAGCACCCCTATGCATCCGTCGTACTCGACGGGATCCACGCTCTAACGATAGAAAAAAGGTTGCTAAAACAAACATCACACACACACACACTGAAAACAATACCGGTGGGAGAAGAGGGGAGAGGGCTCGCTAGGATATCGCATCCTATGCCTACGTATCTCATCTGGAATGAGAATCAGAGCTACCGTAGTTCGGCTCACGCACGCCGAAACAAACACACGCACAGAAAGGCAAACATAGAACCCGAACGCCAATCGTTGGACTTACATCAGCTTCCGAGCCAAACAAACCCACACTGGAAACCAGATGCCACTTGCTGGACTTATACCGGACTCCAAGCACACAACAAGAAGAAACAAACAGCAAGTTACTAAGGAGTCGGGAACTCGAGCCTAGCAACTGTCAAGCAAACACACACAAAAGCAAAAAAAAGGGTGAAAAACAAAAAGGGTGCCTGGAGAGATCTCGTGCGACCTCCTGCCTACGTACCTCATCTGGTATGAGGATCAGGGCAACGTAGTTCCCCTGAACAGGGGAGAAAGACTAGCCTAACCAGATACAGAGGGAGACACAACTAGGGAGACTATGACTCGAGCCTAGATGTTATCATGCATATCATCCCTAAGTTACGGTTGCTATCTAACTTGCTCAGGCAGCAAGCTAATCCTAAACGGGCAAAGCAAAGCATGCAAGCATAATCAAAACAAAGCAAACATTCACAATTAGCACACACTATATCCAGACGAAGTGGGCTCAAACAAAGGGTTAGGCTGCAAAAGCAAACCGACTGTATCAGGTGATGTTAGCTCTTAACCCTAACATTGAGAGTTAGGGTGAAGCCAGATGAAATGGGAGTGAGGGGTGTGCCTCACAGCTCTTATCCCTGGCCAGGGAGAGCTTCAGACAAAGAAGTGTGGGTTCAGAAAGTGGGAACCCTTCTACACTTATGACACTGACTCAACTGTACAACTGTACAAGGATCTTGGGTTACTATCCGCAATGCATCAACACCAGTCGTGTGAGCAAAGGGATGACTCAACAAGAATAGAAGGAGATGGATTGCACATCTCTTGTATCTGCCAATTGCCTTAATCAAGGTCTTTTCCTGCTTGGGGACAAAAATAAACAAGCACAGGCATTGCCTCTTAAGGAGGACTTCAGACAGGTGCCTGGCCAAGTAACAGGCCAGGTCTTCCAGACTACATGGAGAAAAGAAATTCTACCTCAAATGATTTATACAACCAAGCAGCAGCAAAGCAAGTTCACAATGAACTATAGCAACTAAAGTACCTGAAATCAATCCAACATAATCAGTATACCAGACAAACAAAAGTTAAACAGAAAATTACAAGTCCACAACACAAACAGATAACAAGCATCAATGCACATAGGTGCAAGCCACAAGGCCTAAGCATAAATCTCAATGCCTACAAAACAAACTCAATGTTAGTCATAAACAATCAATAAACCAACTCCAATTGAGTGCACATCATCAAGTATAAGCAATTGTGCTCGTTGACCTGAAACAAAGCTCAAATGTGAGAACACAAACCACTAGTACAAGACTAGGGTCAAAATGGGAGCAATAAACCAAAACAGAACATGAAATTTATGAAAAATCAAGATCAATCAAATAAGAATCAAATCCAGGTGGTATCACATTCATATCATCAACCATTATCATTTCATGAGGCAAAGAGTACAATGCATGCAATTTAGAACCTCATAGGACCAAACAGAAAGATCCAACTCAAATCAACTCACAAACAATTCAATAAATCCCCAAAAAATTCATGGTCAAACAGCATTCATTAAAGGATCATCACACCAAATTTCAGGCCACTTGGACAAAGGGAAGCAAGTCAATTAAATTCATAAAGTCAAGGCATGTTCAAACCAGCTCATACAAGGCACCAAAACATGCATCAACTTCAAGCAATCATAAAACAGAGTAGGAACATGATAAATGAGTGAAACCAAAACCATGGCAAACTTTAAGATGTCTATAATACACATGCCAAATTTCAAGTCCATCCAATAAACCACCAGAATTTCACAAAACATATGAGATCATGACTCACAAAAAGTTCACAATTGGACAAACAGAGGAGAAATTCTCAAACAAATAGGAAATGCATTCAAAAAATCCACAAAAATTCACATTTAAGCTAAACATCCAGAAGATCCAACATGCAAAATTTCAGGTCATTTTGAGTTCATATGGCATGGTAACAAAAATCAAGAAGTTGGACATGAAATGGTGTGACACAAATTGTCACACCTTCAAAGATCATAGCATATCTCACAATCCAGGAATGAAAAAATCACAAATTATATACCAAAATGCTCATGAACATGTCTAGATTATGCACACAAAATTTCAGCTCCATCCAATTAAGCATCATCATTTCATGATCAAAATACCAAGCAATATGCAAGAAAGAACACATCTAAACAATCCCTAGGCCATTCAAAAAATCACACGTGCACAATTTCCACAAAAATCACCAAAAAAATGTAGAGATCATGATGAGAACAACAAAAAAAACCACAGATCAATTGGATTAATGGTTATGGAGATATGAATTTTTTCATGTGGAGAAAAATAAAAAAACAATGGAACACATGTGGAATATATGAAGCATGTGCAAATAAATGGAAAGGCAAACATGTGAAATTGCTTAGGTCAAGAATCGAAGCAGGTACGGATTTAAAATTCTGGCGCGCGCTAACACCAAATTTCATGCACAGTAGCGAAAAACCGGATCTAAACAACTTTTCTGGAAATTTCTTAACATTCATCAACGTGTTCTTCACCTTCATATGCTCATGAACATTTTTCCACCAAAATCAACAATCCATATATCACCAGAATCCTTGTTCAATGTACATCATGAATATGTCATCAATTAAGCCTAATTCTTCATAGATTAAAAGAATCGAAGCAAAACATTATCATGCATCAAAGTTCAAATCATCATAACTTCCTTGTTTCTTAACCAAATTCAACGATTCCAATTGCAGATTATTCTACTATGCAAGATCTATCCAAAACACATATCAATTGCAAGAATCATCAAAGTCGAAAACTCACCTTAATTGAAGCACAGTGATGAATTCGCGCGTTTCTGGCCTTGTAACATGAAAACAGATGCGCTTTGATGCTTGTAGGAGTGGATGAAACAAAGCTTTGATGTTGATTGTACACGATTTAGCTCAAATCTTGAATTGCCATTGTTGAAGCTTGCTTTAACAGTCCACGAATTCAGCTTGAAAAGGATGAAATCTTGCTTCCAACAGCTTCAATAATGCACATGGATCATGAATTGATGAAGATCTTGGCACAATTTATGAAGAAATATGAAGAAAAGTTGAGAGAAGAAGTGAAGAGTTTTTGTGATTTTCAGATCGAGATCTGAGATGAATGAACGTTAATCTGAAAAACAGTTAGGATTAGCAATATATAACATGGCTTAATCATGTTTCTAATCCTATTTAGTGCTAATGCAAGTGATTAGTGAAAATCAAGTTTTGGTGCATTTTAGCATTTTGGCCTCAAGTGCAATTCAATGTAACAGTACCACTGCAGGTTTGTAATGCCTTGGATCACTTGGAAATGATATTTAGAAGCAAATGTGAGTGGAATTATGTGAAAACAATGCTTAATTCTCAAAATCACCTTTTTCCCTCCAAATTTCAAAATAGGTTCACTTGAAAAATGGACTTTTTATGTGATGAGTTTTCATGAAATGCAATGCTTGTTTTGGATAGAGGGGATCAAAAGAAATTTGCTCAAAAAAACCTCACTCCATTTGGCCTTGTGAATCAAAAGTTATGCAACTTTGAAATTCAACTTTTTTGGACAATGATCAATCCATAACTTGCCAACCACACATGAGAAATTCATGTTCTTGGACTTTTTGGAAAGGTGAGAGCAAGATCTTCAACTTTCACGTTGAACAAAATTTCATTTGAAGCATTTTTGGACATGTAATTTTGAGGTGAAAACCTTTCCATTTTTGGCAATTTTGAATTACAAGTCACTTTCTATTTTTGGAAAGTTTTCACCTGACTTTATTTTCTTCATTGTTGATGTTTGAAATGCAAAATGAAACTTGTTTAGACATGAATAAAGTGTCTCTAACCCTCTCCCACCTCCAAATCCAACAGTTGACTTGTGGTTGACTTTTTCTGACTGATAGATGACCTGGCTGTGCATAGATGAAATTGAGCTTCAAACTCCTGATGAAATGGCTCAATGATGAAACCCTAGCTTCCATAAGCTCAATATAACCATATGATAATCCCCATACCCATTGAAACCCCCATCTCCTTGACAAGCCCTGATTGGCACAATGCAGATGATTAGGGTTGACTAGAGGTCAAAACCCTAATCCCAAGGAATCTGATCAAGCATACTGAATCTCTTGGTGATGACAAAACCATGATGATGATGATGTACCATTTCTACCAAGATGATAATCAATCTCCTTGAGGAACCATGAAACCCTAATTTGAAGCACACATCCTCAGATGGCCAATGATCAATCCAATGAAACCCTAGCTTGCACCTTTTAACCTCTTTATCTTCTGATCAAGTCTTAGGAGGATGACTTGCTCAATGTAGCCACATGATATGCAAATATGTAATGCCTAATGACCTACAAAATGAAATGCAATATGCTAAACTAGTCCCAAGAGAGGAGGGCAAATTTTGAGGTATTACAGCTGCCCCTATTCAATCCACTGTGAACCTGTCGATATGAATAGCCTCGGCTTTCAGATGATCAAGATGAAGAGTGATTGAATACCAAGAACAGACGAACAATTTGCACTCTGATGGGAAAATAATTAACATTGCCTGTCAGAATCGGCAAAGAAACAATCTTGAAGAAAAATCCGTCTGGTACGAAGAAAGTCGGCCTGAATACCGGAACAGAATGTCGACCCAGATACCAAAATAAATGGTAACACAGGGATAACCATGGCCTGAACACCACACATCCGCTGGGGATTATCATCTCTTTTTAATGCTTTTCTTGAACCCCGAAATTTTCTTTCGCGCAAATGATCCCGGATCACTGCATTTGAACCCCGACATCTTGTTTGCCAAAATAATGAACCCCATTCTCCATTTGAACCCCAGTCGCCTGACGATAACTTGTGATCGCCATTGTGAACCCCGTTCTCCAGAAAATGCCTCAACATTTCCCTTTCTCCATTTGAACCCCGCTCTCCAGAAAATGCCTCAACATTTCCCTTTCTCCGTTTGAACCCCGTTCTCCGCTTTCTTGTGATAATTCCGCTGGCAATGTCGGAAATAACACCAAACACCACTCTGAGGGCGACATGTCAGAGGGTACACCTTCACAAAAGGAAGGTAACATGTGCATCTCTTCCACAGAAGACACCCATAACGACCTCCATTGGCCTCAGCCAAAGTCTAAGGTGGCACATGAACGGAAGATAATCCTGCGGACCTCATCCCGGATATAATCTTCAACTCCAATCTCTATTTGAACCCCGCTCTCCAGAAAATGTCTCAACATTTCCTTTTCTCCATTTGAACCCCGATCTCCAGAAAATGCCTCAACATTTCCTTCTCTCCGTTTGAACCCCGATTGTCGCGCTGATCGCGTAACATCCTTTGATTTCATTTCCATCTCCGCCCGACGGAAAAGTTTCCTCCAGTATCGCACTACTGGGGAACATTGTTGATCTGACGTCATGATGCTAAACTCCTCAGAGTAACACTTTCAACCAGACACTGACTAATGACTGGGAAGAAACTTGACGTTTACTGGACATCGAACAATGATGTTTACTGACACCGAAGAAAACTCGACCAGACATATACTGATGACTGGGAGGGAACTCGACGTTTACTGGACATCGAACAATGATGTTTACTTGACACCAAAGAAAACTCGACCAAACACTTACTGGTATCACAAGGATGCTGAACTCCTCAGAGTAACACATTCCAACTTCCATCTCGCACGACAGAAATCTTCCTCCAATATCGCCCTACCGGGGGACACTGCTGACCTGACGTCATGATGCTAAACTCCTCAGAGTGACACCTTCAAACTTCCGTCTCGCACGATAGAAATCTTCCTCCAGTATCGCGCTACTGGGGAATACCGTTGATTCAAAATCACGATGCCAAACTCCTCAGAGTAACATCTTCACTGACCGACAAAACCCATTCTTGCATGGTAACCACGGCTCGGGTCGCGCTGATCGCGATCTTCATTTCCATCTCTGTCCGACGGAAAAGCTTCCTCCAGTATCGCACTACTGGGGAACATTACCGACCAGACGTCGTGATGCTAAACTCCTCAGAGTAACATTTTTGCCTTCGGACAAAACCAAAACCTCAAGCGGTAACCACGGCTCGAGTAACTGATACTTGCAATGCTGCTGATTTTCCAATTAGTGAAACCACTCTTCAAACAGTAACCACGGCTTGAATAGCATCTTCACCCACTGGGAAAACCATATCTCAAACGGTAACCACGGCTTGAGACTAACCTATGCTTGCAATGATGCATGATATTTTTCCAGCGTAATGCTCCATAATTATGGAAATGCTACGCGATTTATTATGCAATATGCTATGATCTCCTAAATGATGCATGCATAAAAAGTATCCCCCTCAAGGGACTCTTCTGGGGAGCTCGAGACACTCTGCTGAGGAACTCGCCCATACTCCTACTTCACCCTGCTGGGGAATAGCACTGCTGCTGGGAAGTAGGCAACCCTTGCTGGGAATAAACCCCTCTGCACCCGATCCGCTTGGGGACATCGCTGGGGAAAGATCCACCAACGCGCTTTGTGGGGATACAACAGTCTTTGACTTGCTGGGGATATAAATCCCGACTCTGCTCGGGGAAAAACCTCCCCTCATAGATACCTCCGCTGGGAAACAACAACCTTCATGCCTGGCGACTGGGGAAGCATCGATCTGAAACCTGCTGGGGATATCCATCCTGACCCTGCTAGGGAAACCACAGACCTTGCATCTGCTGGGGAATTAGTCCTCACGACTCTGCTTGGAGAGATGAGGAAAATCTGATACCGAACACCCGTTGATTCGTCGATCCTTGGCATTCATCACCAACTCCCATGTCAGCTTTCCAATTTTGAGAACTCCCAGACTCGTCTGGACTTTTCTGATTCATCACCTTGTATTCCCGACCGCTTCGTACTCGACGAAGAGCGAACTCCTGGGATTTATACAGACTTTTCAATCTTCAGACTTTGAAGAGTCTTCTTGATTAATATCCAGGATCGTCGTACGTCTCGTCGTCTTTTTCACCATTCTTCCATCCATTCGTCCCTGATTGGACTCCGTGGGGATTTGTTTTGTCAAAAGCTTCCACATCACAACCTGCAAGTGAGGGAAAATACCTAACAGCACCTGCAAGAGAGATCGTTAGATAAAACGTGCCCCAGGCATGTCAAGATTTTAACACTTGGGTCACTCAACCTTCCGAATAAGATTTCAAGCTTTCAATCTTATAAGCATGCATTGGAAGGGACCTGTATGTCTTAAAATGCAAAGATTCTTTATCAAAAATAATCGAATGTTTTTGCAATCAAAGCGGTAATGAAAAACAAAAACAAAATTATTTGACTGAATATGCATTTTATTGACTGAAAAAGTGTGGCTCAAACTGAGCAATACAAATGAAGCAATTCCTGAAAAGAGGTAATTGCGCACAAAAGGAAAAATCTATCCTAATGGCAATGTGAAACCCGTGATCTCATCGAGTTCCAACTCGGTTACACCCCATATGTCCCCAGACTTTCCTTGCTTTCCACCTTCTGAACAAGACGATTCTGATTGATCCCTACCGAGTATTATCCATGTGCCTTAACCAAAGCGCAAACGATCATGCTGGACGCAGTTGTTCATTTCAATCCCTCTTTTGCCTGGACCGCCCTTTCGGGTTTTCAGTCCACCGGGATACCCTTTTTTGCCCAAGCCGCTTTTCGGGTTTTCGACTTGCCAGGTGTACATTTTTTTCTCTTTTATCCCTAATTTTTGCTCGAACCTTTCCTTTCTGTTTTTTGGTTCGCCGGGATGCCCATTTTTGCCTGGACTCTTTTATTCTTTTTGTCCAGCGGGTCTCTTCATACGAAGTATTTTTTAACTGCGTCCGCATTTACAGGGGATGGAAAATCTTCACCATCCATGGTCGTTAGCAACAAGGCTCCGCCAGAGAAAACCTTCTTGACCACGAATGAACCTTCATAATTGGGTGTCCATTTGCCCCTACGATCGTTTTGAGGAGGAAGGATCCTTTTCAGCACCATATCTCCTACGTGATATACCCGAGATCAGACTCTCCAGTCAAAAGCACGCTTCATCCGTTGCTGATACAACTGCCCATGACAAATGGCTGCCAGCCTCTTTTCTTCAATCAGGCTCAACTCTTCGTACCGGGTCCTTACCTATTCATCCTCTTGCAACTTTACGTCCCTCAGGACTCTCAAAGAGGGAATCTGAACCTCAACCGGTAACACCGCTTCCATTCCATACACAGCTAGAAAGGCTTTGCCCCAGTAGATGTGCGTACCGAAGTTCGATACCCAGGATACCAGCTTCATACTCAATCATACCGTCGGTGCATTCAAATGCTAGTCAGGCAGTACAAGGAATGTGGGGATCTCTTTGGCGTAACCAACACCGTACTAACTCATCCACATTCCCCCTCAGACATCAGAATCCGTTCGGATTCGGGGTCAGGCCCCTCCTCCGGGATCGGTTCCTCACAATCTTTCGATTTGAGGACCTCGAGATGTCCTCATCAGGGAACTCAAACTTCCTCGGTTGATAATCCTCAAAGGGTTGCTGGGCGAGGTAATCGGACGATACACTCCCCTTGATTACTTTCTAAGGGATATACTGGATATCACATCAGTCAAAATCAATTGCCCTCTTGCAACCCGTCCGGTCACTGCTGGCTTCTCAGATATGTACTTGATCAGATCCATCTCGAAATCCACAAAGTGGTATGAACCAGCATACACTGTCTCGGTCGGCTAGCAGCCTATGCCAAAGTACAGCAAGTTTTCTCGAACAGTGAATGTATTGTTTCACAGTCGGTAAACTTTTTGCAAAGGTAAATTGCATGCTCTCTTCGACAAGACTCGTCATGCTGACACAATACACCTCGTAGACCCCTCGAAGGCCGTCAAGTACAGATTAACAGTCTCTTTCCATAGGGAGGCAACAGAATCGGAGGTTCCTGCGACTTATTCTTTTATTTTTCAGTGCCCCTTGGCAATCATTATTTCACCTGACCGTTTGATTTGTTTTCATATGGGTTCATACGTGGCTGTTAGAAGAGATGTGAACCATGACATGTAGTTCAATCTACCTAATAAACCACGAACCTCTCTTTCCATTCTCGGTTCAGGCACTTCTTGTTTTTCTTTCTATTTTTCTTTTTTTTTTCTTTTTAAAAAAAAACAGGATCAACCTCGATTCCTCTCTTACTTACAATAAACCCCCAACAGCTTACCGACCCGCACTCTGATAGTGCACTTATCTGAATTCAACCTCAGTTTGAATTGTCTCAACTGGTCCACTCAGCTTGGCCAGATCTACCAGATGTCCCTCTTCTGTTTGGGACTTTGCTATCATGCCATCAACATAGCATTCAATTTCATGATGAATCATATCATGAAACAAAGTCACCATGGCTCTCTGATAAGTAGCACCGGCGTTCTGCTTCTCTAGAGGGCAGTCTTCTCTCCCCGGTAGCTTGTGCATAACGACATCGGTATCCGACCCTGGCATATCCTGACACGACCAGACGAAGGTATCCATATTCTCTTTTAACAGGGCTTCCATTCTGCTCTCGACTCGCCTCTGAAGCGGCCCCAATTTTCATTTCCTTTCTGACCTCGGCAGTATACAGGTTAATAAGCTCAACTCGCTCCTCTTGCGGCTGAATCACCTTCTCCTCTTATTTCAACAACCTGGCTAATTCCAGCAGATCACAATCTTCTTCGCCTTCTCCTTCAGCATGATAGATCGGATTGTCGAAGTCATATGAGGTGTAACCAAATTGTTATCAATGAGATCCGGAGAATTACTTTTCGAAGTCGGAACGAGACAAATCAAAAAGGGAAAAAAATGAAAACAAACATTGCCATTTTTATTTGTTTTTAAACTGCAAAAATAAATGAAAAACAGGGAACACCGCTTTTAATTGAAAAAACATCCATTTATTTATGATGCAAAATGCTGCAAAATGAAACATATGAGATGGCCCTTACAATGAACCACTACGTTTCGGGCAAAACGTACGGCTTTCATGCAAATAAAACTGAAAACAGGAAAATATTACTCTTCAAGTAGAATGACAGTGATGATCTGTTAGGCCTTCCAGCTTCCTGGTACGCACGATTTTATCCACGACTCCAACTCGCGGTCACTGTCAATCTTTTCACCCACTGTATAGGCGTGATCTGGATCCAGCACTCCGGCACTGACAAATGCGAACGGTGGGCGACGTCCTTTGTTCTGCTCAGACGAGTCTTGGCCTGGCTGATAGCCAACCCCGAACATATCCGCCTTCACAACAATGCCTATGATCTTTCCCCAGCCTGGGATCCCTCCATTTCTCACCACTTCCACTGCCTGCTTGTAAGAAGAAATGGACGGCTTTTTCCCTTTCTTAACACCAATGGCTTTCTCCGTCCGGACAGCCTCAACTGCCAGACTGGGTGCTTTACATCTTATATCGTCCATTTCTACTTTCATCATTCTCTGGACCGATTCCCCCATCACTACACACCCCTTTGCGACAGCCGCACAATAATCATCAACACGAGGGGAAGCTCCATTTTTCGTCAGACATTTTGGGACCACAGACATTGGCATTTTTAACTGATCCTTCTCAGTCACCTCTATCCCTTTCTTGTCCTTCGACATCATTTTCACTTTTACAGGACCATGCCTTGTCACGGGGTTAGCACTATCATCTGTCGTCGGTGCAAAGTTGATTGCCTTAGAATCCACCAAGTCTTGGACCACATGCTTAAAAGCTTTGCAATCCTCAATGTGATGTCCGGGTGCCCCAGCATGGAACTCACTGTAACACCTCAAAATTTGCCCTCCTCTCTTGGGGCTAGCATAACATATTGCATTACATTTTTAGGTCATTAGGCATTGCATATTGCATATCATGTGGTTACATTGTGCAAGCCATACTCCCAAGTCTTGATCAGAGGATGAGGAGGTTAAAAGTGCAAGCCTAGGGTTTATTGACTGATCATTGGCCATCTGAGAATTGGGCTATAAATTAGGGTTTTGTGGTTCTCAGAGGATATTGGTCTTCATCTTGATTTAAATGATTCATCATTATCATCATGGTTTGTCATCATCAGAAGATTGATCAGATTTCTTGAGATTAGGGTTTTGACCACTGGTCAACCCTAATCAGTTGCATTGGGCCAATCAGGGCTGGATCAGGAGATGAGGTTTCTGATGGTTATGAGGTTCATTTTGTGATTATATGATGATTATTGAGGCTAGGGTGTCACCCTTGAGCCATTTCAGTTGAAGATTGGGGCTCAGATTGATCAATGCGTAGCCAAATTCATCTATCAATCAGAAAAGTCAACTGTGGTCAACTGTACATGATCTGATGGATTTGGAGGTGGAAATGAGTTGGATACATTTCATTCATGTTGGAACAAGTGTTGAATGACATCTCAAAGCTTAAAACTGAAGAAAATCAAGTCAGGACAAAAACTGCCAAAAATAGCAAGTGACTTGTAATTGAAGTTTCCAAAAATGGAAAGTTTTGGACTTCAAAGCCACGTGTCCAAGGAAGCTTCAAATGAAAATTTGTCCAACATGAAAGTTGTAGATCTTGCTCTCACCTTTCCAAAAAGTCCAAGAACATGAATTTCTCATTTGTGGTTGGCAAGTTATGGATTGATCTAAGCACAAAAAAGTTGAATTTCGAAGGGGCATAACTCTTGATTCACAAGGCCAATTCATGTGGTTCTTTTTTGAGCAAACTCCATTTGACATGTACTATCATAATCCATCATCACATTTCATGAAAACTCATCACATAAAAAGTCCATTTTTCAAGTGATTTAATTTTAAAAAGTGGAGGGAAAAAGTGATTTTGAGAAATATTCATGGTTTACACATAATTTCACTTGCATTGGCTTACAAACATCATTTGAAACTTGCTTCAAAACATATTTTTTGAGTAAATTTGAAGGAAAATTCATGCACTATTCACCATGCATTTTCATGCATATGGTGAAAACTCAATTTGCCAAAACACTCCCTAATTCATTCATTTCATTAACATTTGGCTTAAGTGTGATTAGAGAGTGATTAGTAGAGCATATATATACTCTAATCATAACAGAATTTGGGAGGTTAATCATTTTTTCACCATTTTTGGATCTTGAAACTTTTTCCCTCCAAATTTTCTCTCAATCAAAACTTGAAAATTCTCCACATAGCATAGCATTTTTCTTCCATATTCTGGTTTATTGAGTGTAGTGGATGCAGAATCAAGCATTGGATCATCAAATTCGAGCAAAATTTGTGTACATTTCAAGCAAACTCATGAAGATGGAAGTGGAAAATTAATCAAGATCTAGTTCGTTTCAAGCTTCAATTCACACATAAAGCTTCAAGTTATCATCTCAGGAGCTGATTTGGATCGTTTAAAGCCTTGGATCGTGCACATTTAGGGACTGCTCTTCAAGAGGTTCAGTTTTCGAATCTCTCAATTCTTAATTCCATTAACATGTTTAGATAGAGTTTTTCATGCTGATTAATCTGATATAAAATTCGTGTGAAATGGATAAAAAATGAATGAGTTATGCTTGCTTAAAGTTTGACATGTCAAAATGTTTTTTGCTCGGATCTCTTAATCCATGGATTGTTAGGTTTAGATATTGATTGATCTGTAATCTACATTGAAAGAGCTTTCTGTTGATGTATGCATCTCAAAATTCTGGAAAATTTTCTGAACACAGCTCCGCCGTCTTCGCGAAGAAGATGGTGGAAACCACCGCTGGCCATACGCGTATCACTATGCGCCATACGCGTATCACTGTGCGTCATACGCGTATCACTATGCGCCATACGCGTATCACTGAGCCACCACTGGCCATACGCGTATCACTGTGCGCCATACGCGTATCACCTGCAGCATGTTTTCAAACTTAAAATCCATTTTATTTTTCCCTACAATTTCCATATGCATTGTTTTCCAAACTTCAAAAATTCATAAGTTCTTCATTTTTTGTCCAAATTTGATGAGACTTTTTGCATTATCCTCCTTGTGATGTGTAGTTTTTTATGGTGATTTTTAATATTTTTTTTCACGTGTAGAAAAATAAATTGCCTAGGGTTTTCTCATGTATGTCCATTTTTGATACATTTTGGTAATTGATCCATGAAATGCTCATATCATAAAATAAATTTGTGCCAATTTTTTGTGATGATTCCTGACTGGTTGATGGTCATTTATATGTAAATTTTGTGGATTTTTGATACCTGGCCTTTGAGTTATGATTTTTGGAACTTAGGTGTGACAATTTGTGTCACACCTCTTGATGTCAACTTGTTGAATTTAATTGGATGACCTATGCATGTTAGAATTGAATGAAATTTGGCATGGTGAATTGTTGATATGTTAGGATGTTGTATGAATTTTTGTAGGATTTTTCACTGTATTTTCAATTTAATCTTGATTTTTCATTTCTGGTTGTTGAAATTGCAAGCTCATGTGATACATGTTGGTAGATTGATTGGGAAATCCTCATATTGTATTGTATGGCCATGAAATTTGATATGCATGAACTAGACACATGTTAGGACCTCCCTGTTTTGGTCTCATCCATTTCTTTTTGTTTTCAATGAGATATGAATTTTTGAAGTGGATGTATGCATTGATGGTGTGAATTGGAGCATGAAATTGTGTCTGTTTTTGTTGATTTTCATTGACATGGTTCCATCTGCCCAATTGAGCTCAAATTTGACATGGTAGACCTTGATTGACCCCTGTTTAGGTGTATTTAATTTGAGAATTTTTGGATTTATTTTGATAGGGATTTGAATGCAATACTTCTGTTTGTATGCTTGGTGGTTCATTTGACCTCATATGGATTGTTTTGTGCATGAATTGAACTTGATGGATGATATAAACATGAGACCAAGGATGTTTGCTCTTGTTTGATGTTAATTTGATGTTGGATGGTGGATACCTTGCTGTTTTAACTTTTTTCTTGCTTTGGGACCCTAGGCTTGGCCTAGTGGTCTAGTTGCTAATGTTTGCTTGATTTTTCAGGATTAAAAAGCAATACACATGGAGAATGGTCCAAATCAATTTTGATTGATGATTGTTGATGTTTGTATACTAACATAACATTGTTTTGTAGGTGGTGAAGTTTAGGTTTAAGCTTTGAGCTTGCCTTGCTTTGTGTTGTATTGTTTAAACTGTTTGATTGTTTGCTGTACAATTTGTCTGATTGAATACTGACTGAGTTTGATTGTTTCCAGGTACTTTAGTTGCTCAGTTCCTTGTGAACTATTGCTTTGCTTTGCTTTGCTTAAGCAACTTGCATAGAGGTATAACCTTCTTACTTCATGTAGTCTGGAGACCCGGCTGTTACCGGGCCGGGCAAATAAATGTCTGAAGTCCTCCTTAAGAGGCAATGATTGTGGTTGTTTATTTTTAAGCCAAGCAGGAAAAGCCCTTCAAGTAAGGCAATTGGTGGAAGGTAGGGACAAGCAACCTGTCCCCCACTATTCAGTTGAGTCTTCTCCTTGCTCCCATTACATGGTTGTAGCATCGAGATCAAAAGCCCAAGATCTGTGCAGTGCACATTGTGTCAGAGTCATCGAGTATAGAAGGGTTCCCCTATTCTGGACCCATGCTCATTTGTCAGCTCTCCCTGGTTAGGGATAAGAGCTGTGAGGTCTGATCCTCACTTCATCCCATCATCTGCTTCACCTTAGCCTCGTAATGGCAAGGTTAAGAGCAAACACAGCCTGTACAGACGACTCGCTTCGGCGGTCAAACCCCATTGATTGAGCCTCTTGTTTGGTTATAGTGGGTGTTTTGTGATTATTTGATTGACATGTTTGTTTGAGATGCCTGTTCTCATTTAATGTTGATATATGATTGTATGCTTGTGTGCTAGCTTTTTTCCTGGTTAGGTTAGTTTGCTTATGCAAGTAGGATAGAAAACCGAACTTAGGGTGACTTTGCATGACAACATTAGGCTCGAGTCTCAGCTCCCTAGTGTCGTGTTTTCCCCTCGGTTTCTGGTTAGCAATTTAGTCCCTTTCAGGGGAACTACATCGCCCTGATCCTCGTTCCAGACGAGGTATGTAGGCAGGTGGTCGTGCGAGACCACTCCGGGCAGCCTTTTTTTCTTTTTTGCGTGCGTTTACTTGTTATCTGATTATGTATGTTTGGGCTCGGATGCCGACGTAAGTCCAGTAATTGGCTGTCGGGCTCCACGTTTGCCCTTTTGAGTGTGTTTTGGTTCGGATGCCGACGTAATTCCATCCAGTGGTTGTCGGGCTCCATGTTTGCCACCCTTGCTTGTTTGTATGTTGTGTTGTTTGGCGTGCGTAAGCCGAACTACAGTGGCTCTGATTCTTGTTCCAGACAAGATATGTAGGCATAAGGTGCGATACCTTATCGAGCCCGTTTCTCCTAACCCCACCTGCGTTCCCTTGTGTGTGTGTGTGATGTTTAGCAACCTTTTCTTTTCTTAGAACGTGGATCCCGTCGAGTACGACGGACGTGAGGGGTGCTAATACCTTCCCCTTGCGTAACCGACTCCCGAACCTTTTCTCTCTGGTCGCGAGACCATGTCTTTCCAGGTTTCTCTGAGCGTTTCCTTTCCCCATCTTGGGATAAATAACGTTTAGTGGCGGCTCTGTGTGTTTTTATTTTTAGGCTCGCCGGTTGATTTTTCGCAGGATGCGACACTCACACCTGACATTCTTATCGTAAATGGCAACCCTCTGATCCGGTTTCCCTGGAACCAATATCCTCGGCTGTACCAACCCAATATCCTTCAACCTTTTAAACAGCGAGGCGCAAGTCACAGGCGGCCTATTGAAATGACGGTCTGTCGTCCTTCTTCTCACTTGGCCCCCAGCTCTTTGTGTTCTCAATTGAGGTGGTGGTTGCTGCTGTTGTGCAGATTGATTACTAGTAGGGATCATTGCCGTATCAGCATATGGGTGGTAACGATCCTTACCGCGTTCTCTTTTGGCCTGCACACCACCTGCTTCAACTTCCTTCTTAAGCTGACCATTGCCAGAGGGCTCCTTTATTACGGACGACGGAACCTCTTCCTGAACTTTCTCCGTTATCAACCATTTCTCAATCTTCTCCACCCTCTCAGCAATTGCTTTCTGCCCCAAGGCGAGCCCCTGTACGACTTTGAACAGCTCTCTCATCACCGCTTTCAGTTCGAGAATGTCGGCGTTGGGTGGATCCATCAGTTCGGATTTGCTGAGTCTGGGAGGGTATCTGGGCGGAAAAGCTGTGCGCAGTGGTTAGATACTGACACCTACAAAACAGCAAACAGGTTAATATGCATGAATGCAACGTCTATCCATACGAGGAAGCTTCTATCTTTCGATCCTGGTTTCGTCGAGATAGATAAAATTTCGACAATAACATTCTGACATCCGGATGTCTCTCAACCAGAATCTTAATCGAGAATGTACCCTGAGTATGGATAGACATGAGTTAAATGCCGATGAATGCAAAATGTGAATGATCCTGATGCGTGAATGCAATGCACTGTGCCATCCTCTGAGTCATCTGAACATTTACTGCACTGAAACCCTGATCTCTGAACTAATCACAACCCTCTGAGGTACTGAGCAATCATAAATCCGACTCAAAGATTCCGAAATAAACGGAACTGAAATGATACATCACCATCATCATCACAAAGATCCACTGAGCAGATAACCATAACAATCTCTGAATCGGCCCGGGGAATCCTGAAATAAACGGATCCCCACTGATAAATACCACGGACAGCACTTCGACGTCTCAACAACAAATGTCCACAAATCCGACTTATAAATATGACTCTGATCAACAGAACCAATAGTCACCATCAAAGTCACCATCTGAACATGCATCTATAAGAATCAACCCTCCCCTCACAGGTAAATTCTA
This sequence comes from Lathyrus oleraceus, assembly GCF_024323335.1. Lineage (NCBI taxonomy): Eukaryota > Viridiplantae > Streptophyta > Magnoliopsida > Fabales > Fabaceae > Lathyrus > Lathyrus oleraceus. The sequence continues at coordinate 491,314,023 of NC_066582.1, read as the reverse complement.
ATCAGGTTATCCTAAGGCGGATAATGGTTTTGACAATCGGGCAAAGATACTCAACGGGTTTGCCCTTTCGGGTGTGCCACTGTAGCTCCCTTAAGATCGTATAATCCAAAGATCCGGGAAATGATCGGTCACCAGAGTCAATAGTTCAGATGAGGTGACTCAACCAGAGTGGAGTACCCCACAAAGGAAAAGCACTATCAAATGAACCTCGTCCGGCTTGTGGTACATCACATTGCCAAACACATGTTGACCTAACATGAAGGAGGCAACATGAGACCACACTAATCCTAGGTGCGTACTCGGGCCTGGGTTTTAGCCCCACTCAGAACACCCACCCCAAAACAGAGGAACCACCTGTACAGAGGACAACAATATGATAGTATGATGCATGCAAATATTTATGCAAATATATACACAACAGAATAATAAAGGCAATAAATAGAGCAATACAAGCAACCTAAACTATCCTAGAACGCTAGGAAAGACTCGCTTAGGGAAGATGGACCAGCACAGGTCAACATCATCAATGTTCCCCAGCAGAGTCGCCAGCTATCGCATCCGCGAAAAACAACCGGCGGGCTAAAACAAAACAACACAGAGCCGCCACCGTGCGTTATTTATCCCAAAAGAGGGAAAGGAAACGCTCGAAGTAAACCTGGGAAAAGCATGGTCTCGCGACCAAAGAGAATGGGATCGGGAGTCGGTTATGCGAAGGGAAGGTATTAGCACCCCTACGCATCCGTCGTACTCGACGGGATCCACGCTCTAACGATAGAAAAAAGGTTGCTAAAACAAACATCACACACACACACACTGAAAACAATACCGGTGGGAGAAGAGGGGAGAGGGCTCGCTAGGATATCGCATCCTATGCCTACGTATCTCATCTGGAATGAGAATCAGAGCTACCGTAGTTCGGCTCACGCACGCCGAAACAAACACACGCACAGAAAGGCAAACATAGAACCCGAACGCCAATCGTTGGACTTACATCAGCTTCCGAACCAAACAAACCCACACTGGAAACCAGATGCCACTTGCTGGACTTATACCGGACTCCAAGCACACAACAAGAAGAAACAAACAGCAAGTTACTAAGGAGTCGGGAACTCGAGCCTAGCAACTGTCAAGCAAACACACACAAAAGCAAAAAAAGGGTGAAAAACAAAAAGGGTGCCTGGAGAGATCTCGTGCGACCTCCTGCCTACGTACCTCATCTGGTATGAGGATCAGGGCAACGTAGTTCCCCTGAACAGGGGAGAAAGACTAGCCTAACCAGATACAGAGGGAGACACAACTAGGGAGACTATGACTCGAGCCTAGAAGTTATCATGCATATCATCCCTAAGTTACGGTTGCTATCTAACTTGCTCAGGCAGCAAGCTAATCCTAAACGGGCAAAGCAAAGCATGCAAGCATAATCAAAACAAAGCAAACATTCACAATTAGCACACACTATATCCAGACGAAGTGGGCTCAAACAAAGGGTTAGGCTGCAAAAGCAAACCGACTGTATCAGGTGATGTTAGCTCTTAACCCTAACATTGAGAGTTAGGGTGAAGCCAGATGAAATGGGAGTGAGGGGTGTGCCTCACAGCTCTTATCCCTGGCCAGGGAGAGCTTCAGACAAAGAAGTGTGGGTTCAGAAAGTGGGAACCCTTCTACACTTATGATACTGACTCAACTGTACAACTGTACAAGGATCTTGGGTTACTATCCGCAATGCATCAACACCAGTCGTGTGAGCAAAGGGATGACTCAACAAGAATAGCAGGAGATGGATTGCCATCTCTTGTATCTGCCAATTGCCTTAATCAAGGTCTTTTCCTGCTTGGGGACAAAAATAAACAAGCACAGGCATTGCCTCTTAAGGAGGACTTCAGACAGGTGCCTGGCCAAGTAACAGGCCAGGTCTTCCAGACTACATGGAGAAAAGAAATTCTACCTCAAATGATTTATACAACCAAGCAGCAGCAAAGCAAGTTCACAATGAACTATAGCAACTAAAGTACCTGAAATCAATCCAACATAATCAGTATACCAGACAAACAAAAGTTAAACAGAAAATTACAAGTCCACAACACAAACAGATAACAAGCATCAATGCACATAGGTGCAAGCCACAAGGCCTAAGCATAAATCTCAATGCCTACAAAACAAACTCAATGTTAGTCATAAACAATCAATAAACCAACTCCAATTGAGTGCACATCATCAAGTATAAGCAATTGTGCTCGTTGACCTGAAACAAAGCTCAAATGTGAGAACACAAACCACTAGTACAAGACTAGGGTCAAAATGGGAGCAATAAACCAAAACAGAACATGAAATTTATCAAAAATCAAGATCAATCAAATAAGAATCAAATCCAGGTGGTATCACATTCATATCATCAACCATTATCATTTCATGAGGCAAAGAGTACAAAGCATGCAATTTAGAACCTCATAGAACCAAACAGAAAGATCCAACTCAAATCAACTCACAAACAATTCAATAAATCCCCAAAAAATTCATGGTCAAACAGAATTCATTAAAGGATCATCACACCAAATTTCAGGCCACTTGGACAAAGGGAAGCAAGTCAATTAAATTCATAAAGTCAAGGCATGTTCAAACCAGCTCATACAAGGCACCAAAACATGCATCAACTTCAAGCAATCATAAAACAAAGTAGGAACATGATAAATGAGTGAAACCAAAACCATGGCAAACTTTAAGATGTCTATAATACACATGCCAAATTTCAAGTCCATCCAATAAACCACCAGAATTTCACAAAACATATGAGATCATGACTCACAAAAAGTTCACAATTGGACAAACAGAGGAGAAATTCTCAAACAAATAGGAAATGCATTCAAAAAATCCACAAAAATTCACATTCAAGTTAAACATCCAGAAGATCCAACATGCAAAATTTCAGGTCACTTTGAGTTCATATGGCATGGTAACAAAAATCAAGAAGTTGGACATGAAATGGTGTGACACAAATTGTCACACCTTCAAAGATCATAGCATATCTCACAATCCAGGAATGAAAAAATCACAAATTATATACCAAAATGCTCATGAACATGTCTAGATTATGCACACAAAATTTCAGCTCCATCCAATTAAGCATCATCATTTCATGATCAAAATACCAAGCAATATGCAAGAAAGAACACATCTAAACAATCCCTAGGCCATTCAAAAATCACACGTGCACAATTTCCACAAAAATCACCAAAAAAATGTAGAGATCATGATGAGAACAACAAAAAAAACCACAGATCAATTGGATTAATGGTTATGGAGATATGAATTTTTTCATGTGGAGAAAAATAAAAAAACAATGGAACACATGTGGAATATATGAAGCATGTGCAAATAAATGGAAAGGCAAACATGTGAAATTGCTTAGGTCAAGAATCGAAGCAGGTACGGATTTAAAATCCTGGTGCGCGCTAACACCAAATTTCATGCACAGTAGCGAAAAACCGGATCTAAACAACTTTTCTGGAAATTTCTTAACATTCATCAACGTGTTCTTCACCTTCATATGCTCATGAACATTTTTCCACCAAAATCAACAATCCATATATCACCAGAATCCTTGTTCAATGTACATCATGAATATGTCATCAATTAAGCCTAATTCTTCATAGATTAAAAGAATCGAAGCAAAACATTATCATGCATCAAAGTTCAAACCATCATAACTTCCTTGTTTCTTAACCAAATTCAACGATTCCAATTGCAGATTATTCTACTATGCAAGATCTATCCAAAACACATATCAATTGCAAGAATCATCAAAGTCGAAAACTCACCTTAATTGAAGCACAGTGATGAATTCGCGCGTTTCTGGCCTTGTAACATGAAAACAGATGCGCTTTGATGCTTGTAGGAGTGGATGAAACAAAGCTTTGATGTTGATTGTACACGATTTAGCTCAAATCTTGAATTGCCATTGTTGAAGCTTGCTTTAACAGTCCACGAATTCAGCTTGAAAAGGATGAAATCTTGCTTCCAACAGCTTCAATAATGCACATGGATCATGAATTGATGAAGATCTTGGCACAATTTATGAAGAAATATGAAGAAAAGTTGAGAGAAGAAGTGAAGAGTTTTTGTGATTTTCAGATCGAGATCTGAGATGAATGAATGTTAATCTGAAAAACAGTTAGGATTAGTAATATATAGCATGGCTTAATCATCTTTCTAATCCTATTTAGTGCTAATGCAAGTGATTAGTGAAAATCAAGTTTTGGTGCATTTTAGCATTTTGGCCTCAAGTGCAATTCAATGTAACAGTACCACTGCAGGTTTGTAATGCCTTGGATCACTTGGAAATGATATTTAGAAGCAAATGTGAGTGGAATTATGTGAAAACAATGCTTAATTCTCAAAATCACCTTTTTCCCTCCAAATTTCAAAATAGGTTCACTTGAAAAATGGACTTTTTATGTGATGAGTTTTCATGAAATGCAATGCTTGTTTTGGATAGAGGGGATCAAAAGAAATTTGCTCAAAAAAACTTCACTCCATTTGGCCTTGTGAATCAAAAGTTATGCAACTTTGAAATTCAACTTTTTTGGACAATGATCAATCCATAACTTGCCAACCACACATGAGAAATTCATGTTCTTGGACTTTTTGGAAAGGTGAGAGCAAGATCTTCAACTTTCATGTTGAACAAAATTTCATTTGAAGCATTTTTGGACATGTAATTTTGAGGTGAAAACCTTTCCATTTTTGGCAATTTTGAATTACAAGTCACTTTCTATTTTTGGAAAGTTTTCACCTGACTTTATTTTCTTCATTGTTGATGTTTGAAATGCCAAATGAAACTTGTTTAGACATGAATGAAGTGTCTCTAACCCTCTCCCACCTCCAAATCCAACAGTTGACTTGTGGTTGACTTTTTCTGACTGATAGATGACCTGGCTGTGCATAGATGAAATTGAGCTTCAAACTCCTGATGAAATGGCTCAATGATGAAACCCTAGCTTCCATAAGCTCAATATAACCATATGATAATCCCCATACCCATTGAAACCCCCATCTCCTTGACAAGCCCTGATTGGCACAATGCAGATGATTAGGGTTGACCAGAGGTCAAAACCCTAATCCCAAGGAATCTGATCAAGCATACTGAATCTCTTGGTGATGACAAAACCATGATGATGATGATGTACCATTTCTACCAAGATGATAATCAATCTCCTTGAGGAACCATGAAACCCTAATTTGAAGCACACATCCTCAGATGGCCAATGATCAATCCAATGAAACCCTAGCTTGCACCTTTTAACCTCTTTATCTTCTGATCAAGACTTAGGAGGATGACTTACTCAATGTAGCCACATGATATGCAAATATGTAATGCCTAATGACCTACAAAATGAAATGCAATATGCTAAACTAGTCCCAAGAGAGGAGGGCAAATTTTGAGGTGTTACAGGATGGTCGACAACTGAACTTTAAAGGTCACAAAGCTTACCTCAAATTTCATGAATCGACTCAGCACCTTGAGTTACCCATTTTCAAATTTCACCAATCCTTCCTAACCACCAAGGACTTCGACAACTGGTGGTCTGAATACCAACACAAATATTTCCTCAGTGCACTCTTCCTCCCAAATTTGATCAACGCTTTTTCTGTCGTTGCTGGCAAAACACCAACTTCACAGCCGAATACTGATGCTCCCGTCGAGATAATCCAAACTATTAATGTCGATGAGGACCAACCAAAAAAGGTAACTACTACTGCCTTTCCTTTCCTTCCTTTAAGAAGAAAAACCCACTAACCTTCTCTATATTTGTTTTCTGGGGTCGAAAGCGGGCTCCAGTTGTTGAGTCATCCCCAAACAAACCCCCTAAAAAACAAAAAGCATTCGCAACTCTGAAACCACAGGTATTTCACATCTTAGTGTTTCATGATGTTTTAATTCGATAAACCTCTTACGTTTCTCATGACTTAAGTTTATGAAGAAGTGCCTTCTGTTGAAAATTAGGCTTCTGATGGTAGCACCCATTATAACATTTTTCCTACCGTGAAGGCTGCACAGTCTACTCTGTCCACTCCGGCAAGAAAGAAAAAGAAAATTCAAGCCAAGAGACCCTCTTCGAAAACTGTTTCTTCGATTGCAAAGATTTCTATCCTTGACAATCTTACTAAGATCTTTAAACCCATTGGTCAAGAAGAACCTACTCCAACTTCCCAAAAACACGTAGCTCCCGAGGTATTTGAACATTCTTGTTTCGCAACCTCGTGAATTATTCCTCGACATTGATCCTAACTTCTTTTTGCAGGGAAAAACAACTGATTCGACTCTTGCTGAGGCTAACAACAACGTAAGGGTCGAAATTGAGGATCCAACTTAGAAAGCCACCCTTTTGAGTCCCCAAAAAACTGATGAGTTTCATGGCACATCGACTGAAGACAAGCAAAATCCCGACATACATCAAATTCAGGATCCTTCAACCGCTGTTGGCGAAGGTAATACAACCACTACTGGTGGCAAAACCCTTTTGACTACTTCCAACAATTTGACTTGAAAAGGAAAATCAAATCCCCTAGCCTCTGAAAAAAGTGCCCCCTTGTGCAAGACAAAAGTTCCAATAGTACTCTTACTCCGGAGGAGATTCTATCTATGAAGCAGCAGAACCCAGCAGAGACTTTGAGAAGGATGTAGAAGCTTCGACAAACATCAATTGATGTTCAGCCCTCTGGCTCGACTGCCATGCCTATTTCAGAAATGGATGCTTCCGTTTTTTTCAAACTTAAACAACTTAAAACATATTTGTTTGAGCGTGTAATTTTGGCCCTCGTCGTAGAGAAAGAGGCCTTAGGGGTCGACGTCCTAAAGATGCTTGACGATCTTTCTCGGCACAAACTTCCTGCTCCTGTGGCCAAGTACCTGATTGAAGCCTTCTTCACTCAAATTGTCAAAGAGCTCACTCTTTGTCGGCACTCTGACTTCCAAATTAAAATGAAACTCAATGAGATGAGACGAGAATGGGACTTCAGTAAAATTTGTGAGAGGAAACTCAATGATTTTGAGGCCAAGAAGCAAGAACGTTTCAATAAGCAGCAAGCCTTCGACCAGAAAATCTTAGACTATCAAGATCAAATAGTTGAACTTACCAAGAAGATTGCTGAAGTCGAGGAACAAAAAGCTTCCTTGGACTCAATTAAAACTCTTTTGGCTCAAGACGTTGTCGATCAGGAGATTCTCAAGGGAGTTTCACATGGTGAGAAATCCCTTGAAACTAAAACAAGGATTAGCCAACTGCAGGAAAAGATGGACCTTCTTGATAGCAGGATTGATCATGAGAAGACTCTTCTTGAAGGCTTTAGGTCTGCATTTCCTGCCTAATGTACTTTTCCTTGTTGAGACAATGTAACGCCGTCCAGAGATTTTGTATGCCATCTTGGCTTTTTTCCATTTTGGCTTTGATAATTAATGACAAGTTTTACCATATTTTGATTTGAATCTCTTGGAGCAAAGGTTTATATTTCTTTAAATATTTCCTATTTACTCTTAAGATTTGTCGATCAACACCTAACTCTTGAATTTCATAGGTATTATTCGTAAATGTTTGAGTCACTTGAAATGGTCCCTCCCAATTTGGTGACCATTTTCCTAAAGTTCGATCTCTTCGATCTATAGGTAAAATTACCTTCCAAACGTAATCATTTATTGCAAAGGCTTTCTTCTTAACCTTTTTATTGTATGCTTTTGCCACACGCGCTTTTTGTCGTAATAACACATCTAATTCAACCAATCTTTCTTCGTCTAAGTTGATGGTTTCATCAAACATCAGGTTCCAATATTGTTCAGATGGAATTTCATTTTTCCGTTGTACCATAACTGATTGTATTGAGATTTCTGCTGGCAACAAGGCATCATGGCCAAATGTCAAACAAAAAGGTGTTGAATTGGTTGCCTCCTTTGGGGATGTTCGACAAGCCCACATAACTTGATCTAATGTTTTATGTCAATTCTTAGGTTTTTCGGCAACATGTTTTTTGATCAAACCAATGATCACTTTATTGGCTACTTCGACTTGGCCATTTGCTTGGGCATAGTAAGATGTGGAAGTAACCAACTTGAAATCTATTTCAGCAGTAAACTCTTGCATCTTTTGACCAACGAAAACTGAACCTTGATATGTAGTAATGGTTTCAGAAATTCCAAACCTATACACAATGTGTTTTTGAATGAATGAATCACAACCTCTTGATCCACTTTTATCAAAGGGATAACTTCTATCCATTTTGTGAAATAGTCTATACCTATCAGGATAAATTTTTATTGTTTCGATGGGGCAGGTTGAATCTCACCGATGACATCTAACGCCCAACCTCGAAAGGGCCAAGGCTTGATGATTGCATGTAACTCGCTGGCTGGCACATGTTGAATGCTTGCATGTATCTGGAATTCTTGACACCCTTTGGCAAAGTCAATACAGTCTTTTAACACTCTTGGCCAGTAAACACCTTGTCAAAATAAAAACAATTTGATTTTATGGCCAGCTTGGCGAACTCCACATATTCCATTGTGTACCTCATACATTGCCAAGTATGCTTTCGTATCCCCAAGACACTTGAACAACATTCCTTATGGAGTCTTTTTCAATAACTCATTTCCCAGAGATACATAACTTAACATTTTATACTTGATTTTCCTATCAGTGTTTCAGACTGGATTTTCTAAGTACTCCACGATTGGTTTTCTCCAATCTGACTGCAACAAATTGTCAATGGCAAAAACTTCATGTCTTTCAAAAATTTCAAAAAATTTACTTAAGACATATACCCCTAGTTTTTGGGAGTGCCATTTTGGGTGACGGCGAGACGTTCAACGCCATCTTTTCTTTCACCTCAATAAAGTCCTTGAGCCTATCTTTAGACACTTTATACACAGATGCAATTTGTGCTAAATCGTTAGCTTCTTGATTCTATATTCTAGGCATATGTGTGATGCTGACAACCTCGAAGCACTCTAATAGGCATTTCGCCATTGCGAAATACATCAACATATTTTCTTTAATGCACTTATATTATCGTGTGATTTGTTTGATCACTAGCTCAAAATCACCCTTTATCTCGACCTTCTTAGCTCCTAAATCCCTCAAGATTTTGAGGCCATTGATCAGGCCTCCGTATTCTGCTTCATAATTGGAACAATTTCCGTCGACTTTACATTTGAACTTCATCGGAATGTCTCCTGGGGATAATATTAAGATCCATACACCTATTCTATTTTTGTGACTTGACCCATCGAAGTATAACCTCCATGGGTCCGTGTTGACCATGTTTAGTGATGGTTCGACTATTGCATGGTCTACAATAAAATATGCCACTATTTGGCCTTTCATAGTCAAAATGACCATTTTCAGATGACGACTTTATCACAATATCATCAATGTATACCTGCATAAATTTTTCAATAAAATCATAGAATATAGCATTCATGGCTCTTTGATAGGTTGCTCCGATATTTTTTAAACCAAACGGCATCACAACCCATTTGTATGTTCCCAAAGCTCTGGGGCATCGAAACACCGTCTTGGGAACATCATCGTTTGCTATGAGAATCTGATTATAGCCAGAATAACCATCAAGCATACTCAAGTATTTGAAACCCGCGGATGAATCGACTAGCATTTCTGCCATTGGAATCGAATACTCATCTTTTGGAGTTGCATTGTTTAAGTCTCTAAAATCTATATAGACTCTAAGTGTTCCATTTTTCTTGATAACAGGTACTATGTTGGCTAACCATTCGAAGTACCTTACAATTCTGATGAATCTCCTTTTGAGCAGCCTCTCGATCTCCTTCTTAATCTTCAATGTGATTTCTGGAGCAAACCATCGAGGATGCTGTTTTATTGGCTATTTTCCTGGCTGAATATGCAATCGATGTTCTACTATGCTTCGATTTAGGCCAGACATTTCACCATAGTCCTAGGCAAAATAATCTATGTACTCTTTCAATACTTCGATCAGTTTAGCCTTCATCTTCGACCCAACTTTCGTGCTTATATAAGTTGGTCTTTTTATGAACCCATCTCCTAGATCTATCTCCTCGAGTGGGTCTTGCACTTGCATTCTCTCCGTCTCATTTAATGGGTCTTTCTCAAACCCCAAAGTCTCATTGTGATAAATGCAATCTAGCCTCCAGCTTTCTGAAGCTGTTGTTTGGCCCTGTTGGCCATCTTCACATTCTTTGACTTTTGCTTCGATAGCCAAATTTTGTAGTTTCTCAGCTTCTAGTGCCAAATTTCTTTTGTTCTCAGCCAAATAGGCCGAAATTTGAGGCAAACTTTCTGACTCAGTAGTCATCTTCATCGACTGCAGGCCACCCCGTAGGTGGATTTACCACTTTAGGCTCCATTGCCTCTTCAGCATCCCAGATAAATCCATAATCAGGATCTAGATTCAGGACACGGTCTATGTTGATAGAAGTGTAGAATCCTGATTCATCATCACAAGGTGCGATATTCGTCAAATGTTGGTCGAAGGATTTCTTCGCGCCTTTGGCCTCGTCGATGTTGTAATAACTATGATCAACTTCAATATTCTCAACAATGCCATATTTCCTCCAGATAATTACCTTTGGTGTAAGGTTGATGGCACTGCCCCTATTCCATGGATCCATTCTCGTCCTAAGAGCAAGTTGAAGTTCGCTTTAGAGTTTATCACCATCAAAAGCGTCGATCATGTGGTTTTACCAACGGCTAGTTTGACTTGGATAACCCCAAGAATGTTACTGGTTTTTCCTTCATAATTAGATAAAACCATGTTGTGTTGTCGGAGATCAACATCACATTTTCCCATTTTCTTAAACAAAGTATGAGGCATTAATTTGACAACTGCTCCTCCATCCACGAACACTTTATTCACTTCTACTTCGTCGACCTTTGCCCTTATGAATAATGGTTTCAAATGATACATAATTCCTGGACTAGGCTTTTCAAACATAGCCTTTTGTTCCTCCACCACGCCATTGTTCATTACATAGTACCATAATGGTTTGTCTTCAACAGTTTCATCTGGTACGAATTCCTCGTCTGCTTCAGAGACTTCTGACACCATATCATATTTGGTAGGCAATACCGACACGATGCCTCAGTTGACGATGAAATCTTCACCATAAGTATCATCGTTAGTATCATCATACATATCGTCATCTGGTGACGGATTGTATTCTTCATCAAACTAGGGGGAATACTCAGGTTCTTCCTCATCCCACTTAGGAGAATATTTAGGTTCTTTCTTATCCTCGACCAGAGATGTGCATTTTGTGCTTTGGGTTGATACTATTCCTTTCTCTCCTGAAGAGTCCACGGTCATGGAAATTGTCTGATTTTCCATAATTTCCCTTTTTCAACCCATATTCCTATTGGATATTGTCTTTTCTGTCCAGAGGTTTCAATAGATTTCAGTTGTGAAGTCGGAGCCTCTTTCCCAACTTTCTTGTTTCTCTGATAACGCCTCTGTTGCGTTCTTGTCATAGGGTTTTCCCTTTGTAATTAGGGGAATACATCTGAGTTCGACCTTCTTCTCTGAAGTCTTTGCTTCTTTCTCCAGATCAAACACCTCCCATTTTGGCCTTTTGCTCCCATTCTGATTCACAAGTTCCACCCACTTCTGTTGTGGGATATCTGACGGAGAACGGAAGGTCTTTGGTCGAGGCTTTTGGAATTTACTTCTGTACTCTTCATTTCGATGAGGTACCCTACTTTTGTCAAACATAAACCTAGGGATGTTAGGTTTTTCCTTTTCCAGTGCCTTCTTCTTGTCAGCTTCATATTTTTCAGCGACTTTCTCATCGAAAACAACATTGCACCTTGGACATAGCACCGCCTTCGACCTACTCACTCTGCATTTCTCCTGGAAACCAGTCATTCTTTTCCAGCTTGAGGACAAACTGCCTCTAATTTATCTTCAGTCTTTTTATCGAAACCATCAGTAGTTTCAACCATCATGCATTCAAAAGATTCAGCAGCCAAAGACTCGTTGAGACCGTCAGTAGTCTCAACCATCATGCATTCAAAAATCTAGGAATATAAGGCTTCCTTGACCTTCAAAGGATTTGTGTATACTTGCATATTTCTCCTTTCGCCAAATTGAAGCAGGCCCTTCTTCAAAGCTTTTTGCACCAAATCCCTGAAAAGAACACATTGAGATGTTTTATGACCAAGAAAATTATGAAACTTACGTAATCCCCTTTTCTTTTTTTGCTATAATGGGGGATATTTTAAACCTTCAGGAATAATAATTTGACCATCTTTAACTAACAAATCGAATATCTCGTCACATTTAGACACATCGAAAGTGTAAGTTTTAACAACGTATTTATCTGTTTTCTTTGTTTCGTCGGGACTTTTCCCGTTTGATGGTTTAAACAATTTATAAGTGTAAGGAGGTTCTGACTTGAGCTCAGCCACGTAGACCTCGCTTTCATCGACAAGCTCTTCATCGCCAGAAGAGTATTTATCAGCTGCTACATAAGACACTTTCTCTTTCTTATGGTATCTACCAATTTTTGTTTTTTCAGCTTTCAAGTGTTCGATCCGTCGAACTCTATCAACTAATTGTGCCATATCCCTAAGATATTGTGTGTCTAACTTTTTCTTGATAGAATAGTCTAAACCACCTGTAACTATTTTGACTAATTCGTGCTCAGGAACTTGAGTAAAGCATATTGCTTTTAAAAGTCTAAACCTGTTGAGATATTGATCGACTGACTTAGCGGTCTAGTAATTTATACTTATTTTATTAATTTTAAGGCCTCCGACCCTGTGCGACATGTTAGTGATTTTTTAGAGGCCCTCATGCAATGAAACATTTAAAACTGGCCTTGCTCTTAATTGTTATTATTATTATTATTATTGTTATTATGGACCGACCATACCCCTTTAGGATCGATTATTTGGAGATAGTCCTTTCGAGTTATAGCTTTTGGACTGATTACATATTTATGTTTCTGAAAGTCTTCTCCTTACCATAGGTGTATCTTATACCTTTCTACAAGATATTTACTCCTCAAGCATATCCAACGTCCCTCTGCATTCCATGTTGGAAAAATAGCGAAGCCATTGTTCCTTTTCCCTATATATAGGGAATGATGCCATTTCAGGTAACAAGTTTCAAACACAATTTGAATACTCTCTACTTTTTCACATAATAATTTGAGCATCATAGTGCTAACCTTACAAATACATCCTCCGCTTCGCCGCATCAGAAGCTCTCCTTCGTTGCAGCTTCCACGTCTCTTTCTATTTTTTTGTTCCAGAACAAAACAATGGTGTCGTCTGTGGGAACATTTTTTTATTCTCATGTTTTTATCAGGAACAACTCGTTCTTGACCTAAAGAAATATCTATATTGGAAACAAATTGAGCGTAAGTGGTAATGTCAATGAAGATGATCAAAAAATATGATTTCGTTCCAAATCTAGTCTTTCACATATCATCATCGATTGATTCATTTCGAAGCGTCACCTCGTCCAATACTTCACCGTCCCCCGATTGTTTCTTGCTAGACATCGATTCGAAATTCAATAAGTTGATTAGTCAAAGTTAGGATTCCTAGATCGAGAAAATATAGACGGAATCGTAAACTCTGAACTACCTCTAGTTATCACGGCTGACACCAATTAAGCCCTAACATAACTCTTAGTACATGATGAGAGCTCTTGCAATGTCCTCTCTAGAGATGCATTGAAACCGTTAGGTTTGAAGCAAACAGATCTGAAGCCATTTGGTGGAGAAGATTTGTTAGCCTTCAACGATTCATTTACTCTACCTTATAGAGCGATAGATTTGACACTATCGACTAAAGAAGAAACACATCAAACAAGAGTGTCACTCATGCTCCTCGTGATATAGTGCAAAAGCACCTTCAAAGGTATTATAGGAAGTTCCTTCTTAGCGACGTTAGACGTGGTCGCTTCTACCGTTCACATGAACATAGCCTACCATTACAAAGAAGGAGTACCTGTCACCGTCAGTGTAGATTTACGAGAACCGAGAAGAATCTGAATCTGTGAAAATATCTTGACATTTGTGTCAAGAAGCGGTGATCAATTTGACTTGTATGTGCGTAAAGATGAAGGCAGACCTACCCCGAACAACAAGTTAGAATCGGCGCAACTGGGAGAGAATTCAGCCAGGTCAGTTAAGATCGGGTACGAGCTCTCCCCTGAGTTAATGTCCATGTAAATTGAGTGCATCTAAGAAAACGTTAACCTCTTCTCCGTCTCTCCACACGAAATGCCCGACATTGACACCTTAGTAACTTGCCATTAATTGAACCTGGACGTTGGTGCCTTGTATGTGTCCCAACGTCAGAGAAAATAATCCTCTAAAAAGGCCGAGGCCACCGAAAACACAGTGAGAGACTATTAGATGTCAAGTTCATTTTGGAAGCAAAGTATATCAAATGGTTATCCAACGTGGTTCTAGTAAAGAAGGCCTCTGGCAAATTGAGGATGTGCGTTGACTACACAAGCATGTCCAAAACATTTGTATCCACTCCCAACATCGACCAACTTTTCGATAATTCAGGTAGCTACCAATTGTTATTCTTCATGGACATGTACTCCGGATACAATAAAATACCAATGTTTTGACCCGACCGAGTGAAATATGCGTTCATGATCGAGCAAGCCAATTACCAGTACAATGTCATGCCATTCGGGTTAGAAAATGTCGGAGCAACCTACCAAAGAATGACGAACAAGATCTTCCGAGAAGAAATAAGAGAAATGCTGGAAGTATACATGGAAGACATGATAATTAAGTCTTTGAAAACACATTTCACACTCATCATCTCCAATAAGTGTTCAAAGGGGTCCAAAAATACAATATGAAGCTCAAACCTGAAAAGTGAACTTTCGTTGTGAGGGCCAACACGTTTTTGGGTTTCTATTTGACATATCGAGGATTGAGGTCATCCCTGATAAAGGTGAAGTGGTTGTCCAGATGAGGGCACTAAATTTAAGTACGGATATCTAAAGACTAAATGGGATGTTGACTTCTTTGAACAAGTTCATATCCAGATGCATTCAAAAGGCCATGTTTCTACAGGCTATTGAGGAAACATACAAAGTTCGAATGGACTACCGAATACAAATATGCATTTGAATCCTTGAAAAGAATCTTGGCTACCCGGATGGTACCCATCCAACCGTCGCTGGAGGAGGTTTTGTATCTTTACCTAGTAGTTGTTGAAGAGATAATGAGTGTCGTCCTCATAAGGGAAAGGGATGCCGAGAAAATTTCAGTATATTTCGTATCAAATGCCCTAGCCAGAGCAGAAACTCGGGGCATAAAATCAATTACATCAAATTTGAGATGGTCTTCAACAAGAATGCTACGGAATATCAGAAAGCTAGTGTTACCAAATTGTTATCTATTCTCACTACTGACAAAATTCCAAACTATTTGGGTCTCCTTGCCCATATAGGAAAATCTAAAAAGAAAAACTTAACTATCTTATTGATAGGACAAGACAGAAAATCAGGAACCTAAAAGCTAATAGCCTATTCTACACAGGGAGAACTAATATGTTCAAAGTAGTGCTTTAAGCTATTCCAACTTACATTATGAGTTATTTCCTCATCCCTAAGGAAATTTGCAAAAATATGAAAAGTATGATTAGTAAATTCTGGTGGGGGACAAGGAAAAAGATAGGAAAATCCATTGGAAAAATTGGAAGGAGTTATGAAATTCAAAATCAAAAGGAGGACAAGTCTTCAGAAAGCTTAGAGACTTTAATAAGGCCATGTTGGCTAAACAAGGTTGGAGAATTATCCTCAACCCTAATTCTCTAGTGGCTAGAATTATAAAATCTAAGTACTACACCAAGACCAATTTTCTCAAAGTTAATCTAGGAAACAATCTTAGTTACCTTTGGAGAAGTATGCACCAAAGTAGATGAATCATCATAAAGAAACTTGTTGGATTATAGGGAAGGGTAACAATATTAAGGTGTGAGAAGACCGTTGGATTCCTAGTCATTGTAGGTTTAAACTCCTAACATATAAATCCTTGGAGACAATGGTAACTTGAGTTAGGGACCTCCTTGATGAAGAGTTATATAGTTGAAAACACCATATATTGAACCAAATTGTACTTTGCACCCCCCACACCCCATATGCTTTTACCATACACTGCTTATGAGTTTTTATGTTTTTGAAAAATGGTGTGTTTTTCCGGAATTTTGATTTTTTTTGAAATTTTAATGGATTTTTGAAGAATTTCACGAGTTTTTATCGAATTTTTGGGGGATCTATGAGTTTTTACTTGATTTTTAAAAACTTATCGAATTTGAATTATTAGATTTTTCAAATACACTATCGAATTTTTCAAAATCATGAGTTTTTATCAGATTTTTCAAATACACTACCGGAATTTTCAAAGAACTGTGAGTTTTTACGAGATTTTTCAAAAAGTCATTGAGTTTTTATTGGATTTTTCAAAAAATCTATGAGTTTTTATCGAATTTTTCAAAATAGTATAAGTTTTTATCAGATTTTTCAAAAATCTACGAGTTTTTATCGGATTTTTCAAAATACACTACCAAATTTTTAAAAAACTATAAATTTTTACTGGATTTTTCAAATACACTATCGGATTTTTCAAAAAATTCGGCGGTGATAATTTTGGTTTTTTATTTTTTGCCTATAAAAGTTAACTAGCAGATTTAAAAAAAAAAAACTACAAAGCGAACCAGATTTTTTTGAATTGTACTATCTTTGCTCTTTTTAATTTCTACCATTATAAAAGCATGGAGAGGTGACAGATTTAATTTGGGGTGGTAGGAAGAGTCCTCTAGCAAAATACATCCAGGCCCAAATAGCTATTGATAAGCCCAATTAATAAAAAAAATTGTATTTAAAAAAAAATATAAGTGTAAACAAAAAATTTACCAAAGACCCTTCAACCAAATAATTTTCAGTATATTAAATATTAGTACTAAAAAGAAAAACAATACTTCTAAGGTTCAGTAACTTCCCTTAAATATAACTCTTTAACCGAACAAGATGATGACAAACAACATTGTCAAAATCAAAATCATGCATAATAAACTTGGAAGTTAAAAATTTCAAAAATTTCTCTAACGTATAAAAGTGGGTCCCATGTCAAATGTTACTATTAATCTATGAACTTCAAACTTAGGACATTATAATAATAATAATAATAATAATTTGAATTTCTCTCACTCTCATTGAACAAACTTTGAACTCTGACAGCTCTGAACTGTCCCATAATGTTTTTCCATATCTCTCTCTCTCCTTCACTTCCCACCACACTTGTAGCTTTTTCAAAAGAGAAACTCTAAATAATATTTTTCTTCTTCTTCTTTCTCATTCTACATTTTCAAACATAAAACATGTCTGGTCATTGGGGAATTCTTGTTTCAGATCCATCTCTTCAGAATCAGTTCACACAAGTTGAACTTAGAAGCTTAAAAACCCATGTAAGTGTTCATCTTTATTAATATTCAATTGTTGAGTTGAATGAACCCCTTGTTTTTCTTTTGTTATTCGTATGAAAAGATTGGATTTTTGATGTTGTTATTGAAATTGGAAATCTGGGTCAGGATGAATGATGATCATTGTTTATGATGATTGTTTGTTTGTTGATGTAGTTTATGAGTATGAGGAGGGAAAGTGGGAAGCTTGTGATTGCAGATTTAGCTTCTAAGATGTCAAGATTGAAAGTTGTGGGAGAAAATCTGAGTGAGGAAGAAAGAGGTTCTTGTGTTAAGGATTTGTATCAGAACACTGATGAAGAGGTTGATTTTGAATTGTTTCTCAAGGTGAGTTTTTTCATCTAGATTTGTTTTCATCTCTTCAATTATCTACTTTTTTGTGTGTGGTGGATCTTTTCTGCTTTCTGTAAATTAGGATCACATTTTTCTTTTTTGTTTTCATAAGCTATCCCAAAAAACTTATGAAAATAAGCTTAGTAAGTGCTTATAGCATATCCCAAAAAGCTAATGGAAATAAGCTTAGTTAAGGGTTTATAGCATAAACACTAATCATATTAGTGTTTGCGGATTAGTTATTTCTATAACAAATGATCAAATACAATCAGAATTATCGTTTTAAATTGCGGTGGTAGGTGTTGCGATTGCAGTCATTGAAGTTTTTGCGACGCGCATTGCGGCCGTTGCAGCGTGAATTTTTATTGGACGGTGTTTGAAATACACATTTGAAAATTACTTAATGTTAAGACTTTTCATTATATATTGAGTTTTTGGATTCTGAAATTTTGAGTTTTGAGAAAAATACTTGAAAAAACATGAGAGAAATGATCTGATACGGTTTGTAATGCAGTTAGACGCGTGATTTTAAATCACGCTGCAATTGCTATCTGATGCGTTTGCAGAGACTACCACATCAACAATATTGCTGTTAAAATTGCGGTGTCAGACTACAATTTAAAACCATAATCAGAACGTTTTCATATAAACTAGAATCCGCTTTCATAAGCACTCTCCACAACATGGGAGAAATGATCTGATATGGTTCATAATGCGGTTAGACGCGTGATTTTAAATCACGCTGCAATTGCTATCTGACGCGTTTGCAGAGACTACCGCATCAACAATATTACGGTTAAAATTGCGATGTCAGACTGCAATTTAAAACCATAATCAAAATGTTTTCATATAAACTAGAATCCGTTTTCATAAGCACTCTCAAAACATGGGAGAAATGATTTGATATGGTTCATAATGCGGTTAGACGCGAGGGTGATTTTAAATCACACTGCAATTGTTGTCTGATGCGTTTGCAGAGACTACCGCATCAGCAGTATTGCGGTTTCAGATTGCAATTTAAAACCATAATCAGAACGTTTTCATATAAACTAGAATCCGTTTTCATAAGCGCTCTCAAACAGTCTAAGTCACAAGTGCTTATGCCAGTAAATAAGTTCAAATAAGTCAATTCAAATAGACGCATAATATGAAGAAAAAAAATACCAGAAGTTAGTATACATCATGTGAAAGAATTGCATAGATGTCAAATTTTGATGCACCAGTGCTGCGATGATAACAGGTTTACTTGAAACTTCAAACATTTGCGAATTCTAGAACAGGAAGTAGTCCAAAGAATTCCTCGGCATTCTTAAAGGCAGCTACTACTACATTGCTTCACACAATAAGTGAATCGGAGAAATCATCATATGTTACACATATAAATCACTATCTTTCACAAGATGAGTTTCTCAAGAAATATCTTCCTATTGATCCTTCGTCCAATGAGCTCTTCGAAGTTGCAAAAGACGGTGTTCTTCTTTGGTACTACACATTTTCATTCACCAAGCTTAATATTTCTATTATTCATGGAAATTTTATTTGAAAAGAATTTTACATGTTGTTGTAGCAAGCTTATCAATGTGGCAGTTCCGGGGACTATTGACGAACGTGCGATCAATACGAAAAGATTACTCAATCCATGGGAAAGGAATGAAAATCACACACTTTGTCTTAACTCTGCTAAAGCGATTGGATGTACGGTAGTCAACATTGGCACACAAGACTTCATTGAAGGAAGAGTATGTTAGATTAGATTCTTTTTTCTTTTCGATTTTTCATTTTAGCGCATTCGTGACTAGATTGTTTTGTTCTCGTTTCAGCGCCATCTAGTGCTCGGAGTGATATCACAGATTATTAAGGTAAAAGAAGTTTATAAGTATAATATTTTGTTTATATTTGCAAATGCTTTGTCAAATCCTACAAATAAGTTTTGAGTTTTGTGATTTAGATACAACTATTGGCCGACCTCAATCTAAAGAAAACTCCTCAACTTCTTGAGTTGCTTGATGATAGTAAGGTAAATGCTTTCTATCGTTATTCTTATCTTATTTTCAATTTTAGTACGTGTCGCCTTCATATATATTCGATTTAACAGGATATGGAAGAGTTGATGAATCTACCACCCGAAAAGATCTTGTTAAGGTGGATGAATTTCCATTTGAAGAAATCCGAGTACAAGAGGATAGTCTCTAACTTCTCCTCGGATGTCAAGGTAACATTTTGCGAGGCATTAATCAATAAGAAATGCTTCACAATGAGTTTCTTGTAAATTGTTTCTTATTGAACTTTGTATGGTTCCGACACGACAGGATGCTGAGGCTTATGCGCATCTTCTAAATATTCTTGCACCAGAATACACTAATCCCTCCACATTGGCGGTAAAAAATCCATTTGAAAGAGCAAAGTTGGTTCTCGAACATTCTGATAAAATGGGATGCAAGCGATACCTCACCGCAAAAGACATCGTGGAAGGTTCCCCGAATCTTAATCTTGCCTTTGTTGCACATATTTTCCAGCACAGGTGAAAATAATCTCCCTCTTGAGAAATATTATAGTACTTTATATCAACTTTTTTTGTTTCGGTTTCTGAGAAATGTATGCTAGCTATAAAGGACTCGATTTTTCTTTTGTAGGAATGGACTTACAGACCAGACAAAACAGATTTCACTCCTTCAAGCCTTGCCTGATGACACCGAAGACTCTAGAGAAGAGAGAGCTTTTCGCCTTTGGATTAATAGTCTCGGAAATTCAACATATATCAACAATGTCTTTGAGGATCTTAGAAACGGGTTGAATATCTCTCACTCGCATATTTCCTATTTCCTATTTCCCTAGCACATACTATCCTTCAATTGTTTTTGTTAAAAGCTTTTGTATGGATCATTAATCATATCTACCGTAAAATTCATACAGATGATGGTTTATGATTAGTTGACATTGTAAAAAGTTTTACACTGACGGTACATCAAAATTACAGGTGGATTCTTTTAGAGACGCTTGAGAAGGTATCGGCAGGGATTGTGAATTGGAAGATTGCTAACAAGCCTCCGATTAAGATGCCATTTAAGAAAGTTGAGAATTGCAACCAAGTTGTGAAGATAGGGAAACAGCTTAAATTCTCATTGGTAAATGTTGCTGGAAATGACATTGTGCAGGGAAATAAAAAGTTAATACTAGGTAGATATACGCGTTTGTTACGTGTCGTTTGTACTAATTAATCAATTAATCTATTGAGCTTAATCCAACTAAATCATTGGTTGCACATGTCAAACTTTAGCTTATCTGTGGCAATTGATGCGTTACAACATCCTACAACTTTTAAAGAACTTGCGATTTCATGCTCGCGGGAAGGAAATAACAGATGCTGATATTTTGGAATGGGCTAACAGCAAAGTTAGCAGCACAGGAAGTCAAAGCAGTATGAACAGTTTTAAGGTATTGCAAATCCTTTCAATACATTCAAAGAAGCTTTAAGAATAGAAATTGTATCTATGTTGCATTTTTCATTTCTTGACTAGTACCGTCTACCATGGTTTCAAATTTCAGGACAAACGTTTATCCGATGGAATATTTTTCCTCGAGCTTCTTAGTTCTGTGCAGCCTAGAGCTGTAAATTGGGGACTTGTAACAAAAGGAGCTTCGGGTATATTTTCCCGTAACTATAATTTCAACGTCGCACCCTCAGTAGCACCAACACCTCTGACACAGACACAACATCGACACTTGTGATTATGTTTGATTTATTCAGTATTGTGCCTGGTATCTGTGTCTGTGTCCGTGTTTCATAGGTCTCACCTATTCAATTATTGCATGTTTTTTAAAAATGTATTGTTCTCTTGCACTTCTATAACAAATGTATAAACAAAAATCTGTTGCTGCAATGCAGATGAAGAGAAAAAGATGAATGCCAGCTACATCATCAGTATTGCAAGAAAGCTAGGTTGTTCTATATTCCTTCTTCCCGAAGACATCACCGAGGTAATTTGGAAGAACCAATATTCATTAACTCGTGTCGTTTCCAACAAAGATTATCTTTTTTTGGTTTTCAATAATGTTTGTTATACAATTTCAGGTGAATCAAAAGATGATTCTTACTCTAACAGCTAGTATAATGTACTGGTTCCTAAAACACCCTCATGAAGAAAGAACAGTTGGAATTTCAGATAGTGAGAGTGGTAGTCAATTGGAGACTACATCGAATTCAACACTAGATGACTCTGCTTCTGATTCATCTGTAGATGAAAATGGAAATGTGTAAATATGCAAGAAGGGAACCATTTTTTTATTATCAATATGATCTTTATTTGAACTCATCATTATAGTTGATCAAAAGGTCAATGTGTAATTTATTGGTTTCAAAGAAAATTTTGTTCAAGCAACTTCTGTGTAAATATTGTTTTTTGGTTTGTTCCTTCAGTTTGGTACCTAAGTTATGTGAAGTTATGTGGTGTGCCTTGGATTAGCAGTTACAATAATCAGTTCTGTCACAGATTCTTGTTTGATGCTTTTGTTTACTTATTTCTGGTATATACGGTGTAAAAAGAGTTATTATAGTATTTTAATGTCGAAATTACAATACAATACCTAATTTGTTTGATTAGAATAAATTTGGATAGAACATTATGGCAAAAATTAATTCATGTAATCGATCCTATTTAGTGGAATAAGATTTAATTGTTGTAGAATAAATTTTAGATGCTATTTATAATTGTAAGAATATTTGTATATAAAATAGTTTCACATCGACTATAGTATATAACTAGTCGTAATCTCTTTATATATAATATAGTCTCCGTAGTGTTTTTTAAACAAATAGTTTATTCAAACGTCTTTCACTCTCTTATACTTCAATATGGTATCTAGAGCTTGTTAAGATTCAACTGTTCGTCGTGCTTTATCCGGTTGACACACTGTCTTCTGAAAAGAATTTTTTTGATGATTCATTCCGATCACCACCATACCGTTGTTGCTGCCTTCGCCACCATTGATTCCGGCGGCTTTCTGGCACACCATCCTCGCAGATAGAAGTGTCTGCCCCGATCCGACTCGCGCCTAGAAAATTGTCACCAGCCACTGTCACACGCGCTCACATGCGACAACGTTGTTGCACGTGGGCCCCACGCACCTCTATCCTGCTGCGCATGAAACTGCATCCGACCACCGTCCCTGCCACCGTTTTCACTGTCTTACTTGGTTTTCCGTCCTGATTCCAGATCTGCACTCAGTTTTTATTTTCGATCTACGGAAATACGATTTATTGTTCAAACAACCCTTGTTTCACTGTTCGTCACTGTTCTCCCCACCACTGTGACCTTATTTGCATGCTTTTCAGCCACCTACTCTCATGGAAAATCACTGCGCCTCCAATTTCATCACTTTTGTCAAATAAACTATTGTTTTGACCGCTGACTACATTGGCTTCCTTCATTTCAAAGCAACTCATCAACCATCATCTTTTGTCACCGGCTGCTCAGTCTGTTAATCTTGTAGCTTTTGTCTCTACATCCGCCTCCCTTGGTCATTGGATCCATGAATCTAGTGCCTCTGATCATATAACTAGTAATAAATTTCTTTTATCTAACTTGTCTTATTCTGATTTTTTGCCTTCCGTAACTGTGACGGATGACTCTAAAATCAAAGTCAAAGACATTGATTAGGCACACTCACTTCCAAATTTGTCTTTGGATTTCGTCCTCTATATTCCTGGTTGTCCTTTCAATCTAATATTTTTTTTAAAGTTCACTTGTACTCTTAATTATTCAGTTGTTTTTTGATAATTCGATTTATGTTCAGGATTGATGTGTAGGGCGGACAATTGGAACAGAGAGTGAGTTTGAATGATTATATTATCTATCACCTCCAGTGGCATGTGCTTATACTGCTTCTCAAAGCCTTACACATCAACGTTTAGGTCACCATAGCCTTAATAAAAAGCGCCTTTTGGTTCCTAGCTTTTCTAAGTTTTCGTCATTTGAGTGTTAGTCGTGTCAATTAGGCAAACATACTCGTCACATCTATTGTCAATTAGTAAATAAAAGTATTGTATCACCTATTGATTTAGTTCATTCGGATATCTGGGGTCCTAGTCGTGTCAAGTCAACTTTAGTTCATTCGGATATATGGAAGACATCGATGAAAAATCGTTCAGATGTCTTCCATATATTCCAAGAATTTTATGCCGAAATTAAAAATCAGTTTGACACTTCCATTAAAATTTTATGCAATGATAATGCTCGTGAATATATTTCATCCCAGTTTCAATCTTTTTTAATATCACATGAGATTAATCATCAATCGTAATGTGCTCACACACCACAACGAAATTGTGTCGTTGAACGGAGGAATCGTCATTTAGTTGAAATTGCACTGACTATTTTACTTCACCAAAATGCCCCTTCTCGATTTTGGGGTGATGCTTTTCTCACAACTTGTCACCTTCTCAACCGAATATCTTCATTGGTCCTTCAAGAACAAATTCCATACTCTATCTTAAATTCGCAATATCATTTGTATCTTATTCCTCTCTACATCTTTGGTTGCACATGTTTTGTTCATGACCTCTGTCTAAGTAAAGACAAACTTTTTGCCAAAGCTCTCAAATGTATCTTTCAAGGCTACTCATGTCTACAAAAAGGATACCGTTGTTTTTGTCCCCAACTTCAACGATACATTGTTTCCTTCGATGTTACATTCTTTGAAATTTCCCCATTCTTCTCTATTTCTATGTCACCCATTGAGAATGGTACTTCATATGTTTGCGATATCACTTTAGTCATTCTCACACCTATTACACCTCCATTGCAGGTCTACCAGCGATGGACATCCCGTTCATCAGAGGTTATAGATGGAATTAATCCACCAGCACTGTGTCCTGCTCCAACTGCTCCTCCAGTTACGTCACCTGAACTTGACCTTCCAATAGAATTATGAAAGGTATTCGATCTCATCATCTTAATCCTAAATATGTTTGTGTTTCAAATTATGGATGTTTCTCTACTTACTATGTCTCTTTTATGTTTGCTTTGGATCTTGTGTCTATTCATAAGTCTACAGGTGAAGTTGTAACCGATCACAACCTGCGTCCAGAGATTATGGAAGAAACGGTTGCATTGCATTCAAATAACACTTGAGACATTGTTATTTTACCTCCATAAAAAACTACAATGGGATGTCTATGGGTTTATATAGTGAAAGTTAGACCAGGTGGCCATATGTATAATTTCAAAGCCCGTTTGATAGCCAAAGGATATACGCTGATATTTGGTCTTGATTATGGTGACACTTTTTATCTTGTGGCCAAGATTAGTTCAGTCTGACTCTTTCTTGCAATGGTTGCTATTCACCATTGGCCGTTTCTTCAGTTTGACATTAAAAATTCTTTCTTACACAGAGAATTGGATGAGGGGGTTTATATGGATTAGCCTCCTAGTTATACTATTCATTGCAATTCTAAACTTGTTTGTCGGCTTCGTCGCTCTCTTTATAAGCTAAAACAGCCCCCACATGTTTGGTTTGGTCGCTCCAACTCTGCCTTGATACAATTTGGTATGAATAAATGTGAAGTATATCACTACGTAAGTGCATCTTTCTTGTGGTCAGTTTTGATGACATTGTTATCACTGCAGATGATACTAGGGGTATCCAGGGACTCAAAACTCATCTTTTCAAAAAGTTTCAGACAAAATATTTGGATCCACTCAGATACTTCTTAAGTATACCTCATCCGACATTGTAATCAACCAACACAAGTATACCTTAGACATTCTCTGTGAAACTGGTATGCTTGATTTTCGTTCTATTGATACTCATATGGATTCCAACGCCGGACTTCTTCTGACTCAGGGGGATCCATTGAAAGACCTAGGAAGATATCGACGACTTATGGGAAGATCCAACTATCTTACAGTCACCATACCAGATATAACATTTGCGGTGAACATTATGAGTCAGTTTCTGAATGCTCCTTGCGATAGTCATTGGCATGCAGTCATTCAAATTCTTAGATATATAAAGAATGCACTAGGAAGAGGACTATTATATGAATATACGGGTGATGCTAAAATCATTTTATTCCGATACAGATTGCATCAGATCATTGTCAGATAGAAGATCCACGTCTGGATATTGTGTTCCGATTGGAGATAATATGATATCATAAGCTAGAAACAAAGTATAGTTGCATTATCTAGTTCTGAAGCTGAATATCGTGTTATGACACCAACCACAAAAGAGCTTGCCTGGATGGAAAATTTACTCTTAGAACTTAGGATTGGAGACTTCAGAAAACAAAACTCATATGCGATAATCAAGCAGCAGTCCACATTACATCTAATCTATTTTTCCATGAACGGACCAAACACATAGAAATAGATTATCATTATATAAGGGACAATGTACTATCAGAAGAAATCACCACAAATTTCGTTAAATCCGAAGACCAATTAACTGATATGTTTACAAAGTCCCTTAGGGGTTCTCGAGTGTATTACATTTGTGACAAACTCGACTTATATGACATATACGATCCAGTTTGAGGGGGAGTGTTAAGAATATTTTTATATAAAATATTCTCACGTCGACTATAGCATGTAATTGATTGTAATCTCTCTCTATATAATATAGTATTTGTAGTGTTTTTTTAATACAAGATTTATTCAAACATCTATCACTCTCTTGTACTTCAATAATAATCTATTATTTAAAACACCTCTTCAAGTTGATAAGTTGATGAATGAATATCAATCATTTCATACATACAAGTATGTTGCTTGAACCATTCAATTGATAAGTTATTTTTTAATATATATGTTAGCTAATATCCATAAAGAATGTAGGTTGTAGTCTCAATCCACCATTCAACTTCTCTTTAATGAAAGGTTGGTCAATCCTAATGTGTTTAATTATGTCATGCTTAATAAAATTATATGCAATATTAATGTATGATTTATTATCATCAAACAACTTCGTGGGATCTTCACATTATATCTTTAAACCTTATATTACTTATTCCGGGATACTTTACATCTTACTCATCTAAGCAACAAGATTTCCACACAAAAAGATATAATAGCTAGAAGTAGATCTTTAATCACTTGCTAAATATATAAATATATGTAATCATCAATGTATGCCTTCATAGTTATCCTTTCATCTCTTTTAAACAAATCCTCCCCCATAGTACATTTGAGATAGTGTAGAATTCAATCTATAGCTTATAAATGTGTTGTTCTTGAATGATGCATGAATTGACTCATTAGACTAACCACAAAAGCCAAACTTAACCTAGTATGTACCAATTGATCTTGTACCTTATTAATTTTTCATTTTTCTCTACATAATTCATCTTGTGATTTTGCTCAAATGGAAGACTTGCATCTAAATTTCTTTTTTTCATACAAAAGATCAAATACATGTTTTATCTGAAATAAAAATATCGTTTTTTAGTATAAGACATCAATTTCCAAAAAATATTTAACTTAGTCAAAGTTCTTAATCTCAAAGTCTGTTGTTTTTTTCCTTGAATATTTGTCTCTATGTGAAATCATCTCCAATAATAATAATAATAATAATAATAATAATAAAAATAATAATAAAAATAATAATAATAAAAAATATATATATATGTATAAGCAGAAAATATGATAACTTTTCTCCTTAAGAATGTTTGAAGAATAGTGTGACTTCTTTGGTTTTCTTCATGGCCCAAATAAACCATTGTTTTATGAATCTTTCAAACAAGGGAATTTTCTATCCGATCATATGGAATGAAATTCCCCTATGAAAAATCTAAAATGCTCCTAAGATTCCGGAGACGCATCATCGGGCATACCATTACACCATTTTATGATGCCTCATATGAGTGTCACCCCAGAGTAAAATAAAATTTTATTTTTGAAATACATCTTCGAATATTTTCAACAAATATAATGATATTTGAGCAGTCCAATGAATATTTTGTGAGGCGGAATTTTGAAATGTCTGTCACCTTTGCATGTTAGATATTTACGGAGATGCATTTGCGAAATAAAGAAACGTGATTTTGATAAAACAATCACCTGCATGATCACAAACCCATACTTCTTTTTCACTTCAAACCCTTTCCAAAAACCCTTTCATTCTCAATCAACATGTTTACTCCAAATCTTCATTCTTGTGTTTCATCACATCAAAATAAGCAAAAAAGTTAGAATTTCAAGTAAAGACCACTCATTTTAAACCTTATTGCTCACATTAAGTTTGTTTATAATCTGAAAAAGCGTGAGTTGAATCCGGAGATGCATATTTGGGTTCTGTATTAATTCATATATAGATGCATCTCAGTGGCCTATTTGTTCTCATTTTTTCAGCTCTATTTATAGTTTTAGCAGTTCTTGAATTGTTTATTATAATTGTTTTTATTAGATATGGTGCACCTCGATGTTTTCTTTAAACATGTTATGTCTTTAGATGTCAAAGATGTTGTTGTGAAGGAGGTAGATATTGGCAACCAATTTAAAAATGAGCAAGAGATTGCATTACATGATCACATGCTTCAACAAATTCGTACAAAGGCCTTCAAACTGGAATTTGGTGTGGTAATCGGAAGGTCCGATAATGGCTCGGATCGAAGAGGCACATTTGCGACAATGACATGCGAAATAAGTGGGAAACATAGACCTCCTCTCCGAAATTTTAAACGAGATGACACTAGTTCAAGAAAATGTGAGTGTCCCTTTAAATTGTGTGGTTATATGTTGGCAAATCAGAAATGGAGATTTAATGTCATGTGTGGCTTACATAGTCATGACTTGTGTGAAAAGTTAGTCGGTCATCCAATTCCATGTCGTCTCATGCCGAAAGAGAAGGAATGTGATTGAATTATATTTTTCACGAAACAAAACGAGTTGATGATATAGGCTCCAATAGCGCACAACGTGGTTGCAATTGTAAAAACTTATGGTATTCCACGTGCTTGTCTTATAGCAGAGAAGGTGGAACTTGATAGCCAATTAAGAATGGATGAATTTTGCATTCACTAGAAAAGATATAGGTTTGATGATAATAGTGTCATTAAAGACGGTAAATCGAATATCTTTATCTTGATCGAATGAGAAGTGTTACAAGAGAGATTTTTGAAAGCTGATGACAATATGAAACGTTCAACTGGATATTGAAATTTAATATTTGATTTAATGTTAATATCACGTATGTAATGGTGATTTTATGTTATAAATGATAATATTATTTTGTCAAAATACAACTCTTTAATTTTCTGCTTGCTTCTATTTCTACTTTAATATGCTACGGAGATGCATCCACAGACAGGTTACAGATGCATCTCCAGAATTTAAAAAATCAAGCTACACCCCTAAGATGTGACTCGAAATTGATCTCTTATATATATGATTGAAAGGCGTCCGAAAATGCATCTCTAAATCTGAAAATATTTTTAAACTATCATACATATACATATACATATACATATATATACATATACATATACATATACATATATATATATACATATATATATATATACATATATATATAATATATATATATATATATATATATATATATATATTATATATATATATATATATATATGAAATACCCCTGAATTATTAATGTTATTTTGTGATTTTTATATTTTCATTACCCTTGTGTTTTAATTATGTGTTAATTTGTGATTGTCACATTATATTAAAAAATTTAAGAAAATTTTAAGAGAAAAATGCATAAATAATAATAATAATAATAATAAATTGTTATAGATTTACTTTTGACTTTTTTCTCTCTCTTTAATTTCTGGTAACAGAGCTTTTAAAAACAAAGTTCAAAGTCGAAGCAATGATACCCCAAAACACATCAAACACTAAATATTAAAATAAAATAAAAAAACAAACCCTTTAGGTTGAAAAAATAAACTATAATATGATAATCTTCTTGGTCCTTAAATATTATAATTTCAAATAAATATCATCCAAGAGAATATCTATCTACTAATCAATACCCAACAATGTCTCCATTTAATCACTTGTATATACATTAACTCTCAAAATTTTCTTGTCTCATGCAATGCAAGTTGGAAACAAGCAACTCGGAAAGAAACACAACCCTCTTTTCTGCAATAAAAATAAAAGTCACATAAGAAAAGGAAGTTTTTATAAAAAATAAAACTTTTGGTAAAGAAGAAAAGAGCAAAAGTATGAATAATTGAATATACATTAATAAAAGCAAAGTAATAAAGTGAATTTTAAAAGAAAAAGTAGTACCTTGGTAGTTTTGACATAAAGAAGATCTGGTGAAATTTTGTACAAATCTTCATCAACTGGTTTTGGTGTTGCTCTTGACATTGGTGGCTCATTCATGACATTGTTCACCCAATTTTGCTTTTTTGCATCTTTTTCATTTTGGGAACGTAGCTTTTCCTATAATGTTAAAAACAAATTAATAATTTTGTTTATAAAAAGTGACATTTGAAGTTACATAAGTCTAATTAATGTGTACACTACATATTGTTTGTATTTTTGGTGACCCATTAACATAGGTGATAAAGGCTAAAGTTAGATTAGTATTAAGTCAATAAACAAACATGTCAGAAAGCTCTTGCTTTAATAATTTGTCACGCCAAGGCGTGAATCATTAATGTCAATTAAATAGGGAGGCTCAATTATAAAGTCATGTGACCTACCTTAGACAGATTCATTATTTTTCATTAAAAAAGCTATGTTGCTCTCTTTTTCTCCACTCACTATCTAAAAAACCTATAATAACTAGTACTATGATGCAATCAACAGTAACTTTCTAGTACTTCTCCTACATATCTCCTAAATATAAAGATTCATTTAAAATTATCTCCTAAATATAAAGATTCATTTAAAAAATATGTCTAATATAAGTTTTTTTTCTTCAAATACATTTATTAAAAATAAACTCTTAATTAGTATTATAAAATAATTTTAAATACAAAATTTAAAATTAAATAAAAATATATTCAAAAGTTATTTTAAATGTATTTATCTATAAAATAGATCCATTAACTACATAATCTTTTAAATAATTTTTTTGAAATATACAATAAATACCTTGAATATAACTTTATATATCCTATAATATTAAAAAATGTGATAATAAATTAATTAAAAAATTGTAGTTTAATTTTATAAATTTATAGGAGTACTTGGTAAAGAAAATTAGTTAATATTTATATAAATATATTTATTACAAATTAGAGAAATATAAATAAATAAGAAAAAAAAGTAAAGCAAAACAGAGAAACAAGAAGAAGTAGAGATGTTAGGTAACATACCCTTCTACGAGGAACAACAATCATAGCAGGAGTAACAACATGATTATCATACAAATCACCAGCAACATAGAGATCTTGATCTTCAGTTTCAGAGTTGTAACTATAGTGAAGAAAACCACCTTGTCTTGCTGTTTCAAAGCACTGTGTGAATGGAAGATTATCATTCCAATCCCAGCTTCCAAATGCTGGCACATGGTTCCTCTTAAAGTGATATTCCTATTATATTTACACCCCCCACAAAACAAACAAAAAACATGATTAGAACATGAAGTTAAGGTAAGATAAGTGTATGTAACATAAAGAGTGAAAGACTCACTTGATCCATTTGTGTGGTTGAAAATGAAACAAGATGTTGAGTGAAAGAATGTAGGAGAGGGTTTGTTTCTGTGTGTTTGAGGTGGTTGGGAGCAATATTATAGAGGAGAGAAAGAATGTAAGCGTGTGAGGTGGAAAGAAAAGGATGAGAGAGGGTGTAAAGGGTTGAAAATGAAACGGTATGGAGAGGATGAAAAGGGAAATAAGGTGTAAATAGTAAAAAGAGATGAAAGAAGAAAACGAAGTAACAGAGTAGGAGACAGAGGAACAAAGAGGTAAGATTAGGGATAGAGAGTAGGGTGAAAAGGAAAGTACATAGATAGGGGTGCGGAGAATGTATGTTCTCTTTTTCAAATTTCACATTATTTCCAATTACTAGCTTTCTAATTCATCTTTATTTAAATCTAAGTTTATTTCTATTATTTATTTATTTATTTATTTATTGAAGCGTTTAGAGAATATCATATTTTTATTCAAAATTTTAAAGCATTAGGTATACTTCGATCTCAACTAAGACCTAATACCTGAAACCTGAAGTTAAAGTATCTCATTATTCACACAATTGCTTAGTACCTTCGAAATATAAAGGATTGTTGGATTTCGACTATATTATCTACTATGGTCAAGGGTTGTTGTCCAACATATATTTTGTTTCTTTCAATTCTATGTTTAAGTATCGTGTTATCCGCACAAGTGCACAAGATCTTAATATCAAAAGGGATTGTTAGATCTTTATATGTGTCATCTAATATTGTTGAGATTATTGTACCTAAAGAACTACTTAGAACATTGAGATCATAAAGTGGTCAGGCCCTAGCGTCGTATCAGATTAAAGCCCAATCAAGCATTCAAGGAATGTTAGATAAGACGGACACCTAAATCCTCGGACATCTGCTCTATAAAAGAATTAAACAAAAAGAAGGTTATAAAACCTTAGAACCATAAGATGGTTACATTCTAGCAGTACATCTGATCAAAGTTGATTAATCCTAAAGGATTGTCAAATAGTGAACGATGAGATCTTTTATCATTTGTCCTCTAAAATGATGTCTCAAAAAGAATATTATAAGGCCTCGGAACCCTAGAGATCTACAAAAAAAATTGGAGGATATATCAACCTTTGATACATACTATTCTAAAACCTGAATCTGACACTTATGGTCATCGTTGACTTGATCTATAAAGAGTTTGTATGTACACCATCATTACTCAGTGTATCAAATTGCTTAGTACCTTCGAAATATAAGGGATTGTTGGATTTCGACTATATTATCTGTTGGTGTAAGCCCTAGAGGTCAATATTTTTGGTAGTTGTATCGAATTATTTATTAATAATAAAATGTTTTTTCTTTATTATGTTTGTTTAATAAAGTCCCTGGAATAGATAGTCCGTTTAATGTATCAAGTGTGACTTAATCATGAGAGCACATTAAACATAAGGACACTATTCTTAAAGTATCCGTAGTCGAGCTTTATTGTCAAGTGAGATAACATTAAAGCATGGAGACTATTATGTTTATAGACTGATGATCATATCTCATGGATCATGGATAAGGAGTTATCAAGTCTCAAACATAGGTATGAATATTAAGAGTAATATTTATACTGGATTGACCCGCTATGAGAATACTATATAGAATGTTATGCAAAGTGTCATAAGTTATTCTCATGGTGATAATGGTGTATACCACTCTTCGACCTGAAACCACTATGAACCCTAGATGTAGAGTCGAGTGCTTTATTGCTGATCCAACGTTGTCCGTAACTGGATAACCATAAAGACAGTTGATGGGTACTCCACAAAGCATGCTAAGGGACATGAGTGACCTAGATGGAATTTGCCCATCCTGCGTAACAGGATAAATGTCTATGGGTCCAATTTTGAACTGGACAGGGATGACACGGTCTATGCCTTGTGTTCAATATAGGTATAAGGGTAAAAGGGTAATTATACACATAATTATTATCACAGAAGGATTTATCAGATCACATGACATTTTCGTGACTTGGGTAGCAGTGATGTGTTGCTAGATACCGCTCACTGTTTATTATGTTAAATGTGTGATTTAATATAATTGCCAACGTCGCGAAAACCTACAGGGTCACACACAAATGACGGATTGATGAGAGATAGAGTAACTAAGGAACACCGTAAGGTACGGTGCACTTAAATGGAATACGAAATATGGTAAGGTACCATACGCTTAAGTGGTTTTGGGCATATTATAAGATATGGGCCAAAATACACTTAAGTGGGCTTTTTAGCTTGAAGCCCACACAAGTGGTTCTATAAATAGAACCCTTGGGTAGAAGCATTGTCACTCTTGCATTTCGTTTCTCTCTCTCTCTCTCTCACTCAAAGCCTTCGTTCGTAGCAGCTAGCACTGAGATTGAAGGAATCCGTTCGTGTGGACTGAGTAGAGGCGTTGTCATCGTTCAACGTTCGTGATCGCCACAAGAGGTAACGATTCTATCACTGATCATGCCCATTCGTAAGGATCATTAAAGGAACAAATTTCAAATTCCACTGCGTTTTGGATCGCCATTCTCCTTCATTATCTACTATGGTCAAGGGTTGTTGTCCAACATATATTGTTTCTTTCAATTCTATGTTTAAGTATCGTGTTATCCGCACAAATGCACAAGGTCTTAATATCAAAAGGGATTGTTGGATCTTAATATGTGTCATCTAATATTGTTGAGATCATTGTACCTAAAGAACTACTTAGAACATTGAGATCATAAAGTGGTATGGTCCTAGCGTCGTATCAGATTAAAGCCCAATAAAGCATTCAAGGAATGTTAGATAAGACAGACACCTAAATCCTCGGACATCTGCTCTATAAAAGAATTAAACAAAAAGAAGGTTATAAAACCTTAGAACCATAAGATGGTTACATTCTAGCAGTACACCTGATCAAAGTTGATTAATCCTAAAGGATTGTCAAATAGTGAATGATGAGATCTTTTGTCATTTGTCCTCTAAAATGATGTCTCAAAAAGAATATTATAAGGCCTCGAAACCCTAGAGATCTACAAAAAATTGGAGGATATATCAACCTTTGATACATACTATTCTAAAACCTGAATCTGACACTTATGGTCATCGTTGACTTGATCTATAAAGAGTTTGTATGTACACCATCATTACTCAGTGTATCACAAAGTTCGTCGTATCAGGGTTCATCATCAACAACAACACTTGAAGATATGTCTCTTAATTTTTCATGTATCACAAAGTTGGTGTGAGAGCCATGATTGCTAGCCTTTTGAGGGAAATAATGCATTTTATCACAATAAAGTGGCAGGTATACCTCTTGAGTTTTTCTATTTTTGTGATTTGCAACTTAGTGAATTGGATAATGTTAGCTACTATTTTTTATTGGTGTACTTGCTCGTTGTATTTAGTGTTTATTGTGGTAGTATATTGATTTGTGGACCGTGTTTGGCGAGTTACTTGTAATCCTTGGGGCTGGCGAGATCAACATGATATGGTCGTATCTTTTCAATGTGTTTCGCATCAAAGAGGATTGTTCCCCGACCAAGGGAAGGATCTTTGTCCCTGCCCCCAATACTTAGCGCAGATCGAGATAGACCTTATAACACTCCGAAATTTGATTAATTTATTTAATCAGATTAGTCGTATTTTTATTTAATTATTTAGCATTTAAAGTATTTTAATTAAATATGTTGAGATATATGTGTAAGTGGGGTTTTGACGGGGTTTATTGAGAGTGTTGGTGTAGTGGTAGAACAATTAGAATAATTAAAATAATTAGAATTGATAATTGTTTTGAGTAATTAATTAAAATAAATTAGAAATAAAAAGATGTTTTTGGATGGAAAGTAGGATATTAGAGAATATGAGGGAAGTGGTGAAAAGTATGATATAAGTTAGGCTTAGTGTAATTTTTAAAAGATTAAACATTAAGTAAGAGATAAATCGTGGTTAGTAGAGTTTTTGAAAGAAAAAAAATAGTACTTAAAAGCAAAATTTTGGAGAAAAGAGACAAGAGCAAGGTTATGGCTTGAAGAGGAAAAAACAACGTTGAAGTAATTTTGAATTTTTGCAAGGATCTAAGGTAAGGGGTAGAAAGGGCTTCTTTATGAGTGTTTATCATTAAAGGATAGAGAAGAGAGATCGTTACTCTCCTTAGGAATTGTGTGACTTGCTCATGAGTTGTCGTTGATTTATGTAATTCTGAAAAATTGATAAATTGATGTGTGATTATTCAATTTTATGACTGAGTTATTGAAGGAAAATTGCCATCCAAGGCGCAACGGAATTTAAAATTTTCTCCATTTAGTGATCCTTACGAATGAGCATGATCAATGATAGAATCGTTACCTCTTGTGGCGATCACGAACGT
Organism: Lathyrus oleraceus; assembly: GCF_024323335.1. NCBI lineage: Eukaryota > Viridiplantae > Streptophyta > Magnoliopsida > Fabales > Fabaceae > Lathyrus > Lathyrus oleraceus. The sequence continues at coordinate 491,278,216 of NC_066582.1, read as the reverse complement.
TGAACGATGACAACGTCTCTACTCAGTCCACACGAACGGATTCCTTCAATCTCAGTGCTAGTTGGTACGAATGAAGGCTTTGAGTGAGAGAGAGAGAGGGAAACGAAATTCCAAGTCTTCACTTGAGTTTTAGTCTGAGTGACAATGCTTCTACCCAAGAGTTCTATTTATAGAACCACTTGTGTGGGCTTCAAGCTAAAAAGCCCACTTAAGTGTATTTTTGCCCATATCTTATAATATGCCAAAATCACTTAAGTATTTGGTACCTTACCATATTTCGTATTTCATTTTAATGCACCGTACCTTACGATGTTCCTTAGTTACTCTATCTCTCATCAATCCGTCCTTTGTGTGTGACCCTGTAGGTTTTTGCGACGTTGACAATTATATTAAATCACGCATTTAACATAATAAACAGTGAGCGGTATCTAGAAACACATCACTGCTACCCAAGACACGAAAATGTCATGTGATCTGAAAAAACCTCCTGTGATAATAATTATGTGTATAATTACCCCTTTGCCCTTATGTCTACATTGAACACAAGGTATAGACCGTGTCATCCTTGTCCAGTTCAATATTGGGCCCATAGACATTTATCCTGTTATGCAGGATGGGCAAATTCCATCTAGGACACTCATGTCCCTCAGCATGCTTTGTGGAGTACCCATCAACTGTCTTTATGGTTATCCAGTTACGGACAACGTTGGATCAACAATAAAGCACTCGACTCTACATCTAGGATCCATAGTGGTTTCAGGTTGAAGAGTGGTATACACCATTATCACCATGAGAATAACTTATGACACTTTGCATAACTTTCTATATAGTATTCTCATAGCGGGTCAATCCTGTATAAATATTACTCTTAATATTCATACCTATGTTTAAGACTTGATAACTCTTTATCCATGATCCATGAGATGTGATCATCAGTCTACAAACATAATAGTCTTAATGCTTTAATGTTATCCCACTTCACAATAAAGCTCGACTACGGATACTTTAAGAATAGTGTCTTTATATTTAATGTGATCTCATGATTAAGTCATACTTGATACATTAAACGGACTAGCTATTCTAGGGACTTTATTAATCAAACATAATAAAGAAAATGCCTTTTATTATTAATAAATAATTCGATACAAGTACCAAAAGTATTGATCTCTAGGGCTTACACCAACAATCTCCCACTGGCACTATAGCCAATCAGGCATACCCCTAATGCCCATAGATCTAGTATGGCCATCATGCTTCTTCTGTGCAAGAGGCTTTGTCAGTGGGTCAACAATATTGTCAAGTGTAGGTACTTTACATATTTTCACATCTCCTCTATCTATTATCTCTCAAATGAGATGATAACGCCTAAGTATGTGTTTGGATCGTTTGTGAGATCTAGGCTCCTTAGCTTGTGCGATAGCACCATTGTTATCATAATAGAGACCAATGGAATCCACAATGCCAGGAACTATGCCAAGTTCACTAAGGAACTTTTAATCCAAACAACATCCTTTGCTGCACTTGAGGCAGCAATATACTCGGCCTCGGTTGTAGAATCAGCAACTGTATCTTGCTTTGAACTTTTCAAGCTCACAACGCCACCATTTAAGCAAAACACATAACCATTGGAATCATTCATATTAAAGCGTCTCAACACTTTGTCTATGTACTCTGACTTAGGCTAAGCAATTTTGTGATCTATCTCTATAGATTCTGATTCCTAATATATAGGCTGTTTCACCTAGGTCCTTCATAGAAAAGAATTTCCCCAACCAAGACTTTACTTGTTGCAGGGTAGGGATATCGTTTCCAATGAGCAATATGTCATCTACATATAATACTAGGAAAACGATCATGCTCCCACTAACGTTCTTGTAGACACAGGGCTCATGTTCGTACTTGATCCATGAGTAATACATCACCTTGATCAGTTATGAGATATCAATATCTCTCAGGTAGGTGACGTATCCTGCCTGACCTACGTTGGTCTTATTCTACTTGAGCAGGTTGCTCTTACACAACTACTTGTGTTTCCTGCTCTAATTCCTCCATAGGTGTATCGATGCTTTGTGATTCTTGAATTTCTTCAAGCTCTACTTTCCTCCCACTGATTCCTTTGGAAATAAAATCCCTTTCCAGGAAAACTCCAGTTCGAGCGGCAAACACTTTGCCCTCTGAAGGATTGTAGAAGTAATACCCTCTTGTTTCTTTAGGATACCCCACAAATAAGCATTTGTCAGATTTGGGCTCAAGCTTAGTTGAAATTTGTCGTTTCACATAAACTTCGCAACCCCAAATCTTCATGTAAGACATATGTGGTTTCTTACCACTCCATATCTCATATGGTGTCTTTTCAACCTTTTGGATGGAACACGGTTAAGTGTGTAAGCTGATGTCAATAGTGCATGTCCTCAAAAGGAGTTTGAAAGATCGGTGTGACTCATCATGGATCAGACCATGTCTAACAGGGTTCGATTTCTTCTCTCAGATACACCATTCCATTGGGGTGTTCCAGGAGGAGTAAGTTGGGATAGGATCCCACACTCTTTCAGATGGTCATCAAACTCTAGGCTTAAATACTTACCACCTCGATCTGATCGAAGAGTTTTTAATATTCTTACCTAGTTGGTTTTGTACTTCATTCTTGAATTCCTTGAACTTTTCAAAGGAATCTGATTTGTGTTTCGTTAAATACACATAACCATATCTACTGAAATCATCAGTAAATGTGATGAAGTATTGAAAACCTCCCCTGGATGGTATGTTCAGTGGTCCACATACACCTTGCTGTATGAGGGCCAAAAGATCATTAACTCTTTCACCTTTTCTTGTGAATGGAGACTTTGTCATCTTTCCAATTAAACAAGATTTGCATGTCTCATATGATCCATAATCAAAAGAGTCCAAGAGTCCATCTTTATGGAGTTTGGAAATGCGCTTCTCATTTATGTGGCCTAATCGACAATGCCAAAGGTAAGTTGGATTTAACTCATTAGGTTTCATCCTTTTAGTATTAATGTTATAAATATGCATTTCCAGATCAAGGACATATAATCCATTGTTCATTTGTGCAGTAGCATAGAATATATCATTCAAAAAAATTGAGCAACAATTGTTCTTTATTATAAATGAAAAACCAAACTTGTCCAAACAAGAAACGGAAATAATATTCGTGCTAATTGCAGGTACATAATAACAGTTCTCTAACTGAATTATTAAACCACTAGGTAAAGTCAATACATAAGTCCCTACGGCTAAAGCAACAACCTTTGCTCCATTGCCAACTCGTAGGTCAACTTCACCTTTTGCAAAATCTCTACTTCTTTTCAGCCCCTGCACATTTGTATAAATGTGAGAGCCGCATCCAGTATCTAATACCCATGATGCAGAAGTAGATAAATTAATTTTAATAACAAAAATACCTGAAGTTGAAGTCTCTACTCCACTCTTCTTATCTTCCAGGTACTTTGGGCAGTTTCTCTTCCAGTGTCCGGTCTTACCGCAATGGAAGCAACTGCCTTATTTTGCTATGCCTCTACTGGGCTTTAAAGCAGCAACGGTGGGTTTGGGTTTGGAAACTTCCTTGCCTTTCCCTTTATCACCCTGCTTAGTGGGCATTTTATTCTGTCTCTTTCCATTTCCGATCATTAGAATGGACTTCCCTTTTGACTTCGGATTCTGCTCGGCAGTTCTTAATGTAACACCCCGATGAAATAAGGATAATTATTTAATTTAAATTAATATAATATTTATTAATTTAATTAAATAATTGGAATATTATTGGAATATTATTATTATTATTATTGGAATAAAAGTTGGAATTAGAAAAGGTCCCATTTGGTAAAAGAGAGTTTTCACGTGAATACAGAAAAACGACTGAAAAGTGGAAAAGGGCAAAGAGCAAGAGAACAAGGGTTGAAGGAAGGAAAAGCTTGAAGCTCATAGATTTGCCGGATTAACTCAGGTAAGGGGGGTTTATCGTCGTTTAATGGGTGTTATGGGTTGTCATACCCCAAAATTTGCCCATTAATATTTCAAGACATTTTTCAGGGCACTCCGACTCATTTTTATGACACTGATCTTAAAGGAACAAAGGCCCAGCTCACGAATGGCCCAATCCAGAAAATGGCCCAAACTGGCCTGTTCGCTACACGCTCGCCTAGCGAACGTTACGTTCGCTACACGCTCGCCTAGCGAACGTTCGCTACACGCTCGCCTAGCGAAGCAAACGTTCGCTACCAGCTCGCCTAGCGAAGCTGACAGACAACAAAAAATTTCGGGCTTCGTTCTGAGCCCATTAGGTCATGAAAAAGGGCATTATAAATACCAGCACTTCAGTAATGAAGAAAAGACGAAAAAAAGAGGAAAGGAGAACTCTAGCAAGCAAACCCTAGCGCTCACAGACGGAAAACCCTGAAGGAAAAGCCGGCGGCGGCAAAGCTATCTCCGTCCAACTCAATCCGGCTCGCCAACTCCAGGTTGCAACTCGATTGCAAACAGGTTTGCATTACTATTATCGCTTCATCTTCTTAATTTGCATGTGATACCGCTTTATGTTCTTAACTTGCATGTGATACCGCTTTATGTTCTTAACTTGCATGTGATATTATAATTGAATTCATAAACATATTTGAGGTTTTGCATGTGAATTTAAGTATGCCTGAATATTGTGAATGCTGAACCATGTAATTATGTGTTGAATGCCATAAGCCATGTCGCAGGTTGAAGTCATACTGTTCTGAAATTCAAAACCCGCAGCCGCTCGCTAGCACATCGCTAAGCGAGCATGTAGCGAGTGTTCGCTAGGCCTTCGCTAGGCGAGGCAGAGGCGAACGGGACAGCCATTGATATTTGTTATGTTCTATGCATAACCTGATCTATTCTATGTTAATTATGCACTGTTTTGCCTGACATTCATGCTGCTGTATTTTCTTTTGCGGTGTAGTCTTCGATTACACCCCGATTTGGTATTCTAACCCGTTTGCTGAATTTTGCCAAGGTTCACATGTCCCAGGAAAAGATTGTCGTTAGGTCTTCCACTTTATTTGTGGGATACCCTTGTGGAGACCCACCCTAAATTGCTTAATTAATTTTAATGTATTAATTTTAATGTATTAATTTTAATGTATTGATTTTAATGTGGAGATTCATCCTAATCACCTAATTGACTTTAAAATATGACCTTTAAACATGTGATTTTGGACCTCTCTTTGCTGCCCTATGGTATTACGGTATAACGGTCATGTCCCGCGAATGTAGGGATACACTTAGCAAAGACCCTTCGATTAAATCATCATAAAATAAATCATGGTCCCTCGGATGTTGCCTTCGAAATTACGATTTTGTCCCTCGATGACCCTTCGGTGTAGCCTACGGTTAAATGATGATCGTCCCTTCGAATGCTAAGGTATCCTTACAACTGTTGCCTTCAATGACCTATCGATGACCCTACGGTGACCCTTAAACATCCAAAGGGTAAGATTACTTACTTCTCAATAGTAAGGACAGTTTTACCCTCATAAGGATAGGAAATGCCCATAACGACCTCAGGAAGGTATAACTCTCAATTACTGGATCATAACCTAAAACATTTTCCACCCCTCACACTTTACACTTTACAAATCCTAGAAAATCACCACTTGGTATACATTCATACTAGAATCATTACCGAGTTATATTTTTCTAAACCATTTCAAAATCAAATGAGATAAATACTTTGTATACATTCATACGAGAATCATTACAAAGTTAAACTCTCTTTCAAACATTTTTTAAGCAATTCACCGACACTTTTCAGACAAAAATATATGTGATCCAGTAATTAAGAGCCCATGGATAACCATGGATACAAAGGGTGCTAACACCTTCCCTTTGTATAATGTACCTCCCGAACCCAAAATCTATTGAGGTCTTTCCTGTTCTTTTCCACCTTTCCTTATTGGATAAAAGAAAAGTCGGTGGCGACTCTTGCTATCCGCGACATTGCGATAAAAAGCAAAACACCCCAAGTCAGTTCACCGTATGACAGAACTGGCGACTCTGCTGGGGAAATAAAAAGAGAGGTTACCTTAAAAAACAAGATCACTTATTTGAATTGTTTGATTTACTTTTAAGGGATTGCTTGGGTATCCTATGCTTGAGTGAAAGATCCTACACCCGGATCTAGTGTACCTTAGGTAAGTAGCAATAGATCATCGCGACTATCCGGCGTATACTGGAATGGTTAAAATGATGGCTACGGTTAATGTGACACTTTGGTTGTCCTGATGTTCCTCATGTTACTTGAGGAAAAATTTGGCTTCCGCGTGGTGTCATCGAAGCATTAACCAGACCTTTAGAACCCTAATTGACTCATCCTGGCCATTAGAAAGTAGTGAGCTAACTGACTTCGGTTCCGACTGGGGCTTGGTTGAGACTCGATGCTACACTCCTTGAGATTGGACTTTAGGGAAGCTTTGGTCAACCACTTGGTGTTGCACTGAATTGGACTTAAAGGAAGGTCAATGATTGGAGATCCCTCTAGAACCCGGTTACTATTCTAGGACAGGTTGAACCAACCAAACTTCAGTGGGGAGGGTACTTACCTATGGAACTCATGCAAGCCTTAAAACCTAGGAATGATTGATGTGTGACTTGCTTGTGCTTGTTATTTACTTAACATCATAACATCATAACATCATAACATCATGACATCATAACATTGTACTAACCATTTCAAGGACTTAGGGATTTAACTTTGCTCTGTTTTGTATAAAAAAAAAAAAAAAAAGTTTCCTTTTTTTTTTTTTTTTTTTTGGTAGTTTATGCAAAGTTAAATTCCAAAAGACCTTGAAAACATTTCATGCATTGCATAACATAACATAACACTGCATAACAGGTATTCCAAAGGACCATATTCTCACGGTCTGCCTCTTAAACAGAAAAATGGATCTCGAACAAACTGTCAAAGATCTCCAGACTCAGAATGCTCAATTCAAGGAGATGATGCTAAGCTTATCCAAGGGGCAGGAGGAACTGAAGGCTCTTTTGGTCGAAAAGAAGAAAGACAAGAAAGTTGTGAGTTTCATTAACCCGGGAAGAAGGCGTAAAGGACAGGCTACGGGAATCAAATTTGGAATCCCGAATGGTCCAGAAGAGGGGGCGGAGAATGATTCAGAGGAAGAGGAGGCTGATTTCTCCAACCCTGAGGATGACGATGAGAACTATGAAAATGAACAATACTCTCCGAGAGATGATAAGTACAAGTTGCTGGAAGAACGCATGCTAGCCATGGAGGGTCAGAAGGCGCCTGGTCTAGATTTCGAAAGTTTGGGCTTGGTCTCCGATGTGACCATTCCCCGCAAATTCAAAATCCCTACTTTCACTAAGTACGATGGTGCATCCTGTCCTCAGATGCATTTAAGGGCTTATGTGAGAAAGATCCAGCCGCATACCACTGATAAGAAACTATGGATCCATTTCTTCCAAGAAAGTCTGTCTGGCACTCAGTTGGAATGGTATTATCAGCTCGAGAGCTCTGACATCCGCACCTGGACTGATTTAGCAACGGCTTTCTATAAGCAGTACCAGTACAATTCTGATCTAGCGCCTACTCGGCTACAGTTGCAGAATATGGCCATGGGATCTAAAGAAAGCTTCAAGGAGTATGCTCAGAAATGGAGAGATTTGGCTGGCAGAGTCAAACCCCCTATGACTGACCGAGAATTAGTAGACCTGTTCATGGGTACCCTGACTGGCCCATTCTACAGCCACCTACTGGGGAGTTCTTCATCAGGTTTCACTGAACTTATACTGACAGGTGAACGGGTAGAGAGCGGCATTCGAAGTGGAAAGTTACAGGCAGCTACTTCTACAAGCAGTAAAAAGTCCTACCATGGGAAGAATGAATCGAATGCTGTGTATGGTCAAAAGAATCATAACGAGAAAAATGGTGACCATGCCGTTGGAGCAGTGACAATCGCCGCCCCGCCAGCTCAAAACTTCCAGCAAAGACCAGACAGACCAAGAAGGCAGTTTACCAAGCTCAATATGACTTTAGCACAAGCACTGCAAAGTATGCTAAAGGTAAACTTAATCACTCTCAGAGGTCCTCCTGCAAATGTCAACACTGCTTCGCCTCGTTATAATCCCAATGCCAGGTGTGCATATCACTCCGATAGCCCCGGGCACGATACAAACGATTGTTGGCTGTTAAAGAATAAAATTCAGGACATGATCGACGCTGGGGAAATTGAGTTCGAGCCTCCGGAGACTCCTAATGTCATCACTGCCCCTCTGCCTAATCATGACAAGACTGTCAATGCTGTGGAGGATACTGATAGCGGTTGTGACTTGGATAGCTGGATTCTCCCAATAATTGATGATGGACTCAATAATTGGAAGGCTGAAGACACTATCCCGATTTCCTTTAGTCAGGAGTAGTTGTTATTGCTATTTTTGTGTTTCAAAGCATTGTGTCTATACCCGGGGCATAATAGCTAATTTTTCAAGGGTTTTGTCATTCCATAAGCATATTCATATTCAATAAATCAATGGACTTTTTGCATTCAAATATTGCGCTCTTTATCTTTCCTGTCATTTTTTCAAAACAAGCTATGTTTTCTTGCACACACGCACGTAACAGTTTTCCGATCCATATCCACTCTGGATCCTGTTGATAATAGTTCTGCTACTGTTCATTATGACTTTGAAAATCCGATCTACCAAGCCGAGGATGGAAGCGAGGAAGATTGTGAAGTCCCTGGTGAACTTGTCAGACTGTTACTACAAGAAGAAAAGACCATACAGCCGCAGGAGGAATCAATTGAAATTGCAATGGGTACTGAAATAGACAAGAAAGAAGTCAGAGGTTTCTTGGGGCACTCGAATTACATTGCCCGATTCATCCCACATTTGACTGCTACCTGCAAACCCATCTTCAAATTACCAAAAAAGAAAAATCAAGAGATGGTATGGAATGATGAATGACAAAATCAAGAAATATCTCCAAGAACCTCCAATTCTAATGCTACCAGTTGAAGGAAGACCTCTAATCATGTATTTGACCGTGTTAGAAAATTCAATAGGGTATGCTGGGGCAACATGACGAGTCTGGTCGAAAAGAGCATGCCATACACTGCCTTAGCAAAAGGTACCGACTGTGAAACAAGATACTCACAGCTCGAGAAAGCTTGCTGTGCTTTGGCTTGGGCTGCTCGCCGACTAAGACAGTATATGTTGAATCATACCACTTTATTGACTTCTAAGATGGATTCTATCAAATACCTATTTGAGAAACCTGTTGTTCCCTGAAAGAGTTATCACTGATAATGGTACTAAACTGAACTCTACACGCAGTTCAAAATAAAGCACCATAACTCTTCTCCGTACCGGCCAAAGACGAACGGCGCCGTGGAGGCTGCTAACAATATCAAGAATATAACGGTAACATACAAAGACCGGCAGGAGATGTTACCTTTTGCTCTTCATGGTTACCGCACTTCGACATGGGCAACCCCTTTCTCTTTAGTCTATGGAATGGAAGCCGTTTTACCAGTGGAAGTTCAAATTCCCTCTCTAAGAATTGCGAAAGATGCAGGCTTAGATGAGGATGAATGGATTCAAACTCGACTCGATCAGATAAATCTGATTGATAAAAAGAGACTTGCGGCTGTTTGTCATGGGAAGATATATCAGAAATGCATGACCCAGGCATTTAACAAAAGAGTTAAGAGACAGGTGTACCAACTTGGCGGCGTGATGATCAAGCGTATCATTCTACCACAAGGTGATCCCAGAGGCAAATGGACTCCCACATACGAAGGGCCGTTTGTGGTTAAGAAAGTATTCTCTGGTGGAGCCATGATGCTTGCTACAATGGATGGCGAAGAGTTCCCACATCCTGTGAACGCGGACATAGTAAAAAAAATACTACGCACAAAAGAGACCCGCTAGGTCGACGTATCTAGGCAAAAGTAAGGGCATCCCGGCGAACCAAAAGGGTTCGGGCAAAAATTAGGGATAAACATATAAAATGTACACCCGGCAAGTCGAAAACCTGAAAAGGCGGCTTGGGCAAAAAGGGGTATCCCGGTGGACTGAAAACCTGAAAAGGCGGTCCAGGCAAAAATTAGGGATTAAAGCATATGACTATGCCCCGTTCTCTGTCTGCTTCACCCAAGTTTCAAGGGACCGAACAAGCCAATCACTTCTATCCGACAGCAGGAGATGAGATGCTTGAAGACATAATGACGGTAGTGGATTTAAAATCAACAGGACTTTTCCTGCATAACTTTTTCTTTGTTTTCTCGGCAATTTCCTCTTACTAGGATTTCTGTCTCCTTGTACTCAAATTGCCTATTTATAGGCCCTCTTTCAAAATCAATACAATTTTATCCCCAAAAAAGATGCTTTTGTTTTCACTTTTTCTGTTTTGATTGCATAAACGTCCATTGATTTAATTTGAATTGATATATGCATTTGAATATGATCAATGTTTACAAAAATACATGCCTAAAATAGAAATAGCGATTACTACAAGACTTCAGGACCAAGGAGAAGGTCTAACCATGCTTTCCAATGAATCCGTTGCTAATTCGATTCCCCGGCAACGCCAATTATTCCCCAGAAGAGGTCGGCACCACCATACCGAAAGGTCATCTCTTCCATCCCCAGCCAGGCTCTGTTGAGTGTTTCCACCATCAGACAGAAATCAAGCATCCCCCAGCCGAGACAGGGTCATCAATACCAATGTCTCCGACCAGCAGACTGAGATTTATCTCCCCAGTAGTGTCCCCTGGAAGAACGTTTCAGACACATAGTGCATTCATTACATCACTTCACATCACATACCTACATACAATGTTCATTCCGCATCATATACATTACATCATTTCATAACATATACATGCATACAATGTTCGCATTTATTTCAGACGCATAATTCACTCATTACATCATTTCACAGCCCACGCATGCATACAACATTTGCATCTCATGCATCATGACATGGCATGAAGCTAACTTTATTTTTCAGGTTAATTATCCTCTTGATACAATCAAAACAAAGGTCCATTCAGACGGGCATCCTTATCAATTACATTCAGGATTCAACTACATCTTTCAGATATACTCCATGTCAACATTCATTCTGACATCATCCTAACGAGGGCATCTATGAGCTCATCCCAGATGTTCATTGCAAATACAGCATCTACAAATACGATCAGATACAGTCTAACGTACGGTTCATTCTGATTCAGCCCAACATATAACTCCTTCCACTCAGATACGATCTAACGGACGATCCATTCTGATCTTCAACTACTCCCAACACGGTCTAATGTACGACCCAGTTGGACCTTCACTTCTCAGGTACTGCCTAGCATACGGTCCACCCTGATTCATCTCAACACATGACTCCTTCAACTCAGATACGATCTAGCGTACGATCCATTCTGACCTTCAATAACTCAGATACAGTCTAATGTACGACCAAGTTAGACCTTCAAATCTTCAAATACCACTCAAATACAGTCTAATGTACGACCAAGTTAGACCTTTATCTCCTCAGATGCTACCTTCGGACAGGTACATTTCTGAATGGTAGTCTAGTATACGGCTACTCCCTTACTCAGATGCTACCTTCGGACAGGTACATTTCTGAATGGTAGTCTAGTATACGGCTACTCCCTTACTCAGATGCTACCTTCGGACAGGTACATTTCTGAATGGTAGTCTAGTATACGGCTACTCCCTTACTCAGATGCTACCTTCGGACAGGTACATTTCTGAATGGTAGTCTAGTATACGGCTACTCCCTTACTCAGATGCTACCTTCGGACAGGTACATTTCTGAATGGTAGTCTAGTATACGGCTACTCCCTTACTCAGATGCTACCTTCGGACAAGTACATTTCTGAATGGTAGTCTAGTATACGGCTACTCCCTTACTCAGATGCTACCTTCGGACAGGTACATTTCTGAATGGTAGTCTAGTATACGGCTACTCCCTTACTCAGATGCTACCTTCGGACAGGTACATTTCTGAATGGTAGTCTAGTATACGGCTACTCCCTTACTCAGATGCTACCTTCGGACAGGTACATTTCTGAATGGTAGTCTAGTATACGACTACTCCCTTTTCATCAGACTCAGCCTAATGGACGGCTCATTCTGCTCAGATACGGTCTAATGTACGACCCAATTAGACCTTCGTCTCCTCAGATGCTACCTAGTGTACGGTACATTTCTGAAGTGTAGTCTAGTGTACGACTACCCCCTTTTTATCATCAGATTCAGCCTAACGGACGGCTCATCCTGCAACTCCAATACAGCCTGTCATAAGACCCATTTGGATCTTCAGCTCAGAGACGATCTAGCGTACGATCCGTTCTGATCTTTCATCCTCGGCAAAGTCATCCGCCTAACGAACATCTCACTCTGGTAATCAGATACGGTCTAGTGTATGATCCATGCTGATCCCTTATCCCCAGTAGTATATAGCATACTCTGATTCCCCAGCGAAGTCAACAGCATGATGGATGATTCACTATACGGTCTAGCGTATGACCCGGTATGACATCCATGTCTTCAGACATCGTCTAACGTATGACACAATCGGAAGCTCGTCATCAAACTTCCTGGATGGCATCTCTAAGCCCATCTCCATCAAGACTAGCCCCTGATTGACAATCGCAAATTTTTGGGGCATTCTAGTGTTCAATAATCTTTCACCTCCAGATCACGAACGGCACATACCATTCTACTCTCTCGGTTCAAGAATATTGAACAGGGGCAGCTGTCATACCCCAAAATTTGCCCATTAATATTTCAAGACATTTTTCAGGGCACTCCGACTCATTTTTATGACACTGATCTTAAAGGAACAAAGGTCCAGCTCACGAATGGCCCAATCCAGAAAATGGCCCAAACTGGCCTGTTCGCTACACGCTCGCCTAGCGAACGTTACGTTCGCTACACGCTCGCCTAGCGAACGTTCGCTACACGCTCGCCTAGCGAAGCAAACGTTCGCTACCAGCTCGCCTAGCGAAGCTGACAGACAACAAAAAATTTCGGGCTTCGTTCTGAGCCCATTAGGTCATGAAAAAGGGCATTATAAATACCAGCACTTCAGTAATGAAGAAAAGACGAAAAAAAAGAGGAAAGGAGAACTCTAGCAAGCAAACCCTAGCGCTCACAGACGGAAAACCCTGAAGGAAAAGCCGACGGCGGCAAAGCTACCTCCGTCCAACTCAATCCGGCTCGCCAACTCCAGGTTGCAACTCGATTGCAAACAGGTTTGCATTACTATTATCGCTTCATCTTCTTAATTTGCATGTGATACCGCTTTATGTTCTTAACTTGCATGTGATACCGCTTTATGTTCTTAACTTGCATGTGATATTATAATTGAATTCATAAACATATTTGAGGTTTTGCATGTGAATTTAAGTATGCCTGAATATTGTGAATGCTGAACCATGTAATTATGTGTTGAATGCCATAAGCCATGCCGCAGGTTGAAGTCATACTGTTCTGAAATTCAAAACCCGCAGCCGCTCGCTAGCACATCGCTAAGCGAGCATGTAGCGAGTGTTCGCTAGGCCTTCGCTAGGCGAGGCAGAGGCGAACGGGACAGCCATTGATATTTGTTATGTTCTATGCATAACCTGATCTATTCTATGTTAATTATGCACTGTTTTGCCTAACATTCATGCTGCTGTATTTTCTTTTGCGGTGTAGTCTTCGATTACACCCCGATTTGGTATTCTAACCCGTTTGCTGAATTTTGCCAAGGTTCACATGTCCCAGGAAAAGATTGCCGTTAGGTCTTCCACTTTATTTGTGGGATACCCTTGTGGAGACCCACCCTAAATTGCTTAATTAATTTTAATGTATTAATTTTAATGTATTAATTTTAATGTATTGATTTTAATGTGGAGATTCATCCTAATCACCTAATTGACTTTAAAATATGACCTTTAAACATGTGATTTTGGACCTCTCTTTGCTGCCCTATGGTATTACGGTATAACGGTCATGTCCCGCGAATGTAGGGATACACTTAGCAAAGACCCTTCGATTAAATCATCATAAAATAAATCATGGTCCCTCGGATGTTGCCTTCGAAATTACGATTTTGTCCCTCGATGACCCTTCGGTGTAGCCTACGGTTAAATGATGATCGTCCCTTCGAATGCTAAGGTATCCTTACAACTGTTGCCTTCAATGACCTATCGATGACCCTACGGTGACCCTTAAACATCCAAAGGGTAAGATTACTTACTTCTCAATAGTAAGGACAGTTTTACCCTCATAAGGATAGGAAATGCCCATAACGACCTCAGGAAGGTATAACTCTCAATTACTGGATCATAACCTAAAACATTTTCCACCCCTCACACTTTACACTTTACAAATCCTAGAAAATCACCACTTGGTATACATTCATACTAGAATCATTACCGAGTTATATTTTTCTAAACCATTTTCAAAATCAAATGAGATAAATACTTTGTATACATTCATACGAGAATCATTACAAAGTTAAACTCTCTTTCAAACATTTTTTAAGCAATTCACCGACACTTTTCAGACAAAAATATATGTGATCCAGTAATTAAGAGCCCATGGATAACCATGGATACAAAGGGTGCTAACACCTTCCCTTTGTATAATGTACCTCCCGAACCCAAAATCTATTGAGGTCTTTCCTGTTCTTTTCCACCTTTCCTTATTGGATAAAAGAAAAGTCGGTGGCGACTCTTGCTATCCGCGACATTGCGATAAAAAGCAAAACACCCCAAGTCAGTTCACCGTATGACATCGGTTAACATGTAGTGGGTAGTGATAAACCATTGATTTGACTCTAATTAGATGAGGAATGTTGAAATTGTGAAATTTTGGATGAATGAGATATGAGTATGATTGAGGAAATTCGTAGGAATTAGAGGTAATAAGGTTAGAAATTGTGAGATTGAATGTGTATGATCTGGGTTAGACAATATGAATGAATGTCGTGTAAAAATTGGAATGTGGAAGGTGGGATCTGAAAATCTCGTAGCAGAGAAAACCATAGCAGATCTGGAATTCTGGTTTCTGGTCATACGCGTATGGCACTAGGCAATACGCGTATGAGATGGTCTGGTACGCGTATGGCACTAGGCAATACGCGTATGGATGAGGAAGATGATGTTTTGAACGTGGTTTTGTCTCTGTTGGTACGCGTATGAGGAAGTGGTACGCGTAGCATACGCGTATGAGGCAGACAATACGCGTATGGGATTGGCTGAGAAATGGGCCATACGCGTATGGGACTAGGCAATACGCGTATGGGCAGAATTGTGATTTTTACGACCTGTTGTTGTGCAGTTTTGGTCATTGCAGCTGGGTGATGTAATTTAGCTGAGGTATGACATAGTAGGGATCATTTCCCGTTGTTTTGAGCAGTGTAGGTATTAGTAGAGTGTGCTAATACGGTGATTTATTATTTAGCATGATATGACATGATTCTGTGATGAACATGCTGATGATGTATGATGGTATGCATAATACTGTGAATGTATCTGTTTATGTATGCAATTGTGAATGGACTGTTTATGGCTTAGAGTGTGAGCATATGTCTATTTTGAATTGTTGTTGATGTTTGCATGCTAGGTGATTTAGCATGTATATTATGGCCTTTATGGTGGTAGCTAATTCCCATGGTGAGGAATTAGTGAGTGAGTTGTTGTGGATGGTTGTTGATGTTTGCATGCTAGGTGATTAGCGTGCATATCATAGCCCTTGGGGTGGTAGCTAATTCCCATGGTGAGGAATTAGTGAGTGAGTCACTAGGTCTCAAATGAGTGGGACTAGTGAGCTTGGTAGCCGTATCTGGATTTGATCGGTGAGGTTGAACTATATGTTCACGAATAGTCGGTACCGCATGCATGGAGTCTCATTGCATAATGTATGTATGGCGTATAATATGAATGGATGTATTCCAATATTATACGTGTGTTTTATGTTGAGTTGAGTATGATGATGATTATGAGTTGATGTTACCGTTGTTGAATGTGTGATATGATTAGGGTGATGAAATGTGTTAATTTACTTAGCATTACATGATATTTTATAATGCTTATTATATCGATTGAGGAACTCACCCTTACAACTATGTTTCAGGTAACGAGCAGTGATTGAGTAGAAGCTAGTCCTTGGAGTCTAGTGTAGTTCCTTAGTGGGTCATGCTCTGGTAGATGTAACATCGGGACGGGATGTTTTACCTTGTTTTCATTTTTGGTTGTTGAACAACTTTACATGTGATGTGTTACATGTTTGAATGTTGTTAGATTTTTATCCGCTGCGAGTTATGCAATGGTTTGTTTGATTAAATAAATGAGCATGACAGGATATTTTGATGATTGGTGTGAAGTGTCAAGTGTGACACCCTTAATTGCATATCTACTCTGATTTATGTTTTGTTGATTTAATTAAATATTGGGGTATTTTAGAAGGGTGTTACATTAGTGGTATCAGAGCCTGGTTGGTCGAGTCGAGTCGTAATTATTCTGTTTCCCTGTACGCGATAGGTGTTGTCTAACCCTATCAGTACTTATTGTTTTAGCTTGTTGGGCTTTCAGAATAGAGATGGCTGGAAGAGGCAGAGACGATGCTGCGATTGTTGAGGCTCTGGGTATGCTAGCTGGAGTACTTGGAGGGAATCCGAATGTTGTGGGATTGGGAGCTGCTCGTCAACTGAGTGAGTTCCAGAAGAACAATCCTCCAATGTTCAAGGGAGCATACGATACAGATGGTGCTCAGAAGTGGTTGAAGGAGATCGAGAGGATCTTTCGAGTGACTGAGTGTGCCGATAACCAGAAGGTCAGGTTCGGTACGCATATGCTGTCAGAGGAAGCAGATGATTGGTGGGTTGTGTAACACCCTTCTAAATTACCCCAAATATTTAATTAAAATAGCAACATATATCAATCAGAGTAAATATGCAATTAAGGGTGTCACACAAACACTTCACACCATAATAACTGTCATGCTCTTTATTTAATTAAAATATTAATCTTTGCATAATTCGCAGCGGGTAGAATCAAATCAATCCTTTCAAAACATGTAGCCTATTACATGTAACTGGTTCGCAACCAACAATAAAACATTTAAAACATCCCATCCCGATGTTACATCTACCAGAGCATGACCCACTAAGGAGACTACACTAGACTCCAAGCACTAGCTTCTACTCAATCACTGCTCGTTACCTGAAAAATAGTTGTAAGGGTGAGTTCCTCAATCGATATAATAAGCATTATAAAATATCATGTCATGTTAAGTAATTTAACACATTAATTACCCTACTCACATCACACATTCAGTAACGGCACATCAACTCAAATATCATACTCAATACCAATGCAACTCATACTCAATACCAACACAAAACACACGTATAATATTGGAATACATCCATTCATATTATACGCCATACATATATTATGCAATGAGACTCCATGCATGCGGTACCGACTATTCGTGAACATATAGTTCAACTTCACCGACCAAATCCAGGTACGGCTACCAAGCTCACTAGTCTCACTCATTTGAGCCCTAGTGACTCACATCACTAATTCCTCACCATGGGAATTAGCTACCACCCCAAGGGCCATGCTATGCACGCTAATTCACCTAGCATGCAAACATCAACAACAGTCCAAAATGACTACATCACTAATTCCTCACCATGGGAATTAGCTACCACCATAAAGGCCACAATATGCATGCTAATTCACCTAGCAATGCAACATCATCAACAATAATCCACAATGGACATATGCTCACACTCTAAGCCATAAAATAGTCCATTCACAAACACATGCATAATATATACACTCATAGCATTATGCATACCATCATACATCATCAACACATTCATCAAAACATCATATCGTGTCAAACAATTAATCACAGTATTAGCACACTCTACTAATACCTATACTGCTCAAAACAGCGGGAATAATCCCTACTATATCACACACCTATATAGGCCAATCATCACATATACACATAACATTTAAAATATCCATTTTTCCACTTCTCAACAGTGTTAACCGGTTAACTCCCTGGGTTAACCGGTTAACGCAACACAGAACACACTTTCTGGCAAAACGCAACAGTGTTAACCGGTTAACGCCCTGGGTTAACCGGTTAACGCAGACAAAACAGCAGTTTTTCACAATTTATAACAGTGTTAACCGGTTAACACCCTGGGTTAACCGGTTAACGCAAGACAGAAAGCTGTTCCTGCGCTAACACAAAGCAGAATGCAGAATTCTCCGCATTTTCCGCCGTTGGAGGACTTCCGGACCTCCGATTCCAATTCCGTAAAAAGCTACACGTCCAGCAATTTACGACACACATCATTTTCGATTCAATTACAGTTTTCACACAACTTATTCATCACAATTTCTCAGCATTCCAAATCCCAATTAGGGTCAATTCAACGGTTTATCACTACCCATTACATGCTAACCCATAATACCCATTAAACGACGATAAACCCCCCTTACCTGATTAATCCGGCAATTCTTTGAGCTCCAAGTTTTTCTCTTCTCCAACCTTTGCCCTTGCTCTTCCTCTTTGCCCTTTCTCCACTTTCCACTTTTCAGCCGCTTCTCTGTTTCACGTAAAAAAACTCTTTTTACCAAAAATGGGATTCTTTTTCCTTATTTCACACTTATATATTTTCCAATAATTATTATTCCAATAATAATAATAATAATAATAATAATCCAAAAATTCCAATTATTTAATTAAATTAATAAATATAATATTAACTTAAATTAAATAATTATCTTATTTTTTTATCGGGGTGTTACAACTCTCCCCCACTAAAAGAGTTTTCGTCCTCGAAAACATACCTCAAGCGAATAATTCAGGATAAGATTCCTTCATCTGACTCTCAAGTTCCCAAGTCACATTGCCACCTGCTGGTCCTCCCCAAGCTACCCTCACCAAGGCAATCTCTTTACCCCACAACTGCTTCAACTCTCGATCCTCGATCCTCATAGGTGATGTTTCAACAGTCAGGTTATCTCTCACCTGTACATCATCTACTTGGACTACATGCGACGGATCATGAATGTACCTCCTCAACTGAGACACATGAAAAACCTCATGCAAATTCGCAAGTGACGGCGGTAAAGCGATACGATAGGCTACCTCCCCTATCCTCTCTAAAATCTGATAAGGACCAATAAATCGAGGTGTCAACTTCTTCGACTTCAAAGCTCGACCAACCCCGGTTATCGGAGTAACACGAAGAAACACATGATCTCCCTCTTGAAACTCAAGTGACTTCCTCCTTTTATCGTGATAACTCTTCTGACGACTCTGAGCAATTCTCATCTTCTCCTGAATCATCTTAATCTTTTCCGTAGTCTGTTGAACAATCTCCGGTCCAACCACAGCACTCTCACCGGGCTCATACCAACATAGAGGCGTCCGACATCTTCTACCATACAAAGCTTCAAACGGTGCCATACCAATGCTCGAATGAAAACTATTGTTGTAGGTAAACTCAATCAAAGGCAAATAACAATCCCAAGCACCTCCCTTTTCCAAAACACAAGCTCTCAAAAGATCCTCTAATGACTGAATCGTCCTTTCAGTCTGACCATCAGTCTGCGGATGATATGCAGAACTCAATCTCAGCTTAGTTCCCAAAGCCTTCTGCAAACCTTCCCAGAACTTCGATGTAAATCTCGGGTCTCTGTCCGAAACAATACTCGACGGAATACCATGCAAACTTACAATCTTCTCAATATACAACTCGGCTAATCTCTCTAACGGATAATCCATTCTGATCGGAATGAAATGAGCCGATTTCGTCAATCTGTCAACAATCACCCAAATAGCTTCACAATTCTTATTTGTCCTCGGCAAGCCAGACACAAAATCCATACTGATACTATCCCACTTCCACTCTGGAATAGTCAATGGTTGCATTAGCCCAGACGGCTTCTGATGCTCAATCTTTGACTTCTGACAAGTCAAACAGGAATAAACAAAACTCGCAATTTCTCTTTTCATTCCCGGCCACCAAAATAACTTTTTCAAATCATGATACATCTTCGTAGCCCCATGATGAATACTCAGGCCACTACGATGTCCTTCTTCCAGAATACTCTTCTTAAGTTCGGTAACATCCGGAATACACACCCGATTACCAAATTTCAAAACACCACTCTCATCGACTCTAAATTCACCACCTTGACCTTGATTCACTAGAGTCAACTTATCAACCAAAAGTACATCGTATTTCTGACCCTCTCTAATCTCATCCAGAATACCACTCGTTAACTTCAACATTCCCAATTTAACACTATTGTGAGTACTCTCACACACCAAACTCAAGTCTCTAAACTGCTCAATTAAATCCAATTCTCTAACCATTAACATAGACATATGCAATGATTTCCGACTCAATGCATCAGCCACTACGTTTTCTTTACCCGGATGGTAATTCAACCCAAAGTCATAATCCTTCAGAAACTCTAACCATCTCCTCTGTCTCATATTCAGCTCTTTCTGATCAAACAAATACTTTAAACTTTTATGGTCACTGAAAACCTCAAATCTTGATCCATACAAATAATGCCTCCATAACTTCAGAACAAATACCACAGCCGCCAACTCTAAATCGTGTGTCGGATAGTTCCTCTCATGAACCCTCAGCTGTCTCGAAGCATAAGCTACAACCTGCTTATTCTGCATCAAAACACCACCTAAACCCAACAATGAAGCATCACAGTAAACCTCAAATGGTTCTGACGAACTCGGTAATATCAGAATAGGAGCAGTAGTTAGCCTTCTCTTTAACTCTTGGACAGACGCTTGCCCCTTTCTAGTCAACATCGTCAACGGTAACGCCAACTTAGAAAATCCCTCAATAAACTTCCTATAATAACCAGCCAAACCAAGGAAACTTCGAATCTCAGCAACAGACTTCGGAGCTTCCCACTTAGATACCGCTTCTATCTTAGAAGGATCAACAGCAACACCACCTCTTGAAATCACATGACCAAGAAAACTAACCTCTTCTAACCAAAATTCACACTTAGACAGTTTAGCAAATAACTTCTTTTCTCGTAGAACTCCTAAAACCACTCTCAAATGCTCAGCATGCTCTTCTTCAGATTTCGAATACACCAAAATGTCATCAATAAACACCACAACAAACTTGTCTAGGTACGGATGGAAAATCCTATTCATATACTCCATAAATACTCCAGGCGCATTAGTCACACCAAAAGGCATTACAGAATACTTGTAATGTCCATACCTTGTTTTGAAAGCAGTCTTCTGGATATCCTCAATTTTCACACGTATCTGATGATAACCCGATCTCAAATCTATTTTGCTGAACACACTCGCACCAACCAACTGATCCATCAAATCATCAATCCTCGGCAAAGGATACCGATTCTTGATCGTCACTTTATTCAGTTGCCTGTAGTCCACACACAGCCTCATAGTACCTTCTTTCTTCTTAACCAATAACACTGGTGCACCCCACGGTGACACACTCGGACGAATAAATTTCTTATCCAACAGATCTTCCAACTGACTCTTCAATTCAGTTAACTCAACAGCAGACATACGGTACGGAGCCATCGATATCGGTCTAGTACCAGGTACCAAATCAATCGAGAACTCAACTTCACGCTCTGGCGGTAATTCATTCACTTCTTCTGGAAACACATCAGGAAAATCACACACCACGGCTAGATCGCGAATCACAAGTTTATCTTTAGCCTCCAAATTCGCTAACAGCATAAACAATTCTGCCCCATCTGCTACTGCCTCATTCACCTGCCTTGCTGACAGAAACAAACTCTTCCCTTCCTCAATCTCAGGAAAGATCACAGTTTTATCAAAACAATTGATATAAACTCGGTTAGACACCAACCAGTTCATACCCAAGATAACGTCAATCTGCACTAGTGGAAGACACACAAGGTCCATCCCAAAGTCTCTACCAAAAATACTCAAAGGACAATTTAAACAAACTGAAGTAGTAGTCACTGAACCCTTCGCAGGAGTATCAATCACCATACTACCCAACATCTCAGATATCTCTAACTTAAGTTTCACAGCACAATCCAAAGATATAAAGGAATGAGTCGCACCTGTGTCAATAATAGCTACAAGAGGAAAGCCATTAATATAACACGTACCTCGGATCAAACGATCATCTGCAGAAGTCTCAGAACCCGATAAAGCAAAGACCTTTCCTCCCGACTGATTCTCTTTTTTCGGCTTAGGACACTGTGGACTGATATGACCCACATCTCCACAGTTGAAACAAGTCATAGTCTTCAACCGACACTCTGCAGCCAAGTGACCACATTTGCCACACTTGAAACACTTCTTCTCAGCACTGGTACACTCGTGGAAACGATGTCCAGCCTGGCCACATCTGTAACACTTAGCAGGGGCACTAGAGTCTCCCCCACTAGGCCTCTTCATTCCACTCTGTCTCTGGAAACCTTTGCCAGCTGCATACGGTTTCCCACGGTCATTCTGATTCTTGCCTTTCCTATCAACCCTCTGCTGATAGCTTTCCGCTCTGGCCTTGGTATCCTGTTCAAAAATCCTGCAACAGTCAACCAAATCAGAAAACACTCTAATCCGCTGATACCCAATGGCCTGCTTAATCTCGGGACGTAACCCGTTCTCAAACTTCACACATTTCGAAAATTCCCCAGTAGCCTCATCATAGGGAGTGTAATACTTCGACAGCTCTGTGAACTTAGCAGCATACTCAGTAACAGACTTGTTACCCTGCTTCAATTCTAAGAACTCTATCTCTTTCTTTCCTCTGACATCTTCTGGAAAGTACTTCCTCAGGAATCTCTCTCTGAACACAGCCCAAGTGATCTCAGTATTCCCAGCAGATTCCAACTCAGTGCGGGTAGCAACCCACCAATCATCAGCTTCCTCTGACAGCATATGCGTACCGAACCTGACCTTCTGGTTATCGGCACACTCAGTCACTCGGAAGATTCTCTCGATCTCCTTCAACCACTTCTGAGCACCATCTGGATCGTATGCTCCCTTGAACATTGGAGGATTGTTCTTCTGGAACTCACTCAGTTGACGAGCAGCTCCCATTCCCACAACATTCGGATTCCCTCCAAGTACTCCAGCTAGCATACCCAGAGCCTCAGCAATCGCAGCATCGTCTCTACCTCTTCCAGCCATCTCTATTCTGAAAACCCAACAAGCTAAAACAATAAGTACTGATAGGGTTACACAACACCTATCCCGTACAGGGAAAACAGAATAATTACGACTCGACTCGACCGACTATGCTCTGATACCACTAATGTAACACCCTTCTAAATTACCCCAAATATTTAATTAAAATAGCAACATATATCAATCAGAGTAAATATGCAATTAAGGGTGTCACACAAACACTTCACACCATAATAACTGTCATGCTCTTTATTTAATTAAAATATTAATCTTTGCATAATTCGCAGCGGGTAGAATCAAATCAATCCTTTCAAAACATGTAGCCTATTACATGTAACTGGTTCGCAACCAACAATAAAACATTTAAAACATCCCATCCCGATGTTACATCTACCAGAGCATGACCCACTAAGGAGACTACACTAGACTCCAAGCACTAGCTTCTACTCAATCACTGCTCGTTACCTGAAAAATAGTTGTAAGGGTGAGTTCCTCAATCGATATAATAAGCATTATAAAATATCATGTCATGTTAAGTAATTTAACACATTAATCACCCTACTCACATCACACATTCAGTAACGGCACATCAACTCAAATATCATACTCAATACCAATGCAACTCATACTCAATACCAACACAAAACACACGTATAATATTGGAATACATCCATTCATATTATACGCCATACATATATTATGCAATGAGACTCCATGCATGCGGTACCGACTATTCGTGAACATATAGTTCAACTTCACCGACCAAATCCAGGTACGGCTACCAAGCTCACTAGTCTCACTCATTTGAGCCCTAGTGACTCACATCACTAATTCCTCACCATGGGAATTAGCTACCACCCCAAGGGCCATGCTATGCACGCTAATTCACCTAGCATGCAAACATCAACAACAGTCCAAATGACTACATCACTAATTCCTCACCATGGGAATTAGCTACCACCAATAAGGCCACAATATGCATGCTAATTCACCTAGCAATGCAACATCATCAACAATAATCCACAATGGACATATGCTCACACTCTAAGCCATAAAATAGTTCATTCACAAACACATGCATAATATATACACTCATAGCATTATGCATACCATCATACATCATCAACACATTCATCAAAACATCATATCATGTCAAACAATTAATCACAGTATTAGCACACTCTACTAATACCTATACTGCTCAAAACAGCGGGAATAATCCCTACTATATCACACACCTATATAGGCCAATCATCACATATACACATAACATTTAAAATATCCATTTTTCCACTTCTCAACAGTGTTAACCGTTAACTCCCTGGGTTAACCGGTTAACGCAACACAGAACACACTTTCTGGCAAAACGCAACAGTGTTAACCGGTTAACGCCCTGGGTTAACCGGTTAACGCAGACAAAACAGCAGTTTTTCACAATTTATAACAGTGTTAACCGGTTAACACCCTGGGTTAACCGGTTAACGCAAGACAGAAAGCTGTTCCTGCGCTAACACAAAGCAGAATGCAGAATTCTCCGCATTTTCCGCCGTTGGAGGACTTCCGGACCTCCGATTCCAATTCCGTAAAAAGCTACACGTCCAACAATTTACGACACACATCATTTTCGATTCAATTACAGTTTTCACACAACTTATTCATCACAATTTCTCAGCATTCCAAATCCCAATTAGGGTCAATTCAACGGTTTATCACTACCCATTATATGCTAACCCATAATACCCATTAAACGACGATAAACCCCCTTACCTGATTAATCCGGCAATTCTTTGAGCTCCAAGTTTTTCTCTTCTCCAACCTTTGCCCTTGCTCTTCCTCTTTGCCCTTTCTCCACTTTCCACTTTTCAGCCGCTTCTCTGTTTCACGTAAAAAACTCTTTTTACCAAAAATGGGATTCTTTTTCCTTATTTCACACTTATATATTTTCCAATAATTATTATTCCAATAACAATAATAATAATAATAATCCAAAAATTCCAATTATTTAATTAAATTAATAAATATAATATTAACTTAAATTAAATAATTATCTTATTTTTTTATCGGGGTGTTACAACTCTCCCCCACTAAAAGAGTTTTCGTCCTCGAAAACATACCGATTGCCCTGCTTCAATTCCAAGAACTCTATCTCTTTCTTTCCTCTGACATCCTCTGGAAAGTACTTCCTCAGGAATCTCTCTCTGAACACCGCCCACGTGATTTCAGTACTTCCAGGACGAAAACTCTTTTAGTGGGGGAGAGTTGTAACACCCCGATAAAAAAATAAGATAATTATTTAATTTAAGTTAATATTATATTTATTAATTTAATTAAATAATTGGAATTTTTGGATTATTATTATTATTATTGTTATTGGAATAATAATTATTGGAAAATATATAAGTGTGAAATAAGGAAAAAGAATCCCATTTTTGGTAAAAAGAGTTTTTTACGTGAAACAGAGAAGCGGCTGAAAAGTGGAAAGTGGAGAAAGGGCAAAGAGGAAGAGCAAGGGCAAAGGTTGGAGAAGAGAAAAACTTGGAGCTCAAAGAATTGCCGGATTAATCAGGTAAGGGGGTTTATCGTCGTTTAATGGGTATTATGGGTTAGCATGTAATGGGTAGTGATAAACCGTTGAATTGACCCTAATTGGGATTTGGAATGCTGAGAAATGTGATGAATAAGTTGTGTGAAAACTGTAATTGAATCGAAAATGATGTGTGTCGTAAATTGTTGGACGTGTAGCTTTTTACGGAATTGGAATCGGAGGTCCGGAAGTCCTCCAACGGCGGAAAATGCGGAGAATTCTGCATTCTGCTTTGTGTTAGCGCAGGAACAGCTTTCTGTCTTGCGTTAACCGGTTAACCCAGGGTGTTAACCGGTTAACACTGTTATAAATTGTGAAAAACTGCTGTTTTGTCTGCGTTAACCGGTTAACCCAGGGCGTTAACCGGTTAACACTGTTGCGTTTTGCCAGAAAGTGTGTTCTGTGTTGCGTTAACCGGTTAACCCAGGGAGTTAACCGGTTAACACTGTTGAGAAGTGGAAAAATGGATATTTTAAATGTTATGTGTATATGTGATGATTGGCCTATATAGGTGTGTGATATAGTAGGGATTATTCCCGCTGTTTTGAGCAGTATAGGTATTAGTAGAGTGTGCTAATACTGTGATTAATTGTTTGACATGATATGATGTTTTGATGAATGTGTTGATGATGTATGATGGTATGCATAATGCTATGAGTGTATATATTATGCATGTGTTTGTGAATGGACTATTTTATGGCTTAGAGTGTGAGCATATGTCCATTGTGGATTATTGTTGATGATGTTGCATTGCTAGGTGAATTAGCATGCATATTGTGGCCTTTATGGTGGTAGCTAATTCCCATGGTGAGGAATTAGTGATGTAGTCATTTTGGACTGTTGTTGATGTTTGCATGCTAGGTGAATTAGCGTGCATAGCATGGCCCTTGGGGTGGTAGCTAATTCCCATGGTGAGGAATTAGTGATGTGAGTCACTAGGGCTCAAATGAGTGAGACTAGTGAGCTTGGTAGCCGTACCTGGATTTGGTCGGTGAAGTTGAACTATATGTTCACGAATAGTCGGTACCGCATGCATGGAGTCTCATTGCATAATATATGTATGGCGTATAATATGAATGGATGTATTCCAATATTATACGTGTGTTTTGTGTTGGTATTGAGTATGAGTTGCATTGGTATTGAGTATGATATTTGAGTTGATGTGCCGTTACTGAATGTGTGATGTGAGTAGGGTGATTAATGTGTTAAATTACTTAACATGACATGATATTTTATAATGCTTATTATATCGATTGAGGAACTCACCCTTACAACTATTTTTCAGGTAACGAGCAGTGATTGAGTAGAAGCTAGTGCTTGGAGTCTAGTGTAGTCTCCTTAGTGGGTCATGCTCTGGTAGATGTAACATCGGGATGGGATGTTTTAAATGTTTTATTGTTGGTTGCGAACCAGTTACATGTAATAGGCTACATGTTTTGAAAGGATTGATTTGATTCTACCCGCTGCGAATTATGCAAAGATTAATATTTTAATTAAATAAAGAGCATGACAGTTATTATGGTGTGAAGTGTTTGTGTGACACCCTTAATTGCATATTTACTCTGATTGATATATGTTGCTATTTTAATTAAATATTTGGGTAATTTAGAAGGGTGTTACATTAGTGGTATCAGAGCATAGTCGGTCGAGTCGAGTCGTAATTATTCTGTTTTCCCTGTACGGGATAGGTGTTGTGTAACCCTATCAGTACTTATTGTTTTAGCTTGTTGGGTTTTCAGAATAGAGATGGCTGGAAGAGGTAGAGACGATGCTGCGATTGCTGAGGCTCTGGGTATGCTAGCTGGAGTACTTGGAGGGAATCCGAATGTTGTGGGAATGGGAGCTGCTCGTCAACTGAGTGAGTTCCAGAAGAACAATCCTCCAATGTTCAAGGGAGCATACGATCCAGATGGTGCTCAGAAGTGGTTGAAGGAGATCGAGAGAATCTTCCGAGTGACTGAGTGTGCCGATAACCAGAAGGTCAGGTTCGGTACGCATATGCTGTCAGAGGAAGCTGATGATTGGTGGGTTGCTACCCGCACTGAGTTGGAATCTGCTGGGAATACTGAGATCACTTGGGCTGTGTTCAGAGAGAGATTCCTGAGGAAGTACTTTCCAGAAGATGTCAGAGGAAAGAAAGAGATAGAGTTCTTAGAATTGAAGCAGGGTAACAAGTCTGTTACTGAGTATGCTGCTAAGTTCACAGAGCTGTCGAAGTATTACACTCCCTATGATGAGGCTACTGGGGAATTTTCGAAATGTGTGAAGTTTGAGAACGGGTTACGTCCCGAGATCAAGCAGGCTATTGGGTATCAGCGGATTAGAGTGTTTTCTGATTTGGTTGACTGTTGCAGGATTTTTGAACAGGATACCAAGGCCAGAGCGGAAAGCTATCAGCAGAGGGTTGATAGGAAAGGCAAGAATCAGAATGACCGTGGGAAACCGTATGCAGCTGGCAAAGGTTTCCAGAGACAGAGTGGGATGAAGAGGCCTAGTGGGGGAGACTCGAGTGCCCCTGCTAAGTGTTACAGATGTGGTCAGGCGGGACATTGTATCCATGAGTGTACCAGTAATGAGAAGAAGTGTTTTAAGTGTGGAAAAGGTGGTCACTTGGCTGCAGAGTGCCGGTTGAAGACTGTGACTTGTTTCAACTGTGGAGAAGTGGGTCATATCAGTCCACAGTGTCCTAAGCCGAAGAGAGAGAACCAGTCGGGAGGCAAGGTCTTTGCTTTATCGGGTTCTGAGACTTCTGCAGATGATCGTTTGATCCGAGGTACGTGTTATATTAATGGCTTTCCTCTTGTAGCTATTATTGACACAGGTGCGACTCATTCCTTTATATCCTTGGATTGTGCTGTGAAACTTAATTTAGAGATATCTGAGATGCATGGGAGTATGGTGATTGATACTCCTGCGAAGGGTTCAGTGACTACTACTTCAGTTTGTTTAAATTGTCCTTTGAGTATTTTTGGTAGAGACTTTGGGATGGACCTTGTGTGTCTTCCACTAGTGCAGATTGATGTTATCCTGGGTATGAACTGGTTGGTGTTTAACCGAGTCTATATCAACTGTTTTGATAAGACTGTGATCTTTCCTGAGATTGAGGAAGAAAAGAGTTTGTTTCTATCAGCAAGGCAGGTGAATGAGGCAGTAGTAGATGGAGCAGAGTTGTTTATGCTGTTAGCGACTTTGGAGGCTAAAGATAAACTGGCGATTTGTGATCTAGCCGTGGTGTGTGATTTTCCTGATGTGTTTCCTGAAGAAGTGAATGAATTACCGCCAGAACGTGAAGTTGAGTTCTCGATTGATTTGGTACCTGGTACTAGGCCGATATCGATGGCTCTGTACCGTATGTCTGCTGTTGAGTTAACTTAATTGAAGAGTCAGCTGGAAGATCTGTTGGATAAGAAATTTATTCGTCCGAGTGTGTCACCGTGGGGTGCACCAGTGTTATTGGTTAAGAAGAAAGAAGGTACTATGAGGTTGTGTGTGGACTACAGGCAACTGAATAAAGTGACGATCAAGAATCGGTATCCTTTGCCGAGGATTGATGATTTGATGGATCAGTTGGTTGGTGCGAGTGTGTTCAGCAAAATAGATTTGAGATCGGGTTATCATCAGATACGTGTGAAAACTGAGGATATTCAGAAGACTGCTTTCAGAACAAGGTATGGACATTATGAGTATTCTGTGATGCCTTTTGGTGTGACTAATGCGCCTGGAGTATTTATGGAGTATATGAATAGGATTTTCCATCCGTACCTAGACAAGTTTGTTGTGGTGTTTATTGACGATATTTTGGTGTATTCGAAATCTGAAGAAGAGCATGCTGAACATTTGAGAGTGGTTTTAGGAGTTCTACGAGAAAAGAAGTTATTTGCTAAATTGTCCAAGTGTGAATTTTGGTTAGAAGAGGTTAGTTTTCTTGGTCATGTGATTTCAAGAGGTGGTGTTGCTGTTGATCCTTCTAAGATAGAAGCGGTATCTAAGCGGGAAGCTCCGAAGTCAGTTTCTGAGATAAGGAGTTTTCTTGGACTTGCAGGTTATTATAGGAAGTTTATTGAGGGATTTTCTAAGTTGGCGTTACCGTTGACGATGTTGACTAGAAAGGGGCAAGCGTTTGTTTGGGACTCAAAATGTGAAGAAGGTTTCCAAGAGTTAAAGAGAAGGCTAACTACTGCTCCTATTCTGATATTACCGAGTCCGTCGGAACCATTTGAGGTTTACTGTGATGCTTCATTGTTGGGTTTGGGTGGTGTTTTGATGCAGAATAAGCAGGTTATAGCTTATGCTTCGAGACAGCTGAAGGTTCATGAGAGGAACTATCCGACACACGATTTAGAGTTGGCAGCAGTGGTATTTGTTCTGAAGTTATGGAGGCATTACTTGTACGGGTCAAGATTTGAGGTTTTCAGTGATCATAAAAGTTTAAAGTATTTGTTTGATCAGAAAGAGCTGAATATGAGACAGAGGAGATGGTTAGAGTTTCTGAAGGATTATGACTTTGGTTTGAATTACCATCCGGGTAAAGCAAACGTAGTGGCTGATGCATTGAGTCGGAAATCATTGCATATGTCTATGTTAATGGTTAAGGAATTGGATTTAATTGAGCAGTTTAGAGACTTGAGTTTGGTGTGTGAGAGTACTCACAATAGTGTTAAACTGGGAATGTTGAAGTTAACGAGTGGTATTCTGGATGAGATTAGAGAGGGTCAGAAATCCGATGTGCTTTTGGTTGATAAGTTGACTCTAGTGAATCAAGGTCAAGGTGGTGAATTCAGAGTTGATGAGAATGGTGTTTTGTAATTTGGTAATCGGGTGTGTATTCCGGATGTTACCGAACTTAAGAAGAGTATTCTTGAGGAAGGACATCGTAGTGGCCTGAGTATTCATCCTGGGGCTACGAAGATGTATCATGATTTGAAAAAGTTATTTTGGTGGCCGGGAATGAAAAGAGAAATTGCGAGTTTTGTTTATTCTTGTTTGACTTGTCAGAAGTCAAAGATTGAGCATCAGAAGCCGTCTGGGCTAATGGCAACCGTTGGTTATTCCAGAGTGGAAGTGGGATAGTATCAGTATGGATTTTGTTTCTGGTTTACCGAGGACAATTAAGAATTTTGAAGCTATTTGGGTGATTGTTGACAGATTGACAAAATCGGCTCATTTCATTCCGATCAGAATGGATTATTCGTTAGAGAGATTAGATGAATTGTATATTGAGAAAATTGTAAGTTTGCATGGTATTCCGTCGAGTATTGTTTCGGACAGAGATCCTAGATTTACATCGAAGTTCTGGGAAGGTTTGCAGAGGGCTTTGGGAACTAAGCTGAGATTGAGTTCTGCATATCATCCGCAGACTGATGGTCAGACTGAGAGGACGATTCAGTCACTAGAGGATCTTTTGAGGGCTTGTGTTTTGGAAAAGGGAGGTGCTTGGGATTGTTATTTACCTTTGATTGAGTTTACCTACAACAATAGTTTTCATTCGAGCATTGGTATGGCACCGTTTGAAGCTTTGTATGGTAGGAGATGTCGGACACCTTTATGTTGGTATGAGTCCGGTGAGAGTGCTGTGGTTGGACCGGAGATTGTTCAACAAACTACAGAAAAGATTAAGATGATTCAGGAGAAGATGAGGATTGCTCAGAGTCGTCAGAAGAGTTATCACGACAAGAGGAGGAAGTCACTTGAGTTTCAAGAGGGAGATCATGTGTTTCTTCGTGTTACTCCGATAACTGGGGTTGGTCGAGCTTTGAAGTCGAAGAAGTTGACACCTCGATTTATTGGTCCTTATCAGATTTTGGAGAGGATAGGGGAGGTAGCCTATCGTATCGCTTTACCGCCGTCACTTGCGAATTTGCATGAGGTTTTTCATGTGTCTCAGTTGAGGAGGTACATTCCTGATCCGTCGCATGTGGTCCAAGTAGATGATGTACAGGTGAGAGATAACCTGACTGTTGAAACATCACCTATGAGGATCGAGGATCGAGAGTTGAAGCAGTTGCGGGGTAAAGAGATTGTTTTAGTAAAGGTAGCTTGGGGAGGACCAGCAGGTGGCAATGTAACTTGGGAACTTGAGAGTCAGATGAAGGAGTCTTATCCTGAGTTATTCACTTGAGGTATGTTTTCGAGGACGAAAACTCTTTTAGTGGGGGAGAGTTGTAACACCCCGATGAAATAAGGATAATTATTTAATTTAAATTAATATAATATTTATTAATTTAATTAAATAATTGGAATATTATTGGAATATTATTATTATTATTATTGGAATAAAAGTTGGAATTAGAAAAGGTCCCATTTGGTAAAAGAGAGTTTTCACGTGAATACAGAAAAACGACTGAAAAGTGGAAAAGGGCAAAGAGCAAGAGAACAAGGGTTGAAGGAAGGAAAAGCTTGAAGCTCAGAGATTTGCCGGATTAACTCAGGTAAGGGGGGTTTATCGTCGTTTAATGGGTATTATGGGTTAACATGTAGTGGGTAGTGATAAACCATTGATTTGACTCTAATTAGATGAGGAATGTTGAAATTGTGAAATTTTGGATGAATGAGATATGAGTATGATTGAGGAAATTCGTAGGAATTAGAGGTAATAAGGTTAGAAATTGTGAGATTGAATGTGTATGATCTGGGTTAGACAATATGAATGAATGTCGTGTAAAAATTGGAATGTGGAAGGTGGGATCTGAGAATCTCGTAGCAGAGAAAACCATAGCAGATCTGGAATTCTGGTTTCTGGTCATACGCGTATGGCACTAGACAATACGCGTATGAGATGGTCTGGTACGCGTATGGCACTAGGCAATACGCGTATGGATGAGGAAGATGATGTTTTGAACGTGGTTTTGTCTCTGTTGGTACGCGTATGAGGAAGTGGTACGCGTAGCATACGCGTATGAGGCAGACAATACGCGTATGGGATTGGCTGAGAAATGGGCCATACGCGTATGGGACTAGGCAATACGCGTATGGGCAGAATTGTGATTTTTACGACCTGTTGTTGTGCAGTTTTGGTCATTGCAGCTGGGTGATGTAATTTAGCTGAGGTATGACATAGTAGGGATCATTTCCCGTTGTTTTGAGCAGTGTAGGTATTAGTAGAGTGTGCTAATACGGTGATTTATTATTTAGCATGATATGATATGATTCTGTGATGAACATGCTGATGATGTATGATGGTATGCATAATACTGTGAATGTATCTGTTATGTATGCAATTGTGAATGGACTGTTTATGGCTTAGAGTGTGAGCATATGTCTATTTTGAATTGTTGTTGATGTTTGCATGCTAGGTGATTTAGCATGTATATTATGGCCTTTATGGTGGTAGCTAATTCCCATGGTGAGGAATTAGTGAGTGAGTTGTTGTGGATGGTTGTTGATGTTTGCATGCTAGGTGATTAGCGTGCATATCATAGCCCTTGGGGTGGTAGTTAATTCCCATGGTGAGGAATTAGTGAGTGAGTCACTAGGTCTCAAATGAGTGGGACTAGTGAGCTTGGTAGCCGTATCTGGATTTGATCGGTGAGGTTGAACTATATGTTCACGAATAGTCGGTACCGCATGCATGGAGTCTCATTGCATAATGTATGTATGGCGTATAATATCAATAGATGTATTCTAATATTATACGTGTGTTTTGTGTTGAGTTGAGTATGATGATGATTATGAGTTGATGTTACCGTTGTTGAATGTGTGATATGATTAGGGTGATGAAATGTGTTAATTTACTTAGCATTACATGATATTTTATAATGCTTATTATATCGATTGAGGAACTCACCCTTACAACTATGTTTCAGGTAACGAGCAGTGATTGAGTAGAAGCTAGTCCTTGGAGTCTAGTGTAGTTCCTTAGTGGGTCATGCTCTGGTAGATGTAACATCGGGACGGGATGTTTTACCTTGTTTTCATTTTTGGTTGTTGAACAACTTTACATGTGATGTGTTACATGTTTGAATGTTGTTAGATTTTTATCCGCTGCGAGTTATGCAATGGTTTGTTTGATTAAATAAATGAGCATGACAGGATATTTTGATGATTGGTGTGAAGTGTCAAGTGTGACACCCTTAATTGCATATCTACTCTGATTTATGTTTTGTTGATTTAATTAAATATTGGGGTATTTTAGAAGGGTGTTACACTTAACATGGCGAGCAGTTTAGGAAGAGATTTGTCCATATCATTCATATTGAAATTTAGCACAAATTGACTGAAACTATCTGGCAACGATTGCAAGATCAAATCAGTCGCAAGTTCCTTTTCGAGGGGAAAACCCAATCTCTCAAGGTTTTCCACATACCCAATCATCTTGAGCACATGGGGACCTACAGGGGCTCCCTCAGCTAACTTGCCTTGAAAAAGGGCTTTTGAAACTTCAAACCTCTCATGTCTTGCTTGCTCTTGATAGAGCATCTTCAGGTGTTCGATCATATCGAACGCTGACATGTTCTCATGTTGCTTTTGCAATTCTGAGTTCATGGTAGCTAGCATGAGACAAGCAGTTTCATTGGCATCATCGACATGCTTCTTATAAGCATCTCTTTCTGCCTTAGGTGCAGAACTAGGAGGTTCCTCTTCAGGAGCAGGTGTCTCCAAGACATACAGCTTTTTATCATGTTTGAGGACAATCCTCAGGTTTCGGTGTCAATCCAAAAAATTTGTCCCAGACAATTTTTCCTTATCAAGGATTGATCACAAGATGTTGTTAGAGGTGTTTGCTGTCATGGTAATCTACATAAGGATTAATGAAAATATAAGTATCATTGATATATTTAATTAGGCCTTTAATTAAATATGCTCACACTATTTTACTCAAAAAAAATGACCCTCATCATTTAATTCGGAAAATCCCGTTGGAAGATTTTCTAGTGGGTCGAGATCCATATTTCACTTCGTTCTAAGTCCGCGTAGGCGGATTACACAAAACTAGGTTATTTAGGTAGGAACTCCTTCCAGTTGTATCTCATACAACTCTTGTGGTCTATCTCTATAGATTCTGATTCCTAATATATAGGTTGCTTCACCTAGGTCCTTCATAGAAAAGCATTTCCCCAACCAAGACTTTACTTGTTGCAGGGTAGGGATATCGTTTCCAATGAGCAATATGTCATCTACATATAATACTAGGAAAACGATCATGCTCCCACTAACCTTCTTGTAGACACAGGGCTCATGTTCGTACTTGATCCATGAGTAATACATCACCTTGATCAGTTATGAGATATCAATATCTCTCAGGTAGGTGACGTATC
Source organism: Lathyrus oleraceus (assembly GCF_024323335.1). Taxonomy (NCBI): domain Eukaryota; kingdom Viridiplantae; phylum Streptophyta; class Magnoliopsida; order Fabales; family Fabaceae; genus Lathyrus; species Lathyrus oleraceus. The sequence goes on along the minus strand of NC_066582.1, from coordinate 491,243,146 downwards.
CTGCCTGACCTACGCTGGTCTTGTTCTACTTGAGCAGGTTGCTCTTACACAACTACTTGTGTTTCCTGCTCTAATTCCTCCATAGGTGTATCGATGCTTTGTGATTCTTGAATTTCTTCAAGCTCTACTTTCCTCCCACTGATTCCTTTGGAAATAAAATCCCTTTCCAGGAAAACTCCAGTTCGAGCGGCAAACACTTTGCCCTCTGAAGGATTGTAGAAGTAATACCCTCTTGTTTCTTTAGGATACCCCACAAATAAGCATTTGTCAGATTTGGGCTCAAGCTTAGTTGAAATTTGTCGTTTCACATAAACTTCGCAACCCCAAATCTTCATGTAAGACATATGTGGTTTCTTACCACTCCATATCTCATATGGTGTCTTTTCAACCTTTTGGATGGAACACGGTTAAGTGTGTAAGCTGATGTCAATAGTGCATGTCCTCAAAAGGAGTTTGAAAGATCGGTGTGACTCATCATGGATCGGACCATGTCTAACAGGGTTCGATTTCTTCTCTCAGATACACCATTCCATTGGGGTGTTCCAGGAGGAGTAAGTTGGGATAGGATCCCACACTCTTTCAGATGGTCATCAAACTCTAGGCTTAAATACTTACCACCTCGATCTGATCGAAGAGTTTTTAATATTCTTACCTAGTTGGTTTTGTACTTCATTCTTGAATTCCTTGAACTTTTCAAAGGAATCTGATTTGTGTTTCATTAAATACACATAACCATATCTACTGAAATCATCAGTAAATGTGATGAAGTATTGAAAACCTCCCCTGGATGGTATGTTCAGTGGTCCACATACACCTTGCTGTATGAGGGCCAAAAGATCATTAACTCTTTCACCTTTTCTTGTGAATGGAGACTTTGTCATCTTTCCAATTAAACAAGATTTGCATGTCTCATATGATTCATAATCAAAAGAGTCCAAGAGTCCATCTTTATGGAGTTTGGAAATGCGCTTCTCATTTATGTGGCCTAATCGACAATGCCAAAGGTAAGTTGGATTTAACTCATTAGGTTTCATCCTTTTAGTATTAATGTTATAAATAGGCATTTCCAGATCAAGGACATATAATCCATTGTTCATTTGTGCAGTAGCATAGAATATATCATTCAAAAAAATTGAGCAACAATTGTTCTTTATTATAAATGAAAAACCAAACTTGTCCAAACAAGAAACGGAAATAATATTCGTGCTAATTGCAGGTGCATAATAACAGTTCTCTAACTGAATTATTAAACCACTAGGTAAAGTCAATACATAAGTCCCTACGGCTAAAGCAACAACCTTTGCTCCATTGCCAACTCGTAGGTCAACTTCACCTTTTGCCAAATCTCTACTTCTTTTCAGCCCCTGCACATTTGTATAAATGTGAGAGCCGCATCCAATATCTAATACCCATGATGCAGAAGTAGATAAATTAATTTTAATAACAAAAATACCTGAAGTTGAAGTCTCTACTCCATTCTTCTTATCTTCCAGGTACTTTGGGCAGTTTCTCTTCCAGTGTCCGGTCTTACCGCAATGGAAGCAGGTGCCTTATTTTGCTATGCCTCCACTGGGCTTTAAAGCAGCAACGGTGGGTTTGGGTTTGGCAACTTCCTTGCCTTTCCCTTTATCACCCTGCTTAGTGGGCATTTTGTTCTGTCTCTTTCCATTTCCGATCATCATAATGGACTTCCCTTTTGACTTCAGATTCTGCTCGGCAGTTCTTAACATGGCGAGCAGTTCAGGAAGAGATTTGTCCATATCATTCATATTGAAATTTAGGACAAATTGACTGAAACTATTTGGCAACGATTGCAAGATCAAATCAGTCGCAAGTTCCTTTTCGAGAGGAAAACCCAATCTCTCAAGGTTTTCCACATACCCAATCATCTTGAGCACATGGGAACCTACAGGGGCTCCCTCAACTAACTTGCCTTGAAAAAGGGCTTTTGAAACTTCAAACCTCTCATGTCTTGCTTGCTCTTGATAGAGCATCTTCAGGTGTTCGATCATATCGAACGCTGACATGTTCTCATGTTGCTTTTGCAATTCTGAGTTCATGGTAGCTAGCATGAGACAAGCAAATTCATTGGCATCATCGACATGCTTCTTATAAGCATCTCTTTCTGCCTTAGGTGCAGAACTAGGAGGTTCCTCTTCAGGAGCAGGTGTCTCCAAGACATACAACTTTTTATCATGTTTGAGGACAATCCTCAGGTTTCGGTGTCAATCCAGAAAATTTGTCCCAGACAATTTTTCCTTATCAAGGATTGATCACAAGATGTTGTTAGAGGTGTTTGCTGTCATGGTAATCTACATAAGGATTAATGAAAATATAAGTATCATTGACATATTTAATTAGGCCTTTAATTAAATATGCTCACACTATTTTACTCAAAACAAATGACCCTCATCATTTAATTCGGAAAATCCCGTTGGAAGATTTTCTAGTGGGTCGAGATCCATATTTCACTTCGTTCTAAGTCCGCGTAGGCGGATTACACAAAACTAGGTTATTTAGGTAGGAACTCCTTCCAGTTGTATCTCATACAACTCTTGAAAATTTCAGTTGGGTGAATAACTCCTTATTGCAATCCATCATATGGATCATTCCCAACTCTTGCTTCTAAACATATATAATATTATTATAATTAAGTTTGACCCATCGTTTTAGCAATTGGATATTACAATTATCCCATCGCACCTTACTAATATAGAAAATGCACCTCGCGTAGGCGAAACCTACATTGTCCGATACTAGTCTTGATGAGTGCTAAAACTTGGAAAGCAAACACATATAATATTATTATAATTTGTTTAGTTAAGTTTGACCCATTGTTTTAACAGTTGGATATTACAATTATCCCATTGCACCTTACTAATATAGAACATGCACCTCGCGTAGGCGAAACCTACATTATTCGATACTAGTCTTGATGAGTGTTAAAATTTGGAAAGCACAAACTTAATTTTTTTTAATCTGAGGGAATTGAAATTTTTCTGATCTCACCGGCTTATTTATCATATAAATCGCCTCTCACATGCATCAACATACATTCACATGCATCAACATACATACATACATAATGAAACAGTTATGACCCCTAGCGCAATTGTTCTCCCAAGCCAATGAGAGAACCTAAGCTAACCTAACAACGATCTAAGCTTCTCTAAGCAAGATCTTCAAGGTTGTCCTCCTTTGGCACTGACTTCTTTGCTTTCTTCACATCATTACATTACATAAAGAAACTCGTTTTACATACGAGGGAGTGAGATGAGAAAAGAAGTTACATTGAGAGATTAACAGAGAAGCACGACACGCAGGTCGTATTTTAAAAACCAAAACAAAATAAAGGAAAACTAAGGCCATAACCGATCACCACAAGACAATAATAAACACATTATTATTATTATTATCAATTTTAATTCTTTTAATTAATTAAAACCAAATTAAATTTCGACGACCGACCACACTACGCAGAGTTAGCCGGGGGTCCGCTGCTGAAATTTTTAATGAACAATTCATTTAAAATCGACGTCGCTTTTCGCATCAACACTTGATACTTTAAAGCACTGAGTTAGCCGAACGGGTGAATTTTGCCTTGCGTTAACCGGTTAACCAAATGCGTTAACCGGTTAACACTGTTTGAAATCTGTTCAAAATAATGTTTTCTGCCTTGCGTTAACCGGTTAACCAAATGCGTTAACCGGTTAACACTGTTTGAAAATCTCTTGGAAAACTGTTTTCCATCTTGCGTTAACCGATTAACCAAATGCGTTAATCGGTTAACACTGTTTGAAAACCTTAAAATTTTTATTTCGTATTGCGTTAACCGGTTAACCAAATGCGTTAACCGGTTAACACTGTTCTAAAAAGTGTTTAGAAAGCACAACTCTTGTGCAGTCAAACCCCAATCGCATAACTCTCTGACAACACAACCCTTGTGTCGTCACTAACCCTGATGCACCAATTTCAGACCGTCAAACACATCTCGATTGTTGATTCAGTATGATTGATCAACATGTCATTGCTTCACCTTACTAATGTCTGATCAAGAAGCAAATGACCATTGATCGCTCAAAGGAAAACAACCATTGAGTGTTTGAATGAACGAAACGAGAACACTATATCATATATAATGTATTTTGCATCAGGATTACATATATCATATATATATATAACTTGATCGATCTCAATTTAATCTTTGATTCATTCTGTCTTTAATCATATTAATACAAAATAAAAACAGTTATCGGATTCATGGTTTCGTAAGTGACTCTGATACCACTGAAGGAGAATTGTCATCCAAGGCACAGCGGAATTTAAAAATTTCTCCATTTAGTGATCCTTACGAATGGGCATGATCAGTGATAGAATCGTTACCTCTTGTGGCGATCACGAACGTTGAACGATGACAACGTCTATACTCAGTCCACACGAACGGATTCCTTCAATCTCAGTGCTAGCTGGTACGAATGAAGGCTTTGAGTGAGAGAGAGAGAGAGAAAGGGAAACGAAATTCCAAGTCTTCACTTGAGTTTTATTATGAGTGACAATGCTTCTACCCAAGAGTTCTATTTATAGAACCACTTGTGTGGGCTTCAAGCTAAAAAGCCCACTTAAGTGTATTTTGGCCCATATCTTATAATATGTCAAAATCACTTAAGTATTTGGTACCTTACCATATTTCGTATTCCACTTTAGTGCACCGTACCTTACGATGTTCCTTAGTTACTCTATCTCTCATCAATCCGTCCTTTGTGTGTGACCCTGTAGGTTTTCGCGACGTTGACAATTATATTAAATCACGCATTTAACATAATAAACAGTGAGCGGTATCTAGCAACACATCACTGCTACCCAAGATACGAAAATGTCATGTGATCTGAATAAACCTCCTGTGATAATAATTATGTGTATAATTACCCATTTACCCTTATGTCTATATTGAACACAAGGTATATACCGTGTCATCCTTGTCCAGTTCAATATTGGGCCCATAGACATTTATCCTGTTACGCAGGATGGGAAAATTCCATCTAGGACACTCATGTCCCTCAGCATGCTTTGTGGAGTACCCATCAACTGTCTTTATGGTTATCCTGTTACGGACAACGTTGGATCAGCAATAAAGCACTCGACTCTACATCTAGGATTCATAGTGGTTTCAGGTCGAAGAGTGGTATACACCATTATCACCATGAGAATAACTTATGACACTTTGCATAACTTTCTATATTGGATTCTCATAGCGGGTCAATCCGGTATAAATATTACTCTTAATATTCATACCTATGTTTAAGACTTGATAACTCTTTATCCATGATCCATGAGATGTGATCATCAGTCTACAAACATAATAGTCTTAATGCTTTAATGTTATCCCACTTCACAATAAAGCTCGACTACGGATACTTTAAGAATAGTGTCTTTATGTTTAATGTGATCTCATGATTAAGTCATACTTGATACATTAAACGGACTAGCTATTCTAAGGACTTTATTAATCAAACATAATAAAGAAAATGCCTTTTATTATTAATAAATAATTCGATACAAGTACCAAAAGTATTGGCCTCTAGGGCTTACACCAACAGTTATATGTGCAATTTTATGTGTCTGTATACATGATGTTTATGCCATTATTGAAGTTGTTAAAGGCTTAGAACATGAACATGAATTGATGAAATTGAATGAATAATTTGTGAAATTTTGTGATTTGACATGTTATAATAATATTATTTGATGTGGTATAATTTTCTAGGTGTATTGGACTGATTAGGGTTGGAAATTTGGAGTTCCATGGGACTTACAAGGCAAAACGCGTATTTTTTGCCTTCGGATGCAGGGTAACGGCCGTCACCCAGATGACGGGTTACCCGTCATGCACCTGGGGACACTAACAACGTCATGAGTCTGATTGGGAGACCGACATGGTCTTCAGGCTTGATTTTCCAAGCTAGTCGTCATCTTTATGATAGTGTGGGGTTTTGAAGTAGGTGACAGGCGTCACCAGGGTGATAGGTCACCCGTCATGTGTTAGAAGGGGTGTTCTCGTCCCTGTTGCTTGATCTGAATTGTCGGTTCATATTTTTGAGGTGTTTATGTTGTTTGGGTGATGAGTTGTTAATGTTTGGTTGTTTTGATGTCGTTAATTAATTATTATGAATTAATTATGTTGGAATTATTTGATGATTGAATAGTAATGGCCTTGCTTACATGTTTTCGTCTATGGTGTAGCTATGGTGTGAATATATATGGTGTTGTTTTATGTTGTTAACTTATGAGAACATGATTAGTATTGTTGTTAAAATGCATGATTATATGGTGATTAATGAGGGTGGAAAAATGGGCCTGGCACGTTGGGCATGCCCATTTTACCCGAACTTTAGTGCAAGGCGGGCCAAGGATTTAGGCTCTCACCATCTAATGTGTCTTCCCCTCCGCACTCCTTTTTTATGTGGGCTTTATAATTTTATTCATTTTTAGGCCTAAAACATGCAGTGCTCGCAGACAAGTCCTGCCCCACCTGCACTTTTGTGTGGGGCGAGCTAAGATTTTAGGCCCACACCCTACATTATGCTTGCCCAACGCCACCCGTACTTTTGTACTGGGCGAGCTAAGGTTTTAGGCCCACACCATACACTACGTTCGTCCTGCCCCACCCCGTTTTTTGCGGGCTTTTGCATAACGGGCCTTAATGGGGCGGGCATGTTGTTTGCCACCCCTAGTGATTAATTATGTATGGTTGGTGTGCATTCATTGTTATTATTGGTGGATAGTAATTCAAATTAGGGGATTACTATTGTGTGTCAATACATGTTCATTATGGTCAGAATGAGGGACGTAAGCTTATTATTACTGTTGCATTGATTTGTATGGACATGTATTATTGTGTTTGTCATTTAAAGAGGCATGTTCGCTAGTTCAAAAGGGGGAATTAGTGGCTTGTCACAAGCTCAGAAAGGGGCTTGGAACTTAGAAGGGTATGCTCATGGGTTTGGAAGGGAGGACCCGATTCTAGAGAGAATCAAATGTTGAGTTGGTACATGATGCATAAGTTTGACATTGTGTCGTGAGTCACATTACATATATATTTGTATATTATTGTGGATGGGTGTGAGATTATGGGGATGCTGATTGTGTATTGGATGTATGATACGTTGTGTGTTTCTCTACTTTCGCATTCTTTATACTGTTCATATTGGAAGTTGTTTCTGACTCATTTATTTAATATTGTCCACCATGGACATCTTACAGATACTCGGGAGTAAAGTTCTTGTGTATATGGCTTATTGGAGCTACTCTTCGTTTTATTTATCGCTTTGTCGCACATTAGTGGTCCTAGTGCTCTGATCGTGTAACATCGAGAACATACGGTTGTTATGTTTTAGAGTTAATGTTGATTTTGGTGTTTTAAAAATTTAATACTTTATTGATGAAGTTAATTTAAAAGATTTTTAGTATGTTAATTATGCTGCGTAATTTCAAATGTTTTGGATGGTGGTCGTTGGTGACACCTTAAATTGTCGAGTAATGCTTTTTAAATAAGTTTCAGGGTTTGGGGTGTTAAATTATTGGTATCATAGCAGGTCGGTCCATTCGGCTGTCGGTCCATCCGACCAGATTTTTGTAATGTTGTTTGTTCTCTATTATGCGACATGTGTATGAACATTATCGATGGATTGTTTCTTCTAATGTCTGTTTTCTAGTGTGCAATATATGGCTGGAAGAAATGACTGAGAGATTGTTGATGCTTTGGAAGAAATGGCTCAGACATTGTAGGATCAGCAGAATTAGCTTGGTGATGAGTTTCGTGGATTGGGGAAGTTTCAGAGAAACAATCTGCCAACCTTCAAGGGCAAATATGATCTAGCGGGTGCACAAATATGGCTCAGAGATATTGAGAAGATTTTTCGAGTGATGGTTGGCACTAAAGTTCAAAAGGTGTAGTTTGGTACTCACATGTAGGTGAAAGAGGCTGAAGACTGGTGGGATAACGCGCATCAGAGACTAGAGGTTATTGGTACTGAGATTACTTAGATTGTGTGTAAGACTAAATTTTTAGAGAAGTATTTTCTAAAAGACGTGCCCAATAAGAAGGAGATCGAGTTCCTCGAGCTCGGGCAGGGAAATATGACAATTGTTGAGTATGCTGCTAAGTTCGAAGAGCTAGTGAAGTTTTGTCTACACTACAAGCTTCTGAGGGGTCGAAGTGTATCAAGTTTGGATATGGACTACATCCTGAGATCAAGCAAGGTATTAGGTATCAGAAGATTCACTGATTTCCTACACTTGTGAATACATGTAGGATATATGATGAGCATAACATGGCTCGTTCTGATCACTATAAGAGTCTTAGTGAAAAGAAATGAAATAATCAATGTCGTGGAAAACTGTATAGTGCTCCAGCTGACAAAGGGAAACATAGGGTTTCAAATGAGAAAAGAAGTTGTATGAAATTTGTTCAAGTGCAAGTTCTGGTTGCAAGAAGTGAGTTTCCTTGGTCATGTGATTTCGAGTGGTGGGATTTTTATTTATCCATCGAAGATAGATGTTGTGTTGCAGTGGGAAACTCCAAAGTTTGTCACTGATATCAGAAGTTTTCTTGGTTTGGCTGGTTATTACAAGAGGTTTATTGAATGATTTTTGAAGTTAGCATTGCCTTTAACTCGTTTGACTCAAAAGGGTAAAGCTTATGTGTGGGATGTGCATTGTAAGGAGAGTTTTCAAGAACTCAAGAAGAAGATGATGTCTGCTTCAATTTTAATTCTGCCAAATCCAAGTAAGTCCTTTGTTGTGTATTGTGATGCTTCAAATATGGGTCTAGGTGGTGTGTTATTGTAGAATGGTCAGGTTGTGGCTTATGCTTCCAGACAGTTGAAAATTCACGAGAGGAATTATCCTACGCATGATCTAGAGTTGGTAGTTGTGGTGTTTGTGTTAAAGATTTGGAGTCATTACATGTTTGGTTCCATATTTGAAGTGTTTAGTGACCAGAAGAGTTTGAAGTATCTATTCGATCCGAAGGAGTTGAATATGAGACAAATGAGATGGCTCGAATTTATGAAGGATTATGATTTTGGCTTAAGTTATCATTCGGGTAAAGTCAATGTTATAGCGGGTGCTTTGAGTAGGAAGTCGTTGCATATGTCGATATGATGGTTCGAGAATTGGAATTGATTAAGCAATTCAGAGACGTGAGTTTGGTGAGTTGAGAGACTTCTAATAACATGAAGTTCAATATCTTGAAGTTGACTAGTGGTATCCTTGTAGAAATCAGAGAAGGTCAGAAAGTCAATTTGGGATTGGTTGACCAATTGGTGTTAATCAATCAAGGAAAAGGTTGTGATATCAGGGTGACTAGAATGATGTGATGAGGTTCAGAGACAGGGTTTGTGTACCTGATGTACCAGAGATTAAGAAGAGTATTCTTGAGGAACGTCATTGAAGTGGTCTGAGTATTCATGATGGTGCCACTAAGATGTACAAAGACTTGAAGAGAATGTTTTAGTGGCCATAAATGAAGAACGAAGTGCCTGAGTTTATTTACGCTTACTTGACTTACCAAAATTCAAAGATTGAACATTAGAAGTCGTTAGGTTTGATGCAACCGTTGAGTATTCCTGAGTGGAAGTGGACAGCATTTCCATGTATTTTGTGACAAGTTTGTCGAAGACGTCATGGTCTCCATGCTTGGTTTTCCAAGCGGATCGTCATCTTGATGACGATTTAGGGTTTTGAAGCAGATGACGGGCGTCTCCAGAGTAACGGATCACCTGTCATGTTGTTAGAAGGGGTATTCTCGTCCCTATTGCTTAATCTGAATTGTCGATTCATATTTTTAAAGTATTTTTATTGTTTGGGTGATGAGTGTCTACTGCTAGACTGCTTTGATATTATTAATTAGTCTTTATCTACTTTCTAACAAATTTGAAAAAAATCAATAACACAATTTACAAAGCAAATGATTCCATCACCCTCCTCTTTTCTCTCATCTTACCGTCATGAAATATTAAACTTTTGTCATAAGCAGATAAGATTTTAAGTAGAAGATATTAATGTTATTGAATACTAGTATATGAATAAACTTTTAATTATCAAGTTTTGTTTTCGTACATGTGTTTTGATGGTGGTAGATATAATTTTAAGAAATGGAGAAATTTAAATGAATGTAAGCGTACTAGTATATGAGAATTATAAATCTATCCTGTAAGAAAGCATGCATGAAATGTTAGTACAAGTTTAACCTATATAACAATAATACTCGTAGTGTAGTTTTGTTTTTATTGAGGGAAGGGGTGAGTGATGAGTAGAATTTGTCCTAATATGTCGCTGAAGTGTGTATTCCAATGCATACTGAGAAAAGGTCCAAAGTTTGTTGCTTCTTTGTTGGGTAACTGATACTAGTATTTACCAATAGAATTGCTCGTGAGATGTGTTTTAACTTTATCTACATCACAAGTCACACGCGTACCTATAGGTTTCAGATCTTTGTGCTTTGTGCCAAATACTCTCTCTCTGTGCCTTTCACCAAAACAATATTCCCCACAAACCATCACTCTACTCTACCATACACTTCATAATTCTACACAGATATTGCGAATAAAATCTTAGTCGGTAGATTAATTGATAGTACTAGACTACTAGTAAAAGAAGAGAGTAAATGTTTTATTTTTTTCTATGATTATTGTGGGCGCGTTATGAGGTCAAAAGCAAGCATGCACAGTTTAAGGATGTAAAATTTCAGCTTTTTGTGGTTGTAAGGTAGGCATGTTTTCTTTTCTTTTGATAAAAAAGGTAGGCATGTTTTCAAACTCTAAACTTGTGTATAATGATATCATAGGGCAAGGAATGAGGGTATTGGTTTACAGTCATAGTTAGACAAACAGATAAATACAAAACATAAGAGAATAAGTAACAACTTTGGGAGTGACTGACAAATCAACCTAAAATATGCACCACAGTTGACCTCTCAGTAAGTTTAGTACTTAGTCTAAAACAATCTCTAGATTATTAGTAGTACTGTAGTATTACTTATGTTTTGAATATATAAGTCAAAAAAAGTAAATAATTGTTTTGTCCTCAATGGTATGTTAGGGAGAGAAAGGAGTGAAAAAACGATAAAATATGAAAAAATATACTAGTATTTTAACTTAATTTAAGATTTAATTCTTTAACTAAAAAAATATTATATTTCGGTCTTTAATTTCACTTTTATTATTCTATTTTCATTCTTATAATTTCTGACAAAAAAATATCAAATTCTATTAACATTGCGTGAACAATAAGGTCATTGATTGAAATCTGAGTTATCATATGAAATTAAAATTTTATATATTATTTAAACCGAAAGGATTTTATTTTCGGAGGTTTAAATATAATTTTATTTTTTTTATCAAAAACTAACGAAAGAGACCAAATAAAATAACATAAGTAAAGTTAAGGGACTTCCTAATAACATTTTTTAATTAAGGGACTAAAATAGAACATTAAATTAAATTAAATGATTTAGTTATTAGTTATACCTATTTTGTTCCTTAATAAATAGTTGATATATGGTTTAGATGACTTATTTTTAGATGATATTGTATATCTCAAAATAAATACTTATTTTAAATTTATAATATAATATAAATTTATCTATTTTAATTGTAATCTCAAATTTATATTACTTTATTCTTCATTGTTAAAGTTTAGTGGTTTAGATGATAGTGTTGGCAAGTAGGACAATAATTTCAACAACAACAAAAAATTACTTTCATCGTCCACAATTTAATATATTTCACATATTAATACTAATTTTGAATCAATAATTTAAAATTAATAAGAGTACTTTAAACAAAAAAAATACTACTATATTTTCCATATTTCATTTTACATTTGGTCAAAAGAATCACTTAATGTGAAATGAAGGGGCAGATTGAATGACTGATAAAATTAATGCTTAAACTAATTTATAAAATAAAATCATGTGAACAAATAGTATGTTTTATTAATTTATATTAAAAATAAAAACTTTAAATTATAACCTACATGAAGTTGAATTGAGTTTATTACTTAAAAAATGATATAAATTCGTTAAAAATGACACTTATCAATTTTTTATAACTGGGTGAATTTTTAAACCATTAGCTATAAAATTATTTTCTATATTTTACAAACAAGCCCAAAGTAAATTATTAATATCATTTTGATAAATGAAAATAAATAGAAAATTGGAAGAGAAATAAATGTTTTTGTGAAGAAAAAAAATATTGTTTCTGAAATGACAAGATTAGTCATCCATAAAAATATAAACGGCATATGCATGTGAAATTTTAAGACGATAAACAATTTAATTTTGTCTTTTAATATCAAAATGAAAAATTATGATCAAATGAATAGCCAAATTCTAAAATTTATTATCGTGAAAATCATTAGATCAGTAAAAAATGCGATGCAAAAGAAACTGATTTAGCCTCCAGTGGGGCTATGATTCCCTGCTGTCACTATTTCCGACATTCATGCATTGAATCGAGATAGGACGGTACAACTTTTAAGTTACACATTTTTTATCTGTAAAAATTCAAAATTTGTATCAAAACCAAAATCAGCAACCCACTGAAATACTAAACCAAAAAATAATTGCATATAAGGCAAGAATATGAAACGGTTTATATGCAAGGGGAAAAATCCAGTGGAACTATATAAAAAGAATTAAAAGAAAACTTCAAATGAAAACTTAATTTAAATAATATTTCTTAAAGTACATTATTATGCATATTTTCATTTTATCCTTTTATTATAATCTTTTCGGATGTCATTAAAATTATTTTAAATAATTTTTTATAAAAATTATTTTTGAAATATATTTTTTAAAATGTATATATAATTTTGACTATGTTTTAAATTTCTATAATATATATTTATGTTATTAGAGGTCAAAATTAATCTTTTAATTTATAAAAAAAATAAGTTAAACTTATTTTTATAAAAAATGAGTTAAAAAATAGATGTCAAAATTAATCTTATATAAAATCATTTTAAAAAAATACAAGAAAAAAAATTCTATTTCTTTCAAAATAAAACAAACGAAACCTAAATAACAACCTCGGCTGACTTTGAAAAGTAAATATCTACATACAGCACTGCATTAAATGAGTTTATTAGTTACAACACCTCATCAGTATCATGTTACTTCAATTTTCTTTACAATCTCACAAGTCACAACAATCATCCTTTCTGGCAGAGAAAAGGTCAGTGCTTTAACACACAGTATCTATCATCTTTCTATTCAAAACACAACTTTATCTTCCTAATTGAAGGAGCTTTAAACCAAAAAACACCCATATGTAATCTCTCTGTCAATCATTTTCTTAGAAACTGCTGTCATATTGAAGCAAAATAGTACCGAAGGTAAAATGGACAGAAATGTGAAGTGAAAAGGAACACTATCCCACCTTTACGCGAGAGATGAAAGGCATAGTTCATTTATTCTCCTCCTCTTGATACCTTTCTGTTTGGCTAAAATATCGATCGGTATTTAGTGGTTGGTTCCAGCCTTCCGATTCATGAGAGTCAGCCACAAATCCTCCATGTATGGGAGCAAATGCTGCAAAGAAATAAATAAGGGTCGATGAAAACCAAACCCTTTTTCATTAGAATTGAACCCAACAATACAAAATTGTAAAGGACAACAAGAGATGGTTCATGGAGCACAAAAGAAGCCACAAGTGATACAAAAGAAACTCTTCCTTGATAATTGCCTCTATTAGAAGGCTAAATATGTTCTAACAGTATTATTATGCAATAACATAAAAAAAAATACATAATACATAATGTGAAGAAAATGACCAGATTGCTTTGAGAAAAAGGAATACAAGGGAAACTATTTTTGGCCTTCAAATTTGAAATTTGAATAGTATGAAAAACAGACTTTGACATATTCACAGCAACAATTAGCAAGCTTAATAGACTACAGCTAGACTAAACACAAATCAACCATTAATCATAGGTCTTAAGGTGTCTATTGTCGAACTAGAAAAAGCCAAGGGGTTTGAGATATTTCTACTAGATTCAACTTTAGGCTAACTTTGATTTATAATTAAATAAGAAGAATTTATTTTGCATTGAACTCAATCGACTAGAGTATGCTCAGCTCACTGGCTAGTTATACACTCGGCATGTCCAATAAAATGTCCATTCAAAAAGCTCTGCATGCAGGGAATACTAAAGTTTGTGAAACTGTATGAGAATGATAGTAAAAAGCTAGAATCTTAACTAACCTTTCTCCTTCATTCTTCTCTCTCTGTCATACTCAAATTTATCGCGTATAAGGCTAACTTTATCCCAGCTATCAGATTGCCTGTTTCTACCAAAATTCTGATCCTGCATTACAATTCAATGCAATCATCAGAAAAATAGAACTACTCAGAAAAATATAGTAAGAAAAGTTCCGATCTTAAAGATTAAAACTATCTTATACAATCAGATCAAAAGTGGGCCCACATATCAACTAGTAATAATAACAAAATACACAGAACATCAATACTTTCCGATCCATCACCTCTCAAAGATGATGTGGCTTCGTAATTTAAAAATCGAACAGTAAACCTAATTTCTCATGGCAAATTATTCTGCAAAGCTCACTTATCAAACAGTATACTTAGAAACTGCTGTACTAGTTATTATCAAGTATATATTAAAATCATTTCAATTTTACCTTGTTATACTCCATCTGGGGTCTTCTATTCCTGAAAAGCCATAACAGATAATTCCAAGGTTAGACATTATCTCCATGGCCCCATTACTTAATGACCGGTGAAATCTAAACTGTTAATCTGATTGACCAAAAAACAATGTAATCATGTTAAAACAAAATTTATAGATCGCAAAAAAGGTTCCTCAAAATATTCAAAGAATAATTGTGACTCAGTCCCTTTCTTCAGCATAAAAATCTCAAATGTATCAGCAGTCAAGCTCATGCACATGACATTAACAACCATTATATGCTTCTAAGAAGAAATCAGTTATGAACTATGCTGGAAAGGAGAAAAATGATGGAGGCAAACCTGTAAGGAGAGAAATCTTCATCATCATCTTCAGCAGACTCATAGTTTGCATGATCCCGAGCAAGCTTATTAGAGTAACCCTCGTCCCAATAAAGTCTCTCCCAATTTTCTCGAAGTTCATTATATAATTCCATATATCTTTTGCACCAAGGATCGTGTTCCTTTCAATATAATGTGCATGTTTTATGAGAACAATTAAGATTAAAATTTAACACGCAAGTAAAAATATAAATCACAAATTGAAACCATCGTTTTTTCAACAAGCAGATCAATATGGCCTAAGTAAGAACAGAGACATCACATTTCCCATTCACATTAGGGAAGAAAATTACCACGTAATCATGAAAAAAAACAAAGAATACAAAGACAATGACAGTATAATATCAATCTGTGGCTTATCCCTATAATACCTTTGATTTAGTTTTTAAGAAAATATCAAACCAAAAATAAATAAACAGATATATTTTAATCGAAGCACACTCAATCAAAAAGGGTGAAAATGCAGAAAAGATTAAACAATACTCAAATAGAACAAAATAAGATAACCAATTTTATTATTTACTAAAGCTTCTCAAAATAAATATATCAAATTGGTACTTCAAATACTCAAGAACATTGTGAATTATGCTAAATTAAATAAAGTCGTCTTCAGATAAACAACTTAAATAATCTTTTATTATACACGCTGATTTCATGAACTATCCAAGAGAACTTATGGATATAAGTTGAAAACAGCTTATGACCATATAATAAGTTAAACTCTATTTGGTAAGGCCGTATTTTGAGCTTATAGCATATAAGCTCATCTGTTTAAACAAGCTCTGTCAGGTAACTGTTACTTTCCCAGAAGCTCGTAACTTATTTTTACTGGCTTACAGCATTTTTTATAAGCTAATTCAAGTAGCTTATCATTTTTACCCTCGATTTTACCCATTTTATCCTAATTGGAAAAACAATATTAATTAAGCATACATGGTTTATGTCATTTTACATTGATAAGTTAGTTCAACCACTAATTTTACAGAACAATACAAATTCAATCAACTAGCTTATTCGTTAGCAACCAACAGCTAGCTTATAATCTATCAACTACAAGTTCATCCGATATAAGCTAGCTTATCAGCCATGAGCTATTTTTTCCCCAAACAGAGCCTTACTTTTACAACGTCTCCATCAAAGTGGCATTACTTATGCGAATAGATAATCTCCAACGAGTCAATCCAGACAAAGTCCTAAAAGATATGATGATTATCAAGTTAACCCTAAACTTGTGTCTAAGATTCTACTAATTTGAGTAACAAACATATACATATACATTCAATTACAAGCTATATTTTTTAGTAACTAGTTATAGTCATATAAATTTCTCATGAACCAAACAAATAGAATACGAAAAATGAAAAATGGAAGGTTAGAGAAGAGAATAGGGACTAACAGATTCCTTAAGAACGAGGCGAGTCCTGCGCATGAACTGTTCTCTCAGCTGCTTGCGGCGCTTATTGGGGATATTCTCTCGAGGAATCACAAACCGCTCACGTGGTGGTACGTTATCTCCTATTTCGTGCATTTCTCCGTCGACGATCCACCATTCAGACCTCTCCTCCGCTTTTTTCAGCGGAAGAGGCGGAGACTTGTGGCGCCGCCTGGAGTGGGAGGCGGCGTCGGGTCGAGGAGAGCGGAGTTGGTGGGAGGCGCGAGAAAGGAAGGGTGTGAGTGTGAGGGAGTGGAGGCGTTTGGCGAGAGATAGCATGGATTGGAGTGGAATTGGATCAGTGCTTCGAAAATGTTGTTTTTTCTTCTTCTTCTTCGGAGGTTTAGGGTTTAGGAAGAAAGCAACCGTGGGAAATTTTTAATTTCATTTTCTGACTGTATAATTTGGTCTCTTAACATTTTGCATCTTGTGCACAAAAAAAACAGATATGCCATTAATTTAATACTCTTTCTTCCCAAAATATAAATTAATTTGTCAAAAATATTTTTTTTTTCAAATTATAAGCTTACTAGTATTTTACAATCTCAATATATCATTAATGATTTTTTTTTCTAATATATTCTCTATTATTTATTACTCACTCTTTATTTTTTTATTTTTTTATTTTCTCTTCTCTATATAATTAATAAAAAATATTTTTATAAAGTCATATATATTTTTTTTCATGTAAATTAATTATTCTTCTTAATTCAAAAAATATTCAAAACATCTTATAATTTCGGACAAGTGTAATAAAAAAAAGGAATTAATTTATAAATTATGTATTAAACTCACGATTTCACTCATGTTCTTAAAGAATATCATCACAATTCATAAGAGGAAAAGGAGAAGATTTTAATTAGATATATGTTTGATTCAAAATATCAAAGGGATGGGAGATATTTTATTTACAAATATGTTTAATTCCCAAGGGAAAGGGAAAATTTTTAAAACTAATTTACTTTTTGATACTTCTAATTTCACCATAAAATTCGGATATTTATCATTTATAATTTAAATATAAATTTATTGACAAAATAAAATTATTCAATCAGAGAACATCCTAAAAGATTGTATAAAAACGTAATGATTATAATATTTATTTTTAAAAAGAGTATTGAATACAATAAAATTGAACAAAAATTATTATAAATAAAAATATTACGGTAATTAAAAAGTAACATTAAAATATAAAAAACTAAATAAAAAAATATAAAAACATATAATGGTAATAAGATGAAGATATAAAAATATAAACAAGAAGATAAAATTTGTTTAAAATATAACTTTTAATATTTTAATAAGTTAAATTTATATTTAAATAAATAAATAAGATTAAATATGTAAATATAATTATAATTAAAAGAAAACATTTTCCTCCCCTCCAAATCCCCTCAAATCAGGGGAAAGCAAAAAGTGGTTTACGAGGGATTTTGGTCCCCCTCCATCTACCTATTGTCTTTTAAAATTTTAACCAAACACATACACTATTAAATATTCTTTCCGATCTCATTTCTTACCCTCCATTTACCCCAACTTTAGGAAGAAGAATTTGTTAATTTGGTCACTAATATTTTGCATCTTAGGCATAAAAAATAGACATGGCACTGATTTAATATTCTTTCTTCTCAAATTATAAATCACTTTGAAAAAAAATATTTCTCTCAAATTATAAATCATTTTACAATCTCGATATATAATTAATGATTTTTTTTCTAATATACTCTCTACTATTTATTACTCTTTCTTCTTCCAATTCTTTTATCTCTTTATGAGTTTAATTGAAATGCACTGACAGTGTAAAGATATTTTACACTGTCAGTTAATCACAACCATTGATTTTTTAGAGAAGTTTGACTTTTTCTATAATCACATGTAAAGTAACACAAACGGATGATTGTGATGTATTGACAGTGTAAATTTTTTTACACTGACAGTGCATAACAATTAATCTCTTTATGAGTTTAATTGAAATGCACTGACAGTGTAAAGATATTTTACACTGTCAGTTAATCACAACCATTGATTTTTTAGAGAAGTTTGACTTTTTCTATAATCACATGTAAAGTAACACAAACGGATGATTGTGATGTATTGACAGTGTAAAATTTTTTACACTGACAGTGCATAACAATTAATCTCTATATTTTCTCTTTTCTATGTAAATTAATGAAGGGTTGTTTTGTAAAGTCATACATAATCTCTTTCTATGCAAAATTAGTTGCTCTTCTTAATTGTGTAAATATCCAAAACTTCTTATAATTTGGGACAAGTGTAATAAAAGAAAGGAATTAATTTATAAACTATGCACTAAATTCACTATTTCACCACGGTTCTTAAAGGATATCATCATAATTGATCAACCATAGTAAGGTATAGTATAATAGTATGTGTCACCTTTACCACCACGGGCTTGAAATCATAGTAAAAATCCAATAGCGTGTTAAATATCACTAGGGTTGTAAAACACAATTGTAGTAAAATATGGAGGTCAGGGGTTCGATTCTCAATGCCATTATTTTATTTTTTTGTTCTTTTCTTTTTTGGGGTTTCGGTTTGGTCCCCTTGTACATATTTTTCTTTTATTTTAAATATCATATTTATGAGCTATGGTCATAGGACGAAAGTGTGAAACCTTGTTTTGCAGGTGATACATTTTTAACAAGGACGTCAACTTTTGATGATGAAAATTAATATCTTATGATAAGTCAAGCATTAACGGTTAAGCGGATAAATATACAAACCTAATTATTAGGGTTTAATTAACTTGATTATCCGATGATGACAAACAAATAAAATTTAACTAAATCTTCGTCTCAAGCTACTTAAATAAGTGTCTGCAAAAGAGAAGTAATTGACAAAGTCTTTAAATGCTAAAGAATCTCTTAATTTAGTAGTGAGTGAACTTATTGTGAAATATAAAAGGCTTTATCGTAGAAGCGCATGGCTAAATCACATACACATTAAAATATTTTCAAAATGTTTTTACCAAAGAAAATACCTTCCAAAATATCTTGAAGTTGTGCCAGATGAATTAGGAACTGTCAAAATAACTAGGTAAAATTTTGACTTATCTAATCGATTGAAACTTTTGTTTAATCGATTAGCTCAGTTCAAAATTGTGTTACAGGCAATTGGGACAGCGCATTAATGATGTGCAACAATTAGATATTTTTCCCTTCCTTTTTAAAACTTACAATCAATTATATTTCAAATTTCTAATCGATTGTGAACACGTATCAATCGATTAGATTGTCATAAAAGTCATTTATTTGAAATTTCTTTTTATGTCAACCTCTAGCATATATATAAATGTCATTTATCTCGTTTCATCCAGAATCGATCGTGTTATGACATCTCTCTCTCTCTCTCTCTCTCTCTCTCTCTCTCTCTCTCTCTCTAAACATCGTGTTTACTTTCTCCCGACCAAACATGCTTAACTGCAGAGTTATGATGGGATTCAGTGCATTAGTGATAGTGTGATTGCACTTGATATCCAATGTGCTCTAATTGTATATATTTGATTTCTTTCACTTATTAACAGAAAAATAAATATAACTAATGCCAAAATATTTATTTATTTTCTCCTACTTTGTCTGATTCTTTTACTCTAATTAACAAAAATGAAGACAAATATTTAAAAATTTGCAAAAAGAGATGCAACACAAGGACTTCCCAGGAGGTCACATATCCTAGGACAACTCTCGCACAAGCATGCTTAACTTCGGAATTATGATGGGATCCAATGCATTAGAGCTGGTATGATCGCACCTAATATCCAATGCACTCCAATTGTATATATTTGATTTCTTTCACGTTTTAACGGAAAAATAAATATAACTAACGCAAAAATATTTATTTTCTCTTACTTTGTCCAATTCTTTTACTCTAATTAACAAAAATGAAGACATATATCCAAAAAATTGCAAAAAGAGATGCAACACAAGGATTTCCCAAGAGGTCACACATCCTAGTACTACTTTATTCCAAGCATGTTTAACTATGGAGTTATGATGGAATCCAATGCATTAATGTTGGTATGATCACATCTAATATCCAATGCGCTCTAATTGTATATATTTAATTTCTTTCACTTATTAACGGTAAAATAAATATAACAAACACCAAAATATTTATTTTCTCCTACTTTGTCTGATTCTTTCACTCCGATTAATAAAAATGAAGACAAGTATTTAAAAAATCGCAAAAAGAGTTGCAACACAAAGACTTTCCATGAGGCCACTCATCTTAATACTAGTCTCGCCCAAACACGATTAACTGTGGAGTTTTGATGGGATCCGATGAATTAGTGCTGGTATGATCGTATCTAATATCCAATGCGCTCCAACTATATATATTTGATTTCTTTCACTTATTAATTTAAAAATAAATATAACTAACGCCAAAATATTTATTTTATCCTACTTTTCTCAATTATTTTACTCTAATTAACAAAAATGAAACAATTATTTAAAAAATCACAAAAAGAGATGCAACAAAAGGACTTCCTAGAAGGTCACACGTCCTAGTACTACTCTCGCACAAGCATGCTTAACTGCAGGGTTATGATGAGATCCAGTGCATTAATGTTGGTATGATCGCACCTGATATCCAATGCGCTTCAGTTGTATATATTTGATTTCTTTTACTTATTAATGGCAAAATAAATATAACTAATGCCCAAATATTAATGACAAGTATTTAAAAAATCACAAAAAGAGTTGCAACACAAGTAAATTCTAGGAGGTCACCCATCATAGTACTAGTCTCGCCAAACGATGATTAACTGTATAGTTTTGATGGGATTCGATGCATTATTGTTGGTGTGATCACACTTGATATCCAATGCGCTCCAATTGTATATATTTGATTTCTTTCACTTATTAAAAGAAAAATAAATATAACTTACGCAAACATATTTATTTTCTCATAATTGTTCTGATTCTTTTACTCCGGTTAACAAAAATAAAGACAAGTATTTAAAAAGTCGCAAAAAGAGTTACAACATAAAGACTTCCCAAGATGTCATTCATCCTAATACAATTCTCGCCCAAGCACCATTAACTACGAAATTCTGATGAAATCCGATGCATTAGTGTTGGTATGATCGCACATGAATCCAATGCGCTCCAATTGTATATACTTGATTTATTTCACTTATTAACGGCAAATTAAATATAACTAACGCCAAAATATTTAATTTCTCCTAGTTTGTCCGATTCTTTTACTCCGATTAACAAGAATGAAGACAAATACTAAAAAATCACAAAGAGGTGCATCAAAAGGACTTCTCAGGGATTCACCCATCGTAGTACTATTATCTTCTAAGCATGCTTAAATATGAAGTACTTATCGGAACTCATCAATTAGTGTTGGTGTGATCTCGTGTGATATCCAATGTGCTTCAATTGTATATATTTGATTTCTTTCATTTATTAATGAAAAATGAATATAACTAACGCCAAAAGCTACTGATGAGTCGACGGAGGTGGCCGGAGTTGCTGGAGGTCCAACGGTGACCATGGTGTAAGGGCGGAGGTGACTGCTTGGTCCTGCGGTGGGGGATGCGTCGCTAGGAGTGGTATGAAGGTGGTATTGAGTGCTTCACATTGTCGTTGTTCATCGCCGGTAAAGGTTATGGGTGGTTGCCGGCGACGCGAACAAAAATGGTGAGATGTTCAACACAAACGTCCAAATACTCCTTCCATTTTGTGTTCAACGAAAATACAGAGAGAGCATGGCGTATGAACAAAGATGGTGAGATGTTATAGTTTGGTAGCATGCAATTCGTGTTTGTTTCATGGATGGTTGTTACTTGTGGTGATGGAGGTCGTGAATGGGGGTGTAATGATTTGTTTTAGAGGTTTGTCAAAGTGAAAGTGGTTTTTTTGTGGTTATAGTGTATTATGGAGTTGTGTGAGTTGCTCATGGTGAGTAGTAGGGAAGAATGAAGTATGTTATAGGTCGGTGATAGAACAGAGTTGTGATGAAGAAGGAAGTAGATGATGGAGGTGGTAGAGGAGTGTGGAGCGGTGTGTGTTTGTGTAGTAGGAGGGAGAAATAGAGGTTTTCCAGCGAACAACATGTGAGGGAAAAGAAATTTCGAAGAAGAAGATCACTTTGAACATGTTTTTTTTTCTTTTTGCTATGAGTGTCTTTCCCTTTATTACAAACCACTCTTTCCTTTCTTTTAATTTCTCGAAAAAAATCAAATCCTTTCCGATCACAACGCGCCGTTTGCAAACGTCTAGGATTTACTTAATTTATGTCAAAAATGTCCTTTTAAACTAATACTATTTAGTGAGAAAAAAAAATAATTAATTAAATAAAATTAGATAATTAAAATAAAAGCGAACTAAAGCTAAAATTAATTATATTTAATTATTTCAAATATTTTGACAAAAAAAAAAGATTCAAAATAAATAAAATTGAACGCAAAAATGCTTGAAAAATTAAAAGAAATGCATTAAAATGATCTACGTGAAATAAACTTCTGAAAAACAGACAAGTTTTGAAGTAAAAAATGATCGATTGAAAAAGCTCAGACTGATCAAAATACGACCGCAAACAGTGTCAAAAAAATAAAACGAGCACGCCATGTTAAACTACATGAATCGTAGATTAATAAAACTGATGTCTGCAAGCCCGGTCTCAAAAAATTTCTCCTGTTAATTTTACCTACATTTTAAAAATTGATTTAACCGATTTGTCTGTAGTTCTAAAACTCTATTCTGGTTGATATTTTAAGCATTATCCAAGATGAAATGTATGTTATGATATGAAGATGATGGAAATGTCATGATGAAGGTATCAATTTATTGAATGAGAGACAAAATTGGGGTGTGACAGACTCGTTCTTGAAGATTTTGTTGAGATTTTTCAGGGTTTTTTGCAAGATTGAGGTGATTGTCAAGGGTGATGACAAATTCTATTGAAAAGAAATGGGTTATTCTCTCCAGAATTGTCTTAGTAGTGACTGTGTGGAAGGCTACATATAAGGCGTAGTTCTTCTCAAATATTCAAAAAGTACAATTTGATACCATAAATTTTAACCAATGCGAAATTTCCGGTAGTGCAAATTTCCAAAGGTTACGATTTTGCCAACAATTTTTTATTGTTATGATTGCGTTGATCGTTTTGTATGGTCTAGAATGAATCTAAAGTTGTATAAATATGAGTCATTTATTGAGAAACATCTAATAATGCCTCTTCCTCAATTTTTTAATAAGGCAAAAGTTCACTTCAACAGGGCAAAACCTCCTGTAGAGTTTCGACTTCTGAAGGACACCACATGTCTCGTTGACTTGAGATCCACGTTGAATGATTTGTTACCTGACACGAGAATAAAAAGGTGGGTAAGATCGAGTTTCATGTAGACTGAATTGATATTGATGAAAATGTTAAATACGACCCAATTTAATTGAAGACCGCCGAAGATTTCAAGGTTATATGGAGAACATTTCACCACTGGCTAACTAAGGGACCGATCGAGTTTGATGTGACAATTTCAAGATATGTCCACGACATAATTAAGATGTTGAAACGTCTAGAATCAGGTGGTAGTGTCTAGGTTTTCATGTTCATTATTGTTAATTTATGTTAGTTGTAATGTCTTAATTAAGTTATGTTCATCTTCCAAACATGTAATCGACAAAAGATTATGTAATAAAAGGTATGGTATTAAATAGTCTGAGTCGCAAAATATACAAATAATACAAATGTAAAATCAAATAGCTAAATAGGTCCCCCGCAGGTAATGTGTGCTTCCCGCGATAATCCGGTAAAAACCTCACCATATGGATTTACCAAACCCATAAGGTAATCCATAATAACAACAATCATCTACAGGTGGTGCTGATAATCAACTTTAGATGGAGGCGGTGACATTTCATCAGAAGGTCCCCCAACATCGGAAGGCACACCATCATCATTTGTATGCTCAACAAGTGAGAGGATGTGAGAGTGTGATACAGTAAGGTACTATGGATGTTCAAAACCAAACCAAACCAATAGAAAACCGCAAACCAAACCAAAACCGCAAAAAACCGCAATTGATTCAGATGTGTTTGGGCCATTTTTTAAAAAAACTGCATAGTTTGATTTGGTTTGTGGTTTCTATTTTGCAAACCGAACTAAACCAGACCAAACCGCATTATGTTACAACCCAAACTTCACTTATCCCACATCCAACCCAAAATCCAAATTATTATGCCTTAACCTTATAAATAGTCTCTTAATCACACTTAGGATTTTAGTTTCAACTTTCTCAAAATATCTCTACAGGTGTATGTATGGCTCAATAAAAATCTTGTAAAAAAACGAACCAATCCAAAACGCATTTGTTTGGTTTGATTTGATTTTTATTTTATTTCTAAAAGTCAATCAAACCAAACCGAACTGCATGCTTTTTGCTCTTGTGGTTCAGATGATTTTTAGCGTCAAAACCACCCAAACCGCATCGCAAACACCCCCATAAGGTAACATTCCAGGTAACCATCCTCACACCATGCGTCGTGCTTAACCCTCACTGTGTTATCTCTAATGACACAAACATAACTGATGATGTGACTCTAAACCACATGTCAATTCCCAAAGATGGAACAGCAGGAACTAGTCGTGAGATGCTCTGGACATACCCATACTATCACATATATATCTCAGGTAAGTGTCTAGCCACTAAGGTCTCTCACTACATATAACCAGAAAATAGAGAAGCCTTATCAAACTCACGATGGACTATGTGGCCTATATAGAGTGTCCAAATGAAATCCTCTACTTTCAGCGTATCAAGGTTCCTCCTGTACTCCATAAACCACCTGAATGTGCTTGCCTGTCCTTCCATCTCCTCGCCTGTGGGGAGCCTGCATGGGTATATTGCACCATCTTATCATAAATGGTGGGAAAATACTCATATATCCAACATTGATAAAAGAATATAGACAAATCAAGAAATGTTATTCATTAAAATTAATAAGAACAAAATTACAAAAAATATTTTTTAGTATATATGGAATATACTCAAATATCCAGCAAGCTGTCTGGTCTCAAAGGCAGTCGCAACTCCAAGTGTTGCATATATGATATTCAATGCAACGCACCCCAAGCCTAACTGGTATGCTCAAGGCTACTGAACAACCACATCTATCGAGCATCAATATAAACAAGCTACTAGATGTAGCATGATCACCTTTGCGGTTGCCTCATACATTTGTTCCTCCACAAGCTCATTATACCTGTCATGAAGCTAAGACATCCAAAAGTACGCTCCCTTATTAAAATCAAACTCATATAGTACGACATCTTCAATAGCGCCCAAATGCTATAAATTCGCGATACATGTAAGCTTCTAGTTAATAACAGGAGCGGTGACGAATCTATCGGTGATGGGAAGATGGAACATGGAGGAGACATCATCCAAAGTAATAGTCATCTTCCCAAAAGGAAGATGTACAAAAGATGTCTCCTTGTGCCATCGCTCAACAAAGGCATAAGCGTCAAGCATGATGAGTGAACAATCGATAAATGATAGGAGACCAAAATCAACAACAATCCGCATGACCTGCTCAGGCATTAAAATCTTACAAAAATTCTTCATCTTTGACCTGTGGGATGTCACCTTCAGCGGGGGAAAAATCTGTAACAAACAAAGTTTAAAAAATTATCAGTTAATTTCAACACATCAAGTATCAATAATAAATAAATTAAAGTTTAACCAAAAAATATATATACGTCTCTCTGTCATAATCGGTATGCCACATGGTCAACATACTCGATAAGCACTGATTGGTCACTGGATCCTCCAGGAAACTCTCAGTTAGTATGCACAAATGGCTCCATCGAAGCAGGAGTTGTAACCTCTGTATCACCAGTAGCAGTAGCCTCGACGTCGATTGTCTCTGTCTCATCAGCAATAAGGACCGCATATGTGGCAACCACCTTATCCGCGATAAGGGTCACATATGTATCACCCACCTCATCAACAATATGGGCTGCATCCATCTCGACCACCTTAGCTGGGTCAATAACAGTCTGACCCTGCACCTCCTCAACATGAACAAACTCAACAATGTGCTCATCTACATCATTTATGGATTGGTATTCTAATCTAACTACTTGGCATTGGGCGCTACGGGGTGCACGGAACTGCTCGGCTAACAGTTTCTGATGAGAACTAGTTAGAACTACTCTCCTAACTTGTAACTAGGAAGACTCTACCTTAGTAATCCTAGCCGAGTTGTCGGTCTATCCGTGATCCTACCAGAAAAACCGTCGTCCATTCCCCTAAATAGAAAATATAAAAAAAGATCAATGAATTACCGACAATTTCGACTGCAATTCTACATACATTACCGGCAATTATGAAACTCCCAATAATATGTTAAAAAATTGAACTAACGGCACTTTCAAAATTTTCCTTAAAATTTTTAAAATTTTAAAATTACCAGCATTTAGTACCAATGTAATAAGTTAATACTTGTAATTATGAAATTTCTAATAAAATCGATATTTTTAAAATTAACGGTACAAATATAATATAATATATATATATATATATATATATATTATATATATATATATATATATATATATCTATATATATATATATATATATATATATATATATATATATATTATATATATATATATTATATATATATATATATATTATATATTATATATATATAATATATATGACCTTTTTAAAATTGACGGTACAAATACAAATGATTTTGTACTGTGTAGAAAATAAAATAAAGCACTACACCATATGTTAGTAATATAAAATAAAAAACACATCATGTTAGTATTACTACTAGTGGAGAAACAAAATTCAGAACCACCATTTCCTAAGCATATATTTTATCTAGTTACTTATTGAAATTTGAACTTATAAATGTTTCAATTATTTGATTCAACCATGCACCATTGACCAAATTGAATAATACCATATAATTGTACATCCATCCAATGATCCAAGATGACTCATTAGAATCTAAATTATATCCAAATTCTGAATATTCTTTTAAGTGGTTGAGATATAACTCATCCAAGTTTTTCCAAATGATTCTCTGACACTGTGATCTCTCTCATTTTCACCTACTCTCACCAACCATAACATATTTTAATTTCATATTTATTGTTCAATCTGTTTTTACTTAAATGTACCAAAAAAGTACTAATAATTTTATATTCAATTCAATTAATAAAAAATATTTTTTTATTACCATAGACCAAACACACGCTAAGATACTTTCTCGTTTCAGCTCTCACCAGTTTATCTTTTTGTTCACATTACTTGAGCACAACACAAACCTTCTCAGTGTATATATTCTCTGTCTATACACTCATAAACCCTTCAAAGTCTTGCAGCACAAAAAGAGGAGAATGAGAATCACTAAACTAGCCAAACAAGTTTTGTTACTTTTGGCCTTAGCCCTTACTACTCACGTAATACAAGGTCATTGTCAAGTTTTCTTCTAATACCAACATTTCTAGTTTTAATTGTATTTTGTAGCAAGTGTTTTTCTATATTTGATGTTAAAATCATTGTTTTGTTGCAACTTGCAGGTATTAGAACAGAAGATTTGGTGTCTCAGAAGTCCTCTCAAACCTTTACCGAACAAAGTTTAAAGGTAAACCAACGCAGATATTATCGAATCAAAATTTGTTGGAGTATTTTTTCTCCCCTCAGTACACATAAGTTTATGTATTGAATATGTGGAATCATATACAGGGTAGCAATGTGGCATTGAGAATGAGGAATTCTAGGAGATTGATGATTGGATCCATAACACCAACCTGCACTTACAATGAATGTAGAGGATGTAAGAACAACTGTAGGGCTGAGCAGGTACCTGTAGTGGGAAATGATCCAGTCAATAGTCCATACCACTACAGATGTGTTTGTCATAGAGGATAGACTATGTAGCACGACACTTCGGGTGTATCCGACCTTTGTCTTCGGTCGACATTATTGCTATGAACATTATACTTGGTGGTTATATACAATCACTTTTTTCTCAAAAGATTACAAGTGAGTCCGTCTGTGTCATATGTGATGTATGTATCTATCTTTGTCATTAATTCATAAGATAGCAATATATAGGCTATAGGACAGTGTAATCTTTGGTTATAGCAGGTGCTGGTTTTTAGTCATCCAAAAATTGAATCTTGGCTTACTAAAACTCTTCTTTCCAATTTTAGAATCAGTTTAGAGTTTAGAGTGCATATACTTAAAACAGCTAAGACTTTGCATTTGTTATGGTCATTCAATTAATGATGATAAAACAACTAATTTAGTAATCTTTTGTTGTTTCATGTTATGTTGTGAATGATAATGCATAATAGTATTATTTGTAAGAAAATAAGTTTTAAACACTGGGCACGATAAGACTCTTAACATTCAAAGTCGTGGAGACATAAAAAACGACATCAAAAACTTTGATCGTATGGTTAAAATTGGTTAATGTGATCGAAATAACTAGGTGTCTATACTATAATATCAAAATATTTCATTTACTGATAACTGTATCAATAGCAAATCTAACTAAATGCTAGAATAATTGACATTTTCCAATTAGTATATTATGTATGCAACGCAATGCCATTTGAAAGCATTAGTACTTTGGAGGGAAGAAATAAGGTGTGTGATTTTCACTCATTTGAAATGATTGAGGAAATGATAATGTAACAAGCACGAGTTTGTAAGTGATTAAAAACATTGATTTTGAAGGAGGGGATGAGCTATAACTACAAAGTCCATTTCAATTTCAATTTCACAAGATAGAAAATGTGAGGTTAGTTACTTGTGGGCACATGAAAGTGGTACCATTTCTAGACATGAACAACCAAAAGATCACATGAGTATCTTGTTTGAATTTCACATTTTCACTAAGTGGCAAAACCAGAACTAAACAAGGCATATCAAGCACACAAGGAGGGAGGTCCCATTTGAAATAGTAGGTAACTTAATTTGGCATGCACTTACATACTAGACACACTCAGACATAGACACCAAACACAACACTTCTTAAATAACACTTTTTAAATATGTTAACATTGATAAATATCTAATATGTTAACATTGATAAATACTTAAAAATAAAATTACATGTAATTGCATATGTCAGTGTCGTGTCAGACATTGACACATGTCACACCAGACACACTTTCTATAAAAAGTATGTGTACTAAGGTGGCTCTAAGATACTTCAACATATATTATACAAATAAAACTCCTTTGCTATGTTATGCTTTTTTATATTATGATTCGCAAACTATTATGTTTTGTATGGTGTTTTTTAGATATAGACTATCCTTTTAAATATAATACTTATTTTATTAATAAATAAATAGAAGGAAAAAAGGGAAACATAAATCAAATTCATGCAACATAAACTCACTTAAATTTAAAATAAGTCTCGTATTCTTTCTTTGTTATACTTCTAACGAAATCTTTGTGAAATCAACATTCTTGTCAAACTACTCTCACGAGAAAGAGTTGTTATTTAGGTCATCTTCTTAATATTAGTGTTGTTCGACATGGAAACATGAACTCTCATTCGAAATTTAAAGCAGAAATCAATTTGAACTAGAAAGAACTTCACAAGGTTTGTATTAATTTATTTGAATTTCAATCATATTTTTCCTTATATACAATTATACATTGTGCATACATGTAATAATTGATATGCTTATATTACACAATCTGTGTCATGTTTTCCTCCTGCCATAAAGATTGAAATAGAAATGGCCTCAGAGCAAACTTGAGTCTTAGCCAAAACTTAATTAGTTGTTGGCCTTGCCATAGCTTCTTGGAAAAGGTATAACATCCCTAACATTGCTAAGGCCTGTCATAAAAAGGACCATAAGGTCAAAGTTCAGAGTGAACCCAGCGTGCTTGACCGTTCCATTTCGACAAAGATCCAAGTACCATTCATACTTCTCTCGTGGCAAACCCAATTCAGTCATTCTGCCATACAGCAAAGAAATAGGATATTTTAACAAGATAGGCACCCTTGTATAACAGTACGGATACACATTGGCAAAATATGCGCCAAAAGAAATCATTTTTATCACAAATTTTCTTTTAAAGGTTCATCAAATGTTTGGATAGAAATCACAAGGTGGTACATGCAGTAAGAAGACATTAACAAACTAAAGGCATATTAAACAAGCAGTACCTGGAGCTTATCATGGTAAGACGATCCTCATTTTGGCTGCCAGAAATTATAGTTCCAACCTGCAAAGATTTTTCAAAACTTTAACACCGAACAAAACTGCGCCACACTGGCACCGTCCACATACACACCTCGACACACAACACCTCAATAGCAGTCACTTTTGGTCATACCTTTGGGACAATGAGATCAAATGCAGCAACAGTTTTATCATCATTCACTCTAACATAGAATGGCTTAGCTTCTTTTGGATAGCTGTGAATTATAATTGGCTGCTTGTAGATGGCATCAGCCAGATAGCTGCCATGAAACAAACATTATCGTAACTCGGTAAGTAACTAGAACTGGCTAAGGCATTGCATCTCCTGTTATAAAAAATTAAAAAAAATCAGAATATGGCTATAATATCCATATACCTTAGGTGATCTGAAGTGAGTCTAGCACCCGAATCGAACTTTGCTTCAGATTTCTTATCTTCAGCCTGAGAAGACAACCATTAACACGCATAAACAAACATATTTGATATTTTTGAAATGAAAAGGAAAATGGGTGGCAAAATTCAAAACGTTACGTTCAGGAGCATTTGGTGAAATACCTACCTTTCTAAGAACATCTAAAGCTTCATTATAGGAAATTAACTGAGGGGAACCAGATATAATTTGCCGAAGACGTTCAATGCAAGTGTTGTCAATTCTTTTGCCAACAAACTTCACATCATCAGAGTGATTTTCCAAAACCCACTTACATAGATGCTTAAACAAATCATTAGCACAGTTCATGGAATCCTGTAAGTATCACAATGTACATACAACATGCTATTAAGTGATAGAAAACCTTCCAATCAGAACACAATAATTTATAAATTTCCAAAATTTCTCGTATACAATAACTTTTCAGAGGGAAAAAGTGATACCTTTAATTCAGCAAAAGCCATTTCAGCCTCAACCATCCACATTTCTGCAGCATGTTTTGCAGAATCTGTTTTATCTGCTTGAAATCTAGGTCCAAACGAGTACACATTACCAAGAGCAGATGCGAAACTCTCAAGATGTAAGCGACCGGAAACAGTCAAATAAGTTTTGGTAGAGAAAAAATCTTCAGAAGAGTCTACTCTGTCATGCTTCAATGAAGTTCCAAATTTTTTCTTTTCTCTTCCTTCCAATTGTAATGCCAGTTCATTAGTTTTATGCAGATCCTGAATTGCTGCCGCCAAAGCTTCCTTGTTGCTTTCACTTCTTTTTAAAGTTTCAACTAGTTTGCTTTTCTCTTTGACAGCTTCCTTCATAGTTTCAAGGTTAACACCTTCAGTCTCATAAATGGTACTCAGCTTCTCCTTGTCTGCTTTCTGATTCCCGGTAGTTGTAACCTGGAACATGTTGCTAAATCCTTCGGTGTCTGTGGTTGTTATAGTTGGTACTTGCACATCAAAAAATGCATGATCCTTGAAAAATGAGTGAGTTGCAAACGACAAAGCACTGCGAACTCGCATGACAGTTGCCACCTATTATATGAGCCAAGTGTTACTCAGTTAAAGAACTGGAATGCATCAAACATGTATCAACAACTCATACAATTTATATACACGAAGAACAAGCCTCTATGTTGCTGCATTTAGAAAGCATCAAATATTGATTCCAAAATTTACTCCGAATCTTGGTTATAAATGTTAGTGGTCATCAAATCTAATGTGTAAACCTGGAGAACATTCAAGTTCTGGCTAAAGCAAAAGATAAGAAGATATATAGAATGAGAAAATATCAAAATTGATATATAATTTCACCGTAGTTGTTCGAGGCCGAAAATGGGCGTAATCTCTTAACATATCCAGTGGAACTCGCTTCTTTGATAACGGATACTTCCCGACGTCTACTGTTCCAATGTGAAGAACTTTTTCAGCTTTCAACTGAATAGCATGCTTCCCTTCTGCCGATGGCCGCTCTAACCGACCTTCCACTATTATACAGGTTCCGGTAGCCAAAAGACGGCTAGGTGTAGCTATTGAGGATTCAACCACAACCTACATGTTTGAAATAACAACGAAAATCATTAAATCAAATCCAATTTTGGAAACCTTCAGTTTCTACAATTAAATCACATAAACATGCCACAACATTTTCTCAATTTAAGTCAAAACATGCAATTACATATTTCACTTCCTGAATCTTAACATGTTAATAAGCTATTTTCAGCTAATTTCTATAAGTTCTCCATAAATCACTTATGAAAATTGATTATACATAAGCACTATGTATGGTATGTAAGCACTAAACAGAGTAAAGAGACGCGAGAACCTGAAGTGTGGCAACGCATGAACCATCGGTGAGAAGAAGATAAGCGGTGGAAGATTTGGGAGGAAGAGGTGTAGGAATGGGAGAATCACGTAATTTCTTGCGAGAAACGTAACTGTTTCCTCCCAAAACTTCCATTATATTCCGAATCAAAGGAATTCGAGACTGAAAAATCTCCACACAGGACACGTCTTTCGCCGGCGCTTCATTTTCTGCCGCCGTTGACGACGGCGGTGGAGGAGGTGAAGATATCTCAACTTCCTTGGATGACTTCACCCATCCGCCAACCACCACTGTCTGTCCTATAAACTCCGCACCGCCGTCGTTTCGGTTAAGAAAAAGCGACTTTAATTGAACCCGGTTTGAGTATTTGAAATTAGTCAAGGGTTGAGGATTGGACCCAAGTGAACCCGGTTCTTGGGTTTGGGTTTCTTGGTTTTGTTTTGCCATGTTAGTGAACCGGTTATTATTATTAAAAGTGAGAGAAAGAAAAAGCACGTTGAAAGGGAATTGAAGAGAAACATGGTTGAAACTGTGCGATATATACGGTGGAATTAGAGAAGAGAATGATGCTTTGCTTGGAATGAGAAAATGAAGATTGGGGGAGAAGGAAAAGGATTGTTTGGGAGTTTTGGATTAAATGGAATGAAAATATAATAAGAGGTATTGTATTGTGTTGGGTTTGGTTTGGTATTCTTTGGTTTTAGGTAATGGCTTGCTTTGCTTCTATTGTATTTGTATTTGCATTTGCCTACCTTTGTTTTTCAAAATGAACCAAAATATATTAGCTATCCATCAATAAATCTAATAAAATACCATACACTTGTTAGACTTTGAAATTCATCGATTTGATAAAGTATCTTTATAAGTTTAACTATTATTTTTCCCTCCAAAATTTTCTACTAATCCATCATATTAATTCATCGAATTATCATTTTATTTTATTTTACACTGATTTATCTCCTAATAAAAAAAGAGCTTTTATATGGATCGAGCTCATAAATCGAGTAGAGATATTATCGGTTAATCTCAATTATTAAACATGATTTTTACCGGTTGTGTTCTAGAATCAAGCATAGATTTCTTAATGGTTGATATCAAGAAGTAAACTCAATTCTTCAAGAATATCGCACTATAAATAGAACAATGACACGACACCAATGCAATACTTTCCACTTAAGTAATTTTCACTCACAAGTAAGGATGAGAATAGATCAGACCGACTGATAGGGGCCTATAGTCAGACCTGACCTATTTAATAAAAATGCTAGACTTAGTCTTTTTTAAAAGCCTATTAATTAAATAGGTCAAACTTAAGCTATTAAGAAAAATCTATGAAATCTTATAAACTAACTTATATATGCATGTATATTAGAAAATATGTTAAATAGTATATAAAAGGTCTTGTTCTCTATATAAAAAATAGGTAAAGAGAGACATCAAAAACACTTTAAATATGTATGTGCGCGCGCTCGCACGCGTGTGTTTGTCTGTGCGCATGTGCGCGCAGCCGTGCGTGCAAGTGTGTGTGAGTGCGTTTATGTGTGTATGTGCGCGTGCATGTGTAAAGGAGAGAGAGAGAGAGAGAGAGAGAGAGAGAGAGAGAGAGAGAGAGAGAGAGAGAGAGAGAGAGAGAGAGAGAGAGAGAGAGAGAGAGAGAGAGAGAGAGAGATGAAGAGACGGGCTTTCTCACTTCCTCTCTTTCACAAGTTTGAGGTTCTCAAGTTCCTTTGCCAGATACTCTGATCATATATGCACTTTACAAGAATCTTGAATCTCTTACTTGATGAGGCTTGAGATGTCTTCAAGATAATCACCATCATCAAAGAGTTAGAAAGATATCATCACCGACTTCAACAAGCATAAGCGTTGTCGTCATCAAAACTCCAAAAAGGTCATAAGCGCTAAGATCATCAGATTCATACCTCCAAGCACATAGATCCAAATCAAGAAGACCTCTAGGGAACATGAGTAGGCCAATGTTCGACTGAACCTGTATAAATCTCGATGTCATCTCTATAACCCTATATGTTTTCATATGTCATTTACTTACTTAATTTTATTTTTTTCCTCTGCTTTTCTTTGTTCTATTTTAACACTAATACAAACTATTTTTTAAATAAACAATTTTAAAAATTAATCACGGATTTTAAATACCATAATTCAGCCCCTTTTGTGCTTGGAGTCACTTGTTCAACAAATGACATCAGAGTCTAACTCTTGTTAAAGACTAACTGTACAAGAGATAAGAAATAACTTCAAGTTATTCACTAAACAAACCTCCATCGTTTAATGGATAAGGGTATATTTTATGGAAAGAGAAGATGAAGTTCTTCATAGAAGGGACGGATCGTGGTATTTAGAAGATTGTGAAGGAATGTCTATTTATTTCTACACACGAATTTAATGGTACTGTAGTGAACAAACCAGAAAAGGATTGGACCAAATATGATAATAAAAATATGTTGCACAGTTTGAAGGCGAAAACCATCATCTCTACTGCTCTTGGTCTTGTTGATTTTTTGCTAGTCTCTCACTATGAGATTGCAAAGGAAATGTGAGACATCCTCCAAACTACCCATGAAGTACATACTGAGGTAAAGAGGACAACGTTAGATACATTAACCCATGAATATGATCTTTTCATAATAAAACTTAAAGAGAACATTAATTAAATGCAGGTCCTGCTGGTGCAGGCTTATAGAAAGCATAATCTTCATCATCTGTTACAGATCCATGCCGAACAGACATGGCAGAATGATATGGGAGGTCCATACTACCTATTAGAATAGTAATAGGGATGTGAATTCCTTTAGGACGAACAAAATCACCTTCGAGTTTGGTCACCCTAGGGATGTGGAGTGATGAGGTTCCAACCTGAATAACAATCCTTCAGGCGTCAACCTCTATTTCAGCATCTCTTTCTCTCTGAGCTAAGGTTAGCTTGGTCTCAAGAAAACAATCCATATTTTCCTGTATGGACTCAATGTATGTCCTCATCATTGCTTGATTAACTTCTATTTGTTTGAGCATCATTTTGAAGTTGCAATGCATTTTATACCGGTGCCGAGTAGTCAGTTTTTTCTGATGAAATGGAGGAACATATAAATTTTTGCTTTTGAAAGTGAAATGTATGAGAATGCTTATTGTATGCAAATGATATGCATTTTTTATTTTTGTTCTTAGGGAATCGCTTGGATTTTGTTAGTCGTTAAGCATTCGAAAACGTAAGAGATAGATATAAAGACAAGCAATTTAGAGCAAACTCAAACTCATTCATTCATAATATAGTCAAGTACATTTGATGAATACAAGATAAGATAATACGAAAGTAAATCTATCCCTATCACTTGGTAACTCCTTGGACTTTCTTCAGATATTCTAACTTTTGTCTAAGGGTGTAGACTGTATCTTGACAGAAATAGATGTAATGGAAAATAACATGTGGAGTGTTCTCATATCTCATTGCATCATCAGCGCGCTTGAGCCTTTTAGGGAAGACATGCATCAAGTGGTTGGAGAGTTTGAGTACTTGTTCACACTTTATGAAGCACTTGTCGGCTATAAACTGAGCATAAAGGGAGAATGTATCTTCTGCTTTCAAATCTTCTACCTTTTCAACATACTTGGCCTTCTAATGCTTTGCTTCTTCCCCAAACTTTCCTAAGCTTTGAATAGTGAGCCTAAGATCATGTATTTCTTCATCAAATCCATTAGGATTTTGGTATGCCGTCTCAGCTTTTTGTCGGAGTTGAGTTTCATGCAAGGCATAAGCTTAAGCTCCTTGAAGTTGCAGGTAAAGCTGTTCAATTCTAGCCACGAAGGCTTCATCCCTCCACCTCCTTTGCTCATAAGCTTTGTCCTACCAAGCTTTACAATACTTATTAGCTTTGTTGCCTCTTTGGAGTTTCTCATTTCTTTGGTTAAGCTCAATGCCCAAAGATTCCAAACCATTCGAAATCTTTTTCCTTTTTTCTCTTTCTTTCGAGGTATTCATATAACTCCATATAAGCGCTTTACTCCTTTTCCCAATACTGGCCTTG
Organism: Lathyrus oleraceus; assembly: GCF_024323335.1. Lineage (NCBI taxonomy): Eukaryota > Viridiplantae > Streptophyta > Magnoliopsida > Fabales > Fabaceae > Lathyrus > Lathyrus oleraceus. The sequence continues at coordinate 491,206,111 of NC_066582.1, read as the reverse complement.
AGTTCCTTTTTTTCTATATCATTATTGAGGAGTTTTTGGTGTAGCTCCTCATTCTCTTTCTCAAGTCTAGCCACCTTGGCCCTGATTTCATCCCCTTCTTCAGGTGAGATAGGTGCAAGCCCTGAAGAAGCATGCCTAGTAGGGATCTCAATGGAGAAAGGGAGTTTAACAATCTTAATTCTTTCAAGAATCCATTGTTGGTAAGGTATCTTATCCACACTTCTCTTCCTTAGTTCAGTGCCTTTAGTATGAACTTTTTCCCAGGATTAAATGATCTTATGGTGCAATGCTGGATCCTTAGCACCCATATCATGCAAAACTATATCCTTCAATTCCTTATCATCATGTTTCCCCAACATAGGATATTCAAACTGTCATAGAGCTGGCATGGGATTGTAGCTTATACAACATTTGAAACCTATTAGAGGTACATTAGGAAAACTGTCACAACTGACAATGATCTCTTCGACATTAAGTTTGTGGTGGTACGAAGTGATGTCCTTTCCAGATAGAGACACTAAAGTTCTGGCCCACTCCCCACTAGTTATTTCACTGATGGGAGCATTGGGCTTGAACACATGTGATGTGAGCCACTTGAAGAGCAAAGCAAAACAAAATTTCAAAGCGACACTTTTCTTCTCGTGGAGAACATGCAGAGTGTGAAAGGTGTCAGCTAAAAATGGATAAACTAGACTTTCTTTTTCTTTCCAAATGGCCCAAAAGATACTTATGGAATCTAAGTCTATGAAATCTTCAAAGGTTGGGAAAAGCACTAGCCCATATATGAAGAGAGCTAGTGCATTTCCAAGTTCATCCCAGTGTCGTGCCACAAGTATCTTTTCAACTTCTCCTTCTAAGTAAACTCTTTGAAAGCCTAAAAAGTTTTCTCTCTTCTTTCCATTAGCCATGGTAGTTGAAATAGGAGACTAGAGAGCAAAGTTAGTTCATCAACTTTGGGTACTTGACCAATCCTGGTGTAAGGTGCCCTCCCTTTCATAGAAAAACCCAAGATTCATTCAAATTCCTCCAATGAAGGAGTTAAATGAAAGTCTTGGAACATGAAACTTCCGAGCGGAGGATCATAGAATTGAGCCAAGGCAGTGATGATTGGTATCTGAACCTTGACAGTAAGAAGATCTAGAATCTTGCCAAATCTCCCCTCAAGTACAACTTTGAAACATGATGGAAGCTCTTCCAAACACTTCAACATAAATACGGTGGCTGGCATCTTGGCCTTGAGTTGCAAAGCTTTCCTTCTATCTGAACCCATCACAACTTTGAATGCTAACAAACGTGGATACAAAGTATTCCCTGAAAACAAATTTTTGTATAAGTCATAATGTTTATGAAAATGATCATGAATGCATGATATTTGGATCCATGGTATCATAAGTATCTCAAAACACCCTAATAGGTATGCTTTACAACATAAAGTTCTAAGTTTTTTTTATCCATAGATCGCTCACAAGATAGTTCCTACGTTGATGGATAGGGTTTCCAAGGTCATGGACTCTAATTGTATCAACGTCATGCAACATGCTAGCTATTTTATGACAAGAGTGACGACAATGGCTATCCTGGGTGGGGTCTTCGTGTTAGGCACACAAGGAGTGGTCATTGGAGACTAACACTACGCAACCACCAAAATTGAAATTGGTTCTAAGAGTGGTTCCTTGAGTCATGGATCCTTCATGAATTAACATCATGCGACAAGCTAGCTGTCTTATAATGAGATCTATAAAAAGGTATAATCTACAGAAAGTCTTTACGCTAGGCACACAAGGAGTGGTCATAGGAGACTAACACTACACAACCTCCAATTCTAAACTATGCACTCCCTCTTCTTTTTCCAAAGCTCGGGTGTAGAGCTTTACTCATGATACCATCCCAAGATCCACAGACAAGTATGATAATGAGCATATTTATAAAAAGAGAAAGCATAAAAGAAAGCAAGTAAGCAAACATCTAATGGAAAGATCAAACAAAAATAAAAGAAATAAGAAAAACCAACATTCATCGCAAAGTTAACTAAATTAGACTTGACTCTCTCTAGCTTGGAGCATGTAGTCCCCAACAGAGTCGCAAGTTGCCGCATCTCAAAAAATACGACCCTTCGCGAAGTCACGGAAAAATGATTTGAACAGAGTCACCACCAAACTTTATTTATTCCAAAAGAGAAAAGAAAAAATATCGATAAAATCCTTAAAAGAAAAAGAAAATGGTCGTCGCAACCAAATTTGGATTCGGGAGTCGATTACGTAAGGGGAAGGTATTAGCACCCCTCACATCCATCGTACTTAACGAGAATCTTTTAGTTAAACTTGCGATTGAATGTTAGCTTATGTTAATTGTTTTCTTCGAATGATATAAGATGTAAAATAAAAAGAAAGAAGTCACCAAAATGTTTTTATTAAGGTGATTGACGAGATTGTGAGTCTCGCTCCTACATATCCTCTGGTACAATGAGGAACTCACAACTTCGTAGTTCGGGGGGAAGGCTGCAGTTTGTTGGTTGGTGTTTGTTTTAATGAATAAGTGTTTAGATCGCATTCTAACGGTTAAACATGGACTTGCATGCTCACGGGGGAGACTTAAACACAAGTTTGTATACACATTATAAGGGATTGGACAAATGTGCCATTTTTTTTAATTTTTTTTTGCCTTTGGGTCCATGTTGTTAGGTTTACTTCTTTATCACATATCCCCCATACTATTTTTTGAACCCCCTTCCCAGAGATTAATTTATTTATTTAATTAATTTATTATTTATTTTATTATTTTGTTTAATAAAAATCATTTTAATAAAATAAAATTAACTATTATTCTCAAATAGCATAAAAAAATCTTGATCAACATCAAGTATTTTGAATAAAAATCAAACTCAAGCTTCTTTTATGAATTCAAACGCCTTTCAAATACAAACCAAAACGCCTAATCGCTATCAACTTCTTCCAAACTTCAAGCGCTTCGTCAAAATCTTTTCTCAATAAATTCGGTTGAAAAGGGAATTGGGGGTTGCACACCTTCCTACTCCTCGAATGATCGAATAGTTGACACACGCCATATTGCTCGAGCTTTGTCGTCTGAATAAAATATTTTAATCAAACTTGGTTGAAAAAGGAATGATATGTCTACACTTTCCTATTCCTCGAATAGTCGAATGGTTGGTGCACGCCTTTTGCTCGAGCTTTCGTCTTCTGAATAAATATTTTAATTAAACTTGGTTGAAAAGGAATGGGGCTTTACACTTTCCTGCTCCTCTAATAATCAAATGGTTGAAATACGCCATATTGCTCGAGTATTTGTCTTTCGCTAATAGTTTTCTCAAATAAACTTGGACGAAAAAGAATTAGGGGATTTACACTTTCCTACTCCTCGAATAATGAATGGTTGGCGCACGTTTCATTGCTCGATTATTCGTCGTCCACCTAAAAACAGTTTCAGCAAGACCAAACCTCATTTTCCGGTTTTGTGCGATGTGAAAAACTTTTTTGAAACGAAAGATGCTTCGTCCATTCTGAGACGATGCAAACAAAGCTTTGTTCCTATCATGTGCGAGAAGTAAAAAAGTTTTCCGCTCGAATACAATAAAAACATAACTCTGGTGCAACTCACAACATTTCCATTCTGGTGCAGCTCACAACATTTCCGATTTTTATGATTGAGTAGCAAGCAATATTTTCCGCTCAAATGCGAAATAAACATCGTTCACTAGAATCGATCAACCCACAAACATTTTCTATCCAAAACTAAGTAGTCTTGATTTCCTCAACGCACCTGGGGATACGTAGAAGCGAGATTCAATATCTCGTTAAACACCCTAATAAAAAAAAACCTTTTTTTACTCTTTCTCTTTTCACTTTCAATAAATAAAAGAAACCAAATAAACTAAAGCTAACCTTCTATTCGCAAAGTTAACTAAACGGTTGTTTCAACAAACTTATGATCTTTTTTTTATCATCTTCTCTTCCGATAATATCTGATCCCGATACATAAGAATCCGTTTCCCTCTTTATATTATTACTTTGCACAACCACCACCCTATTTGGGTTTAGATTCAACCCAGACATCATTGAACTTCTTTTGGATCTTTTCAATTTTCGTGCCATTATTTGAGTTGGAGACAAGTTACATAATACCTTTGATACTTTGTTCTTATGAGCTACATCCATTTTCTGTTTCATATCTTGAATAACAAATTCATCTAACAAATCAAATGCAGGATAAAGCACGTCATTGGGCCTTCTTACCCAATTCCGTGCAGCATGATTTTGTGTTTCTTGTTTCTCTTCAGCGTCGAGGAGCACAACTCTAATAGATTCAACTGTGTTCTTAAGTCTTTCCAATTCATTATTAACACCATAAATCCGTCAAATTCATGAAATGCTGCAGAAGCCAACCTGACAAAATAAAGTTTTCAGCACACCAACTAACTACTTCATCATAGTATCAAACTAGCATCATCATCAACTATTTCAAGAGCCATTAAAAATGTAGAATAACTTTTTCTTACTACCATTACAGCAACAAGCAACAAAGTTTGCATAAACAGATACTATTACAATGAATAGTATTGCTTCACCTTCTTCACTTATGCATCACCGTTGTAGCACCCCACCAATGTGTCCCACACAGTTTTCGCTGTCGTCGAAGCAACGATTTTCTCAAACACGTTCACATCCACACATTAATGGATGTAGAATAGAGCCTTCTGATCATTCTTCCTCATATCACGCTGAGCATTTCTCTGCGCATCTGTTGCATTTTCTAGAAGTACAACCTGAACGTAGAAAGAGAAGAGAGAATAATAACAAACTTTCATTACTCTTGAAATGATTACTCAAAATACAACACAGACACAACTGCAAACTGCAAAAAGGAATTGAATAATGCTCACATCACTTATTTGCTTAAATACAAGTGGTACTAAAAGAAAATACTAAAATATCATCTAACAAACTTTGTCAACAAGTTATAGAAAATGAACTAATTCTAATATTTATGTTCAAAAAAATACAGTAAAAATGGTGATATTTAATTGTTTTTAAATAAAGTGAATCACACATAAACCTTTAAAAATGTAGAGCCTTAGATAACAATATACTCCCTCCGTTCTTGCACATGCAGATCGCATCAGCTAGATAGTTGCCATGACACAAACACAAAGGTAAGTAACTAAAACTGCTGGATGCAATCATTTTGCTCCAGTTAAGAATCCAAAGAGGATTAATGCATGTGTTCTAAATCCTTTTAACAATATGACTCTAAAGCATCAAACTTAGCAGTGCAGTTTACTTCTGAAGTTCTAGAAAATCAAACAACAGACACCAAATAAATTTAGCATATGGTTTTAAGAAGAAATGGGTACCTTTAACGAGAATATCACTTTAAGATTATGTTTGGGATGTGAGCAATTTTGAGACATGTTGCACTTGTTTCTGTCCGGCATTCATCAGTTAAGAGGGGACTTTGAATGATTTCAAGGGTATGTAAGTTGGTAAGACGAGGCATTCCATCAGGCAGTGAAGCTAAAATTTGACATTCCGAAATGGTTATATGCTGAACTGACGAGAGGTTGCAAATCCAAACGGGAAATGCCTCTAGCTCGAAACATTGTGAAATGTTTATCTTTTGCAGGGAAGGTAGATAGTTGAGTCTGTCCTCAAACCAAATTTCAATTTCTTGAAATGTTTGATTCGGAAGATTATAAAATTCAAGATGCTCGAGAGAAGTCAGATTTTCCATCCAATCATTTGGGAGTGTTTTCACGTCCAGCTCATGACCGCCAAGAATCAAGCATTTTAGCATGGAAAGTGGAGGGAATTCAACCGAACAATTCGATTTTACCATGTTTAATGTTGCTTCCAATGCGTCCGTATTACAATCGAAGAAATCCAATTTCTTGTCAAGGTTTGGAAAAGTAGGCATGTGAGTCAACATTGGACAATCAACAATAGTTAAGTAAGAAAGACAAGGCAAAAAGGAGAGATGATATGATTGTGAAGAGTTACCATCCCTTATCCTCCACCATCCCTTCAACTTTTCGCATCTAAAAATTCTGAGAACCTCCAAAGAAGGGAAGAATGCTTCAGACAAAAGAGGCTCTTCATAATATATGTACTCCAACTCGTGAAGGTCGCCTATAAAAAGATACTTTAGGAATGGGAGACATTCCATTGGTTGGAGATATTGCACACCTTGACAGTTCCTAAGAAATATTTTCACAATGTTTGTGAGGGAAGAAAGCCAGTTGGAAAAAATGAAACCCTTATACTGCTCCCCCAGGCTTAATTTTCCAAATCCAACCGTTGTTTTCTTCTCTTTAAATGCTTTTAAATTCTCGATATGAAGATATCTCAAATTGATTAAACTTACGACATCTTTTGTAGAAAAATCAAATACTCGACACTCAACCAATATAAGTGTTTGAAGACAAACAATGTTAACTATAGATTTGAAAATGCCTTCTAGCCCTGCACAGTACCACAACTGAAGATATCTTAAATGTTTCAAATTTCCAATTAAATCACACAACTTACTTATAGAACAATATGACAGCTTCAAAAAGCGTAGGTATTTGAGTTTTGAAATTATAGACAATTCCTTCTCATACCAATTCCCTGAAATATTGTTCTCGAAAATTAATGTTCGCACCCTGCTTGCATCCAATGACTCTAACAAACCAATAGCATCACTCAACATTACATGCATGGGACTTCCTACAAGTCTTTTTGTCTCACTATCCAAGAAACAACAATCATTCCCGGCAACTTGCATGGCAAGATCATGTATTAAATCGTGCATCTTAAAACTATTTAAGTTATTGTGATCGTCAACTTGAGCATCTTGGAAAAATGACTTCATCAACAAAATCTTCACGAATTGGTTACCGATGTCATCCATGGTAAGTTTTTCATCTGAAAATTCAAGATAACCTTGTGCCATCCATAGTTGAATCAACTCATCCTTTTGTATTTCCCAATCCTTAGGATATAAAGAGCAATAAGCAAAACATTGTCTTAGTTGAGGCGACAAGTTTTGGTAACTTAGTTTCAACACAGGCATGATGATTTCTTCATCTTCACATAACTTCCAAAAGTCACATTGTAAAATAGCAATCCATTCCTTTTTTTCACTTTTACCCTGTAATAGGCCTCCTAGCGTTTTGATTGCTAGTGGAACACCACAACACTTTTCTGCTATCTTCTTACCAATTGATTCAAGAATTTGTTTCACTTCTTTAGTCTCATCCCCATATGTAATAATTTTCTTCAACAAACTCCAAGATTGTATTGGATTCAAACCATTCAGAATGTAGGGGACACTTACACCCATTGTTTGTGCTACAATTTTAGTTCGAGTTGTCACTACAACCTTACTGTCTTGAGCACCACACGTCAAATAAGTCCTCAATTGAGTCCATTTTTCAAAACTCTCGTTCCAAATGTCATCTAGGACTAACAAGTATTTCTTACCCGTTAAGTTGTCCCGGAGCATTTTCTGCAAGTTTTCCAATGGTAACTTATCACTAATTTCGCTTTCGGTTAATGACTCCAACATTTTCTTAAGAATGGTTTTGACATCAAATTTATTAGAGACACACACCCACATATGCTTTTCAAAAATCATTGCAACTTGAGCATCATTATATACCAATTGAGCAAGAGCTGTCTTTCCCAAACCACCAATCCCAGTAATAGCAACCACGGAGACATTTTGATTTCCATGTGATTGCCTCAACAAGCTTATGATCTTGTTTTTATCATCTTCTCTTCCGATGATATCTGATTCTAACACATAAGAACTAGTTTCTCTCTTTACATTGTTACTTTGCTCAGCCACCACAACATTTGGGTTTAGATTCAAACCAATCATATCTTTCACAACATCTTTAAATTTCTTTTGTATTTTTTCAATCCCATGAGCCATTCTACTGCGAAAAACAATTTTGTTTGGAGAAAAGGAATGAAGTACCTTTGCCACTTTGTTCTTAGAAGTTTCATCTATTTTGTACTTGATATCTTGAATAACAAATTCATCTAGCAAGTCATCAGCAGGATGAAGCACATCATCTTTTAGTCTTCTTATCCATACTTGAACAGCATGATTTTGTTGTTGTTTGTCTTCAGCATCAAGGAGCACAGCTTTGATGGAGTCAAGAGTACTCTTAAGCCTTTCCAATTCATCCATTACACCATAAATCCTTCCAAATTCACGAAAAGCTGCAGAAGCCAACCTGACAAAAGAAAATTGATCAGCATACCAACTTAACAATGTTTTCATTTTTAGATACTTATTTTATAGTAATAATATATATATTGGATATGATGTGAGTGTGATAATTTGAATGGAAGGAATATTAGATAGAGAGTTGAGATTGAAGTGAGGTCACCTGTTAATGAGGTTTTCAGCAACACCACATACAATTTGCTCAGGCATCTTTCAAAAATAAGAAAGAAGAATGAGATGGATGCAAAGTTTGAGAATGGAAATGAAATGAACTCTATGAAAAGTGTCGGTACATGATTTTAGTTAAGTAATGTTTGGACAGAAATTAATTCTAGGAAAAGCATTAAGGTAAGACTGTACTTGACCAATGTTTTGCATCTCTAGTACAGTTTGAGCATATTATTGGTTAGTGTTTGTCTAATCCTTTAGAGCAACCGAAGGACTTTAAATTCAAAGTTAAAAAGATAATTTATTTTGTAGATCAAAGAAAAATTTGTACGGACTGAAGCAATTACAACGACAATGATTCGAAATTTGATTATTTTATGCATAAACATTTTCCTCCAAGTTACCATAAAGTAATATCGCCTTCGCGTTAAATTGTTCAACATCTAGATCCAAACTAATTCTGAATCCAATCATAACTCGAATAGAAGTCATGGGTGAGAAAAAAAATTCAAAAGCAATATTCTTTCTTTAATTAAATCCTTTTATAATCAATCATTGTTGGAACATGTCAAAATACTAAGATTGGGATGAATTTGAAAAACAAATTCTTAAATCTCACATTGTTAGAAAACTATGTGCTTGTGAGTTAATTGAAAAAACTCATTGTTTAGCTTACACACTAAAATTAGTTCCCAATATCAAAGAAGAAAAAAAGAAAATTTCTAAGTCTCACAATGCTAATATTACATATTTTAGTTTACTTATTGCATTTATAACGAATCCACATGTTTCATTCTAAAAAAACAGGGCGAGTAATAGTAACAGCCGTGACAGTGGATTGAAATTTATACTACAAGTAAATAAATATTTTTAAAATAAAAAACCTAAAGAAATGGTTCACACAGAGAAATGTATTAGGCTGAGCCCAAGACAAATTCATTTCCAATCTAATTTCAGTCAGGCATAAAACTGGAGGATTTACAATAATAAATTAACAAATGGGTAACCATATGTTGCTATGGGACAGAAAGACCTAGTAACAAAATAAAGTATAAACAAGAGTAAGAAACAATCCAACTTCTATTAAGAAGGCACCGGAGTAATTATGAAAGGAATTTGGTCCTCAGGGCTTCCTCAGCGCCGATGCTGCCCCCATTACAATCGCCAGGACAAACCCAAGACCAGCCCCAAGGGATGCGCCTACGGCAGCAGAATTCAATGAAATTGCCTTGCCTATACCATTTTTACTTCCATCAGTTGATATTCTTTGTTCTCTCGCTAACTCGATCATTAGTCTATCTCTAGCAAGTTCCTGTGATATAAACATTCAAAAAAGGCACAAAATTTAGGGTGCATTATCATAAGAAATACATTTGAAGTTGTGCAATAAAGAACATCAACAGATATTATGCATCAACAAAAGGTCTATTGATATGGTAGAGCAAAGTTTCACTTGAAAAAGAATCCGAAGAACATAAACAACCGAGCTTCAAACTCAAAAGCATCACTGTGATTAGTGTACACCTATTACACAAAGAGTAGTGCCAGTAACACTCACGGTAACACGATAAATTCATTTAGGTGTACTAAACTAACATGTACCGTTTTCAAAGTGGTGGAACAAACATGAACTTCACCCTATCATAGAGGTAGTGTTTGGACAAAGAGAGTTAAAGTGTGTTGCTAGCAATTCTGTTAAACTAAATTTCCCTACTTATACTACCATTTTGAAATCAATCAAATTAAGGAAAATACAATATATACAAAACCATGAAATTAAGTTTTTTCCACCTGAAACGAAGACTCCTCGTGACTGCGAAGAACACGATGGATTTGCTGACATAGTGAGGAGACACCTTCAACTTGAAGAACAATCTCCTTTTTCAAGAAAGGCCTCCTAACAAAATTGATAGGAGCAAATAAAAGCTTTTGAGCACCCACCCTATTATTGGATTCTGCATTAGTTGCATCCCACGATAAAGAAGCCCCAGCAAAACCAGGCATAACGTAAGGGCAGGAGTTTATAACTTCAACTGAACTAGGAGATACTTGGTAAGCTTTCAAAGCAGCATCAATTGCTGCCTTTTGATGGTGAGCACTAACTGCAAATTTGTTTGTTATTGCAATAACCCATGGAATTCCAAGACATTTAGCTTCGTCCAAGAAAAGTGACAGGACTGGCTTCTGTTGAGTGCCATTTGAATCGCTATATCGAGGTATAGTATGGGATAAGTTATGAACAAGAACAATCAAGTCGGTTTTTCTATTTAGATCTCGAATACCAGCCCACAGTTCATCCTTGAAGCGAGAGGTTTCTGATTTCAGTTCCTGAAAAATATTATGTGAAAAAGCAAATGAACATCACTATATATTTAAACCAATTCAAGTTGTACTGTCTATTTTCCAACTACACAGCCATAAAACCTTATTAACAAAATGTTGCTCTGCCCCTAAGCCAAGCTCTTAAAGCCAACTGTAAACACATGAAATATCTGCTTAACTACTATACTTGGCACCATCTAGTTATAAGAATATTTTCCTTCTATTAATAGTAATAAAACTTTGAAAATAATCAAGTGTGTCAAGCACGGGCCACTTTGCAGGGAAAAACAAGGACCAAGAGAAAACCTGCATATTTATTCCGGCAGAGTCACAATAGCACAAACCATCAGCAATAACTTCTTGCACGTCAATATCTGAAACTGCATCATCATAAGCAGCAGTACTTGGTTTACATTTATTCATGATTGCCTTTAAAAGAGTAGTTTTACCCGATCCCTGCACATAAGCCAACTAATGAAAGTAAGTAGATGAATAATAAAAGGAATCACACTTTGACTTGAGAAAAATTTGTCTGTACCTCCAACCCAACTAATCGTACTCTACGAGTTCTCAAATTAACCTCTTTGGAAACAGTTGTAAAATCACTGGTGCAAAATATTAAAAAGTTATTTAAACTTTCTGGACGGACACACGTATCCTTGTCAACAGCTTCTGAGCTACCGGCAGTCTTTGAATCAACAGAGGTAAAAGCAGGCATCAAAGAGTCTAACACAGTTTGATATTTTGGAGGCGTTCTTTGCGGAGCACCAACTAATATTCTCATCTTTTGTAACTCAGGCTGAATTTCTTGATTTAAAGAATAGTTTGGTGCTGAAGGAAAGGATTCAACGGTAGTTGAACACCTAAGTAAGATATAAATACATGTTAGTACATCACATACCTCAAGATGCAAAGGAAATTATTTTTTAGGCGATAAACATGAAATGAGAAACAGAAAAAGCCACTTGAATGTTTTATATATTTCAATTTATAAGTTGCATGGCACTTTGCTATTAACTCCTTGTCCTATATCACTAATCGAGGAATCTGTATAATAAATATACAGTTAGATTAAATGGGAAAAGTAAACATCATGCAGATTGTATAATTTGCAGATTAAATGGGAAAATTAAACGTCATGCACAAGCTCATTCAGGAACTGCATTATTTAATAGAAAACAGACATCACAAAAACAATTCTATTACCATAATACTAGCTTGATGGCTTTAGAAACCTATCTGCTCAATCATCCATAAATTAATAGTTATATGTAACAAAACTTTGCACTAAATAATAGATCAGAGATGAATAGTGGTTGAAACCTTTTCATATCAACAACAACCACAAGATTCAAGTAAAACTTACAAGTGTGGGTAGGGACTCGGGAGTATGTTGAAATTTCAACTATCCACTTTTTAGGAAACGTTTTACGCAACTTCTACCATTCGGATATTTGTTGTAGGGAGTGTTGAAATTTCAATTATCCACTTTCACTTCATCAATCCAGTCCACTCTTGAAGGAGGTGGAAGAAATGTGTATGTGGAAGATGACACCTCTAGTTTATGTTTAGACTTTAGAATCAATAAATATCACTGGGCATGAAACCCAATAATATAATCTACTCCTTGGGTGTGCCCCTTACTTCTGTCGCAAAAATCTAAATATAGTTAATTAAAAAGGAAACCTAGTGCTAAGCGACCCCCCGCTATGGCATGGTCTAGGGAAGGGCCAGAGTTATGAATCCCGGCCGCATACAGTGCGATCCCGGACATTCCGGCCGGAGCGGCCACCCACCACGGCGGAATCAGGGTGCATATCGCATTTTCAGGTTGCGGGCGATTTCATCATCTGCTACATGCTGCAGGTTACTATCTCAATCCGGGATATTATTATGATAAACTGAAAATTGAGAATGATCCTAAATTGGTGAGAGGCCTCCGTAAATGCATTGAGTCACTTAGTGTAAGTCATGAAGTGGAAGATAGGATTTCAGGACAATTGGCAGAATTCAAGGGTGCTACAGATCTCTTTGGTATAGGAGCGGTAGTTAGACAAAGGTCGACGTTAACTCCAGGTAAGATAGAAGTTCATTTTTTATAATTATTAGTCGCATGTGAGACACTTTGTGTTGTGTATATCCTAATGTAGATGATTGTTTACTAGCAGCTGAGTGGTGGAAGTCTTATGGAGCCGAAACTTCGAATTTGCAATTATTGGCGGTTAAAGTGTTAAGTTTGAGTTGTAGTGCTTCCGGATGTGAGCGTAACTGAAGCATCTTTGAGCATGTAAGTATTAATTTTTTACAAGGATATTAAAGTATCTTACGTTCGACTATTATTGAATGAACACTTCAAATTACTGTATTTAGATTAATTCCAAGAAGAGAAATAAGTTGGAGCATCAAAGGTTGCAAGACTTGGTCTTCATCAAGTATAACCAAGCTTTGATAGAAAGATTTGAAATTCGGGACAAGATTGATCCTATGGTTTTTGGCGAAATTAATTATCACACTTAATGGTTGGTGGAAGAGATGGGAGAGATAGGAGAAGATGGTGAACCTTTAGAAGAAGACTTGGTTCATAAAAATGATGATTTAACTTGGTCTTAAGTTGCCGATGCAAGTGGGGTTAATGAGCCTCTAATCTACACTAGGAGGTCAAGGCAACTTGAAGTTGCAAGTACATGAAGATGAAGAATTGGAGGAATATTTTGAAGAAGACCTCTTTCATGATGATCTATGATTTCTATGTTTGCTTGAATTTTCATATGATATTACTAAGTTTGAATTTTAACATGTGATGTTTTGAATCTTCTACTATGTTTTGAATCGGCTATAATGTTTTGAATCTTGATTAAACATTGTTTTTTGACATTGGATTTTATAAATCTTTTGAGTGTTGTGCTATTTGTTTAGTTTTACATTAAGTATATGACATATGTTTTATAGATTATTATAGAATTTTATATAATTATTAGTACAAAAAGTTATTCCACTATCTGCTATCCCGCTACGCTATCCGGGATTAATAATTTTGGGAAGGGTCAGATCCATTTGGGTCTATTGTAGACAACTTTATCTTGCATTTGCAAGAGAAACTAATTCCACAACTTGAAGCCATAACCTTATAGGGAATGTTGGATAACCTTAATTAAATGCCTACTCAGTAATCAATTCTCATATAAGAGAATATGCTTAAGTTGTTTTTACAAATAGAGAGAAAATGGGAGTAAATTTTTTAAAAGCTCTCTATAAACTGTTTCTATAAGTTATCATGGGGAGCTTATGAAAATAAGCTAAAAATAGCTTATTAGCATATCATAGATAGTTGCTTTTGAAAAAAAATGGTTTCCACTTTCAATAAGCTCCTCCAAACACTTATGCCATAAATCATAAGATAATCCCAAATAGACTCTTCCAACCACCCCCTTACCACACAGCAGCAACTCCAACCCCTACAACAAGGCTTCCCTTTCAAAACATATTTAATTAGTCGTCATAAATTTATAAGGTGAATGTTAACACCAGCCCTGCGGGTGTTAATAGAAAAGTTGAAAGTTCTTATTGGAAAAGAAAGCACTTATTACATTGGAAACACAGTAGTGCAATAAATGCTTTTTTCCCAATAAAAACTTCACTCCCCTTGGTATTCTTAACACTAGCCTTAAAGACTGGAATTAATCGGACCTAACTATTTATAAGAAAACTACATCTGCAATGATATTTTATTGAGTTAATGACAATACCAGTCACCATTCACTTGTGCGTGAACAAGTGTACAGAGATGCAACCCGAAACCAGTAATATCAACTTTCAGAGATTCTCCATTTTTTGCTCCAGGCACACCATTCCATCCTAGAGGAACAATAGAAGTTGCAGTACGTATAGTAGGAGACTCTACTATATGCCCAAGCTCAACAGTGTCTGCAGCTGCAAGCCCAAGCCATTGTTGTAGATGAGAAACCTGTTGCCATTGCTCAATCCCTAAGAAAGATGATGCATCGTCATTCATACATAAGTCAAAGATTCTGCAACCAAAAAAGAGTAAAAGAAAGGGATTACTTGTATTCAAAACATAATCAATTAGTAATGTTAAAAGGTGCAATCATGCTTTAGTAACCAATAACTATCCCACTGAGCCAGGATTCAAGGAGCTGGGAGGATGCATTATTGAAATAATGTACAATAGGCAGCAGGGCAAATTAGTTTCGACATGATCTGGTCTTGGGAATATGGCCAGTATGGTCATTTAAGTGTGTAATAATTTTCAAAACTAAAGAACAACTCTATTATACGCAACATGATAAGAAAGATGATTACCTCTGAAACCGAGATCGGTATGATTTCATTGAATGTGACTGAAATCTTTCCGTCAATTCAGCAATCATTGATTTGACCTGAAAATGCCTTTGCCAGAAGAAAGCAAACAAAATGAGAGAACTTACACTATTGCACTCATAAATACGACAAGGTTGGATCATAAATACTAAGACCGAAATGGAAAGGACTTTGATAAGCAATGAAAAGAAGTTCATACCGATGTCAACTTCGAGTACTCTGCACCTGATAGTGACTCTACAGAGGAATTCTCCAATAAATAAAGCTGTCTTGCATAAAACAGGTTTTGATGAGAAAATTTTATTCAGACATGGTAGCACCACTATCATGCTATGCAGGATAAGGGTAAAACAATGTAGGATAACTAGGAAAAATAAATCAAAATAATGCTAAAAGAACACAAGAAGGAGATTATAAGTAATGCACAAACAAAGTGTTATAAAAAAAACTTTAGCATATTTGGTAACAGCAACAGAAACTGTAATGAATCATATGTCACTAACGTCTACCTGTCCAAATGGTACATATGATGGTAAATAAGGTACTTTGTGCCATTTTCCTTCATCACCGTTCATGGCATTGGCCTTTGCATTTGTTTTCCCATTTGTTGACACCTCTAATGAATGTTTATCAGTTTCAGGAAAAGGCTTGAGTGATATGCCATCAGAACCCTCTTGTATTTCAAGTGACCGCGGTTGAACCACTTCATCCTCAATCAAGGTATTGGCAAGAGAATCAGGCAATGAATTTGTTTCAACAGAACTTATTCTTCTTTCTTGGTGCTTACTAAATTGTCTTCGCAATCCTTCTAAAGGGACTAGCCTTGAGAGTCTCCAGAAGGATCTCTGCACCGGACCTACTCCCAGAACCAACTGTTCACCGTTATTGAATTTTGGCTTTGCTACCCCTTCTTCCTGTTTTCTCAATAATAAACTGTTACTTTCATTTTCAGAAAGCACTGGCCCAGACTGAGCATTATAATGGCTGAAATATGCAGGAGATAAAATACGGGGAACCAAATCTTCTGGGATGCAATAACTTTTGAAATAATGTCGCCAACCTTTTCTATTAATGTAGCTGAAAAGAAAAACAACAAACAAAATAACTAATAATTTTTCATGTTTGAAAAAATATCAGCGGCGAACAACTTATTTTTGGTGGACAAGCAGCTAACAATTTAAGAATACAAGAAATACAAGGAAAACCTACTCCTTCAAAGCAGCATTTCCAACAGGCGGTTGAGAAAATGTGATACATTTGATAGAGACATTCCCATTTTCCTTTGATGAAGATGAAGCAGCAATTACTCTCAAAATGGCAAGAGTAGCTAATGCTGCTACCTATGTAGAATATTAGGAACTTAGTATATGCAAATTGTTCAATCACGTTAAGCAATATGTTGAAACCAAGATGGATGAAGTAAACTCACTGCTCCTCCAAGTGAATGGCCACACAAAACAAGCTTGCGTTTCTTCTTTTGAGCAAGCCTGTATAATTCTAATGCGGGTATTCCTTTGGCACGGGCCATGAAACCCTGAGAAATAATGGGGGAATTTATTTTAACAGAAAGATGATTTACATAACTGGTATAAATATATTACAAAGTATCCAGAATAAAAACCAACAAAAGCCTTTTATGACTAGGTGACACTAGCCATATGGATCAAATAGCCCCATACCATCACGGCATATTGTAAACCATGCATAGTGACATTAGTAGAATTTAAATCCTACTTCATGATTTTGCCTATAGCTTTGCTAAACCTTCCTCTATCTCTAACAATAAGACTACCCCCGTCAAATAAACACCCTACAAATATTGATTTTTGCTGGTCTTCGCCACATATGCCTTGATCATCTAACACTAACATTACGGCATATTGTAAACCATGCCCAATGACACTAGTAGAATTTAAATCCTACTTCATGATTTTGCATGTAGCTTTGCTAGATCTTCCTCTATCTCTAACAATAAGACTACCCCATCAAATAAACACCCTATAAATATTGAACTTTGCTGGTCTTCGCCACATATGCCTTGATCATCTAGGACAAGATTCTATCACCCTTTCCATAATAAGTGTTGCCCCAACATTCTCTCTAAAGCATTTTGTAGTCCTATCTTAACTTGCATGTCTACTCACCAATCATGACATGCTCAGGTTTGCAACATTGAGTTTATTTTCTTGTTGGTCCATCATAACATTAAACTTTATAAAACCACAAGACGAAAAGACAATTGGTAACATTATCCCTTAAGCTTGGATAATTCTTTTGTATCACATATAACACCTAAAAAGTCCTCCATTTCACCACCAAACTTGAATATATTAGACTAGGAGAATTTGAGAGAAAATGTAAGTTTCTGTTTGTTAGATTTTAACATTCTGAATCTCTGAACATATAGATTAGATTTATGGTACGCACATGAGAATTTTTGTGAATAGAAACTGAACTCGGTGCCCAGGGGTTTACAACGCTCACACATTGTGCACCAACCACTTGTGTTAGACTCCGGCCATAGTAGCATTAAATTTGTTAACAATTTGTATTGTTTTCCAAGTTTACCCTTTAAATGAGAGAATTAATTTATCTTCCCATTATAATATTTATTGCAAGTTAACAAAAAAATGTACAATAATTAGGGATATTTTGATACAGAAACAATTAATGCAATTGAAAATTTAAAAGGGGTCTGTTAAGAGTCTCACATCGGACAATATATGGCCTGAACATGTGTTTATAAGTGGGGGCAGTCCTCACTCTACCAACCGGTTTTGTAGGGTTGAGTTAGGCCCAACCACATTTCTTAACATGGTATCAGAGCCTCGTTTAAGATCCGGTGGGCCACCTACTATGGTTTGCGCTATCGGGCCACCCACCATTTATTTTCACGCTCAGATGTCCAGTCTTGGGCGTGAGGGGGTGTGTTAAGAGTCCCACATCGGACAATATATGGCCTGAACATGTGTTTATAAGTGGGGGCAGTCCTCACTCTACCAACCGGTTTTGTAGGGTTGAGTTAGGCCCAACCACATTTCTTAGCAGGGTCTTAACAGGGATAAAGAAAATTCCCAAAAGGGTCCTATATTTAGAGATGGATGCAATATCATCACATGATGATGTGATACTCAAAACAAAAATTGACATTGTATTCTTGATTTCAATACCAAGGAATAAAATGAATTAAACAGTTGGGAAATTAAGACACTAATTGTAAGTTTACCGTACATAGCAGCAATAAACAAAATATAAAATCTGAAAAATGGTTAGATTGATTTTTTGGTTTCTTGAGAAATTTCAAATTAAGTCCCTATAGGTAAAAGTAGTATTTGGGTTCCTAACTCCCTATAGTTTTGAAAAGAATAATGAATTGAGTCTGTATAGGCTCAAACAGTAAGCTAGATTCCATGACCCATCACAACCTTTTGAAGCTATTGGGTCATAATTAAAATTTCCAACTATATTCTATTAAGCTTATTTGTAATTTCCCAAAGAATATAAGAATTAGAAATTAATACAAACCAAAATATATAAGATGAAGGACAACATTATTTACCCTATGGGCAGCAGGTTTATAATTACTCTTCGTTTGTATAGACCTGGATTCTAGAGGATTCCACATATATTCTTTTCCATTTGAGTTTTCACACTTATCAGATTCATTTGCTGCATGTGCATCTGATTCTTCAGCAACATCTTCATGAAAGATTGCACCTTGAAGTATATTTGCATCAGCAATTACATCCCTTTCAGCAAAATTAAAAGGTAAAGATTCCAGAAGGTGTAATGAATTTAAATGATAAGACATAAATATATGAAAAACTAACTTGTATTGCTTTGTTCCAATAAAGGAAGCAAATAAAGTGTCCCCTGTCTCTGCCAATAAATACCTGTGACAACATAATTAATCAAATAAGTGTGACAGTTCAAAGCATTCAACCCTACACTGCAAAACCTTATAGACTTGTAAGAAAAACCACAGGTTAAAAGTTGAATACAAAATTCTACTTTAAAAGACAACCCAAAAATCTAACTGGTTACAAATAAAGAAATTGCAATTATTTAATGTGAGGTATTGAGAGACTCACATGCTAGATTGTTAAAGAAACAAAACAAAACAAACAAACTGAAACCAGTGTCATCAATCCCCAATCATGGATAGTGGAACGGAGCGGCCAAATATAGAAAGAATAATGGGGTAGCTATTCTGAAATTGTTTATAGTATACATGATGTATATATACATATAAATTCTCAAAAAATGATAAAACCACTCAAAGTTAATGACATTCATAATTAGCAAGAAAATTTAGGTGTCTTAAAAGTCACGGGGAAGGAAAAAAGGAATGACATGTAGCAGATCTTCGGATATGGCAGCAGGTTGTGGCCAGGACCTCCGGAGAGGCGGGGAACAGAATAGGCAGAGAGCAGCATTAGACATCTACAAGAAAGTGTGAGAGACAAAGAAACAAGCCCTGAAATCGGCAGAGATTTTATGGTGTGTTCTAAGGCGGAAATCCATAAAATACCCCACAAAAAGCACAAATGTTTAATTTCATAGGGCTTTTTGCCACTTCAGCACGCACTCATGGGGCGTGTAATAGTTTTGTGATTCCCCCCTATATCCACTGCAAAAGTGGTGCAAAGTTTGCTGCAGTAAGAGCAACGTGGTAGAGGGTGCTGTAGTGGCCAGCCTTCGTTCTCCTCACAGCTATTGTGTACTGTTGACAATCCCCCCCCCCCCCCCTTCTCTCTCTCTCTCAAATAAAATCTGATATTATTATATATTTTCAAGAAATAAATGGTGAACTTTAAATTGAGGATCAAAACTACAAAATGTCAAAATACGTAGAGCCGTTTATGCAATTAATACAATATAAAAAGAGTGAATGACAAACCTATGAGGAACATGATCTGATGAGGGTTGCACCCGCTCCAAAGCAACAATTTGTCCTCCAAAATCAACCTTAAATTTATTTACAGCTCGAATCATCTCAGTAGCAGGCCTCTGTGATATAGGGAAGTCACAGATAAATGTAAGTTTATGTTGATTGTAGCCAACGTACATTCAAGCAAGCATTGTACATATAAAAACTCATTAAAGTTCCTATGTTATTTGTAGTACTTGTATGAGTCTTGAAGGACATATACTATGCAGGTAATTCCTAAATCATTGTTTGCCAATATATTTTCTAATGATAGTTGCACTCAGCTAAACAGCAGTCACCAATATATTTTCCAAATCAGCCTATTTGCTAATGCCTCTGCAAATGCAAGATAAGTTTGTCTTATCTACAATAGACCCACAGCGGATCCAACTCTTCCCTAGATTTTACCATGGCCATTGGCCAGAGCTTTGTAGCACCAGGTTCCCCTTGTTCTTAATTGCATTCACTTGAATAATTTGGAATGAACTGTCTGTATTACAAAATGAAACTGCACAGATTTAGATACAAGAGAGAATCTCTCAAAATAAGGAAAACAGGGAACTTGGCAAGAGAGTTTCTGAAAAAACTATAATAAAGGTAATACAGAGAGCGAGAATAATCCTAATAATGAAAATAAGCATTAGCGTTCGTTGCGGCTGTAATATCGCATCCTCTATTTTAGGGTTTTGGGACGAAATTCCTCAAATCCTTTTTTTTTCAAAATCCCTTGTCAATTTGAACCTGTTTAAGGGTAATATTCTGTCCTTTGATTAATTATGTTCTTGCTCACAGACAATTGTTTCATCTTTCTTCCTACTTTTATTTTAATTCCATTAAGTTCTTCTTCTCGGTTTAAGTTTATTAAGTTTTATTCCTCTTCACTTTAAGTTCTTTAATTTTGAGTATTTATGTTTACTTAAACCGGCTCTTTAATTAATGTTTAATTTTGTGTATATCTCCAAAGAATAAAAATACAATGTCACTTTAATCTCAAAATCCCAATGCTAACTCCAACCTCATCCTCATTAAAACTGAAGTTTTTCTAATAATCACACTATCCACTACGAAAATAAAACCTATTCCATATATAAAATCTCCACCATTTCCTCAACTCACTCTGCAAGTTGTAATTATCATAAATTTTGGTTTAATTTAATCCAAATAACTAATTCCCAGCAGCAAACCATAAACTGTGCAACATGAATTGATCATAAACATAAACAATAAAACGGAATGAAATGGCGAAGAAGAAGAAAAACCTTGTAAACGCATTCGGAAAGAACCATGCAACAAAGAAGCTCCTGCAATTCGGAGAGAGAATCGGTCTTAAGAGCTAAACAGAGATCGTTGAGCTGTTTCCGGCGCCGTTCATACTCCTCCTTGATCCGCTTCTTCTGCTCGCGGTGGTTAGTCCATGGCCATCGCATCCGCCATTGGAGTGGGCCCCACGAAACCTTCATGAGCCTCGCTCCTTGCTCTCTCATCCATGGCTCCACGCGGCTCTGGATGTACTCCATTGCCGATCGGCGAGAGATTTGGAATAACCCTAATTGGATTTTAGGATTCACGAAGTTAGTTAAACTGCAACGAAAAATGATTACTACTAATAATAATAATTTAGTGATAAAATAAAGTGGAAATAAATAAAGAGAATGTGATTCGTTTACGGTTAGATTAGATTTCAGGATCTAGTTTAGTTCTTTTCCAAGTGATGATGACCAGGAAATCTAACTACTGTTTTTTATTAGTGTGTACTGCAACAACTATGTATGATTAGTATTAATTTTTAAATTAATAATTAAAATATTATATTGTATTTGTAAAATTAAATTTGATTCTGAAAAATCATTGATTCCTTTATTTGATGCGGAATATCCCATCTCCCTTTCTCTTAGGTTTACATCATTCTAGTTTAGTGAGTAAAAGTTATTATTATAAGATATTTTTATTATTTCTCATTTATATAATATAATATATTAGGGTGAAATTAAATATAAATAATGCTGTAGGTAGATAAAAAGTGGATCGGCAAGTTTATAATAGAAAATTTGTTTGAACATCATTATTATTTAAGTTGTTATTTTAAACAGTATCCTGATCATAAGTTTTGAAATTAACATGGACTTCTACATTATTCAAAATAGTAATTTAGTTTTGGCATGGTAGTAGGTTCACCTTATTTGTCAAGCAGTATTTGAGGAACTAACAATGGAATTGAAATATAAGGTTGTTAATAAAAGTATATGTGAAATGCTAACTATACATCTTAATTGTTGTTAGTACATGATATTATATGCTTCTGCACATGTGAAACAGGAAATGTAGATACAGAGAAGCATATTATCTAGAAGAATATTGTCCTGTTTGAGTTTTCAATGTTATTTGCAAGCTATAGCAATATTGGTATGAATTATTGTTTATCAAAAATGGAGGCAAGTCAATATGAAGAACAATGTATGAAAAGTCAACCTATGTTAAATTTCTAGAACATTGTGAACTTGTCAGTTAAGGCTAAGGTTAAGGTTCACCTTTTCGAATAAAAACAGCTATCTATGACTTTGAAATACACTCACTTTTAAATCAAACATTGAAATTAGACATTGAAACACAATACTTTTAAGGGTAATGCTAACTTGTGCCCTAAGGGCACAAGATAAGATACCCACGTGTAGAAAGTTTGTATTGAAAAAATCAATTGTGAAATTAATTTTATACCTTTATTAAAATCAATGCACAATTTCCAACACAAAATTACTTTTTTTTAGTTCTTATCTTGTGCCCCTAGGGCACAAGTTAGCATTACCCTACTTTTAAATGTAATTCATAGGCAATTAATTAGTAACACGTGATATTGTTTTCTAACTATTCATCATGTGCTATTATATAGAAAAATGTATTGGCAGAGCATTGGCAACATAGTATCAAAT
Organism: Lathyrus oleraceus; assembly: GCF_024323335.1. Lineage (NCBI taxonomy): Eukaryota > Viridiplantae > Streptophyta > Magnoliopsida > Fabales > Fabaceae > Lathyrus > Lathyrus oleraceus. Next base: position 491,183,197 of record NC_066582.1, on the reverse strand, counting down.
TAACTGATATAACTATATAAGATCCCCAATTGTCATTTTATTGCAACATGTTTAAGTCTAAGTTTTTTATTAGACAATTTTTGAAACACAATACTTTGAAATCAAACATTGAAACACAAATTTTATAATTCAAAGATTGAAACAAAATAACTGATAAATCTCTAAATAAATTAGCTTTTATTTTAGAAGCTCAATATTTGCGCATGTGTAGATGGAAAGCTTCTCATGGAGCTGAATAGAATATTGTAACCTGATGGTTTCTTAAGCTTTATGAAGATGCAGTGCTCCGTACAATCAATTATGTTGGAATGCTTTGGCTAATATTTTGCACATGATATCACCATAAGTAATATCATAATATTGACTCCAAAGCATATGGATGTGAATTTACATATGTTAATTGAGATTCATATTCATGTGGAGATTAAGTGCACATAGCTCTTTATAATAAAGATATTCAATGTGAATTTATTGGTCTAGTTCTCTATCCATATATATATAATATATATATATATATATATATATATATATATATATATATATATATATATATATATATATATATATTATATATATAATATATATATATATATGATCAAGCATACTCTTTTGTGAAATCAAAAAAACTACCCGTCATCCATGTCTCAATAAGGAAAATTTTACCTTGTACCCCTACAGTTAGCCTCATACCCCTACAATTTTGTAAAAGTTCTCGTTCTACCCTTAATTGGTTTTAACCAATTTACCATTTCATTTTTACCATTCAGTTGAAAATTTCAGAAATTACACGTTTCACACCCCTCGCACCGGAACTCCTGCAAAAAGACTTCTGGTATGTATTTTTCCCAAACCGGAAGACTTCAAAAATGACTTCCGGAACACACAAAACAATGAACCGGAAGACTTCACGAAAGAGTTCCGGTTCAATCAGAAAGAAGTTACAAAACGGAACACTTCTTGAAAGAGTTCCGGTAAACAAATTTACACATACCGAAACTCTTTGAAGAAGTGTTCCGGTTTGTGGAAATTTGTTTACCGGAACTCTTTCAAGAAGTGTTCCGGTTTGCTTTTTTTTTTATTTTTTTTAATCTGTTTTTTATTTTGCAGGAATGGAAAATCTTTCCCAAATATGTGTAGATACTACTGATGCGTTTATAACGACTGAAAGATTTGGTACACGAGAAGAAGTTATCAGATGGATTAAAGAGGTTAGAATCGATAATAAAGTAACTGTTATTATCAGTCGTTCAGATACTGAAACAGGGAAGAGAGGGAGAAGTAACAAATTAATATTTGGTTGTGATAAAGGTGGGAAACACAAGAGGACTGATAGTGGTATCCAAAGTGCGTCCAAGAAATGTGGATGCCCATTTAAGATCAGGTCGACTCCGGCGAAAGATGGATCTGGTTGGAAGATTGATGTAAAATGTGGGTTACATAATCATGATTTACTTGATAGATTAGAAGGTCATTCGTTTATCGGTAGGTTGACCACAGATGAGAAGCAACATGTTGCTGATTTGACAAAGAGACATGTATCCCCTAGACACATATTGTTTTCCTTGCAAGACCGAGATCCGGAGAATGTCACTCGGATTACGCAAGTATACAAGCATAAGAGTCTGATACAAAAAGAGATAAGAGGTACTAAGAGTGAGATACAACATCTGTTTAAGCTTATTGAGGATGCAGGCTATGTCTATTGGAGTAGAAAAAAGGATGACTCGGAAGTCGTGAGAGAGATATTTTGGGCACATCCTGATTCAGTTAAGTTGTTGAATATTTTTCCGATTGTGTTAGTTATGGATAGCACCTACAAGACAAACAAATATAGACAACCTTTGTTTGAAATTGTTGGCATGATATCGACCGAGTTGACTTTTGTTGTTGCATTTGCGTATATGGAGTCTGAGCAGACAGAGAATTTTTGCCAGGTATTGGAGAAACTAAAAGAGTTGTTTGTGAAGAAAGACACGTGTCCATAAGTGATTTTGACAGATAGAGATCTTGCTTTGATGAAAGCAATTGAAATTGTGTTTCCCAGGTCGATTAATTTGCTATGTAGATTTCACATTAACAAAAACGTTGGTGCCAAATGCAAACAACATGTGGTGAATGACCTGCAAAAGACGATAAACACATTATGGATGGAAGTTGTTTGGGCTAGTGATGAGGTTGAGTATGGTCAACGGTTGCATCAACTTGAGCAAGCATGTGTTGATTATAGTGGATTTATTAATTATGTGAAAGACACATGGTTGACTCCACATAAGCATAGATTCGTTGGAGCATGGATTAATCGAGTGCTACATTTGGGTAACACAACGACTAATCGGTACGTCTTATAATTTTTTAAGTGTTATTTTTATATGTGATATTATTTCTATGTATTTTTTATGTGTTATTTTCAATATTTTTAGGGTTGAATCTGCTCATTGGAAGTTAAAGCAGATGTTAGGAAACAGTATAGGTGACATGGTCAAATGTTGGGAAGCCATGAATAACAACTTGAGGTTACAACTGGGAAACATTAGAGCTTATTTTCAAAAGAGTTTTTACGAAGTTGAGCACGCGCACATAGGTCCCTTTTATGGTTATTTGCGTGGTTCCGTATCTCGAGCTGCTTTGAGACGTATTGCTGAAGAGTTATTGAGAGTTGATTATGTTGGAACTAACAGGCAAATATGTGGTTGTACTCTTAGAACATCTTATGGGTTACCTTATGTTTGTGAGTTAGGAAGATACACACTATGTGGTATACCGATACCCATTGATGTTGTTCATGTTCATTGGAGGAAACTAACTATGGAAGTTGAGTTAGAGGTAGGTGAAGATGATGGATCAAAGGTGGATATGACTTGTGCAATGGATGAATTGTGGAGACGGTTTAGATCATTAGATGTTATTGGGAAAAGGGCATTAAAGAGTAGGGTATGTGAACTAACATACCCAACAATGACTCCATTGTGTCCACCACCTGAGAAACTAAAAACCAAAGGAGGAGTGAAGAAGAAAGGGAAAAAACCAGCAGAATATGATGTTTATAGGGACCCTTCGTATCGTGAGTATGTTGATAAGGCATCTCAATCTTTACAAAGTCAATCTCAACCATCACAAACTTCGAAGAAGTTAAAATTATCAAAGAAGCAACCACAATTCATTCTTCAATTTCCTAATCATATTAGGTCATACATTGAAGATGTAGTTAATGTTGAATCAGATGGTAATTATGGATTTAGAGTCATTGCATCATTGCATGGATATGGTGAGGATGGTTGACCAATGGTTCGCAGAGAGTTGGGGTTGGAAATAATAGACAAGGATAGGTCAACTTTGTATGACAAGTTATTTTCTAATCGGTTGTCAGAAGTGAGAGAATCTTTGATGATAGAATCCTTTGGTTCACAGCCACCTGAAAAATGGTTGAGTCTATCAGATATGGGTTACTTGATAGCGAATCGCTATAATGTTGTACTTGTCTGTTTAGGCAATTCGTGCATGACTTTCTTTCCGATGACAAGTTCACATTCACCAAATGTCTCTATTTATTGCATTGGTTTTGTTAACCACAATCATTGGGTTCAGGTACGTATTTTGTATGACAAGTTATGTTATATGCCTTAATATTTTAATTATTTCACTTAGTATTTTATATGACTTAATATTTTAATTATTTTACTTTATCAGGTTAACATGAAAGAGGGATTTCCATTGCCACCGGTCACATTAGATTGGAGGAAATATCGTTCTCATACAGCAACTACTTGGATGTTAGGATTTGTAGGACGTATGCAACATTGGCAATTACTTACACCTGTATTAGCATGAATATGTACTCAAAACATAAATATGTAATCAAAACATGAATTTTATATTATGTTTATTATATTCAGTTCTAAAACTAATACATAAATCAATGTGAACGAGAAATATGCAAAGCTTTAAATAAATCAGCAAACTGTGGATCTTCCTCTTCGGCATTAACCTGTCTCAGATAGCGATGAATCAATGTAGATACACGAGCCCAATCAGGATCAGATGGTCCGGCATCATATACAGGAACGGGTACCTCTCTTGGATCGTCACGATGGGGAGGGACCAACCGTGGATGCGAAACACAATAATACCACTCCAGATAACCATCTTCTACATCAGATGGAGTGGTAGCCAGGGTAGATGGACCGATCACAGCGATAACACTCTGATGGTAACTAATCCAATCAACATCAATATCCGTTGCCATCATACAATTAAGAGGTGGGGATGGAACATACTGCCTATACCCGAACTGACGTAAACATCTGTCAGGCAAGTATGGAACAATTGTTTCACCCCACTTCAAACAACCCATGTAAAGACATATCTCATCAAATAGACGCCATGCTCTATGGTCCTCAAATGGACGCCATATGACGTCGGTAGGTGTCAGCTCGTCCAAAATAGGTCGTAAAACATCAACCTTCAGGACTCCTTGCCTATACGACCATCTCATCACTCGGGGAAGACCACGATTATCAGCAGGTTTCCAATTCTCCCCTCTTTTTCCAACAGTTGGAAAGCATTCGTGAATCCAGCACTGTTACAAAATACAAACATAATAAATAAAATAAATTAAGTTAACATATTTTATAAAATGAATCCAGCACTTAATAAACAAAATTAAATTATATACCTGTAGGAGAGTAGGATATCCACCGAGCTGTTTGCAACTGTACATGGACGCATCTCCTAGGTAGTCAACAACAAGTTCAACAACTACCTCTTCCGTCACATCCTGAGGGCTCCAGAAGATACCCCTGATGGGAAAGTGAAGTAGACATGAGACATCATCCAAAGTAATGCTCATTTCACCAAACGGCATGTGAAATGATGTCTCTAGATGCCATTTTTCCACAAATGCAGAGACAAGATTTGTGTTTATCTTGTTCAGACTGGTTCTCTGAAGTGAAGATAAACCAGATCTAGATACCCAAGTCTCCATCTGTGGTGGAAGAGCCAATGGAACCCTAGATGTCAACTTCAGTCCATGTCCAGCAACCTTCAACTCTTTCTTTGGACCTCTTTCCTAAAAACAATTAAAACACATATTGTAGCGGGGTATTCGTTACCATTAGAGATATTGACTAAATCTAAGGTAAATCATACAAGTCGAGTTGTCACCGCACTTCTATTTATCCAAAAGAATGGTTAGAAAGCGAACAAGAACCTAAAAGTTTTAACAAAAACTAGTAAAAGAGAAACAAAGATCTGGGTAAGGGGGTTGGTTATGTAATGGGAAGTGTCATACCCCAATTTTGTCCGGCCATATTTAAATTTTCGTAAATCTGATTTCATTTTTAATTTGCATCATATGCACAGCATGACATGCATTTCATCATGAATAAAAACTAAAATATCAGTCGGAATAAATTTATTGAAAATACAGACAAATCGGTTGAATCATTTCCTCAAGTACGGACAAAATTAGCGGATAAAAAATTTCAAAATTAAAATTGCAGATGCCAATATTATTAAATCTACTGTTCACGTAGTTTAACCTGGTGTGCTCGTTGTATTTTTCAGCGACTGTTTCGATTACATTCTGACCCGCCTGAGCCTTTTAACCGGTGCAAATTTATTTCAGAATTTGAGGAAACGCTGTATTTTTTAATAAGTATATTTTGTGCTGATTATTTTAGTGTGTTCGATCTATTTTTTTTTGAGTCAATTTTTATTCGATTTCTATTTTTAATCAGATCATTTTATTTCTTTATTCAAAATATCACATTAAACAATTAGAGTTTTCATTATTATTATTATTACTATTATATAACTTAAATTACTCTTTAAGATTTTTTTTTATAACTAATTTTTAATAATAAATAATAAAAATGCTTGCAAATAAAGATATTTTATCAACATTGGATTCTTTCTGTTTTCCTGGCAATTGGGCAGCTCACTCATAAATACACTCACACGTTACCTCTCCACACACTCCAACGGTAACAAAGAAGAGAGAGAAATAAAAGCACACGTGATCTCTCTCTTTTTTCTAACACATCCCTCAGTCACCTACCTCACTCCCTCCTTAATAACTGCTTAATCTCTCTCTCTCTCACAGAATAACAATAAGAGCAAAAAAAAAGTTGAAATTAAAGGAGGATTTCGTTCCTCTTCTTAATCTTCCATCAATCAACGATTCCACAACATTTTCCTTCAACAACCCTTCCAAACTCCTCACAAACCTCATTTTCCGGCGACCACCACAAAACCCTCCACCGCATCGACACAACCTTCACCAACACACCAAACATCCACACGCACCACCGACGCACACCCTGAATAAACCTATTGCCGCTGCGAACCGCCTCTCCGCATCCTTCACAGTCCAAACCTTCCGACATGCATCTCCTCTGCTCTTCGTCTTTTCCTCCGCCCTAACCATCGTGAAACCCTTTGTTCGACCACCCCTCTCCACAACTTCCTCCGCTCACCATCATTCCACTACTATATATCGGTCTTGTGATTTACTATACGATTCAGCAGCAGTAGATGAATTCGGCGGAGAAGGTGTTCTTATTGAAACCACGACGACGGTTGTGCCGGTGGATTCTCTAAGTCAGCAGAAATTCGTATGGAAATGGAGTTTGTTTCTGTAGATCCTCATAGCAAGGCAAATGCACAACGGTTTTCCGACGATAAAAATTTGAAGTTAACTTTTCTTTTATATATCGTCTACTGTTCGTATTTTTTCTCATAAGCAATTCAATTTGCTTATTTATTGGGTGTGTATCTACCATGCTGTTTTGGGTATGATTTAATCATGAGGTTGTTGTGGTTATTTTTCTATCAAGTTTATTTCCAATCTGCTTTCACATATATGCTGGGTTGTTATTAGAAAATTGTTTTTATTTAGTATCAATTTAGTTGCATTGCGTATCTGCTATATCAAGTGTAAATTTGTTTCGGTGAAGTTTTGTCTTTCTTATGCCGAATCTATGCGATTAAGGATTTGTAGTGTGTGTTTATGATTGTTTCCTTTGGGGTTGCTGAGTTTATTTTTTTTATATGTTAAGTTTCATTTTAATTGGATTTTGTTTGACTCATATTTTGTTGAGGTATTCTCTTGGTTTAAGATAGTTTTGAGATGATGAAATGAAGATGGACCACATTTGATATTCTATCATGTCGAAGTTTAAAAGTACATTTTGGTGCATGATGATGAACCGTACACCTAGATTAAAAATACATTTGGTGGATTAAATTTATTTAACTGCATTAGCATTGTAGCATTTTTTGGTACTATTATTAGTCTAAAATTTTGTCATTTATTTTAATGAATAACTCAAATGATTTTTTGTTGCTTTGGTTATATATATACATAATATTTGATTTAAGCCCATCTAGGTGTTTTCATTCACAAACCATGTTAATTTTCATTGGTTTTTACTTTGATTATGACAAGCCGCATTTTTCATTTCGATACGACAAATCTTATGCCGATGTGTCGTTAAAATCTCAATATATCAATAGAGCATTTTACCGCGTTCCAATTCGCATACGATACTCCAACTCCATTATCGTTATGTATGAACCGGGTGATGAGCACATAGTGGACCGATTCGATTTGTTGGTTTTAAATTCAAAATTGTCCCTTATTCTTTTTTTAATCAATTAATTAATTAAAGTTTCGATTAATTAGATAATTTTGTTAACTAATTTTCATTAACTTAGTTATTTGATTAGATTATTTTTTTAAATCGAATAATTCTTGATAATTAATTTTAATTACCATAATTAGATAAATTAACTGAATTTTAATCGATTAATCTCATTCATAAAAATTGACCAATTCATCCCACATTCGTTTCATCATTATTTCTTAATATAAATCCAAATATATTCAATTTCACCCTCATTTTTTATTATCATTCTAAATCTCATTCAACCTCATAATCAATTTTGAACCATATTAAACCACTTATTTCTTGACTCGATGTCAAGCTCATTTCCCGAATGCCCTTGTAAGTCGATCGCTTTTAAGCATCGCCATCAACCTCACATGACTTACTCTTGGGCTTTCTTACAATGAGACCTATTCGGTTTTAATTAATCGATTAAATGGATTATTCACCAAATAAATTCAATTCATTCACAAGAATGCAAATTTTAAAACCTCGATCCGACATCGAAAGTTAAATTAAAATACCTAATCACATCTAAACAATACTTCATTTGAAAATGAAAAATGGGATGGTTTTGAGTTTTCAACTCCTCTCCTTGATTATTTGAATACGAGTTTTCTTACTCGGTTAGTCAAATGGTCGTCATTTCTAATCCATTTAAGCACAAACAAATCAAATCCTTTTATAACAAGAAACCAAAAGGGAGATAACTTTGAGTCTTCCATTTTTCTCCTCGACTATTTGAATACAAGTTCTCTTACTTGGTTAGTCAAATAATTGTCGTTCCTATACCAACTTCCAAACTCCGATTAAATCGAAATATTTTCACAATAAGCTAAATGAAAAGGGAGTTGACTTTGAGTTTTCAATTTCACTCCTCAATTGTTTGAATACGAGTTCTCTTACTCGGCCAGTCGAACAATTATCATTTTTCCACCAACTTACAACTTAATCAAATTATTTTCACAACGAAATATACGAAAAGGAGATGGTTTTGAGCTTTCAACTCCTCTCCTCAAATGCTTGGATATGAGTTGTTTTACTCAGTCATTCAAGTACTTGTCGTTTATTCTAAAAAAATACATCAACTATATACAACCTTATTTTCATAAATATTCAGATGAAACAGAAAGTGGTATAGAGTCTTCTATTCCCTTTCCCAATTATTAGGATACGAGTTGTCTTACTCGAATATTCGAGTAATCGTCATCCATTCAAAACACCTTAATTATTATCCAATCCTTTTCATAATTACTCAGATGAAACAGAAAGCGGTCTAGAGTCTTATATTCCCTTTCCCGACTATTAGGATACGAGTTGTCTTACTCGACTATCCGAGTAATCGTCATCTAACCAAAAACATCTCAACTAATCAAAACATCCAACATATTAACTCAACTTGTCACTTCCGTATGACAAAAAATCCTTTCAAAAAGAACAAAATTTAATCCTTTCTAATGCGCATAACAAACCAATGCTTAAGCCTCCGCCGAGAGTAGACAAGTCAGTGTTTAGCCTTTAGGATGCGATATAAATAGTTGTCCATTAAAAAACACCAACCAACCGTAGTTCCCCGAACTACGAATGCTCTGACTTCCTTATTACACCATAAGGATACGTAGGCAGAAGATTGCTGTATCTTCGCGAGCACACCAATAAAAAACCTCAACTTTCCTTTTCCGAGGTTCCCATCCATTTCAATTTCTAATATTTTATAACCCAAAGATAACAAACAAACATAAATTAACACACGAAACACACATTAGAACTAAAAGGTTCCCGTTGAGTACAACGGACGTAAGGGGTGCTAATACCTTCCCCTTACGTAATCCACTCCCGAACCCGAATATGGTTGCGATGACCATTATTCCATTTCCTAAAGGTTTTATCGATATTTTCCTATCCCTCTATTGGGATAAATAAAGTTCGGTGGCGACTCTGTTCGAACAACATTTTTCCGCGACCATCGCGAGGAATCGTATTTCTCGAGATGCGACAGGAAGGTGTTAGGCACCCAAAACATCCTAGGTACTCCTAGGGAGCCCTTTTTACATTTATTGTAAGGTTGTTGTTTTGTGAAAGTTTATTTGTGCAAACATGATTGAAGGGATGAGAAGAGAATATACAAGTTTATTTACATTTTGTGTTTGGATGGATAAACCCATTGCCTACGTACCATCTTTAAAAAGATTAGGATCAAAACCTCGTAGTTCGGGGTAAAAATCTCAAAATGAGTTGGTGAATTGATTGGTCCAAAATCCTTAAGGTCTTTTGTTATCCAATGGGAGAAAACTCAACCTAAAACCACAAATCCACCATGTGAGGATAGCTTCAACATGCTAGTGAGGGGTTAACCATATAATAAGCATGGAAGACTTATTGTTCATCACTAAGGATATAGGTGAGTATTACATCTACCTCAAGGATAACTCAAACCTAATAGCTAAAGGTTATGAAAGATTTGATTAAGGAAGTGGCCATTGGAACCACAAAAAGATATTTGAATGGGTTATATTTACCAATTAGAAGAAGTATATACAAAATGGTCAAAGTTGGCTTAAAGATTCAATTCAAAATAAGTGTTATGAAAAGAAGGTTGGAAAATCAAAAGCATAAGGCTTAGGTTTCTGATGTTGAAAAACAAGAGTTAAATGTTTGCACAAAAGTTTTGGCTTGGTTAGAGTGGAAAGAAGAAGAAGAAGGGCTAAAGTCCTAAGTAAAGCTAAAAGGTGAGGGAAAAGAAGCAAAACCACAATGGAGTTCCTTTCTTGAGATCATATTGATGATCCAAGTAGCTCCCATCCTTTGGAATAAGCAATCACACAAAGCATAAACTCAAGCAATCAACAATCAAATGAACTCTTGGAAAGACTCCTCAATGTATCTTGGATCTCTCTCCATTAGAAGCTCATGGTAATGGTTCCTCAATTTGGCTCAAGTGGGAACTCCTAGCACAAGAAAAAAAAACACATCAAAAGGTTCTATAACACAATCAAAGAATGGACAAAAGAGAGTTTAGAAAATGGTCCTTTCAATGTTCATCTTCAAGCTTAAGCATTCTAAAGGCCCAATGCCTAGTTGCTCTTTGACTTTTATAGCACTCTAAAGGCCCAATGCCTAGTTGCTCTTTGACTCCATTTTGCATAGGGAAGGTCCTAAAGTCTAAGTCCATTTGTCCAATTCTTTGTATTTGGTTCACAACAAACAGACAAACACAAGCACAAAAGTTATATATACACAATTATATACTCAAGTGAGCAAAAGGCAAATGACATTAGCATAAACATGTGCTCAAGTGAGCAAAAGAAAAAGCAAATGGATAATATGTGCAAGAATAATAAATTGCATAAAAGTAAAGTGCAAAAAGTAAATGTTAATGGTTAATGATTAGTGTTAGTAGTTAGTGTGCCATAAGGCAAATTTAGCGCTATGTTAAGCAATCGTAATTGGACTTATGTAGAAGTCACAACTATCTGAGGCCGGTCAATAATAATGTAGGCAACAACACAAGTTAGAAGTCTTGATTAGTGAACCAAGTTCCAACAACTTGCCATGCCAAAAAGAAGAAGAGAATTGATCTTTTATTGGTTTAAGTCTTTTGCATGATTTAGGAAACAACTTATCCTTAATGCAAAGCCATTCACTTGATCAATTGGTCAAGATGAATTAGATTTGAATCAAGGAATATTAAGTCTCCCTAACCAATGCTAACTTATCAACCTTCAACTCATTGATCAAAAAGAAAGAAGAAGAAGAAGAAGGAGATGAAGAATGGATAAGGAAAATGGAAAGATCAAAATGCATAAGGTGAAATAAAAAATGTACCAATCCATGTGTATTGACCAAATGACATTGAAGGTCAAAGTCAAACAATGAGAAATCAGAAATGAGATGAAGATTGGAGATTAAACAATAAACAAAATATTTTTGGTATTTTTAATATTAATATAAACTTGAATTACAAATAAAAGAAAGGTCAAACTTCAAAATCACTTCAAATCAACCTTGAAAGGTCCAAGTGATTTATCCCAAGTTCAACAAGGTCAAACAAAGTTTGACAAAAAAATTCAGCATTTTTAAAAGTCAGAAACTATTTTTAATCAATTAAAAATGAATAAAAATAACCTAATTGAACTAAAATCTCAAATAAATCTCAAATCAATTAAAAAATTGATGAGAATATTTTTCATAGATCCATCATCATTCAAATAGGTTAGGAAAATATTTTTTTATTTTTTGAATATCAAAAACTATTTAAAATGAATTAAAAATAACCAGAAATGAGAAAATTCACAAAAAATATCAAATGACAAAATAAAAAATATTAAAAATCAGAATTAGAAACTAGAAATTATTTGGAGAAGAATGCAATTGGTCCCATATTTTTTGGATTTAACATGAAGAAGATATGAATTTTTGAAAATAATGGAAATAAAAGAATTAAAATCAGAAAATAGGAAATTAAAAAAAAAACAGGAGCGTTAGATCTGAGCTCATTAATTGAGCTGGAAGATCATACGCTCCAGAAACGCGCTTCCACCATAGGTCCAAGTCCACGCGTAACACAATGAATAAATGAAAGTCATAACAAGCGAAGGCGAGGATTGGATCTGGGAAACTCAATCCAACGATCCAGATTCAAACTGGCAATGGGACGGCCACCAGAGCCACCTTCTTCTCCGGTGAGCTTGTGTTTTCCGGCCAAAATTGCAGACAACCAAAACTTAACCAAAATACACGATCCATACATCATTGGAAAGCTGGGATGATGCACATCATCCCTGTATCACTCAATTCCACTCTAGATCTCTATATTGAGAGAAATCAGAGATGGAAATTCTGTGATGTTTAAGTGAACTTCATGGATTTCAACAATTAAGTACTCAAATCAATTGCCTCTATGAAGAGGACTTCAACCAACACAAAATCCAAGCAAATAGATCAATAGATGATGAATTTCGAAGAAAAAATCAGTTGAAGAACAACCTTGGATTCTGGAAATTTGAGCTCGATTCCTTACTTCCTTTGCCAAAACAGAAGATCAATGGAGTAAAGGATGAATGTTTAGAAGCTTTAGATCCAAAGATTCAACCAGATGTAGTTGAGTTTTAGATCTGGAAAAAAATGAAGAAAAGTGAAATAGCTTTTTTGGTGAGAGGTTGGTTTTCAGTTCTGCAGCATTTCAGGTTGATTCATGGATGATTTTTGAATGGAGTAAAGCTTCTATTTATAGAGGGAATGGCAAGGAGAGGGTGATTCAATGCGTGTGCATGAAATTGGACATTCCTTGCATGGGCTTGCATGATCATGCACAAGGCCCAAAACCAAAGCCAAATGCAATCTGAAATCATACCAAAGTGAAATGGACGTGTAATCTGGATGGTAATTGCTTGTGCATGGAATATTGAGGTGTTATGCATAATTGAACTAAAAGCTTCTCCTCTTCGAAAATACCAATTGCCAAATCCAAACATGATCATGTGAGTAATGGTTGGAAAGGTTTTGATGTAAGGAACATTTGTTATGTTGGGCAAAAATTCATTTGAGGTGTGGAAATTGGTGAAATTTGAGTTTAAAGTGCAAGGTGCAAAACATGAAAAGGCAAAGTTTCTAAATTTGGCCAATGTTCAAGCCCTTCTGTTTTGATGATGCAAGTCTCAAATGAAAACACCTCCAACACCAAAGTTGTAGATCTTTTCAAGACAATCAAAATGGACTTAAAGTTTGCATCATTTGGATTTTTTGTGAAAGAGTTATGGGCACTTGAAGTTGGACTTTTTTGCCTTTCAATGCATTTGGCCCCAAAATGACCTATAATGTCTTGCATTATCACATGTATTTCCTTTGAGATTTTGAAATTTTGTCCAACATAAAATTTGAAGTAGACATATTAAGATTTCCAATGCATTTGATCCAACCTCAAAATAATAAAAGATGAATGAGTTATGTCCTTGGGAAGTTGACCCAAAAGTAGGGTTTCAGTCAAAATGACCTATAATGTCTTGGAATGGGAGATGACCTTCCAAGCTTCAAATCAATTTTTTATGAACATTAAAGTTGTTCATATTGTCCTTAGGAACATTTTTGATATTAGAGCCATCTCAATTTGACCAACACATAAAAAGTTAGGTCTTAGTGCATTTCAAAATAGTCAGATGAATTGACTGATCAACTTCTCAAGTCCATGACTCATATTTTGATGAATTGATGATTGAGGACACTCAAATAAGTTCAAATATGTATGAAATGAAGAATTAAAGAACTTCCCTTGATGGTATTTGACCATGGACTGAGGTTGCTTCAAGAGCAAGGCATTGTGGTGCACAGATGAATTAGAGTTTCTTTGGGGGACAAACCTCAAACCCTTTGACTTGCTTTGATCAAAATGATGAATTGAAATGCTAGGGAGGCATATTTGATGGATGAGAGCTTTGGGAACCATTACCATGCTTGCTTTCATCTCCTCTTGGCCATATCTTTGTACCAATGATCTCCTTGAAGCTTTGGACCTTGTGATTGTTCAAGCTACACACAAAAGATGTTAGTGACATACTTTTGTGCTTTTGGTTAGTAAACAAAATAAGAAAAGCAAATAATGTACCAATCAAGCATGCTTGGTGATCTCAAACCACTCACAAGAGGTCCCACCCAAAGGCAAAGGGAACCAAGATGCTAATGATCCTTGAGGCAATGCAAATGCAATGTTATGATGCCATGGGGGATCTTAGGGACAAAATTGGGGTCTTACAGATGCCCCTATTTAAGGTCATTCTAGCCGGAGAAGCGAAGGTTAAAATCTTCGTTTCGACGAGGTAGAATGGGCTTAAATAATAACAAAGAGATGAATTTTGGTCCCTAAGAGTGTAGCACCTCAAATTTGCACCTACCTTTTGTACATTCATTTTCATATTAGGTCATGACATAACATTGTCCACTGCATAGCATTGCATTGTCCTTTGCCCAAGTGCAAGTCATCAGACAAGATTAAGTCAAGACTGGTCAGGAGATCTAGTCAAGCAAGCAAGCAAGTTCATATCCTATTGAAGCAAAACCCTAGGGTTGGTTCAACATGTTCACATGGCCTAGGGATCATTTTGGAGTGGTTTGGCCAAGGATTGGATGATCAAAAGTCAATAGTCAAGCTGAATTTCATCTGAAACCCTAGAAAGTCAACTGTGGTCAACTGTGCCTGAATTCATGGATTTGAAGGTGAGAGATGGTTTGAAAGGCCTCATTCATGTCCATAAAAGTCTCATTTGACATGTCAAAGATCAAGATTGAAGAATTTGAGGTCAGATGAAAAGTTTCCAAAAATAGTAAGTGACCTGTAATTTCAAACTGCCAAAAATGGAAAGGTCTTCTCCTCAAATTTACATCATCATATAAGCTTCAAATGGAATTTTGTCCAACATGAAAGTTGAAGATCTTGCTCTCACCTTTCCAAAAAGTCCAAGAACATCCATTTCTCATTTGTGGTTGGCAAGTTATGATCAAATCATTGTCAAGAAATTTTGAACTTCAAGGAGGCATAACTCTTGAACCAAAAGGCCAATTCATGTGATTCTTTTTTGAGCAAACTCCATTTGACATGCTTTATCATAATCATTCATCACATTTCATCAAAAATTATCACATAAAAAGTCCATTTTTCAAGTGACTTGAATTTAAAAAGAGAGGGAAAAAATGACTTTCAAAAGTATGCATTTTCCACACATAATTCCACTTGAACTTGGTCTAAAATTAAAATTGGAGTGTGTTTGGCAAGAGAAACGTGCACTGTAGCAAGGCATTGCATAACATGAGGGTGGCATGACCAATTTAGCATGAAAATGCATTTTCACTAATTCACTTCCATTTCAACTAATTGAGATTAACAAAATAATTAACAGCACATATAAATAGTTAATCCTAACTGAATCCATCATTAACAATCATTTCAAACAGATCTAGATCAAGAATTGCACAATTCTCTCAACTTTTCATCTTTATCTTTTCTGCAAATCTTCATAGAACTTGCGTTGATTCTCCATTGGTTCACCATCTACAACCATCACTGAGCTGAATTGAAGCAAGAGAGCAAGGATTTCCAGCTGATTCTTGGACTGTTGAACATAGCATCTCCTATGGCAGCTGCAGATTCCTTCGAATTCAGGCATTGTTGAGCATCAAATCATCATCCATTCTTCCATTGGAGAGTTGTGTGGCATCTGTTTTTGCTTATCCAAGCTTGAAAGCCACGAATTCAACGATGTCATCACTTGAAGGTTAGAAATCGATTCTTGTAATTCGTGCAATTGTGATATGCTTCTGGTAGATCTTGGATTGTAGAGTAGCATGCACTTTGTGGATTTGAATTTCATTAAGAATCGAAGAAGTTATGTGGATCTGAAGTTTGGTTGTGAAAACTTTCTTGGATCGATTCGTTTAACATGATTAGAATTATGTCAAATTACTGTTAGATTATTGATGTGCATGATGAGACGAGTCGAACGATATATCATTTGTCAATTTCTGTGAAAAATGTTCATGACCTGGATTTTGGATGAAGAACAGTTTGAATGTGTGAAGAACATTTTCCAGATTCGTGTTTGATCGGCTCCCCGTGCGTTTGCATGAATTACCTTGTTTTTGAGCCATGTAGCGAATCACAACGTGCCACGCATGCTAAATGAAACGCCGCGTTTTGTTAGGCGCGCCAAGTTTGAAAGCGAACCTACTTCGATTCCGCCTGGAGACATTCTCAATTTTGGACTTTGGCATTTATTTCATTCATATTTCACATGTTCATCATGCCTTATTCCCTTTTTTTTTATTTTCTTTCCACATTCAAAAAATCACAACTCTCTCAATAATAATCCAATTAATATGAGATTTTTTCCATGATAATCCTTGCCATGTCTAGTATTTTTTGATGATTTTTGTGGAAATTGTGCACATGTGGATTTCTGTTTTGCCTAGGGTTTGTTTTCATATGCCATTTGTTGCACCATGCTTACTATTTTGATCATGAAATGATGATTCTTAATTGGAAATTCTTGAGATTTTACATGTGTGTTCTAGACTCATTCCTGGTCATTTTGGTATATGGTTTGTGATTTTTGAGTTCCTGGATTGTGAGATATGCTGTGATCTTTAGAGGTGTGACAATTTGTGTCACACCATTTCTTGTGCAACTTCATGATTTTTGTTACCATTCCATATGAACTCTAAATGACCTGAATTTTTGCATGTTGAATCTTCTGGATGTTAAGTTTGAATGTGAATTTTTGTGGATTTTTTGAGTGCATTTTCAATTTGATTGAGATTTTCTCCCCTGTTTGACCAATTGTGGACTTCTTGTGAGACATGATTTTATATGATTTGTGAAATTCTTGTTGTTTATTGGATGGACTTGAAATTTGGCATGTGTATTATAAACATCTTGAAGTTTGTCATGGCTTTGATTTCATTCATTTATCATGCTTGGTCTCTGTTTTATGATTGCTTGAAGTTGATGCATGTTTGGGTGCCTTGTGTGAGTTTGTTTGAACTTGTGTTGACTTGATGAATTTAAATGACTTGCTTCCCTTGGTCCAAATGACTTGAAATTTGGTATGATTGTCATGTTATGAATGATGTTTGACCATGAATTTTTTGGGGATTTATTGAAATATTTGTGAGTTGATTTGAGTTGAATCTTTCTGTTTGGTTCTATGAGCTTCAAAATTGCATGTTTTGTACTCTTTGCTTCATTAAATGATAATGGTTGATGATATGAGTGTGAAACCACTTGGATTTGTTTCTTATTTGATTGATCTTGATTTTTGATAAGTTTCATGTTCTGTTTTGACTTTTAGCTCTCATTTTGACCCTAGTCTCGTACTAGTGGTTTGTGTTCTCACATTTGAGCTTTGTTTCAGGTCAAAGAGCACAATTGCTTATGCTTGATGATGTGCACTCATTTGGAGTTGGTTTATTGATTGTTTATGACTAACTTTGAATTTGTTTTGTAGGCATTGAGACTTATGCTTAGGCCTTGTGGCTTGCACCTTTGTGCATTAATGCTTGTTATCTGTTTGTGCTGTGGATTTGTAATTGTCTGTTTGCCTTTTGTTTGAGCTGAGTACTGATTATGTTGGATTGATTTCAGGTACCTTAGTCGCTATAGTTCCCTTGTGAACTTGTGTTTGCTTTGCTTGCTAGCTTGAGCATTGAGGTATAATGATCTCTTCTCCATGTAGTCTGGAAGACCTGGCCTGTTACTTGGCCAGGCACCTGTCTGAAGTCCTCCTTAAGAGGCAATGTTTGTGCTTGTTTATTTTTGTCCCCAAGCAGGAAAAGACCTTTGATAAGGCAATTGGCAGACACAAGAGATGTGCAATCCATCTTGTCGCATCCGCGAAAAACAACCGGCGGGCTAAAACAAAAACAACACAGAGCCGTCACCGTGCGTTATTTATCCCAAAAGAGGGAAAGGAAACGCTCGAAGTAAACCTGGGAAAAGCATGGTCTCGCGACCAAAGAGAATGGGATCGGGAGTCGGTTACGCAAAGGGAAGGTATTAGCACCCCTCACGTCCGTCGTACTCGACGGGATCCACGCTCTAAAAGATAGGTTAAGGTTGCTAAACAAACATCACACACGCACACTGAAAACAACACAGGTGGGGAAAAGGGGGAAGAGGGCTCGCTAGGATATCGCATCCTATGCCTACGTATCTCGTCTGGAACGAGAATCAGAGCTGCCGTAGTTCGGCTCACGCACGCCAAACAAGACACACACAAACACAAGCAAACATAGAACCCGAACGCCAATTGCTGGACTTACATCAACTTCCGAACCAAACAAACCCACACTGGAAACCAGATGCCACTTGATGGACTTATACCGGACTCCAAGCACACAACAAGAAGAAGGGTCTCGATTGCAACTAGGGCAAGAGAAGGGGAAGGTCTCAATCGTAACGAGGGCGAGAGAAAAGGATTAGTGAAAACATGACACAAACCAACAAGAATAGTTTAGCCGAACTACGACAACTCTGATTCTCATGTCCAGATGAGATACGTAGGCACGAGATGCGATGTCTTGTCGAGTTTGACTAACGACTAACACTAATTCTTTTCTCTCGCCCTCGTTGCGATTGAGACCTTCCCCTTCTCTTGCCCTAGTTGCAATCGAGACCCTTCTTCTTGTTGTGTGCTTGGAGTCCGGTATAAGTCCATCAAGTGGCATCTGGTTTCCAGTGTGGGTGTGTTTTGGTTCGGAATCTGATGTAAGTCCAGCGATTGGCATTCGGATTCCACGTTTGCCTGTGTCTGTTTTGTTTATGTGCGTAAGCCGAGCTACGGATGCTCTGATTCTTCTTAGTCCAAGAAGATACGTATGCATATGATGCGACATCCTAGCGAGCATGTGTTTTTCCCAGTCCGAACTACTTTGACTCTGATGTCTATGCTTGATAGACTAAGTAGGCCCAGGATGCGATATCCTGCCGAGTCAGTTTCGTTTGTTTTCCTGTGTCTCTTTCAGCCAGTGTGTTTATTTGAGCAGTGTTTTAGCAACCATTTTCCTTTTTATTGTGCGTGGATCCTGTCGAGTACGACGGATGCGTAGGGGTGCTAATACCTTCCCTTCGCATAACCGACTCCCGATCCCATTCTCTTTGGTCGCGAGACCATGCTTTTTCCAGGTTTACTTCGAGCGTTTCCTTTCCCTCTTTTGGGATAAATAACGCACGGTGGCGGCTCTGTTGTTCTTGTTTCCCGCCGGTTTTTCGCGTAATGCGACAAAGAGACCTCATGATGCGAATGTATGTATGCAAACGGTAATACTCTGTGGGGGGAAGTGTCCACAAAGGAAAAGATCAGAAGGAATTTGATAATCCCTATGAGTTATCCACTCCATGGGGAAGAGATTCTACAGGGGAGTAAAGGGATGAAAACGCGTGAGCAGGTCACGACTTAAAACTCGTTGAGAGACACGGAGAGAATCCATGAAATAAATCAATGGAAGAACTCGAGCTGGCTCGAAGATGCATGTATTGGGAAATATGCCAATACAGCCAAAATTATCCTCAACGGATACTTCGGATAAAAATCCGGACTCAGGTGGAGATGTCCACTAAGGACTCAGATGAGGAAAAATGAATGAGGTATTACCGATTACCGGGTAATAAGCTCAAAAAGAGATCATGTGATCCCACCGGTATAAAGGTGCGGGGAAAACATGCTCCGGGAGAATGAATATCTAAGACCGGTATAAGGGTGAGAGATATCAATCAACTAAATCATCTGAGGAAGACCTAAAAAGGTATATCTCAACTCAGGAAAATCTGACTCCACATGGAACAAAAGTCATAATAGGGAGCAGAAGGAGGGAACACCAGGGATGTCGGTTACTGGGCATATAATAGGTGACCAACCAAAGCGTGAATTGGGGAATATTCCCAAAACACTCATCATCCAAAAGAGCGTTAAAAGCAAACTCGATTATATGATGGACATTCGATTCCAAAAAAAGAATACGAATCTTACTCGATTGGGGAAGAACAGAAGGCTTCGACCAAAGAGTGCATGAGATATATTATCTATTACCGTCAGAACGTAGATAGTATACTCGCGTGGGAGATTATCCGCAACCGGTTATTGGGTTAATAAAGGATAAATCAACCGATAGAGAAACGCATCGGGATACCAAAACTACGTATATAATGATGACCATTCAAGGGGAGCAGCAAACATTACCGGCAACCGGTATATGAAAGATGACTTGCTGGGGATAAACTGCCTAATCAGAGCAATTATCCAAGAGAATGAGGGAATATCAACACCGAATATTGGATAATGACAAACCGTCGAGGAGGGGATTACATCTACCGGATACTGGGTAGAAAACCACAGAAGAGTAACCGTCATCAATTAGGATGAACAAAAAGGTTAACTCTGCAAGGGGAAAAATAGGGTTTACAACTACTGGTATAAGGGTAGAAAACCACAGACTCCGCCGAGGATAAGATGAATGATTACTAATTACTGAGCAATTATTCATTTATACCACGAGGAAACATAGGAAACGGTCACAAGAGGCCAATTTAGGATCAAACCAAAGAGCCAAACTGAATCAAGACTCGTCATAGTGAGGATATAACTCAATAGGGAAACCTATCCCAATATATGTGTTGGGAAGAAACAGAAGCAATCGTCATCCACGAGGATATAACTCGGTGGGGAATATGGAAGGAAAGATAAACACTTTCTGCTTAAGGGGCTGACTCTACATGGGGAGATCAGACACCGACATCTGCTTGGGAAATGCATTACCCACTAGCAGGGGATAACAAACAAAGATATATGGCAAATAATGCAATCATGAATATCTGAATGTTTGACAACTATATGCACATGCATGGTTTATGTATGATGATTGCTGACAAACAGACATTTCTAACACAAACAGGTCCGAAGAATAAGTACACAAACGTCCGTTACTACATCTCAAAAGAGAAAGCCAGGTTCACCAGAGAGTATCTAAATCTGATGAGTGCAAGAGATACCAGGAAACAAAGATCTCTGCAGGGGAACAAACATCAGTCATTCCAGCTGGGGAAAGGAGTTATTGCACGGATAAAATCACCGCATAAGCAACTCTACTGGGGAATTTATCCGAGGAGGTGAAGGGATTCTGGGGATCATCCACCAAACAGGAAGCTTCCAAAGTCACCGCCAAATACCGTACTTTCCAAAAAGATCACAATTGCTGAGGAGGAAAGGTTGTTACTCTGCTGAAGGGAAAAGTGGTGAATATATTACCAAACACCCTGCTTGGTAGAAAAAACCAAAAGGCTTCGGCAGGAAGAGAATACAAACATGCCAGGAATATGAACAAATGTCTTACCCTGTTAGGGATCATACTATCCTTGGGAGAGCACTGAGGACCTCATAAATATCCTTTCGTCATTGTGAATGTTCACTTTGTTTAAAAACAAGTTATGAAAAATTCGATTATTCAAAACAATGATATTTTCCCAATTAAAACATGCAAAACATTTGTTGAATAAAAACAAATAAGAGTGCAAATAATTGGATAAAAGGCTCAAATTTGTTTGATGGAATGGTAGTCTGCAAATGGCAAGACTCCATAGATCTTTACAAGTTTGAAATTGGGGATATATATTGGAAAAGGGCTACATTGAACATAATGACCATTTCTCCACCAATTCTGAATCCGATGTATTTGAAGCTTCGGTTGATGACGAATGAGCAAGAATCTCTGATGGATGACGGTTGTAGAACAAAGACTTGTCAGGCTGCAGTTACTTGCCAAATCCCTAATTTTTGCCTAGATTGCCCCAGGATGAGGTACTCAATCTAGCGGGATACATATATTCATTTTGCATGTCTCTAACTTTTGCCTGGATCGCCCTTTCGGGTTTTCAATCCACCGAGACGCTCATTTTTTTGCCTAAGCCGTCCTTTCGGGTTTTCAACTTAGCGAGCTATTCTGTTTTTATTTTTAGGCGGAGTATTTCTTGACTGCATCGGAATTCACAGGACGAGGGAAATCTTCCCCATCCATAGTTGTCAGTATCAAAGCACCGCCTGAAAAGGCTCTCTTAACAACATATGGACCTTCATAGTTTGGAGTTCACTTGCCCCTGGAATCGGGCGCGACAGACAAGACTTTCTTGAGCACAAGGTCACCTTCTCGGAACACACGGGGCTTGACCTTCTTATCAAAAGCTTTCTTCATCCTTTGCTGATATAATTGACCATAGCACATGGCAGTCAGTCTCTTCTTTTCAATCAAATTAAGCTGATCATAATGACTCTGAACCCATTCAGCATCAGTCAACTTGGCTTCCATCAAGACTCTCATTGATGGGATCTCCACATCTACTGGGAGTACATCCTCTATGCCATAAACAAGAGAGAAAGGGGTTGCCCCTGTTGAGGTGCGGACATATGTACGATATCCATGCAAAGCAAATGGCAACATCTCATGCCAATCCTTATACGTGACAACCATCTTTTGGATAATTTTCTTGATATTCTTATTTGCAGTTCAACAACCCCATTCATCTTGGGTTTGTAAGGAGAAGAATTATGGTGTGCAATCTTGAACTCACTACACAGCTCTTTCATCATTTTGTTGTTCAAGTTAGATCCATTATCAGTAATGATCTTATCTGGCACACCATAACGGCATATGAGTTGATTCTTGATAAACTTCACGACCACCTTCCTGGTCACATTTGCATACGATGCAGCTTCAACCCACTTTGTGAAGTAATCAATTGCTACGAGAATAAATTTGTGTCCATTAGACGCTTTCGGCTCTATCATGCCGATCATGTCAATTCCCCACATGGAGAAAGGCCATGGTAATGAAATCACATTCAGAAGTGTCGGGGGAATATGAATCTTATTCGCATAGATCTGACACTTATGGCATTTCTTCACGTATTTGCAGCAATCAGACTCCATTGTCAGCCAATAGTAGCCTACTCTCAACATCTTTCTAGCCATGGCATGTCCGTTGGAATGAGTACCAAATGAACCCTCATAGACCTCGGCCATCAACAGGTCTGCTTCGTGTCTATCCACGCATCTGAGCAGCACCATGTCAAAATTTCTCTTATAAAGCACATTGCCATTGAGGTAGAAACTTCCTGATAATCTCCTTAGAGTCTTCCTGTCTTTCACAGATGTCCCAGGCGGGTAAACCTGATTCTGAAGAAAGCACTTGATGTCATAATACCATGGCTTATCATCTTTCGCTTCTTCTACTGCAAATACATGAGCTGGTCTGTCCAAGCGCATCATAGTGATATTTGGGACTTCATTCCAAAGTTTAACCACAATCATCGAAGCGAGTGTAGAAAGAGCGTCTGCCATCCGATTCTCATCTCGAGGAATATGATGGAAGTCAACCTCAGTAAAGAACGCTGAAATCCTCCTCGCATAATCCCTATATGGAATAAGACCAGGCTGATTCGTTTCCCATTCACCCTTAATCTGATTAACAACGAGGGCCGAATCACCATATACATCAAGATGCTTGATCCTTAGATCAGTGCATTCCTCCAATCCCATAATACAGGCCTCATACTCAGCCATATTATTCGTGCATTTGAAAGTTAGCCTTGCTGTAAAAGGAATATGTGTGCCCTGAGGAGTAATAATCGCTGCCCCAATACCATTTCCATACTGATTTACAGCGTCATCAAACACCATACTCCATCTGGAACCAGGCTCCGGTCCTTCATCGAGTGTAGGCTCATCACAATCTTTCATTTTTAAATACAGAATCTCCTCATCTGGGAAGTCATACTGAACTGACTGATAATCCTCAATCGGCTGATGTGCCAAGTGGTCAGCCAAGATGCTACCTTTAATAGCCTTCTGAGCTCGATACTCAATATCATACTCAGATAACAACATTTGCCAAAGGGCAATCCTCCCTGTTAAAGCAGGCTTCTCAAAGATATGCTTGATTGGATCCATTCTGGATATCAACCAAGTCGTATGATTTAACATATACTGGCGTAAGCGCTTAGCAGCCCAAGCCAAAGCACAACATGTCTTTTCAAGCATTGAGTATCGAGACTCACAATCAGTGAACTTCTTGCTCAAGTAGTAAATAACATACTCTTTCTTTCCTGATTCGTCTTGCTGACCAAGGACACAACCCATTGAGTCTTCAAGAACAGTCAGATACATAATCAAAGGTCTTCCTTCCACGGGCGGAGACAGGATCGGAGGCTCAGACAGATACTCTTTAATACTGTCGAACGCTTTCTGGCAATCTTCGGTCCAATCATGGGACTGATCTTTCTGGAGGAGCTTGAATATCGGCGCACATGTGGCAGTCATGTGGGATATGAATCTGGAAATATAATTCAAGCGGCCAAGAAAACCTCAGACTTGCTTCTCAGTTTTGGGCGCAGGCATCTCTTGTATTGCTTTGACCTTTGCAGGATCAACCTCAATACCTCTCTCACTGACAATAAAGCCCAATAACTTGCCGGAACGGACTCCAAATGTACACTTGTTGGGATTCAGACGGAGCTTATACTTCCTCAAACGCTGAAAAAGATTTAACAAGTGCTCTACATGTTCAACTTCCGTTCTTCACTTGGCGATCATATCATCAACATATACCTCGATTTCCTTGTGCATCATATCATGAAACAAGGTGGTCATAGCTCGTTGATACGTGGCTCCGGCGTTCTTCAAACCGAAGGGCATCACTCGATAACAAAATGTTCCCCAAGGTGTGATGAATGTTGTCTTCTCCATATCCTCGGGTGCCATCTTAATCTGATTATATCCGGAAAATCCGTCCATAAATGAGAAGACATTGAATTTAGCTGTATTGCCTACTAACATATCAATATGTGGTAGAGGAAAATCATCTTTTGGACTAGCTTTATTCAAGTCCCTATAGTCCACACACATTCGGACTTTTCCGTCCTTCTTAGGCACGGGCACAATATTGGCCACCCATTGAGGATATGTAGAAGTCACCAGAAACCCTGCATCAATTTGCTTCTGAACTTCCTCTTTGATCTTCATTGCCATATCAGGATGAGTTCTTCTGAGCTTCTGCTTCACAGGCACGCACTTAGGTTTCAAAGGGAGGAAATGTTGCACAATATCCGTATCTAGACCAGGCATGTCTTCATATGACCAGGCAAAGACATCAACATATTCTCGTAGCAATTCAATCAACCCCTTCTTAACAGATCCTTCCAAGAGTGCCCCAATCTTCACTTCACGCATGCAATCTTCAGACCCCAAGTTGACTGTTTCCAGATTCTCAAGATGCGGCTGAATGATCTTCTTTTCATGTTCAAGTAGACGGGTGATCTCATCAGGAATCTCTTCAACATCATCTTCTTCCGCCTCAAATACGGGGAATTCAAAGTTGGGAGATGGTGTTGGGCCATTATGTTCAATGGGTTTGATCAACCTGCATAATGATTTTGGATATGGAAAGCTTTAGAATTCAAACAAGGCAAATCATTATGCAGATGAAAAGATTGATTTTATTCTTATTTTTGAGGTTTTATGTGATCACCAATTTCATGCAAAAAAAGCGAAAAGGGAAAATAATTGGAAAACAAACATTTAACATGAATCTATTGAATGAAAATATCATCGTATTTATGCGCCAACAATGTCATCACTTCTCCTTTTGGCATGGGAGGAGGGTTTTTTAAACACAATGAACATTACTTTGACTTATGGATAACTGTTGGAATATCCACAGCGACCCAATTATTGCAGATTCCCCCAGGGATGACGAAGTTGCCTGAATCCTCTTCGTCCTCTTCCAAGATGGCATCAGCCTCTTCGCCTTGACTGGTGTGGATGAACCCTCCACTCTTGAACAACCCTTGCATATTAGAAACCCCAGATGAATAACCTATGCCAGCCCGAGACCTGTTGTCTTCTAGCTCAATCATCTTCCCTAAACCAGCGGTTGCGCCATGCTCAATGGCCAACTTTACATCTTTGTATGAAGCAAATGAAGGAGTTCTCTTCTCAATAGGTTCAGCAATGGATAAAGCTTGGAAAGGAGTTCCAACTTCATCCTCAACATCTATATATGAGAAAGAAGACAAATGGCTAACCAGGAGAGCCTTTTCTCCCCCTACCACCACCAGCTTCTTATTCTTCACAAATTTCAGTTTCTGGTGTAGGGTGGATGTCACGGCGCCCGCCTCGTGAATCCATGGTCTGCCTAAGAGACAACTATACGATGGGTGAATATCCATAACCTGGAAGGTAATCTGGAAATCACTTGGTCTGATTTTGATTGGGAGATCAACCTCGCCAATCACAGTTTTGCGAGACCCATCGAAAGCCTTCACAACTACTCCACTTTGCCTCATGGGAGGCCCTTGATATGACAACTTCGAGAGAGTCGATTTTGGCAATACGTTCAATGATGACCCAGTGTCCACCAGCACATTGGACATGGCGTCGTCATTGCAACCCATAGATATATGTAATGCCAAGTTGTGGTCTCTTCCCTCCTCGGGGAGATCAGAGTCACAAAAGCTCAAGTTGTTACAAGCAGTAATGTTTGCAACAATGCTATCGAATTTTTCTATCGTGACATCGTGATCCACATATGCCACATCCAAAACCTTCTGCAGAGCCTCTCGGTGTGGTTCTGAATTCAAAAGCAAGGATAATACCGATATCTTGGATGGCGTTTGTAGAAGCTGGTCTACAATATTGTACTCGCTTCTCTTGATGAGCTTCAGCATCTCATCACAGTCTTCTTTCATATTGCCGCTTGGGCCAACAGAAGCAGGAGTTCTCAATGTAGAGGAGGGATTAACAACAAGTGCCGGACTCGGAGAGCTCACAGCATTCCCAATCGGGCGTTCAACAGAATCAGCGTTAGCTTGAGGCTTTGAAGGCGCTAAAAATACACGACCACTGCGGGTCAAACCACTAACATCAGCAATGTTAACAACAGATGAGGATGGCAAGGACACCTCTTTCCCGTTTTCTACTGCGACAGCATTGTAGCGGTAGGGGACCGCTTTTTCAGAAGAGTATGGTACTGGTCCGGTTGGCTTGATGGTTAATGCAGGAGAAACCTTTTGCTTGCTACCATCATACTTGATGATAACAGGCTCGGGGATCCGAAATACTGGAGAAATTACGTTGACCTCATCAGCATCTTCGTCAACATTTCTGTTTTGAAGGATCTCAATAACTTCTTCATCCAGCATTTCTTGAACATCTTTGCGCACCTGGCGACAACCTCTTTGATTAACAGAACAAACTCGGCATCTATCGTGGTCATGCTCATAATGACTATAATCACATAGCAAACGATGCATCTCGACCAGAGATTGTCGAATATGACTGACATATTTGACCTTGTACTTGCCGGGGCAGCCTTGGACCATGTTGACAGACTTCCCATGCTCGGGCAATGGGTTCTTCTTCACGTTAGGACCTACATCCTCGAAACACAGAATGCTACACCTCACAAGGTCTTGAACCTTGGTCTTCAAAGGGTAACAATTCTCCACGTCGTGGCCGGGAGCACCAGAATGGTAAACACAGTGTAATTCGGGCTTATACCACCACTGGGGGGTTAGCAGGTATAGCCGGTGGGTCTCGCGGAGTAATCAACTTTCTCTCTATCAAAGAGGGATATAACTCTGCATACGTCATCAGAATAGGATCGAAGGTGACCCTTTTCCTCTCGTAACTCGTGCGGGTTTGATTACTGTTTCGAGGCTGGTAGGCCTGCTGTTGCGGACGGTGCTGTTGATGTTGATATTGCGGATGTGGTTGCTGATTGTTGTTATGTTGCTGGTACTGCTGATTATCTCTGAAGACAAGTGTTATATGAGCCACCTGGTGCTGGTTACCGGCGGGACGCACGGTCTTTCTCCTCACAGAGGGTCTTCTTGGTTTCATATGGGAGGTCACAACATATGCCTCTCCATCTTTCTTCTTCACAAACGACCCATAACGTTTGGCAGAAGAGCCTTCTTCTCTGGTCAGACGTCCTTCTCTAACCCCCTCTTCTAGACGCATCCCCATATTTACCATCTCGGTGAAGTCAGAAGGAGCGCTAGCGATCATCCGCTCATAATAAAAAGAACTTAAGATCTTCAAAGAGATCTTAGTCATCTCTTTCTCTTCTAGCGGGGGCACGATCTGTGATGCTACTTCTCATCACCTCTAGGCGTATTCTTTGAATGTTTCCTTGTCCTTCTGGGACATGGCCCTCAATTGATCCCTATCAGGAGCCATATCCACAATGTACTTGTATTGCTTGACGAAGGCCTCGCCAAGATCATTGAAGGATCAGATGTTTGCACTGTCTAAACCCATGTACCAACGCAGAGCAGCACCGGATAGGCTGTCCTGAAAGTAGTGGATGAGCAATTGATCATTGTCGGTCTGAGTCGACATTTTCCTGGCATACATGACCAGGTGACTGAGAGAGCAAGTATTTCCCTTGTCATTTTCAAAGTCAGGGACCTTGAATTTCACAGGGATCTTCACATTAGGAACCAAGCAGAGTTCGGCAGCAGACTTGCCAAAAAGATCCTTTCCTCTGAGAGTTTTCAATTCCTTGCGAAGCTCAAGAAATTGATCGTTCATAGCATCCATCTTCTCATATACATTTGGGCCCTCAGACGGCTCAGAATGATAGATGATGTCGTCTACTCTCGGCAACGTATGCACGACAGGAGGAGGAACAGCAAGGACTGGGCTAGATGTCGGCATAGAAGCAAAGGTGGGAGCAGGGCCCTCGGGCATGAAATTGGGAGGCATCCCCCACGGGAATCCGGTTGGCATGGCTGTCGGAGAAAAGGGTGCACTGGCTGCAGGCATAATCGAGGAGACAATCTCAGAGATGATGGTCCTCTGGGAGGAGTTGAAGGTGTTGGAGAAGACTGGCTCTGGGCAGCCATGAATGATTCCATCAAGGCACTTAATCTGGCCACTTCCTCCTTCAGCTCGCGGTTCTCTTGTTCCAAATGATCCATCAGTCTTGAAATGTTGGCTCTGGTGTAGTACCGGTGAGTCAGCTTGTCTTCAAAATAAATGAAGAACACAGAGTTAGACCACAGGATGAGAAGCCGAGAACAAAACCTGCTTATGCACATGATGCATGCAATGCTTGTGCATATGGTTTATTTTTTCTTTCAAAGGAACTTTTAGGGTTCTATTTGCAAAATTTGGAAGTATTAATCATTTATCACATATGGAAATATCTCATCAAATACTATCTGGAAACATTTTTACACTAAAGAAGTACAGTTTTGGTAACCAAATACAAGAGAAAAGGAAAATAATCATCCTATGGATCCCTAGAAACAATCATCTAAAGCTCGGGACACAGGAAGATAAGATGCACAAAGCCTCTTCACCTCCTCCTCATAGGCTGCCTCCATATCCACCTTCTCCTTGGCGAGTCGGTCGTACTTCCTCTTCCAAAATTTGGAAGACTGAGGAAGTAGAGAAGTCCATGCATCATCAGGATCATCAATAACCTGATGTTCGAGGAACTCTATCAAAACATCTTTTTCCTTGATCTGTTGAAGCAACTTCTCTCTTTCACGGATCTAGGCACGTGATCGGTCTTCGTCTCTCAACTCCTCTACTTCTTGGTCAGGGAGGGTTGAAGGCCCAGCCATAACCAAAGGTGTAGGTCTTGGATACTCGTAAGGCATGAGATACTCAGACGCTCTCTTCCTAAACCAACTAGTGTAAGGCTCCATAGTAACACAGTTCTTAGGACCCAACTCTTTCCTTCCTTTCCTATGAATCTTGCGCCAAGCGCGGACCATTCTGCCCTTCAAGCCTTGGGGATCTTTACCCTCCTGAAAGAACACTCCCTCTAACAGAATGTTATTAGGTTTATCCTTTATGGGGAACCCAAGCTGACGACGTGCCAAAACAGGGTTGTAGTTAATCCCACCACGTGTACCAAGAAGAGGTACATTGGAGAATTCACCACAAGAGTCGATAATCTGCACACCATCATACACACGGTTGTACCAAGAGATATCATCATTAGTGAGAGACATGAGTCTCGTGGACCACCGTAGACATCCCTTGTTCTCCTTGAAGGCGACCGTCTGCGGTAGGTGAGAAATAAACCACTTATACAACAGAGGCAAATAGCACACAATGGCACCACCACCCTTTGCATTCCTCATATGCAAAGAAAATAGGTGTCACCCAATAGAGTCGGAACGGGATTAAGAGTAGAGAAGATCCTAATAGCGTTCACATCCACAAACTTGTCGATGTTGGGGAACAATACCAACCCATAGATGAGAAGTACAAATAGGGCCTCAAAGGCATCCTCACTCATGGCCTTCCCATACATAGTAGCTTGAGCAATGAGGAACTCAGAAGGGAGACCTTGAATTCCACCTTTGGTAGTCATATGAGCACCAACCAGAGATTCATCTATGTGCAACATGTCTGCTATCTCTTGAGAAATAGGAATACTTTCCAAGCCACTGAACGGCAACTGGTCTAGAATTGGTATACCCACAAGATAAGCATACTCCTCGAGCGTGGGCAAAAGCTGAAAATCTGGAAAAGTGAAGCAACGATACAAAGGATCATAAAACTGCACCAATACACTCGTCAACCCTTCATCCACCTGAGTAGTTAGAAGAGGAAGAAGCTTTCCAAAACGAGCCTTGAAACCCAAGGGATCTAATACATAAGATGTCAGATTCCTTAACTCTTTTAAATCTGGTTGTCTGAAACTGTACTTCTTTGTATTCCTTCTTTGTCTTTCCATGTCTGAAAATTTTGCAAATAAAACCCCTTAAGTTCCTTGAAAATTTTCTTCATTATTGATGATATGGATGCAAATGGGTGCATGAATGGATGAATGCAACAATCACACTCAAGGATCAAGCAAAGCACACCAAACAAAGGTCATGGGATGGATCATGTCATCCTTAATATCAATCATCCATTTTGGTGGATTATGGTTTTCACCTTATCAACACCCAAGTCCCATTGATATTAAGGATACATGAGAGGATCAACCATGAATCAAGGGTTTGTTGCAAGTCACGAGCACGGAGTCTCGGTTAAAAACCACCCAAAGGGAGTGTACTAGGGTTTAAACCTGCCAAACATGTTCTACAAGAAGTTCCCATAGTCATCATCCCATCTTTCGGATATTATCGGATAAACGACTACTCGTATTCCAAAAATATTCTCAAGAGAGACTCTTATGAGTGTAGTATCGCGTAACAATCGTATCAAATCTTACATTTGAACGACTTTCGCACTACATCCTAAGGATAGGCCAGGATGGGCTTGGTAAACTAAGGTCCTTGGCTTCTAAGGTCTATATTGGAAAGAGTAATGTCTAACCACAACTTACTTGTGTGACATTATTGATCCCAACATGACCTCCACCAAGTGAATGGACTTGCAAGTCAACTTGCTAAGGAATAACTCCACACAAGTCAACAAGGCTACGTCATTCTCCTATCCTAAGTGCACTCGAGTTCGGGTATAGAACTAATCTCACAAAGATCACCAAGCATACAAGGAATTAATATCAAGCAAATCAATCATTACATACAATACAGTAATCCCAAATTGCACAAAAATATGTCACAGAACAATACAATACAATACAACAGATATGAAAAGTTGGCAAAACCCACTAGGCAAATGTAAGTCCCCAGCAGAGTCGCCACTTTTCTATAGCGGGGTATTCGTTACCATTAGAGATATTGACTAAATCTAAGGTAAATCATACAAGTCAAGTCGCCACCGCACTTCTATTTATCCAAAGGAATGGTTAGAAAGCGAACAAGAACCTAAAAGTTTTAACAAAAACTAGTAAAAGAGAAACAGAGATCTGGGTAAGGGGGTTGGTTATGTAATGGGAAGGTGTTAGGCACCCAAAACATCCTAGGTACTCTTAGGGAGCCCTTTTCACATTTGTTGTAAGGTTGTTGTTTTGTGAAAGTTTATTTGTGCAAACATGATTGAAGGGATGAGAAGAGAATATACGAGTTTATTTACATTTTGTGTTTGGATGGATAAACCCATTGTCTACGTACCATCTTTAAAAAGATTAGGATCAAAACCTCGTAGTTCGGGGTAAAAATCTCAAAATGAGTTGGTGAATTGATTGGTCCAAAAGCCTTAAGATCTTTTGTTATCCAAGGGAGAAAACTCAACCTAAAACCACAAATCCACCATGTGAGGATAGCTTCAACATGCTAGTGAGGGGTTAACCCTATAATAAGCATGGAAGACTTATTGTCCATCACTAAGGATATAGGTGAGTATTACATCTACCTCAAGGATAACTCAAACATAATAGCTAAAGGTTATGAAAGATTTGATTAAGGAAGTGGCCATTGGAACCACAAAAAGACATTTGAATGGGTTATATTTACCAATTAGAAGTATATACAAAATGGTCAAAGTTGACTTAAAGATTCAATTCAAAATAAGTGTTATGAAAAGAAGGTTGGAAAATCAGCAGCACAAGGCATAAGTTTCTAATGTTGAAAAACAAGAGTTAAATGTTTGCACAAAAGTTTTGGCTTGGTTAGAGTGGAGAGAAGAAGAAGAAGGGCTAAAGTTTTAAGTAAAGCTAAAAGGTGAGGGAAAAGAAGCAAAACCACAATGGAGTTCCTTTCTTGAGATCATATGGATGATCCAAGTAGCTCCCATCCTTTGGAATAAGCAATCACACAAAGCATAAACTCAAGCAATCAACAATCAAATGAACTCTTGGAAAGACTCCTCAATGTATTTTGGATCTCTCTCCCTTAGAATCTCATGGTAATGGTTCCTCAATTTGGCTCAAGTGGGAACTCCTAGCACAAGAAAAAAACACACATCAAAAGGTTCTATAACACAATCAAAGAATAGACAAGAGGGAGTTTAGAAAATGGTCCTTTCAATGTTCATCTTCAAGCTTAAGCATTCTAAAGGCCCAATGCCTAGTTGCTCTTTGACTTTTATAGCACTCTAAAGGCCCAATGCCTAGTTGCTCTTTGACTCCATTTTGCATAAGGAAGGTCCTAAAGTCTAAGTCCATTTGTCCAATTCTTTGTATTTGGTTCACAACAAACAGACAAACACAAGCACAAAAGATATATATACACAATTATATGCTCAAGTGAGCAAAAGGCAAATGAGATTAGCATAAACATGTGCTCAAGTGAGCAAAAGAAAAAGCAAATGGATAATATGTGCAAGAATAATAAAGTGCAAAAAGCAAATGTTAATGGTTAATGATTAGTGTTAGTAGTTAGTGTGCCATAAGGCAAATTTAGCGCTATGTTAAGCAATCATAATTGGACTTATGTAGAAGTCACAACTATCTGAGGCCGGTCAATAATAATGTAGGCAACAACACAAGTTAGAAGTCTTGATTAGTGAACCAAGTTCCAACAACTTGCCATACCAAAAAGAAGAAGAGAATTGATCTTGTATTGGTTTTAGTCTTTTGTATGATTTAGGAAACAACCTATCCTTAATGCAAAGCCATTCACTTGATCAATTGGTCAAGATGAATTAGATTTGAATCAAGGAAGATTAAGTCTACCTAACCAATGCTAACTTATCAACCTTCAACTCATTGATCAAAAAGAAAGAAGAAGAAGAAGAAGGAGATGAAGAATGGATAAGGAAAATGGAAAGATCAAAATGCATAAGGTGAAATAAAAAGTGTACCAATCCATGTGTATTGACCAAATAACATTGAAGGTCAAAGTCAAACAATGAGAAATTAGAAATGAGATGAAGATTGGAGATTAAACAATAAACAAAATATTTTTGGTATTTTTAATATTAAAATAAACTTGAATTACAAATAAAAGAAAGGTCAAACTTCAAAATCACTTCAAATCAACCTTGAAAGGTCCAAGTGATTTATCCCAAGTTCAACAAGGTCAAAAAAAGTTTGACAAAAAATTTCAGCATTTTTAAAAGTCAGAAACTATTTTTAATCAATTAAAAATGAATAAAAATAATCTAATTGAACTAAAATCTCAAATCAATTAAAAAATTGATGAGAATATTTTTCATAGATCCATCATCATTCAAATAGGTTAGGAAAATATTTTTGTATTTTTTGAATATCAAAAACTATTTAAAATGAATTAAAAATAACCAGAAATGAGAAAATTCACAAAAAATATCAAAATAAAAAATATTAAAAATCAGAACTAGAAACTAGAAATTATTTGAAGAAGAATGCAATTGGTCCCATATTTTTTGGATTTAACATGAAGAAGATATGAATTTTTGAAAATAATGGAAATAAAAGAATTAAAATCAGAAAATAGGAAATTAAAAAAAAAACAGGAGCGTTAGATCTGAGCTCATTAATTGTGCTGAGAGATCATACGCTCCAGAAACGCGCTTCCACCATAGGTCCAAGTCCACGCGTAACACAATGAATAAATGAAAGTCATAACAAGCGAAGGCGAGGATTAGATCTGGGAAACTCAATCCAACGATCCAGATTCAAATTGGCAATGGGACGACCACCGGAGCCACCTTCTTCTCCGATGAGCTTGTGTTTTCCGGCCAAAATTCCAGACAACCAAAACTTAACCAAAATACACGATGCATACATCATTGGAAAGCTGGGATGATGCACATCATCCCTGTATCACTCAATTCCACTCTAGATCTCTATATTGAGAGAAATCAGAGATGGAAATTCTGTGATGTTCAAGTGAACTTCATGGATTTCAACAATTAAGTACTCAAATCAATTGCCTATATGAAGAGGACTTCCGCCAACACAAAATCCAAGCAAATAGATCAATAGATGATGAGTTTCGAAGAAAAAACCAGTTGAAGAACAACCTTGGATTCTGGAAATTTGAGCTCGATTCCTTGCTTCCTTTGCCAAAACAGAAGATCAATGGAGTAAAGGATGAATGTTTAGAAGCTTTAGATCCAAAGATTCAACCAGATGTAGTTGAGTTTTAGATCTGGAAAAAAATGAAGAAAAGTGAAATAGCTTCTTTGGTGAGAGGTTAGGTTTTCAGTTCTGCGGCATTTCAGGTTGATTCATGGATGATTTTTGAATGGAGTAAAGCTTTTATTTATAGAGGGAATGGCAAGGAGAGGGTGATTTAATGCGTGTGCATGAAATTGGACATTCCTTGCATGGGCTTGCATGATCATGCACAAGGCCCAAAACCAAAGCCAAATGCAATCTGAAATCATACCAAAGTGAAATGGACGTGTAATCTGGATGGTAATTGCTTGTGCATGGAATATTTAGGTGTTATGCATAATTGAACTAAAAGCTTCTCCTCTTCGAAAATACCAATTGCCAAATACAAACATGATCATATGAGTAATGGTTGGAAAGGTTTTGATGTAAGGAACATTTTTTATGTTGGGAAAAAATTCATTTGAGGTGTGGAAATTGGTGAAATTTGAGTTTAAAGTGCAAGGTGCAAAACATGAAAAGGCAAAGTTTCTAAATTTGGCCAATGTCCAAGCCCTTCTGTTTTGATGATGCAAGCCTCAAATGAAAAAACCTCCAACATCAAAGTTGTAGATATTTTCAAGACAATAAAAATGGACTTAAATTTTGCATCATTTAGATTTTTGGTGAAAGATCTATGGGCACTTGAAGTTGGACTTTTTTGCCTTTCAATGCATTTGGCCCCAAAATGACCTATAATGTCTTGCATTATCACATGTATTTCCTTTGAGATTTTGAAATTTTGTCCAACATAAAATTTGAAGTAGACATATTAAGATTTCCAATGAATTTGATCCCACCTCAAAATCATAAAAGATGAATGAGTTATGTCCTTGTGAAGTTGACCTAAAATTAGGGTTTTAGTCAAAATGACCTATAATGTATTGGAATGGGAGATGATCTTCCAAGCTTCAAATCAATTTTTGATGAACATGAAAGTTGTTAATATTGTCCTTAGGAACATATTTGATTTTGGAGTCATCTCCATTTGACCAACACATAAAAAGTTAGGTCTTAGTGCATTTCAAAATAGTCAGACGAATTGACTGATCAACTTCTCAAGTCCATGACTCATATTTTGATGAATTGATGATTGAGGACACTCAAATAAGTTCAAATATGTATGAAATGAAGAATTAAAGAACTTCCCTTGATGGTATTTGACCATGGGCTGAGGTTGCTTCAAGAGCAAGGCATTGTGGTGCACATATGAATTAGAGTTTCTTTGGGGGACAAACCTCAAACCCTTTGACTTGCTTTGATCAAAATGATGAATTGAAATGCTAGGGAGGCATATTGATGGATGAGAGCTTTGGGAACCATTACCATGCTTGCTTTCATCTCCTCTTGGCCATATCTTTGTACCAATGATATCCTTGAAGCTTTGGACCTTGTGATTGCTCAAGCTACAAACAAAAGATGTTAGTGACATATTTTTGTGCTTTTGGTTAGTAAACAAAATAAGAAAAGCAAATAATGTACCAATCAAGCATGCTTGGTGATCTCAAACCACTCACAAGAGGTCCCACCCAAAGGCAAAGGGAACCAAGATGCTAATGATCCTTGAGGCAATGCAAATGCAATGTTATGATGCCATGAGGGATCTTAGAGACAAAATTGGGGTCTTACACATATTAGAAAACACAATATAAAATATTCAACTATTAATCATTTTCAAATATATCCCGTTTATTTACCTCATCGAACCATAAATGTCGAGCAACATGATGCTCGTACTTCACCAAAAGAGACGTATCGTACGGCCCTCCTGGATATCCAACCGGCTCAGCTGCAGATGAAGATGCGCCCCGGTCTAACGTGCGGACTGGAATCCTGGAATCCTACCATCTGCACCTCGTCTTCGAACCACTGCAAAAAAAAATTATAAAAAAATTATTAAAAAAAAACACACTGGAACACTTCAAAGAAGAGTTCCGATGAATTAAAAAAAAGGATGACTACCGGAACACTTCAAAGAAGAGTTCCGATGAATTAAAAAAAAGGATGACTACCTGAACACTTTTTAAAAGAGTTCCGGTTTAGATCATCCAAACCGGAAGTCTTTAAGAAAGACTTCTGGTATACAACAAACCAAACCGGAAGACTTTCTAAAAGACTTCCGGTTCAGTGCCCCCAAAAGGCAACAACTCTTTAGACATGTGTTCCGGTATACATTACGTGAACCGGAAGACTTACTCTGAGTGTTCCGGTTTACAATGTCAAAAAATGAAAAATTTGCTTTCCGGAAATCTTCAGACGAAAATGGTAAAAAAAATTAGAAATGAAAAATATACCCTATTTATATGAGGGTATTTTGGCAAAAAAAAATTTA
This sequence comes from Lathyrus oleraceus, assembly GCF_024323335.1. Lineage (NCBI taxonomy): Eukaryota > Viridiplantae > Streptophyta > Magnoliopsida > Fabales > Fabaceae > Lathyrus > Lathyrus oleraceus. Next base: position 491,145,721 of record NC_066582.1, on the reverse strand, counting down.
AATGTAGGGGTGTTGGTACAATTGTATGGGATACGGGGTAAAGTTTTCCTCAATAAGGAGTGTCATCTAAAATCAATGGATTCATGATAAGTCAAAGATTTTTTTTCCTGTGGAAACGGAATGGAGGGAAAATTTCCTTTGATAACACTTTGGGCAGGATCGGAGAAGTACCCTCCGCCCTGTTGACATATAAAGTTTGCTTAATTGCGCCAAAATAATATTGTCGCATTTAATATATATTTGCCAACAAATTAAAATGAAAGGGAATAAAAAAATTAGAAATTATTAAATAGAACGACCATAATGATGAGTTTTTAAATGAGAATTAAAATATTAAAAAATTTAAGTAAAATAATAACACTTGAAGAAACATAAAAAAACTATATTTTCTCTAAATTTTTACCTACTCTCAACAAACTCTATTGTTGTTGTTATCGTGTTGCTATCTGAATTGGGATGATCAAACATGATGCAAATGAACTCTTATTTATATAAGTAAAAAGCTTAATCTGATTGTGTATATACCATTGACAAGTAACTCTATAAATTCTTCAAGCTCTTTTGCCAGAGTTTTAAGGTGGAGCAAGAAAAATTCAACCAAATTGTGCTTTATTTTTCCATGCTTTCAGAGTCATAATTACAAATCCTGAAACATCCAGCTTGTTGTATAGAGCAGTTTTCGTCAAATAAAAGGCAAATATAGAATGAAACTAAAATTCTCCTTCTTTGGGTTCTAAGTGTGAGAGCAACAAATTAAAACTAGTTTGGATTAAATACAAAGAGACTTTTGCATCAAATCTCAAATTGGACATATAAAACATTTAATTGTTTGCTTTTGTTGCCACGGAAAGGAATTCTTCAATCTTAAGCCAAAACTTCCAAACTCCAAAAGAAGCTCATTCATAAATCCGAGTAAGAAAACATTCATAGGTCAATTTAGGAAACTTATTTTACCCTCGCCAACATCTTAAAACACATATTTGATCAAAGATATCACTTGATTGAGCACCTTCTATGTATGCATTGCGTGCCTCAGAGATATAATGAACAAAGGTGACAAAGCTCTACAATAGTCTTCAAAATTCTGAAACCAAAATTAATTCCCAAACAGTTCATTTCAAAAGCATAGCAACGGAACAAACACAAGTTTAAGGCAGTTATAACTTTATACACACCACAACTTGATGAAGGGCTTTAATTTGTTTTCCTTTGTTGCTTTGACAAACTTCTTCACAAATTATTACTAAATCCTTACAGTTGTAACCATCTTCATATGACAGATCAGAACCATGACAATCAATATTGATTAAATCATGTGATACCGAAGGGTAACCATTAGAAGTCTCAGTCCCACTTACTAATCCAAAACTTTCCACACCAGATTGACAGAAACTACTATTAGACACTTCCTGAAAATGATTACAAAAAAAAGTTTTAGAATCATTTACAAGTTAAAAAAGTTTTATTAATTTACTGAAAGAAAGGACTAATAACATCCTATATCAACCACAACTTGATGAATGGCTTCATTTGTCTTCCCCTTGTTTCTTTTACCAAATACTTCACCAATTATAACTAAATCCTTGAGTCATAGCCATCCTAATATGATATAGATAAGTGTCGTGACATTCAATGTTGATTAAATCGTGTGAAAAATAAGGGAGCCTTTAAGCAACTAGATCCAAAATACTAGTCCAAAATCATCCAAACAGGGCAGAACTCTAAACCTTAAACACTAAATCCTAAAACCTAAACCCTAAACCCTAAAATCAAACACTTACCAAAAGGATGTCGAGCAAAATGTTACAATCATTTAAAAGTAAAAAAAATAACAACATCAATCTACCGCAAGAAATGAAAAATAACGACTAATACCAACCACAATCTGAAGAGTGGCTTCAATTGTCTTTCCCTTGTTACTTTTACTACTTTTTTCACCAATGATATGTTAGAGCCATGACCATCAACATTGATTGAAGTATGTGATAGCCAAGGAGAACCATTAGAAGACTCAATCGCATTTATTTGTCCAAACGTTTCCACACCAATATGACAAATAGTATTATCAGATGCTTTATGGAAAAAGATTTAGAGTAAAATGTTAGAATCATTTACAAGTTTGATAAGATAACATTTATCTACCGAAAGAAATGAAAAATAGCATCAGGTATACCACAACTTGATGGATGACTTCAATGGTCTTTCCCTGGTTACTCTTACTAACTTTTTCACCAATGATCACTAAACCCTTAGAGTCATCATCACCATAGTCAGATAACATATTAGAGCCATGACCATCAAGAATGATTGAATTATGTGATAGCAAAGAGGAACCATTAGAAGACTCGATCACAATTATTTGTCCAAAAATTTCCACACCTAGCTGACAAATAGTATTATCAGATGCTTTCAAGAAAATATTTCTAGTAAAATGTTAGTATCATAAAAAATTAGAAGTTATAACATTTATCTACTACAAGAAATGAGACTAAGAGACATTTGAATAAACTGTGTGTTTTGAAAAACACTACGGAGACTTTATTATATAGAGAGAGATTACAACTAATCACATTATATAATCGACGTGAAACTATTCTATATATAAATATTCTTAACACTATATAATTACAAATATCAACACTCCCCCTTAAACTTGAGCATATAAGTCAAATGCACCAAGCTTGTTACATATATAATTATTTTTGGGGATTCGAACGGATTTTGTAAACATGTATGTTAATTGATCATTAGAGTTGACAAAGTTTGTGACGATGTCACCTGACTCAATCTTCTCTCTGACAAAGTGACAGTTTATCTCAATATATTTGATCATCTCGTGGAAGACTGAATTTGAAGCAATGTGCAATGCAGTTTGATTATCACAAATAAGTGTCATTGGTCTTACTTCTTCAATTTGAAGTTCCTTGAACAACTGTTTTAACCAAATAAGTCCACATGTTGTCATTGCCATGGTCCTATACTCCGCCTCGATGTTTGCTCTTGCAACTACATTTTGTTTCTTACATTTCCAAGATATAAGGTTTCCTCCAACAAGTACATAATACTCAGAGGTGGATCGTCCATCAATGGGTGCCCCTGCCCAATCAGCATCAAAGTATCCAACTATTTGAGTATTTCCTTTATCTTCATACACTAGACATTTTTTTGGAGCATATTTTATGTATCTCAGAATCCGGATAACAACATCCATGTGTTCCTGACAAGGGGAATTTAAGAACTGACTTACCACACTAACTGCAAAATAAATGTATGGACGAGTGGTTGTGAGATAATTCAAATTTTCAACCAATCTCATATACCTTCCTGAGTCAGATAGAGCCCCCCCCCCTGACTAGGTGCTGGTTTAGCATTCAACAAACATATTTCTTCCAAAATATCCCTAGCATATTTCTACTGAGAAATCACCAAACCATCTTTGGATTGGGCTACCTCAATACCCAAGAAATATCGGAGTTTACCAAGATCTTTTCTCTGAAATTGATTCGAGAGATGTTGTTTTAACTGGAGTATACCCTGATGATCACTACCAGTTATGACAATATCATCTACATACACAATAAGATAAATATACTATTGGGCTAAGTGACGATAAAAAAAAGAATGGTCAGATTCACTACGGACAATACCAAATTGTTGTACTACAATGCTGAATCTGTCGAACCAAGCTCATTGAGATTGCTTAAGACCATAAAGATACTTGCGTAACCTACACACCATATTCGATGACTCCCCCTGAGTAACAAAGCCATGTGGTTGTTCCATATATACTTCCTCTTCAAGATCACCATGTAAAAGAGCATTTTTGATGTCAAGTTGATGAAGAGGCCAATGTCGAATGGCTGCAATGACTAGAAGAAGTCTAACAAATGTCATCTTGGCTATAGGCGAGAAGGTATCACTATAATCCAATCCAAAAATATGAGTGTATTCTTTGCCTACTAAACGGGCTTTAAATCGATCAATTTTACCATCTAGACCAACCTTCACTATATAGAGCCAACAATAACCTACTAAAGATTTCCCAGGGGGAAAAGGAACCAGTTCCCAGGTACCACTGCTTTGAAGAGAACACATTTCATCAATAATTTCTTGCCTCCACTCAGGGTGAGATAATGCATCACCTGGAGTTTTAAGAATAAAAACAGAAGACAAAAAAGACAAATAAGTATACTGCAAAGGGGAAAGACGATGATAACATAATTCAATATAATATGGAGAAGGATTCTGTGTTTTACGTATACCTTTTTGAAGGATAATTGGAAGATCGGACTCAGGTTGCAGGATTGGATCCGGTGATGGCGAAGGAATCCGAGGAGAGTCTACAATGGCCTCAAGGACAGGTACAACCTTAGGGACAGGGACGATATGCATTGGGTGACAATGCTGATATGTTTGAAGTGGTTGAGAAGTTGGGGTCATAAGCCATAGACTAATGGGGTATAATGGTATGCGGGACATTAATAATTGTCGAAAAAGGTGTGAGAGTACTTTCTTGAATGGGTTCTGGAGTTACGTGACTGGACTCGAAATATGGAACAGACTCGAAGAAGGTAACATCGGCCGATGTGAGGTATCATTGTAGAGCATATGAATAACAATGATAACCTTTTTGGGATCAATGATAACCAAGAACGACACACTTTAGTGATCGAGCTGATAGTTCATCAAGACCAAGAGAGAGATTGTGTACAAAAGATGTGGAGCCGAAGACTCGTGGAGGAATTGGATAAAGTGGAAAATTGGGAAAAGGGATTGAATGAGGGATTTTATTGTTAAGAACAAATGAAGGCATGCGATTTATAAGGTAACATGTCGTTAGAACAACATCCCCCCAAAATCAAAGTGGAACATTATCATGGAGAAGTAGGGTTCAAGTGGTTTCTACGAGATACCGATTTTTACATTCGGCTACCCTATTTTGTTAAGGTGTGTGAGGGCAAGATGTTTGATGGAGAATACCATTGTGTGACATAAAATTTTAAAATTGTTGGGATAAATATTCATGAGAATTGTCACTTTTGAAGTTACGAATAGACACACCGAATTGAGCTCTTATTTCTTGATAGAATTGTTCAAAAATAGAAAATAATTCAGATTTATTCTTCATTTAAAATAACCATGTGCAACGTGAAAAATCATCAATAAAGGTAACAAAATACCTAGACTCAAGAGTAGAGACATCACGTGAGAGATCCCAAACATCGGTGTGAACTAAAGCAAAAGAGGACGAAGCTCATTTATTGACTCGATTGGGAAACTGACCACGCGTGTGTTTCCCTAACTGACACAACTCACAATGTAAATTAGATACTGTCGCATTACGCGAAAAACCGACGGGAAAACAAGAACAACAGAGCCGCCACCGTGCGTTATTTATCCCAAAGGAGGGAAAGGAAACGCTCAGAGTAAACCTGGAAAAAAGCATGGTCTCGCGACCAAAGAGAATGGGATCGGGAGTCGGTTATGCGAAGGGAAGGTATTAGCACCCCTACGCATCCGTCGTACTCGACGGGATCCACGCACAAAAGGAAGGAAAATGGTTGCTAAAACACTGCTCAAATAAACATCTACACAGGCTGAAAGAGACACAAGGAAACAAACAAGACTGACTCGGCAGGATCTCGCATCCTGGGCCTACTTAGTCTATCAAACATAGACATCAGAGTCAAAGTAGTTCGGACTGGGGAAACGACACATGCTCGCTAGGATGTCGCATCCTATGCATACGTATCTCCTTTGGACGAAGGAGAATCAGAGCATTCGTAGCTCGGCTAACACGCACACAAACAAACACAGGCAAAGGCAAACATGGAGCCTGAATGCCAATTACTGGGCTTACATCAGCATCCGAACCAAAAAACACACACAAGGAGGCAAACGTGGAGCCTGAATGCCAATCACTGGACTTACATCAGCATCCGAACCAAAACACACACAAAAAGGCAAACGTGGAGCCTGAATGCCAATCACTGGACTTACATCAGCATCCGAACCAAAACTCACACTGGAACCCGAATGCCACTCGATGGACTTACATCAGCTTCCAAGCACACAACAAGACAAAACAAAGACACAGGCGCCCGGAGAGATCTGCTCATCTCCTGCCTACGTACCTCATCTGGTATGAGGATCAGGGCGACGTAGTTCCCCTACGAAGGGACACAAGATTAGCCTAACCAGATGACAGAGGGAAACACAACTAGGGAGACTACGACTCGAGCCTAGCTGTTATCATGCGAGGTTGTCCCTAAGTCAAGGTTTCTAGCTAACTTGCACAGGAAGCAATCCTATCCTATTCAACACAAATAAACAGCAAATCAAGCATTCACAAGTAGCACACACTATATGCACACCAAAGGGGCTCAATCAAAGGGTAAGACTGCAAGAGCAAGTCATCTGTACAGGGGTAGTATTAGCTCTTAACCTTGCCATTGAGGGGCTAAGGTGAAGCTGATGAAAGGAGAGTGAAGATAAGACTTCCCAGCTCTTATCCCTGGTCAGGGAGAGCTTCAGACAAAGGAGCGTGGGTTCAGAATGTGGGAACCCTTCTACACTCAAGACACGGACTCAACTGTACAATGTACAAGATCTTGGGTTAGTGTCCCAATGCATCAACACAGTGGTGTGAGCAGAGGGACGACTCAACAGAATAGCGGGAGATAGATTGCATATCTCTTATATCCGCCAATTGCCTCATAGAGGTCTTTACCTGCTTGGGGACAAAAGTAAACAATCACAAACATTGCCTCTTAAGGAGGACTTCAGACAGGTGCCTGGCCAAGTAACAGGCCAGGTCTTCCAGACTACATGGAGACAAGAGAGTCTACCTCAATGCAAATTGCTTAGCAAGCAAAGCAAAGCAATGTGAGCGACTAATGTACCTGAAATCAATCAAATACAGTCAGTACTCAGACAAACCAAACAGCAAATGATTCACAGTTAATTACATACAGACAGACACAAGCCAATGCACAATGTGCATAGCACAAAGCTCAAGTGAACCAAGCACCCTACAACACAAACAAGTTAGTTTACAATAGTCAAGTGAAACAATTCAACTTGCATTAATTCCTTTTAAGCACTTTACTTCTTAACCTGAAAAGTCAAAGTCAAACTCAAACATGAGTAATAGGACCACTAGGACAAGCCTAGGGTCCAAAGGATGGAAAAAATGTAAAACAGCAAGTGAAACATAACCAAAATCAAGGTTCATCAATTAAGAAGAGGATCCAATTGGCCTCACATCCAAACTATGCACTAATTTTATTTCATGCACAATTTAACTCAAAGTAAGCAAGTATGATCCACAAATGAGTAAACAGAATGATTACATCCAAACAAATATCAAAACAGCTCAATAAATTCCACAAAAATTATATCCTAAACAGAAGACATTCAATGAGGTACATATCAATTTTCATGCCATTTGGACAAAAGGAACTATGGGAATTAACTCCAGCATGTCATGGCATGCAAAAATCAACCTAAACTAGGTCACAAACCAAGTGTCAATTTCAATCAATTGTAAAACAGTGAGATCAAATGGGAAATGAATGGGACCAAAGCAAAAATTAAGTTTAACATGTTAGGAAGCACTCCATCAAATTTCACATTCATATGATATGGTATGAGCATTTCACAAGACATGTAAGACAATCACTCAAGCAAAACCCTAAAATGTCTAAACAGCAAACAAAAATCTCAATCAAATAGGAAATGGCTCAACAATTCCTACAAAAATTCATGGCAAAACTAGACATACAGAGGAGATCACATGCAAAATTTGAGGTCAATTGGCAAAGCATAGGCATATCAAATAAAATCATGAAGTTGACCTAACCTAGTGTGACACAAATTGTTACACTCAACTTGCACACATCATAACTTGCAAACCAGAGATCCAAAAATCACAAACTCTACATCAAAATCTCCAGCAATGAGTCAAGAATAAGCATGTGAAATTTCATTCATTTTGGATAATGCATGAGTATTTTATGATTAAAATGGTGAAACATACAAATATAGCATACATGTTAAAGATCAATATACCAATCCAAAAAATCACCAGGCACAACTTGAGTTACTATGCCTAAAAAAACTAGATTAAATTTGGAATCCAACAAAAAAATTCCCAATTAAATTGGATTAGAAATGGATTTGTTTTGATTTTTTGAAGTTTATTGTGAAATTGAAATGTTTATTTAAGTTTTTTAATGAATTTATTGATTTGAATGGCATTATTGTAATAACGCGTCCAGGGATCAAAACGCAATCGTATAACTTAATGCCGTGGCAGCGCCTGATTGGACGGCCGGGGCGGGAAACAAAGATTTGAAATGAAGCCAAGCCAGCATGGATCAAACACGGGAAAAATCCAGAAAATGTGATGTTCATCCGCGTTCTTTAGCTGCAGATTCGGTTATGCTCATTTCTCAACCAAAACGCACAAACCTTATATGGATAGAAAGGTCTAAGCGTGTACGTTACGAATATCACCAATAAATCGTCCAGAAATTCACACACAAGGCGAATCGACTGAAAGAAATTTTTGCATCTAAACTTTAATCCAAGATTTCTCAGCCAATACACAACGAAAATACATGATACAAGTTTCAGGCTACTCTACAATGAATACTCTATCAAATCCCTATCATAATTGAAGCAATCGTTAGATTCGATTTCCAACCTCGGTGAAGTGCAGTTCCGGATTTCGCGTGTTTCAAGCTTGGAATGATGAAAACAGACGAAGTATGATGCTCAAGATGATGCTTGATGATGAAAATTCAGCTTCAGGTTGCTCCAGATCCAAGGATTCTTCAACTGTTGTGCATTGGATCAAGCTTGGACAATTGCGATTTTGATGGATTTGAGCTCCAATTGATGCAAACAGTTCTCAATCACCACCTGCAGAAGATGATCAACAAGAGAAAACACCAAAAGATGGAGAGAATCTTGATGAATTTTGAAAAAATGTGAAAGTTCAAAGTGGAAAAAAGTGAGAGAATTGTGAAATTTTTCTGTTTGGATCTGAAGAAATGATTAGTGATTCCTGAGCATCCAATCTTGGGCCAAACCACTTCAAAATGATCCTTGGACCATATGAGCTTGATAAATCAACCCTAGGGCCTTGTCTCAATGAAAATGGCACTGGCTTGCTTGATTGACTGATTCTCCTGATCAGTTTGACCTAATTTGTCAGTGGGCTTGCACTTGGACAAATGGACAATGCAATGTTATGCAGTGGACCATGTTATGTTAATGACCTAATATGAAATGAATGTACAAAAGGTAGGGTGCAAATTTGAGGTGCTACAGATACCTTCGATAAATTTGACACCAACTTATATAGCTTGAAAATACTGGGATGACCTGACTAAGCATGGATAGTGAGTGGAGAATCTTTTGTCGAGCATGTCTGAGATGACACTGAGAGGTAATAAAGGCCTCAAGACTCACATCAAACGTCAATCGTCAGTCCCGAACTTCGATCCTCCAGGGTAATATTATTGTTAGTGAAGATGACCCTACAATCAATAGAACGAGTTAAACGATTGACCGAAAGTAAATGAAATGGATAATTAGGTACATAGAGGACAAAAGTAACATAGAAAGAAGGTAGAATTTGAACAGTACCAAACCCTTCGGGTCAGGTTTGAGAACCATTGGCATAAGCTATAGTAGGTAAGAAACCAGATATAGAGAGGAAAGAGAAAATATTTTTATTACTGGTAACTTGATCAGACGCACTAGAATTAAAGATCCAAGGTCCAAGAGAATATGATTGAGAAAGGAAGCATATAAATTACCAGTGTATGCTACCGAAGTAGTAGAATCTAAGTTCTAATAATTCTGATACCACCTTAGGAAATCATCGATGTTTGGTGTAAAGTTATTAGGAGTAGCCATGAGTATTTGAAGAGAGAAAATATCACGCAATCTGGTGAAAAAGGCTTTGTTTGAATTGGATCACAAGTTCCTGCAAGTGGAAAATAAAAGCTAAGACAAGATCTGAAACAGTTGCACTATGGAGAATGGGGATGTGGAAAATTGTCAAAATCGGCCGCTAGAGGTGCTGTACGTGCGGATCAGGTGCCGGCACGCGAGGCCCACGAGCAGAGACGGATGTCGCGCTTGCGAAGGTTCTTCTTGTGAGAAGTAAGGAGCAAATGGATCGGAGGAGGCACTTCTGCCGGTAGGGTTAGTTTATTGGAAGATCGACGAGAAAAATAGTAACGACGAAGACAGTGCGGTGGTGATTGGAGAATTTTGAAAACGGATGCCGGAATGAGTCACGACATGTATGGAAGGAAAACTGTAGTTATGATATAGTTTACCAAAAATTTCTCACCGGAAAACAGTGAGTCAACCGGGTAAAGCAAAGTGAAGGGCTGTCTCTCAGTAGGCTCTGGATACCATGTTAAGAAATGTAGTTGGGCCTAACTCAACCCTACAAAACCAGTTGGTAGAGTGAAGATTGTCATCACTTATAAACATATGTTCAGGTCATATATTATCTGATGTGGGACTCTTAACACCCCCTCACTCTCAGGACTAGACAACTGGAGCATGAAAATAAATGGTGGGTGGACCGATAGCGGAAACCATAGTAGGTGGTCCACTGGATCTTAAACCAGACTCTGATACCATGTTAAAATACAAGAGAATAAGAGACATTTTAATAAACTGTGTATTTTGAAAAGCATTATGGAGACTTTATCATATATAGAGAGATTACAACTAATTACATGCTATTGTCGATGTGAGACTATTCTACATACAAATATTCTTAACACTATATATTTACAAACATCAACAATATCAAATACGTACAACAACTTGATGAATGGTTTCAAATGTCTTCCTCTTGTTATTTTCACTAACGTTTTCCCCAATTATCACTAAATCCTCAGAATCATCACCATCGTCAATGTCAAACATATCATGCAAAATAGCCTACAAAAGTAAAATACAATCTTCATATGTGGATTCTATGTTGTTAATAGATTTTAATTAACTGTCGTAAAGGTTTTCACAATTTCAGTCTGGTGTTGTGATATTGATTGTTGTCGTCGTTGTGAATTAACCATAATTTGTTCTTTAACATTAAAACTGTGAATAACTGAATCAGTATTATCGACACCTTCTGATCATTATGTTACGGTCGTTTGATTTAATTTATCTTTTTGCAATAAATAGTTTAATCTAATTCAAACAAATTCACTAGCGGGGATCACTTACTTTGTTCAACAGAGTGGCTACTGCCGCCGATTTGGGAATGATAACGGTTGTCTTCCTCCTTACTCCACCACCTGGTTGATCTTGGCGGATCCTTTCTGAAAGAAGAAATAACAGAGAATACAATAAGAGTGAATTCTTCAAACTTCAATCCAATTCTATCATCCCTAAATCGAACGAAGCATGATCAATTTTCCTATGCTTAACGTGCGTTTGTTTTTCTTTTCTTTCAAAATCTCGATTATTAACCTTAATTTTAAAAAAAAGAGCTAATAATATATTATTTTTGGAGTATTTCTTAATGCGCCCTATATATTACTAGAGTACCACGTGAAAATATAAAAATGCCTTTTGTTTCCGAAGAATCTTCGGATGCATCTTATGCACACACAACTCATTCGTTTTTAAGACACGCCTCAATTTTATGACTTAAATTATTGCAGAAATGCATTTTTGGAACTCATAAAAAGACTTATATCATATGGTTACTCACAAAACACCTTATAAGATGTAAATGTATGGATGACAATGGGCAGGGTACTATAATACCCATCCCCATATCCGCGATTTAAAAAAATCCCCATACCCGAGCCCATACCCGCTTGGGTGCCAAAGTTAGCACCCGTACCCGTGCCCTATGGGTATGTAAGTACCCATACCCGTACCCGTGACCCGCATTCCTATTAAAAATAAATAGATCAATTATAAAATATCATATAATTTTAAGTTTTTAAAAACATTAAAAAAATTCCAAACAATTTATTATTGAAATAAACGAACACTTATATTAAATATGTAATGGCTTAACATTGATATACATTTTATAATTGATAGACATGCATTTTTATATAACAATATAAACTAAAATATATAAATATAAATAAAAATACATAAATATATAGTGTGCGGGTATGGGGCGGGCTGGGTACCAAGGTGCCCATACTCGCACTCGTACCCGCTCTTTTTTATGGGTAATTACCCGAGCCCATCCCCGTACCCATTTTTGTGGGTTTTTACCCTACCCGTTATGGGTAAATTTGCAGGCGCCCATTAGGGATGAGTCAAATTGTCATCCCTATGTAAGTGTTTTTGTGAGTTCCGAAAATGTATTTTCAGGGACATTCTAAAAATATATTTCTAGGATAAATTAAGTCATAAAATTGGGACGTGGCTCAAAAATAAATGATTGTGTATGCATGAGGTACGTCCGGAGATGTATCTCTGAAATTTGATGGGCATTTTCAGTTTTCAATTGGGTATTTTTCCACCCATATTGGAAAAGAAAATTCTCATTATTGGCACATTACATTAAAATTGTTGATTTTGTTTCCCCTTTATATGCGGGATATGAGGATTTGTACATTGTGTTATTGCAAAATTGAATCCATAGTTTTTTCTGCTGCCGTCAAGGTTATTAGTCATTCCATCTTAAAATACTCTACGCTAGACTAGAGAAATTGAGCTCATATATCCATCTTGTTGGATACCATTCAATTCGTGTCTACCATTTCGAGAAGCAGGGGATCTTTAATAATTACTTGTATATAAGAGATTCAATGCAATACATGAGATATGTTCAAACCACAATTTACATATACGTCACTTTTTACTTAGGATTTGTATTGGGTGTTGGAGTGTTAACATTGCAGATCACCCACCTCTGAGCCTTTTAAACCACAATGTTTTAATATGATTATATCCCTTTCTAACAATTTTGAGCCTTAGTCTTTCTTTCGGCAACATAGGCATGTTATATAGCCATTTGACTTGAAAGATTAAATCTTTCCACCCTCTTTGGAGTTAGGTAAAAATATTTGTTTTACTTGTCTGATGCAAAAGAATAGGTTTGAGGTTGCTCGTGAAAGTTAGCAATGTTTAAGTTTGGGGATGGGGTACTAGAGAAATTGGCCAAAAAAGAAAGAAAAAGAAGAAAAAAAACAAGAAATTAAAAATGACTTTTTCGGGATAATTTTTGTAAAAAAGAAAGATAAATAGGACAAACAAAATGGATTATCTAGTACTGATTGATTAAGAAAACAATGATATGAAAGGAATAAGGTAAAATCAAGAAAATTAGGTACCTAACTCTAAAGGTTCAAGACTATTATCCTAAGTTGTCATACCCTGACATAAGCCATGTTACAACCTTGAAAAGACCTCAAAAGTGTGTATTCAAATATGACTTTGATCGACTTTATTAAAAACTTTAAAAACTCATTGTTAAATCCTTTTGTACGTTGATTGTGTGATTACCCTATCAAAATGAGTGAATGTTTGTGAGAAGAGAGATAAGTTGAGTACTTGTGCATTTGGAAGAACTTTTTTTAGTTACTTGAATTGAAGCATAGAGTAGAAATGTTGCTAAACAAATATAAAAATTGTGACGTTCATTGGTAAGAGTAAGCATTTTAATTTTGATAATATTTAGTGTGTAAACATATTATTTGAGGACAAACTGTTGGTGTAAGCCCAAGAGACCAATACTTTTGGTACTTGTATCGAATTATTTATTAATAATAAAAGGTTTTTTCTTTATTATGTTTGTTTAATAAAGTCCCTAGAATAGTTAGTCCGTTTAATGTATCAAGTGTGACTTAATCATGAGATCCCATTAAACATAAGGACAATATTCTTAAAGTATTTGTAGTCGAGCTTTGTTGTAAAGTGGGATAACATTAAAGCATTAAGACTATTATGTATATAGACTGATGATCACATCTCATGGATCATGGATAAGGAGTTATCAAGTTTAAACATGGGTATGAATATTAAGAGTAATATTTATACTAAATTGACCCGCTATGAGAATACTATATAGAATGTTATGCTAAGTGTTATAAGTTATTCTCATGGTGTATACCGCCCTTTGATCTGAAACCACTATGTACCATAGATGTATAGTCTAGTGCCTTATTGTTGATCAAACATTGTCCGTAACTGGATGACCGTAAAGACAGTTGATGGATACTCCACGAAGCAGCTGAGGGACATGAGTGACCTAGATGGAATTTGCCCATCCTGCGTAACAGGATAAATATCTACGGGCCCAATATTGAACTGGACAAGGATGACACGGTCTATGTCTTGTGTTCAATATAGACATAAGGGCAAAAGGGTAATTGTACACATAAATATTATCATAAAAGGATTTGTCAGATCACATGACATTTTCGTGTCTTAGGTAACAGTGATGTGTTGCTAAATACCGCTCACTGTTTATTATGTTAAATACGTGATTTAATATAATTGTCAATGCCGTGAAAACCTACAGGGTCACACACAAAAGGACGGATTGATGAGAGATATAGTAAATAAGGAACACCGTAAGGTACGGTGCACTTAAGTGAATTGTAGGACATTGTAAGGTACGATGCATTTAAGCAGAATACGAAATATGGTAAGGTACCACACGCTTAAGTGATTTTGGTATATCATAAGATATGGGTCACATACACTTAAGTGGGCTTTTTTAAGCTTACAACCCACACAAGTGGTTATATAAATAGAACCCTTGTGAAGAAGCATTTGTGCAGTTGTAATTTCGTTTCTCTCTCTCTCTCTCTCTCTCTCTCTCTCTCTCTCTCTCTCACTCAAAGCCTTCACTCGTAGCAGCTAGCACTGAGATTGAAGGAATTCGTTCGTGTGGACTGAGTAGAGGCGTTGTCACCATTCAACGTTCGTGATTGCTCCTTAAATCTGCATCAAAGGTTTCAATCGCCACAAGAGGTAACGATTATATCACTGATCATGCTCATTCGTAAGGATCACTAAAGGAGAAATTTTAAATTCTGTTGCGTTTTGGATCGCTATTCTCCTTCACAAACAACAACGTAAGTTTGGGGTTGTGATGACACTCGCCCATTACGTAAAATTTGTGAGTACAATCGATGAAATCAGAAGAATAATGAGTAAATTCAAGCTAAAGTGTGGAAGAAATGAGCAAAACTCAATAAGAGGGAGAAATTTGGGACTTAGAAAAAATGTGAAGAAAAATGAAGAAAATAATGCATTTTTGCCTTTGGATTTCACGCGGTCGTGATGCTGACATCGTGGGCGTGATGATATCACATCACGGTCATGATAGCGTACAATAGGGATAAACAAACAGTCGGACCCAAACCTCCAAACCATGCCAAACCGTGAATGCTAAAACAAGACCCAATTTCGATTGAATTTAATTTTGATTATTTCGATTTACAATTTTTCGATTTGATAGGTTTATCGATTGATTTTAAACGGTTTGGACCTTTAAAAATAAATAGATCAATTGTAACTAAAAAAATTATAATCTCTTAATCTATTTCATCATTCATCAAATGTCAATTTAAACAGGATACCGTACACATAAAATTATTAATTACAGTCTCCCTAATGAGTATTAAATAACAAATCTAAAATTATCAACTAATGATTAATCATTCTTCCACAAGTATGGACACAATGTGGTCCTTGAGATTAAACATGCTGATAAGCCATTTTTTTATTGTTGATCCTGCACATTGTGAAAAATAAATTAAATTTTGAAGCTACTAAACTTATCATACTAATTAAAAAAAACTAAAGAAAACTAATTACAAAAAGGCAGAGAATGATTCAAAATAGGGGAAAGACCTCGCATTTAAATAATTAAATTACATTCAGTTTGTTTACAAATAAAAATCAAACTATTTTAGGAAATTAAATCATGTCACAATATTATTATATAATATAGTTAAGAGAAGAATCTCAATTGCTTTACAAAAAATAGCATAAATTGATCAGCATTGGCAACATATGTATTTGTTGTTGTATTCATTCAAACATGTGTTGGTATAAAAAAAAAACTGGATTTTTATTTACAATAATATACCAACCAAAGCAACCATGGAAGAATACAAAATAACTTCATGCTATAATACTCTAATAAACCAACCAAAGCAGCCATGGAAGAATACAAAATAACTCTGGCAGCAACATAAGTATAAGTTTTATTTATAATACTTGTCAAAAAGCCTTTTGGAAGTGAATTTTGGTTTAACAACTGTAAGTTTAATCTCAATTGTTTCATAAAAACAACAAAAACAGCGTACATACAAAAACATATGCATTTGTCATCAATATTAATAAAACATACAACTACACACAACAAACAAAAAAGTCATAAAATTGAGTCAAAGAAATTAACTTAACTTACATCGTTGTTGTTCCATGACACTCTGTCCAACTCCAAATCCTTGGGCACTAGTAATGCTCCACAACTTGTCTTGTGCTAAGTCTTTGTCTCCTACCAGTTCTTTGCTTAACCAAAATAAAAATAAATAAACTCATGAACAAACACACAAATCATAAACAAGAATACCTTATGATATTTTTTATTTCAATGATTCAGAGTCCAACAATACAAAAATGAGAAAAGAAAAGAAATTAAACTATCTTTTGAAGGTCTTCTTCATATGAGAAGAAGCATGTCACAATAAAACAGAAATATTAGATTAATAAAAAATATAAAAGAGAAAACAAAAACACAAAAGTAATCAGAGGGAAGATAAACAAACCTAAGATATACAGACCTAATAATTCTTCTAGTGTTAGGCAACAATGATTCAAGTCCAACCATACAAAAGCAAAATAATGAAAACCAAAAACAAAAATTCAAAATACATAATTTTGCCAACACTACAAAATTAGGTTTAAAACCAAATTCATGTCGAGGCTAACTCCTCGACACTTCGATACCTAAATGATTCGACACTTCCTTGCTTCTGTCGAACAATCTGCTTCGACACAAGAAATTACAATTCAACACAATCTATAGGCTTCATACAGCTGCGACAACGATGGCGATTTGGAACTAGATTTTTTTTGAGAGAGAGAGGGAAGGACAATGAATGGAACATGAATTAGTGAGAGAGAGAGTTAGGGTTAAGAAAAGAAATACAACCAAAACGACATTGTATCAGTATAAGTTATAACATTTAATAAAAAAACGGATCGGTTCGATTTAGTTTTGATCCATATATGGAGGTCCGAACCGACCCTATGTTAACCACATGAAACTGACTGGGCCAACGGTGGACCTGTCAGACCGAACCGACCGAACCAAATTCCTTTTTTTCTCCGATTTTCTCAATTTCGGTTTCGGTTCGGGCCTAGTCCGTTTGTCCAGACCTAGCATAAAATGTGGGTGCAATGTTGCACAAGTCTGACACATAGTAATTGCTATAAATATGACTTTTTGACTACTTTTTGAGGAGTTCCAATTTTTGAATAGAAAAAATGATAACTTGGAATTCTAAAGGCATGATTTTGAGGGTTTTAGAAGCTATTAAAGATATTTATCTTTCTTAAATTTCATGTACTCTTCGTCTAAACTCGTGGTAATTGTTACATGCACTATAAATACCTAGATTCCTTATCTTAGGTCTTTTGAGAGAAACCTACTTCATCTCAAACTTTTATAATTTTTTATCTACCCTAAAAAAGTCCATATTTGATTACGAATGAACTGCAAGTAGCATTTTTTTTACCTACATAACTACATATTCTAAAATTTGTCCTAACATTAATATTTATATTAATTCAACAAAAAACCACAAACTCATTTTCTTCACTCCACTAAATTTTTTTAATAATATTTTATTAAAAATTTTAAATTAAATATTATATATTAATATAATTAATTTACATGGCATGAAAGTAGAACTTGGTTCTTACTACGTTATATTAAATATTAAATATTCATTATTTTTTTTAGTAAACATATACATGTACATCAAACTATTATGTAGAAATAAATAGAAAAATCAAACACATGGTAATAAAACATAACTAAAATTGTTTTATTTAAAAACATGTTTGACTATTTTTTTAAAGGAATATAGTATTTAAAAAAAATTAGGTGATATAATTTATATATTTTATTTATAATAATTGATGTGGAGTTTTAATTTTATATAAAAATTAATCCGTTTAAGATCATGTATTATCATACTCCTATATAACTTATGATATGAGTAATTAAAATACAAAACTTTTTATTGAACATTATGAAGCTTAAAGTTGTTTCGTAATCGGATAAGTTATTTGAGAGACTATAGTAGTTGTTGTTTTTTTTTTGGAGTTTTTTCCAATTTTTTGGATGTCACTAAAATTTTCTCATTATTGAACTCTCATGTACTACGAAAACCATTTAGTTTGGCAATAACAAAAATTAACAGAATCTTTGATTATTAGAAATCGATTATATTATGGTGGTACACGCTTTCAAACCTTCTTTTAATTCATTAATAAGATGAATTATTGTGTAAATATTACTTCACAAATGTTTTTTTTAGTTTATTTTGCTAACTTAAGATGAATCAGTAAATAAGAGAATAGTTATATAACATTACTTGCTAACTTAAGTCTCATTTATTCAGTTTATTTTGAATTGCTAGCTTTAGATTTAATAGCAGGTTTTTTTAAAGAATATGGTAAGTTTGTTTTTCTTTAAATTTGTTTTTCAGTAGTGAGAAGATCGTTGATATAGTCTTCCTTTTTTTTTATATATTTAATCTTATTTAACAAAAGATAATTTGTCGACTTAATTCATCTTTTAGTTCTTTGATTTAATTTATTATTTCGTTTTGCTCATTTAATTAAGAAACGTTATAACATAATCCTTTAAAATCGTGTCGTTAGTTTCACTCGTCTCTCCCGTTATTTTTTCTATAAAAAAAAAATTAACCCACCTACGTAATACTCCTGTCGTTATTGAATTGTTGTTGTGTATGGATTTTGAGGTGAAAGATTTTTGGATTGAGGAAAAACAATGGCGTTTTGAATGAGATTGAGATGTTTATTATGAAGAACATTAAAACAGTGGCGTTTTCTACCTATTGTTTTCATACTCTAAACCTGAACCGTTTTTCATCTATTTTTATGTGATTGAGACTTCTATGTTCTTCAGTCCGATACATTTTATTTTGTGAGTTTTCAAATGCTTAGAACATCATTCTCTAAGATTTTTATCAGATACTATATTTTGAATTTCTATCAAAAAAAACATCAAATTAATGATGGATTACATATTTTGGCTTGGGAGTATAATTATTAAGGATAGTTTCATTTTAGTATCTAATCCTTGGCTTTAATCCTTTGCATCTTCGAAATCAAAAAGGTTGTTCTTCTTCATTGTCCTTGTGACGAAATCGAATGTTGGACACAATTTGCTGCTCTAAAAAATATTAGAATCAATTCTTTCTGTGAAGGTGTCCGGAGGGCTTTGAGGGTGGTGGTGGTCTAAGTGTGAAAAGAGATTTTGCTATTTTTTCTTCTTCTTTCAAAACGCGGGAAAGAAAGATGGATATGAATTTTTTATTCTGAAAGTACGAAGAACAATGATAAATTCTTGATTTATTATGGATTTATTGTGGTTATTGATTGCTGGAAGACAATAGATAATTTTAATGGATGAAAAAAATTGTTAAGAAATATTTTGGATCCAAAAAATTCTGATAATGTGATCAAATCAAATTTCATTAAAAAAATAATAATGAGTTGGAGATGATAATAAATTGAGGGTAATAGAAAATCTAATTATGAAAAATATTTTGATAGAAAAATAATAAAAAATCTCATTTAAAAGATGATCATAATAAAGAAATAATAAAAAATTATTGAGTTATGTTGACAATATTTAACATTCTTTTTTAAAAATTAACAAAAAATGATCAATAATATTAACAGAATTAATCTTAAAGGAATAAAATGTAATATTTTTTTAGTTAAGAGAGTAAAATGATATATAAAATTAAAAATTTGATAAATAATTATGTCTAATTTATTTTGACAAGTCTACGGTACCAAACTGATTCCTTAGGTCGGTAGACTAGAAAAGGGCATACATAATACATATATACAGGGTAGAGTACTACTAGAGGTTAAGAAATAAATCACATCAAATTTTGTCAAAATTCAAATGGACCAGTTTAATGCTTTAACGTATTCCCCCTCCAAACAAAGCGACAATAACATTACAAGTTCCATTTCTCCCTCGTAGTATGTCATAAATGAGGAAAATGTCGTGTCAATTCTTTAACACCATAATAACTACTCAATTTGAGAGAAACATTTCAAAGTAAATGCTGAAAAATACATTCTCATTCATCTCTAATTATACAAAAATTATTTTTACTTTTCCTTGAAATAAGGAAAGTGGGATTACTGCTAACTTTTCCACGTTCATACGAATCTAAAGTTTGGGACAATTTATTTATGATTAAAGGTAAAAGAAGTTGGACATGCCACATGTTTGGCACAACTGTTGTCTTCTTTTTCAAATGGAAAGCAAATTGTTTTGAACAGTGGGAAAAAATATTTTTGTCAAATTAAATGTAAACATTCATAAGTATTAAAAAAATTAAATGTGAAAATTTTGTATTTAAAACATAAATTAATATTTTCCGACAATTAAAATAGGAATCCGTAAAAGCTGAATTTCTAAAGTGGATACAAATTACAAAAGGTCTAAAACCAAATTGAGATCTGAAAAATTTCCAGATTCAACTTCTGAAAAGAAAGAAACAAACCAAGAGGATAGTGATGATAGACATAATAATAAATAAGAAAAATTATTGTTCAAGAAAGAGTGTGAAAAGAATGACATCAAATCATTCTCATTCTCTCTCACATAGTAATTAAACTGAATAATATCATAACAAACCCAAAGCAATATCCCAACCCAGGTACTACTAAACTCACCCCACCACCTGCAGCAGAAGGAGCAGATGCGGTGCTATTCCCACCTCCAGTAGTGCTATTCCCACCTCCAGTAGTGCTATTCGCACCTCCAATTGCAGTGGTCTCCACAGACAAACTCGTAACAGCTTTCAAGTTATCCGGCGTTGAATCATGCTTCATTGGCCTCCCACTAACAACGGGTCCCACTTGCCAGACCTGAGTAATATTAACATCCGTCTTTTTCGGTAAAATAACCGTTGCGAATATCGTTATAACGCCGTTAGATTCTTCACCGGAAATCGCCGATGTTTCAACGGAGAGATTCGTGACGGGAGTGAGAGAATTGTAGGAAGTGAGATTGAAGAGGAGGACTTCGACTTTATCTTGCTTTTTGAAAGCGATGAGTGCTTGAGTTCCGACCATACCGCCGCCGCTGGGGTTAACTCCCCATGCAACCCAACCGTTTGCAGGCGGTGTGGCGGAGTAAGCGACGGAGATGGCCCGGGTGGTGTCGTTGTAGGTGTAATGAAGAGTGGCGCCTAGAGCTGGGAGATCTGTGCAGTTTGCGAAGGAGTGGTTCGGTGAAAGCTTCTGAGAAGTGCAGGTGAGAGCTGAAGTGGGAAAGACTAGAGAGATGAAAATGGAAACTGTGAGCGCTAAAACAAAAGGTGAAAAAGGTGAAGCCATTGTTGAAGACTGTAACAAAGAAGAAAGAAGAAAGAGATTGTAGTAATGGTTTTCAACTTTGTGGTTGGAAGTAGCAATATATAGTAAAAACGAACGTGTGGACAGCAAAAGATTATTATTATTTTTATCCTTTTTCTCTTTTTAAAAAAATAAATAGGGTCAAGTGGAATATTTTCATTTCTGGTATAATATTTGTATTTTATGATATTTTTTAAATGATACAGACAAAAGCAATTTTTTATTTTGGTATAAAATATGAATTTTATTATAAAATAAAGATATAGATATTGTTTCTGTGGAGATATTAATGTAGATACTTATATATAGATGGGTGGATATATATCAATTAAGATTTCCAATTTTATATATATATATATATATATATATATATATATATATATATATATATATATATATATATATATATATATATATATATATATATATATATATATATATATCTATATATATATATATATATATATATATATATATATATATATTATATATATATATATATATATATATATATATATCTATAATGTTATTGTTCTAAAAAATCAAAGACATGTGTAAGATTTATTAACACAATTTTTTAATGTATATAGGATAAACTTATTATGAAGATAATATAAATTTAATAAATCTGTGTGATATTAAGGTTGGAGATTAAAATGATATTTAAATAAATTATATCATCCATGCACGACTTTGATTAAATAGAACTAATTATAATAATTTTTTTTCTAATTATAATAATTTGGTCACTAAATTATATTAAAAAAATAATATAAATTATTTTATAAGAAATGATGCCTATAGTACATAAATTTATATTTTTTATAAAAATACTTGAAATTTTTGTTAACTATAAAAATTATATGTAAAATATAAGCTTAATTCATCTTTTGCTCCCTTAACTTAATTTATTTTTTTCTTTAATTTTTAGTTTAAAAAATGTTATATTATATAGTTTTTTAAAACGGTTGCATTAGTCAAATTGATCAATTATGTTAAATTTTAAGAAAAACGTTAAATTATGTATATGTGGTTGTCTACTTTGCACTATGTTATGTTTTGTTTATTTTTAATTTATTATTATTTCTTATTAAACATGTGAAATAATGTAACTCTAATTTTATTTCATTGAACTCTTTCAGTTTTCACCACAATACTGTCCATTTTTTTGCACTCCACCATATTTTCAATCTATCGTAATCGCAATCTCTTTCGTCGTTGATTAATTATGTCTCATCAGACTTCTGCTACTTCTCTTCATGTCTCTACCGCTCCTCCCTTTCCGATCTCCAGAGATTTTCATCTCCGATTTCCCCTCTTTTATGCTGCCACTAAACCCTAGATTCTTCTCACCTTATCATGTATTTTAGTGTCTCAGACATTTATTTTCCACTTCCACTGAGCCCATTTATTTTCAAAAGTGTATTGGCCGAGAAGCCATTGTTGGACATTATTGCCACTTCCACCAATGATTATAGGAAAATCCAAACTTCAAATGTTTCATCTACTAGCTTTTGGTCCAATGTTTCTTTAGGTGGGCACCATAATTTTAAACTTACTTGTACCTGTGGCATCAATTATTTTGTCTAATTTTTAACGGTGTGTAACCTCTGCAGAATCTGGAATTCCATGCGAGATTGCATTTTCAAACTTGAAATTAGGGATGTACATGTAATACCAGTAGCATACGGAATAGTTTGAAAGTTGCTTCTTGCAGAAAAACACCCATTTCGTAGTTGACATGGAGTTGTGATTGCAATTGCTCCACTGACAAGGTTATGAGTAAGTCAATATTCTCTTAACTTTTTGCTGGTCGGAGCCTAGGTTTTGAGTTTTTTTTTTCCGTTTAATATAACCTAAAATTGATGAAGACCACCCCTCGTGGTTACTTCTTCGAATAAAAAAAATTGACCTATGAATTTATACAATTAAAGCCAGAGACAACAACCTAAGCATGGTCGACCATTTGGCTTATGGGAGATGCACCATATGCTTCCCAAATGAAAAGGCATGCAAGGAAGCTCAATTTGCAATTCTAAATGAAGTTACCAAGCAGATATCAGCGGTAGAGTACATGTTTGCTCCATTACGTTATAATCATATCAGATTAGTTGTAGACAAAGGTAGTTAAAATTGTGATAATGAGTTACGGAGTTTACAATTTTACATATCAGACATGTGTTATCCTATGCTTGCAAATTGTTGTCATGTCTCTCCTGCATATGATGGACCATTGATCTTGGTCTAGACAAATGTGAGGTTTGAATGAGTTATTTACTTAATATGATTTATCTCAGAGTTATTTTTTATATTGCTTTATATTCTATGTTTTTAGTGAGCATGAATATGGATAAGTAGAATGAGGTTCTCATGGAAACATGCAGATAAATAATGAAGTCAATACAACACATGAGGATCAGTAAGGACAATTCTGCAAGCATCATAAAATTTCCATCTTCGGTGGATTAATATTTAAGAGATATTGGTTGAATATGTATTGCACTTTATTTACACTATTAGATTCCATGTTGACCGAAATGGACTTGCAATTAAGAGCCCTCATATTAGGGCCACTAATTTTTTTCCTATTATTTGTATGATTTTTGTAATGTATTTTTGTGTAAATAAATTATTTTTGAAAAGAATTATATACTGAAAGGAATTATATACTATTTTCCTTTTGGTAGATGGAATAGTCAAATGCTATGAATTTGTTCCAAATGTACTTTAATTGTAATTGTAGTTTGATTAACTTTCTTGATTTGGTCCTTTAAATAATGATAAGGTTTCAATTTAATCCCTTGATAAAATTATTGATTCACTATATTAACTTTTGTCACACTGTTATGTTACATGTACACAACTTAATTTTTTTTATAAAATTTAACAGAAATGACCAACTTAATTAACAAAACAGTTTTAAGGGATCAAATTGTAACATTTTTTAAATAAGAGACTAAAATGAAACATTAAACTAAGTTAAAGAACATTGTGACTAATTATGCCTAAAATATATTATTAAAATAATTCATGCATAATAATGACTATATTCATAATTTCTAAGGATTGTCCATAAAATATTTAAATAAAAAATATAATATTTTAACATAATATTCAACTTCTAAACCCTATATTATTCACACACAAAATTCATGTATTATATATATTTTTATATAACAATTCACAATTATGTATTTTTTTATATAAAAGAAAGATTTAATACTCTTTTTAGGCTTTAATCTTATTTTTGGGGTTTATTTTGATCTCTTAACTTAAAAAACATTCATATTGATTAATTAACTCTTCAAAACATTTCATTTAAGTCATTTTCGTTTAATTAGGAACGAATTTATCAACCAATTTTTGAATTTTTTCGCTGCTAATAAAATAAAAAGGATTAATATGGATCGTTTTAAAGATTTAAAAAATTAATATGAATTCTTTTTAAATTAAAAGATCAAAATGAATCCGAAATAAAATGATGCTAAGCCTAAAAAAAATATATTATTATCAACTGCATTTAGTAAGTTCAAAAAACTATGAATGCAGTCGAGCTATGCATCAATTATTTTATTACAATGTATTGAAAATATTTAATTTTGTAGTCATATGTTTTACCAATAACTCTCAGAAATTATATACCATTTAATTTGCATGAATTTATTTTAATAGTATATCTCAAATATTATTTTTTCAGTCAATAAAAGTTTCAAATATTTGTATGAAAAACTACAATTTACTATAGGCATCATTTTTTTCCAGAGTATTTTGAATTGACTTTTTCAGTTGAAATTATTTTTGTCTTACCAAATTTGTACGATGCAAGAAACTTTCATTTTAATTATTCTAATTTATTCAAAATTATGCATAAATGATAACTCACTTAAATATTGTTTTGATTTCTAGAAGATAAAATTATTGTTCTGATTTCAAATCTTAGAGTCACTCAATTTGATCTAATAATTAATAGGTCAAGTGTATTTTTTTCTTTTATTTTAAGTAACACGTTTATAAAATAATTAATTAATTATCTTTTTTTCATAACAAATTATTTCCTCCGCTTTTTATTATAAATCATTTTTTTAATTTTCACATGTATTAAAAAATTGTAATCATTATAATATAAAAAAGAGAAATTATGAAGAGTTTTACAAAATTGTTCTTCATTAAAGTATTGGAATGACAAATAGACATAATTGAAATTGAAATGAGAGAATAATAAATATATAAGGGTATAATAGAAAAAATAACATTAGTAATTCATTGATATTATAAAACGACTTACTCCCTCCGTTTTTTATTATAAGTCATTTTTTATTTTTCATACGTATTAAGAAATTATGAAGAGATACGTATGAAGAGTTTTACAAAATTTTCCTTCATTAACTATATTGAAAAGATAAATTGACATAATTGAAATGAGAGAGAATAATAAATATTTAAGGGTATAATAGAAAAATCAACATTAATAAATCATTGATATTATAAAACGATTTATATTGTGGTACACAATATTTTTTCAAAACGACATATTATAAAAAACGGAGGTAGTATATTATAATACAAAATATTTTCTCAAAGCGACTCATAATAAAAAACGGAGGTAGTAGTTTTTTAGTCTATAAATATTTACATTAATAATCTTTAGGGAAAATTATAATAACTTCCCCTAAGGTTTCGTTAAATGTCACCGAACATTTTAACTTAGGAATTACTTTCTCTGCATGATGTAGAATGCCTTATAATATACTAATGGATGGAAAAATACTTTATAAAAATTCAAAAAATACTCTTTTAGATTTTAGAAGTGTATTTTCGAATGCATCTCAAACACGTTCTAAAGTATTATTTTAAAAAATGGACCGATCATTAAATTGATGAGGATACTGAATTATTGATTTATTCGTTGAACCACTAGATCGCTAGTCGAACCCACATGAATAAACCAAATTAAACCGGATGACTCAGTCTCAAAAAAAGTCACGACTTCTACAAATTTTCAAAATTTCACAAATTTATTGTTTAAATATAAATTTTAAGCATAGTCATCACAAAAAAAATATATAAAATACAAATGCAAATAAATTTTCAACAAAGTTTAATTATAATATAAATTGAACACATAACTGCAGCGTCTAATAAATTTAATTCTAAAGAAGAAAAGTTGTTTAAAATAAGTTTTCAACAAAATATACTTATATTTTAATTTTATTTTTTTTTAAAAAAAGTTATCAAAACAATGTCGTTTTGTATAAGGAAAAAAAAGCAAGCGTTTAACTCGTCAATTCTTCAAAACCTCTCGTTCGCGCTTTTTACCAGTTTTGATCAGTTTTCACTGATTCAATAGTTTACCCAGTCCAGCAATCAGACCAGACCAATTGTTGGGGTTGGTTGAAAATATAGATGTTGAAGAAGTCTCACATCGTTTAGCTTTTGCGAATGAAGAGTGAGTCCAAGGTTATATATAGGAGATAAGTTCTTTGAAGTTGCACATCACTTAGTTTGTGAAGGAAAAGGGAGCCCAGTGATAATATATATATATATATATATATATATATATATATATATATATATATATATATATATATATATATATATATATATAGGATTTGAGTTCTTCATTCCATGATGCACCAGTCAAAAGCAATTTCAGTTTGTATTTGACTTTGTTTGTTCTCTTATACTCTTATATTATAGTGTTGTGAGATGTAGTTAAATATTTGTTTTGGAGGGTGTGAGTGTACCGGGGGTCTGAGTTAGTTGAGGGTATATTATATGGTGTAATAATTTTCACATAGTTTTATTCTCTAGTTGTCTATTGACAACGACCGTGGCTTTTCTCCAGTTTTGGAGTTTCCACGTTATATTCTTGTGTTGTGATTGTGTTCCTCTTTTTTCTCTATGCTTTGGTTGTTTTTCCTAACAACTGATATCAAAGCTTTTGGTTCGATCCATGGATAAATGTTCTTAGTGTTGTGAAAGAGTTGTTGGACTGTAGTCAAAATTCCGTTATGCAGGTTGAGCTAGAGAAAATTGATGGAAGATTTTTTTTGACTCGTGGAATGTTAAAGTCAAAGATGTGTTGATACAATCAAGATTACACAAGATGCAAGATTATGTTGGTGATTGAGGAGCTTCCTGCCAATAAGGAAGTCGCACCTTAATATTTTAACCTAGTTTTTGACATGTAAAATTCTTGAAGTGGTTTAGCTTCAAGTGAAGTATACTCTTCTTTAGGTGGAGTATGATAGTTTTTTAAAACTATGATTGTCGGTGAAGACAATGTGAAAATTCTTGGAGTGGTTTACCTTCAAGTGAAATTTGTTCTTCATGATAAAGTATATGATTATCAGCGATGACAATGTGAAATTCTTGAAGTGGTTTGTTGGAACTAAAGATGGTATTACATGCAAGTATACATGGTCTTTAATCGTAGCAAGTAATATATTTAGTAAGGATGTCGAACCCATAGGGAGTGGTATAACTTAACTTGATTTACTTATGATTTGTGAATTAGCATGAGCAAGGCTAACAATAATAATGATTAGGATATGGTTCTTTCACACAAGTTAAGGATAACAGACTTCACAAAATAAGTTAGCAAGATATAAATTAATGTGTCGAACAATTATCCATTTACTAGTGTATGAATCTAACATAAATATGATGTGATGTGTCGTGACATATGAGGATATAATGCAATCTAAGTGTGTATTCCTACAACGTTGAATCATATGTATGAGTAGTAAGAAACAGATTCCTAATTCTCGCATTACTATTATTATGCATGGAAATATCATTCAACATTTTTCATATGGTTGTAACTCCTTATTCCTAAGATAGTTAATCTAGTGAATATATCTATCCTACTATTTTCGACCATATTTAACATTAACTCCACTTGATTAATGGGTTCCCCATACTAACAAGCTTTTACTTAGTTCTAAGGTGATCAAACTCAAAACCAAATATATAACAATAACATAAATGTTAAAATCAATCACTAACACGCATCATAAACATAAAGATTCATTACTAATAAATATCACATTGCTCAACACAAAGAGTTTTAGCTCATAATAACTTTAGCAACTACAAACATACTGGTTCCTAGAGTAAACATTTCTAAACACATAATAATTAAAGAAAATCCACCTAGGTAATAGTGTTGACTGCTTGCAATCTTCAATCAGCAAGAGTCAGGTGTTGTCGTACCAGTTGAAGTAGGAATCCTTCTACTCTGAAGAATAATCTGTCATTTCACTTGTCTTCTTTGCTCTCACTCACTCAAAGTGTTTACAAACTTTCTTCTAACCGTGTAAAATATGTTGAACCACTGGACTATTCTATTAGCCACTCAACAGTTCCTTTTATAGGGAACAAAGATAGGGTTTATAAATATACCTTGGATCATGGGCTTTTTAGTTTGGCCCAAAAGTTCAACATTTTTCCCTCTCTTTCTCTTATTCTGAAATGCCTAGGGCTGATATATTCAAGCACACAGGGGACAAAACATCCAGAGCAGGGTTATGGAGCATGAGATGTAGAAATACGTGGTGCTGCAGATTGATTGATCTTGTATTATGCATCATCATTTTGTCTTGTAGCGCACATTCTTGCTTTCTTCGCTTTACAGCTCAACAATTGCTTCCCAATGCACTCCTTTCCCTCTTGCTAGCTCTTTGATACTTGAAGACACTTGTTCCAGCATCTTCTAGCATTAAAACCTGTTGGACCAAGCTCACTTGTTCCTCTTGCTATCCTGGCGTGCCAGGACTTGACAGGCTATGGATTCCTGCAAAGACACAAAAACACATAAAACTACAAAAAGGGAGCACCTATTGTGCTCCATAATATACTATCTAAAACAACAATATTAAGCTGATAAACTAAATTCAAATTCAAATTAAAGCAATATAACTTCGAGTATTAAAGGTAAAATAACTCACAAAATATGAGTTATCACACCCATAAACTTGAATCATTATTTGTTCTCAGGTGATGTGACAGATAACCCTTTAGAACAAAAAAAAAAACTCAAAGGCCAACACATTTCATAAATCAAATACTTATTTTTTCACACAGTAGGACTGTATCCGATACTGGAATAACTCAACAAATGACTAAACTTATTCTTTCATTCCACAAGTGTGTGTGTGTGTGTGTTCATGAATGATTTTTGTCATGCTAAACATTTTCATTAACGGAGTGGTTTAGCAAATGGATTGGTCAGCTTCTCCTATGATCCAAGGGTTACTTTTCAGACATTAGAGAGGAATATCCTAATTAGGGGTCTACTACACTACTTACATTTCTCTTTTTGTTGGGTACCTCAATTGGATCTTTCTTTTTATGAGTCCAATTTGTTTCTAAGAGTGAGGCATCCAAAATTCCTTCAGTTTCGGGCACATGAATTCGTTCCTCTAGTTTCGGGCACAAGAACTTTATTCATATTTTTTTTCATATGCATTACGAAAGTGCAATAGCCCCTCTAATGGTATCCCTTTCACTAGTTTCTCCCTTTTTTAAGTCCTCTAATCTTTGTTTTCTCAAACTCAAAGTCATTCCTTCCTATTTTGAAAACTTACTACCTTTATGACTACTTATGACGTGATAGTAATCATCAGAGCTCACAAAGTTCACATAAATATCATTTTATCTTTAGTCATGCCTTGTTTCCAGTACACATCAACAGTCCAACCATGGTTAATTCAGAAGTATTAAGCAATATTTTTGAAATTTTGGGAATTAAGTTTTTTTTAAACATAAAGAGGAAAAACAAATTAGTAAAATAAAACACAACTACTTTTTATTAATAAAAAACTTGGTAGAAACAGGAAAGCAACAACATAAACAAAATAAATAGTAAAATTAAAAGATGATTAGATAAGATTGCTTAAACAATCTAAGCAAAGTCGTGGCATAAGCTGCCACTCCCCCTAACATAGGGTGAAGATAAGGTCCTACTGTTATTAGGTGGATGTGACATATTGTCAGCATAAAAGGGTTGGAAATAAATACCAGCTAGGCATGAAGTATGTTGATTTTCCTCTTCGGGGCCTTCTTTTCTTCTGTTCTCTTTCTCTTATTGTCCTCCTCAACTTCATTAGTCTTCTTTTTCTTTTCAGTTACGACAAGCATCACCTTCTTCTGCTATGGAGTTTTTTCCTTCACACGAGTCTTGGATTTCTCTTTTGTTGGGGTTTGTGCAGGATCTGAAGTCGTCTCTTTTTCAGGAGTCTTTTCCTTTTCAGGGATTTTGATGGCTATTGGTATGAAATTTCAACCTGCATATGGGGTTAATATTTCATGATAATAGTCGTTTTACCTTCTCCAACTGCACTCTTTTGCTTTTCTTTCTCCCTTTTTACTGTCTCCATAGTTGAGTCAGCAATAAGGTTATTCACAACGTCTTCCTCCTTATCTTCTTTTTCACTCCCATCAGTTTTCTCCTCCTCAGATATCTCCTCATCCTGTATTTTAGCCTCATTATTATCTTCATCAATACTTGAATAAAACTTATCCAAATCCTTCTCTAGCTCACTTTCAACAGTTTCTTCATTCACAATCTCCTCAGTCACGACATCACCTTTCTCACTCTCTTCCATCACTACTTCTTCATCAAATCAATTGTGGTGGGGTTGTCTTATGGTTCAATATTTACAGGTTCATCAATGGTTGCCTTATCTCTCTTTTTAGGGCTATCCTGGTGGGTTAACTTCTTGGCATATTTCTTCTTTTTGGACTTGTTTTTCTCAGGCATGACAGTGTTAGACTCTGGGTGTGCCTTGGATGAACTCTTCTTCTTCTTCTTACCCATCTTTTTGACTGGGATTTCTTCCTCCATTTCATCTTCCTCATTCAACAACTCTCCTAATGTATGCTCAGGAAACTCAGGTGGCATATTCATTACACCTCCCTTGTGGAGGGAGTTTAATTTCTTGTGCCACTTGTGTTGTTCCATTACAAACTTGTAATAATCCTTTTAGTCCTTTTGCATTTGCAATAAGACCTGCCACATCACGTAGTCATCATACTTTGAACTTTCACCTTCTTCCATTTTTCTGGGGACTGCTTCCTCATTCTTCATCCATTTTACTTTCAAGAGATTTTGAATTGCTGCCTTGTTAAATTCCGCTTGGGGATGAGATATCTCATATGTCGACTTTTGCCTTTTACACATAGAAATGATTAAACAAAGAGAGTAAAGTATCATATATTTCCTCTTTGAATAAGCTATAATCTCATTACATATTATCTTTGCAACATCAATCAGAATGTTTCTAGTGATATAGTGCAATAACACCACCATTTCCTTGTTGACTGACTCATTATGAGGAGTTGGCATGGTATAGTGCTTCAGAAACTGATACCACACCTTTGGCACATGTTTAAGTTGCATCCTCATCATCGTCTTGTCTGCCACCTTCTGGGCCACATGCCACTTAGTACCTTCCACGCACAAGGAATCCCTAAGCACTTCCAGGTCTTGCTCGTCCATATTCTCCACTAGGCTTTGGTAAGAGTCTTCTACTTCTTGCAATCCATACACCACGGATATGGTGGATTTGGAATATTGCACCTTTGTTCCTCTCACGATGACTTCGCACCTCTTGTCGTTGGTGAGGTTGGAGTAAAACTCATTCACCACTTGCATATTATAAGCCTTTGGATACTTATAGAATTTCTTCCACTTGTGCCCTGTGATGATACAACCGATCTCTTATGGAATGCCTAAATACTTAGCATCAGGGTTAAAGATAAAACCCATTTTAGAGTGATAGCTTTTTGAAGATAAATTATTGATAAACCTTTGCTTCGCATCTTCATTGATGAAAGTCTCCCCTTCAGAATCAGAATAATCCACATGGTGTGTGGTATTTTTCCGAGCATATTTCTTTATTCTTTTGCCATTGTATTTTAGTTCCATGGTGAGGTTTTGAGAGAGAGGGTGAGTGAATTTCTGATCCTTGGTTGCTTTTGTAAGAGAGAGAGAGAGAGAGAGAGAGAGAGAGAGAGAGTTAAGAGTAAAAGAAAATTCCAAATCGGTTTAAAGAGTTAGGAAAAAGGATAACAACTAGGTTACAATGTGAGAAGCTCCAAAAGTAACTATTAGGTAACTTGCTTCAGACGTTGTACAATAACTGTTCTGCTGATGTGTCATGATTGTGTCAGACATAGGCATAACATGCATGTGGCTCAAGGATAATTGTCTATTGTACGTCTACCCATCATCTCTCTCTCTTCGCCCTTTCTTTTCTTGTCCAAACCAATTCAAATTCAAGTTTTCCATCAGTCTTTTTTTTTCATTATTCATGTAATTGCATTCAACTCACTTTTTAAGACATTTCATAGTTGTGACAAAGTTGGTCAAGTCCTCCCTTAATTATTTCTTATACACTAATCATCTGAAATAAAGAAAATTAACAAACAAAAATTGCATTAAGCTGGGCTGCCTCCCAGTAGCGATATTTCTTAGTCTTATAGCCTAACTTAATCACACAATTAATCATCAAAATTTATGGTAACCCTAGTGTTGTTATAAGGTTCATCATGGTAAGCCTTGGCTCTTTGTCTGTTCACTTTAAACTTATTTCCAGTTTGTTCATTCAAGAGATCCACAACCCCATAAGGATAGATTTTCAAAAGTTTAGGGACCTGACCATCTTGACTTCAATTTGCTTGAAAATAATTTTAATTTGGAACTAAATAAGAGTACTTTTTATCCTCCCACTAACTCCCTTTTCTGGAACCTTCTGTCGTGCCATTTTTTGGTTTTCTCCTTGTATAATTCAACATTCTCATAGGAAAATAATATATGTTCCAACAGATGGCAAGTTGAAATTCAATCTTTTCATATCCCAAAAAGCCTTATGTTCCAATTCAATTGGTAAGTGACAAGCCTTTCGATACACAAGCCTATGGGGGAGACATTCCAAATGGTGTTTTACAAGCATATCTATAGGCCCAAAGAGCATCATCAAGATGTTTGGACCAATCTTTTCTTATAACATTCACCATCTTTTCTAAAATTCCTTTGATCTCCCTATTAGACAATTCAACTTGCCCACTTGTTTGAGGGTGGTAGGTTGTGGTAACCTTGTGTTTCACCCCATATTTTCTCAATAAACCTTCAAAAAAATTGTTATAAAAATGTGTTCCTTCATCACTACTGATGTCTCTTGGCGTGCCATACCTTAAGATATTTTCGACTAAAAACTTGGTCACAACCTTTGCATCATTGATAGCGGTTACCACTGCCTATATCCGTTTGGAAATATAATCAACAACTACCAAAATATACAGATTTCCAAAGGATTGGGGAAAAGGTCCCATGATATCTATACCCCATACATCAAAGAGTTAAATTTCTAAAATGTTAGTAAGGGGCATCTCTTGTCTCATAGAAATATTTTCCGACATTTGGCATTTATCACAAGCCTTAGCTAAATCATTAGCATCCTTAAATAGAGATGGCCATAAATAATCAAATTGTAGCACCTTAGTTGATGTTCTGGTTCCACCAAAGTGACCTCCATAAGGAGCATTGTGGTAATATGTCAGGATCTATCGTGCCTTTGGGTAGTCAACACATCTTATGAGTAACTAATAAGCACATTTCTTGTACATGGCCGGTTCATCTCAATAATAGCTCTAGGATGAATGGAAAAACCTATCCCTTTGTTGTGAGTTGAACTCAGGTGGAACATACCCATTCACCAAGTAATTCATTATGTCAGTATATCAGGGTGTCATGACATATGTCATCAAAAATAATTGCTCATCAGGAAATTCCTCTTTTATATTTCTTTCACCGGAGGTCTGGACCTCTTTAGGAAGCCTAAACAAGTGGTTAGCGACCAAGTTTTATACCCCCTTCTTGTCTCTAATCTCTAGGTCAAATTCTTGCAATAAAAGTACCCATATTATTAATCTTGGTTTTGCGTCTTTCTTCTTTATAAGGTACTTGATTGTTGCATGATCTGTGTAAACTATCACCTTGGTGCCCACCAAGTATGATCTAAAATTCTAAATTAACCATATTTTTCAATTAAAATTCTAAAATAATATATTTTTCAAAATATTTATGGAAATAACCATCTTTCATGAAGCATGCGCCAATTGGACTGGCACATCTATTTTCCAATTAAACAGAGGCGCCAATGACATAGGCGCTTACATGCAATGAAGCCAATTGCATTGGCGTATGCATACACTACATCATGTGTATGCGCCAATGCATGTGGCGCATGCTCTATGTTAATTTATTTTTTATTTTTTATATTTTATACTTATAAATAATTAAATTAAATATGTAAATGAAAAATAATTATTAACATTATAATATAAAGTTAAAATACATAACAATTGACAAGAAAATTAATGATCCACTCGATTGAAATGCCCCCTGGTTCCACATCCATGTCCGTTAGCCTGCCTTCGAGGTCTCCCACGATTTCTCTGAGGTGTTTGGGGTCTTTGAGTGCTGGTGTGAAGGTCTGGTGGAAGGTCCAGTGGTATTTGATAGATTTGTCATCATTTCTTCTCAATAGCTAAGGGGGTTGTCGCCAACAACGCTCGTGTAATTGAGTTCAGTGCCCATGTTGTCGTAGTTGGGTCATTGTAGTTGGGTGGTTTGTGGACGGTATGGTTGCCCTAATTGAGACATTTAATCATTTTGGAAACGAAGCAATGGTTCTTATGGTGTACTAAAGTCAAATAATGGTTGGGTGTTATGACGATGAGATGTTTGGGTGTTCATTAGTGGGGGGCAACAATGGCATGAGAGTTGTTGGTGGTTAGGGTTTGATTCTTGGTTTTGAGTTTGGATCTGTGGTATGAATTGGTTGCGAGGTTGGGTGTTTGGTGGTTATGTGTATATGGTAGGGTGATGGTCTGAGGTTGGTCGTTGGGTTTGGGTGGGTTGACATTGTTTTTGGGTGGGGATTTGTTATTGGACATTTGATGATGAAGCTAGTTGGCATGGATCAATAAAATACCTTGGCTCTGACACAAACTGTGGCATTGTAACTGACTTAAATTGTGTCATATAATGTTGAGTTGGTCTAGAACCATGTATGACTGATTCATTTAAGATGTGTTACCGTCGATTCCTCCAATGACGACACATCTCTTTTGTGAAGTCTCTCCAATCAGAATAATCCCATTGGTCATCGAGTCTTTGTTGATGCCAATCTCCCAAACACATCGGAGGTTCTATAATTTATTGTTGCATACAGAACTGCAGTTTTACACGGTTAGTCCGGTGCATCTCCACGATAGTGAATCAGGTGATTGGTGTTTTTGTTGTCCAAACTGTAGCATCATCATGGTTAACCTGATAATCAATACCCATATGCAACCTCCAGATAAATTGTATAAAAATTTGACATGATTAGAGGATATGTAATTGGATGGTTTTTTAAAATTAAAAGTAGAGTTGTTTAGTAATAATATATCGTCTGGTCCAATGTGGTCTAAAAGATTGCGACAAACTACTACAGCATGTCCGAGACATCTGTTGTAGTTCATCCCCTGGCTTCTCGTTGATCGGGGTAAGTGACAACAGTCTTGACTAACCCCATGCTTGTAGCAAATAAGCGCAAAAATAAAATGTAGAAGTATTATTTTGGTCATTTTTACACAATGAACTATATAGATGGGACAAAACAGATGAACCCCAACTATATGTGCCTAATTTATTTATGTTTCAAAACAGCTGAACCCCAATAAAATCAAGTGTCTTACTTCGTTGATCCGTCACAAGTGTTTTGTGAAACTGATGAAGACGAACAAACTGAAGTCAATGTTGTTGGCGAGGAAGAAGAAGAAACTGAGTTTTTGGTTTATGAAATGGTGAATGAAGAAGAAGAATAAGAGTCATTACTAGTTAGTCATGTATATTGTCCACCTCAACAAATGACAAGCTTGAATTTGGGTACAGATGAACCTTCGTTAGATATATTTTATAATCCTTATGGATAGCTAGGACTAAGGTGAGTACAATAATCTCGCATATTGTTACACAATACAACTATAATCCACCATATAGGAATGCATGGATAACTAGGACTAAGGAAGTTGAAAAAGTGTTTGGAAATTGGGAGGAGTCATACAAAGAACTTCCAAAATACTTTGTGACTCTTAAACATTATGCTTCAGGGACTATTGTCAATTTGGAAAGGTTATCGGCGTATATCCCAGACGGGACTTGTGCTAGTGGTAATGGCATATTCCACCGACTCTTCTGGGTGTATCAACTATGCATTAAAGGTTTTATTTTATGTAAATCTATTATACAAATTGATGGTACATGGTTGTACAAGAAATATAAAGGAACGTTACTGATGGTAGTGACACAAGATGGAAATATCAACATTTTTCCAATCCCCTTTGCACTAGTTGAAGGGGAGACTGCCGGGGGATGGAGTTTTTTCTTTAAAAAATCTCTGATTGCAAGTTGCTCCTCAACCTAACTTATGTTTGATCTCAAATAGACACCCATCGTATGCTCTGCTCCCATGTCATAGCGGCACGTTCAAAGGTTTGACGGGATCCTTCCAACTTACTATCCGACATTTACAAAGTCATAAGCCTTTGCAATGTTTCTAAAATTAGCTTTTCAGTGGTAACAAAATAGGATTACTGACCTGCATATCAAGGGGACAGTCTCTGGCATAATGAAATAATGCGAAGAAAGAAAAAGGGTCACCCAAGCAGCACCCGTATTCGAATCGAAATGGATACGGCAAACAAAATGGTTAGATTATGTAGTTCATGTCGCTAGCCTGATCATAATTGTATTAATTGTCCCAGTGTCGGAACAAACACAACCAGATAATTTTAATTGTAGCTCTTTTGCTTTATATTAAAAACAAAATTCATTTCATATGATAAACATAACAAATACAATAATTACACAACAACAAATAAAATACCAGCACAAACAAATACAACACACAAACAACATAATTATGCAATTACAACCATCAAAACAATTTTGTGAAAAATATACATTATCCTGTGAACGGCTCTGTCAATTTTAATATGCATCCAGAAACGATCTTCTCCATTTTGGTTGAACGTCGTATCAAGTCATTGAATTCTTCTGATCCTTTCACCATCTGAAATGTCGCAATCTAACCAACTGTTCAATGTCCTGTTTAAATGTTCGAATGTATCTACATTTAAAAATTGAATTTTCATCGGAGACTGCAATGCTGAAAAGATTAAATCGATATTTCTCTTGTGAATATAAGGACACAAATATGAATATATAGATATTTAAAAAAAAATGAAGTAGATCAAAGGAAAATGGAAGGAGAGGGTAAGAAATTGTGTGAAACATTATGGGAGGGAGATACTGTATTTATAATAGATGAGTGGTGGAGCAGTAACCACATGCATTGACGCACACATAAACTATGCATGTGTCATTGCATGTGACGCCCTCACATGGCCTACATATGTATGCGTCATTGCATGTGACATCCATGAATACAAATTTTTAATGGATGCGTTCAGACCATTGGTGCTTATATTCAGTGAAAAATAGATGCGTCAGTTGGTATATATTTCATAAAATTTGTAAAAAATATTATTTTAAAATTTTAATTGAAAAAATAATTATTTAAAAAAAAATCCGCGCATCCCATCAAAACAAAATTGGTTTCATCCAAAATCAAGGCGGGTACCGCAAATGCGACCTTTTGTCATTCTCGTGGAGAATTACTTGTTTGTTACACGTGTCGTTCAATGATTGGCTAATATAACTTTCACTACACACATTGAACAAATTGATTGGTTGACCATGGAAGTTTATCAAATTGAGATATTAAATTTTTTATTGGGGAAGTTCACAAACAAACAAGCAAGACCAGATTCATTTATATTATTTTTAAATCCAATATTTTTGGCTGAACCAGCACGTGATAGTGAGAAAAATGCGATTACCCCATGTGAATGACAGTGAAAGTTTTTGAAAAGTTTTAGTGATAATTGTCAAATATACACTTTTGGTAATAGTGGGTGTGAGCCATAGGCATTGAGAATTTTCATTGCTCTTTTTGAATCATCATGCTGACGTAGGGGCATCATTTTAATTTACTTTTGTTTCTTTTAAAAGATGTTTTTAGAAAAGAAGAATATAAAGTGGTTGGTAAAGTTACTTATTATAGTCGTTAAAGTTAATTGGATTGGTGAGTCAACTTATTTAGTTACGAATGGAGTTTTCTGTTATTCGGCAATTATCTCTAAAAGCATTTGTTTTTTTTTTACTTTTAAACAATTGACAAAGACGAGGAATATTGTAAATGGGAAAAAAATAACGTGTAAGCTGATCACTAATAAATGGATTCAGATTTTCTTATAGTAAAAAAAAAAAAACTCTATTCACATATTTAAGATGGAGATTTTTATTTAAAATTGATAATTTTAAAAAAATTAAAATTATATTTAAGTGATTCAAATTTCTAATAAATATTATATGGATAAGATTTAATGCGTGCAAGTTTAAGATAATTAACAATTATAGGACATTTGGAATTATAGACAAAATTAATTGTTATTATTTTATTTGAATAGAATAATTAAAATATAATTTGTTAAAAATTTGCTATTTTTTATAATTTTAAAAGGGTTGGGTCAAATTTTAAAAGGGGCCAATGTGTAGTTTTGGTAATTTAAAGATCAATTTGAAGTTTTGTAAAACGAATTGAGGTCAATTTAAAATTAAAAAAAAAATGAAAACCATTTGTAAATTAAAAAAATTAATTTGTCATACATTTTGTATAGAGTAAATAGTGAATTTTGAAATTTTATTTTAGGTGTTATTTAAAATTTCTAAGATTTAATTTGAACTAAATATTTCATAAATTTGTATCATATTAATTTTAAAAAAAAAACATTTCATTTATGATAATATTTTAGATACATGTGATAAATAAATAGGGATGATGACATCTGATAGAGTTTGTGCATAATACTACAATATTTATCCCCGTATGTGTAATTTGAAATTTTTTCGTATTCGAGTCCATATCCGTTTGATCGTCAAAGTTAGCACGTGTATTTGTTCCCAATAGTTACGTAAGGACTTATATCCGTATCCATTACACGCATTCCTATTAGAAATAACTAGATTAATTATAAAATATCATATCATTTTAAGTTTTTAAAAATATAAAAAAAAAATCAAAAAATTTATTGTTGAAATAAACAAACACTTATATTAAATACATAATGGTTTAACATTGATATATTTTTGAAATGGATAGACTTACATTTTTATATGATAATATAATTAATATATATATATTGTTGGTGCAAAGGTAGAATAAATGATGAACGGAAATATTCTATTAAGAGAATGATGCCTACAAAATATGATAAAAGTTACAATGATTGTCACCCTATTTATAAGCTAAAACTAGGGTTACTAGAATAGGATAAAATACTAAAATACCCTCCAACAAACTTAGGGGCTAAGAAAATAGTACAACTAATAAATATGAATTACTTCTAATACCATCCCTTAATTCATATTCCATCAAAACTTGTAACACCAATTTCATCCCTTAATCTGAGAAATTGATCAGTCTTGATAGCTTTCGTCAGAACATCTGCCAACTGTTTCTGAGTGCTACAATGTACAACTTCTAACACTCCCCTCTGAACTTGATGTCTCAGAAAATGATATTTGGTCTCAATGTGCTTGCTTCTCCCATGCAACACTGGGTTTCTAGCAAGATTGATTGCAGACTTGTTGTCAATCATCAGCTTCAGAGGTTTGTTTACTTTAATCTTCAGATCCTGCAATAGATTCAGAATCCACACAGCTTGACATGCAGTAACAACACCTGCAATGTATTCAGCTTCACAAGTTGACAACGCCACAACAGGTTGCTTCTTGGAACACCAAGAAATGAGACCTCCCAGAAATCTGAATAAGTACCCAGACGTACTTCTTCTGTCAACTCTGTCTCCACACCAATCAGAATCTGAATAACTCAGAAGTTCTGACTCATCCTTTCTTCCAGAAGGAAATAATACTCCATACTTCAGAGTTCCCTTGATATACCTCAGAATCCTGACAGCAGCTTGGTAATAGGACCACTTAGGTTTACTCATGAACCTACTAACCATCCCAACTGAATAACAAATATCAGGTCTGGTATTGCACAAATACCTCAGAGAACCAACCAACTGTTTGAAGGTTGTAGCGTCCACATCATTTCCATCAGAGTCAGAATCCAGTTTCTGATTTGTATCAGAAGGTGTGACAGCAATCTTACAATTTTTCAGATTAAATCTCTTCAGAAGTTCTAATTCATACTTGAGCTGATGCAAAATAATACCTTTCTCAGAGTATCTGAACTCCATCCCTAGAAAGTATGTCATTTTTGCCTAGATCAGTCATTTCGAATTCATTCATCAGAACTTTCTTGAACTTGGCTATCTCCTGTTCAGAACTTCCAGTCAGCAGTATATCATCAACATATAAACATACCAGAGTCATATTTCCTTCAGAAGTATGCTGAACATAGACACCGTACTCCATCTCACATTTCTGAAAGCCTTGCTTCTTGAAAAATGAATCAATCTTCTGATTCCAAGCTCTGGGCGCTTGTTTCAATCCATATAGAGCTTTGTATAATCTGTACACCATCCCTTCCTGATTCTTTTTCACAAATCCAGGAGGTTGTGACACGTAAACTTCTTCTTCTAATGGACCGTTCAGAAATGCAGATTTTACATCTAAATGCATCAGAGGCCAATTCCTGTTAGCAGCTATTGCAATCACCATTCTGATTGTTTCATGTCTTGCTACAGGTGCAAACACTTCAGAGTAATCCAGCCCAGGTTTCTGTAGAAATCCTCTGGCTACGAACCTTGCTTTATGTTTGCCAATTGAACCATCTGACTTTAACTTCTGCTTGAAAACCCATCTGATGCTGATGACTTTCTTGTCTTTTGGAAGTTCTGTCAGCTTCCATGTCTTGTTTCTCTCTATAGCATCAAGTTCTTCTTTCATGGCCTTCAGCCAGAGCTTCTGCTTAAGAGCCTCTTCTGTACTTATGGGTTCAGAGTCTACTAACATGGCACACTGAATAAATTCTCCTTCAGAGTCTACTTCAGTGTCTTGCAGCATGTCAAATTCTGCATATCTTCTGAGGATGTTTCTGATTCTTTGTGGTCTCTGAACTTGTTCAGAGTCTTGAGCTTCAGAGTTTCTAGCTTCAGATGGTTGACTTCCTCCAGAGCTTTTACCATCTTCAGGGGCTGACATATTTCCAGAGTCTGAATTGCCACCAGAATTTGGATTACCATCAGAGTCTGGGTCATCAGAGTCTGGATCATCAGAGTCACCTTCATCTTCTGAGTCTTCTCCAGAGTCAGAATCACTATCAGAATCAGAATCAACGTCAGAGTTTACTCCAACTTCAGAAATTCTTAACTCTGACATTTCTTCAGAAGTTCTAACATCAGAATCAGATTGAGACTTATCCCAATTCCAAAATTCTGATTCCTTCACAATCACATCTCTGCTGAATTCAATTTTGTTGGTTTCTGGACAATAGAGCTTGTATGCACCTGTATTGTGGTACCCTATCAGAATCATCACTTTGCTTCTATCATCCAGCTTCTGTCTTCTGGCTTCTGGAACATGTTTATAGCAAACAGAACTAAACACCTTCAGATGACTAACACTTTGCTTATCTCCAGTCCACTTCTGTATTGGAACTATTTCCTTCAACTTCTTCGTAGGAATTCGGTTGAGTACATACGTTGCAGTGGCAACAACTTCTCCCTAGAGCTTCTGAGGAAGTTTCTTCTCCTTTAGCATGCTTCTCACCATATCAAGCAAATTGCGGTTTCTTCTTTCAGCAAGACCATTGTGTTGAGGGGTATAAGGAGCAGTAACCTCATGCTCAATTCCATTCTCCTCACAGAACTTCTGGAACTCTTTGGAGTTATACTCACCTCCACCGTCAGTTC
Organism: Lathyrus oleraceus; assembly: GCF_024323335.1. NCBI lineage: Eukaryota > Viridiplantae > Streptophyta > Magnoliopsida > Fabales > Fabaceae > Lathyrus > Lathyrus oleraceus. The sequence goes on along the minus strand of NC_066582.1, from coordinate 491,103,064 downwards.
TAAGAATCTTTAACTTCTGACCACTCTGATTCTCAGCCTTCATTCTGAACTTCTTGAATTCATCAAACACCTCGTGTTTAAACTTAATAAGGGATACCCATGTCATTCTTGTGAATTCATCAACAAATAACACAAAGTATTTATTCCCTCCAAGCGATGCTACTGAAAATGGACCACACACATCAGAATGTACAACTTCCAAGGCATGTTTTGCTCTTGGAGCAGTTTCTGACGCAAATGGCAATCGTGGTTGTTTTCCTTCCATGCAAACTTTGCATGACTTTTCAGGCTTCTTAATTGCAGGAATTCCATGTACCAACTTTTTTGAATTCAGATGTTTTAAGCTTCTGAAATTCAAATGACCAAATCTTCTGTGCCACAACTCACTTTCCTTCTCAGCACTTGTTGCACTAAGACATTCTAAGTCTGCAGTTCTGACATTCACCTTGAATGTTCTATTCCTTCCCTGTTCTGACTCCATAATAAACTTCTGATTGCAGTCATACAACTTCAGAAGATTGTCATTCATGGTAACTGAAAAACCTTTCTCAACTAATTGTCCCACACTCATCAGATTGCTTCTGATGCCAGATACATACCACACGTTCTGAATCAATGCTGTTTTCCCATTGTTCAGAATCACTCTGACATTTCCCATACCTTCTGCATTAAGATATTTGTCATCAGCACATCTGATCTTTGTCCTCTTTTCAGAGTCAAAGTCAACCAGCCATTTCTTGTTTCCAATAAGATGATTTGAACAACCAGTGTCCATATACCACCAGTCTATCAGATCCATATCATCAGATTCAGAGGCCATCAATAGCACAGATTTGTCATCATAACTTCTGGCTATATTTGCTTCTTCTGATTTTCTCTCCTTGTTTGACCAACAGTCTCTAGCAACATGACCAAACTTCTTACAACAGTAACACTAGATCTTCTTCTTGTCATACTTCTCTTTTCCCTTCTGAGCATTCTTTTGTCTATCAGAGGTTGAGCTTTCTGACTTCTGACCACCATCAGATCTTCTCCTGGCTTCTGACTGCTTCTGATACCTCTTATCAAAGGTTGATTTTAGAGCCTGTTGCTCTACTTCCCTTTCAGAAGTTCTCTCAGTCAAACGCAACTCTTGCGCTTCTAGACTGCTATGTAGCTCTTCAATTCTCATGGTGCTCAGATCTTTGGAATGTTATATTGCTACCACAATGTAATCAAATTGAGAGGTAAGGGATCTCAATACCTTCTCCATGATTGTTTCTTCAGAAAGAGTTTCTCCACACACTTTCATCTCATTAGTGATCAGAATCACTCTAGAGATGTATTCAGAAACTTTCTCATTATTTTTCATGTTGAGATTCTCATATTGCTTTCTCAAGGACTGAAGCTTCACCTTCTTCACTGATACGTCACCACCATAACATCTAACCAGTGTGTCCCACACAGCCTTTGCTGTCATTGAATCTGCAATCTTCTCAAACACATTTACATCAACACATTGATGAATGAAGAACAATGCTTTCTGATCCTTCTTCCTTACTTCCTTCTGCGCGTTTTTCTGTTCATCCGTCGCATCTGCTGCTACCGGAACATAACCATCAGTGACAAGATCTAGAACATCGTTAGCACCGAACAATACGCACATTTGGATCATCCAACGATTCCAGTTTTTACCGTCAAATACTGGAAGTTTGGTGTTCATGTTGTCGTTTCCGTTCATCTTTCTACCTTGCACAGTACACTCAGTATTCTCACAGTGTTTCCTAACCCACAGAATTAAAATTCTGATCAGATTTGTTCAAGATTCAACACGAATCTAAGAATCAAAATCAAACACACAAGACCTCACGTTCACTCGTGTTTCCCGTGTTTCCCAATGAATCCGAACCGAGGCTCTAGATACCAATTGTTGGTGCAAAGGTAGAATAAATGATGAACGGAAATATTCTATTAAGAGAATGACGACTACAAAACATGATAAAAGTTACAATGATTGTCACCCTATTTATAAGCTAAAACTAGGGTTACTAGAATAGGATAAAATACTAAAATACCCTCCAACAAACTTAGGGGCTAAGAAAATAGTACAACTAATAAATATGAATTACTTCTAATATATATATATATATATATATATATATATATATATATATATATATATATATATATATATATATATATATATATATATATATATTGTGCGTATGGGTGTTCAAAACCAAACTAACCCAATAGAAAACCGCAAACCAAACCAAACCAAACCGAAACCGCAAAAAACCGCATTTGGTTCAGATTCGTTAGGGTCATTTTTTAATAAAACCGCACGGTTTGGTTTGGTTTGCGGTTTGTATTTTGCAAACTGAACTAAACCAAACCAAACTGCATTATGTTACAACCCAAAGTTCACTTATCCCACATCCAACCCAAACCTGAAACCTAGTATGCCTTAACCTTACAATTACAAACGATTTTCTCTTAATCACACTTAGGGTTTCAATTTCAACATTCTTAAATCTCTCATAGTAGTATCACATTCTTCTCATCTTCTTTCCCGTGTAGGTCTCGCCTATTCTACTCTAATAAGTCCTCTATTATGTTCTTTCCTTTTTATCTTTTATGTTACTATTTTCTCTTCCAATTACGTTTTTATTGCACTTTTCTTCTCAATCTCGCATCTCTTATGTTCTTTTTTTCATCTTCTCTAATCTCTCATCTCATATATTTTTTTTATATTTTATTATAATGTCGTTCATATTATTTTATACTACTATTTATATTTGTCTTTTATTCCACTTTTGTCTAATCTGGTTTTTTGTATATTGAATGAAACGTTTTTGTCTAAATATGATGAATTTTGATGTTATTTAGTAATATATAAATGACTAAACACAAAGTTATGTCGTTATTTATAGGAGTATATATGGCTCAATAAAAATATTATAAAAAACCGAACCAACCGAACCAACCCAAACCGCATTGATTTGGTTTGGTTTGGTTTGGTTTTATTTCTAAAAATCAACCGAACCAAACCGAACCGCATGCTTTTTTCTCTTGCGGTTCGGGTGATTTTTATCGCAAAAACCGCCCAAACCGCACCGCGAACACCCCTAATTGTGCGGGTATGGAACGGGGTGGATACCAATGTGCCAATTCACGCACCTATACTAACTTATTTTCGTGGGTATTTATCCGAACATGCGACAATACATATTTTTACGGGTTTTTACCCTATCCATTGTAGGTAATTTTGTGTGTGCCCATTGGGATGAGTCAAATTGCAATTTCTATAAAAAACAGTAAAAATCTATAATATAAAAAAATTAGATGTTCTGGAAAAGTCATCTATGCTCTTGCTTTATTAATTGTCACGTCTCCGAATTTTGGATATTCTTTATTCAAATCTCTTTTTTCCAACTATTGTTCCGACGGTTTTATGCAAGTCGCGTGTCTCTCATCCCTAAGAACATCATACCTTATCTCTTTAATTTTTCAAATTGATTGCAATTTTTTTTTTCAAACCTCATCTTTTTCATCTCTCAAAGGGATATTGTTTTTTCTTCAAACCTAATCCCTCTTGTCTCTAAAAACAGCAAGCATCATAGGTTTCATTGTTGTTGTACTATTTATCTTGGGTTGTCTTCTTTTTGGTAACAACCTTATTCCACTCTTTCATTTTTTTTTCCTCTTAATAATCATTACCCTAAATTTTGAAAAGTAAAATTAAAACTATACTTTTTATTTATTTTAGGTAGATTTACAAATTGATCACTGATACGAAGCACAACACAATTGCTATTACAAGAATAACAGAGGAAAATGGCTCACTAAACAGAATAATAACAAAGTATTTCTTCAATTTGAATTTTTGTAAACTTTTTAATTTGGGTTTTACGGTTCTTGTCAGAGATTTCAATTTTCTCTTTTTGTAAATTTACCATACTTAAGCTAAGTGTGAGTAGTGTGGATAATAGTCTCACATTAATTGGAAATGTGGAGATTTGAACATTTATAAGTGAGAGAACTCACTCACCTATCATCTTAAGATTTTGAGTGAATATGTGGTGTGTCTCTCACAAAGGTGTTGCTCTAAAAAAAGAAGTCTCACAATGTTCAATGCTCCATAGTGAAAAACTCCTCCAACAAATGGTATCATGAGCCTTTGGTTTCAGAAAGGGACCGACTTACTTGTATCGAAAGTCAACGGCGCCACAAGGATCGTGAGTAAGAAATGTTTCGTTGAAGAGTGTCAACGGTGTCAGGGTGGTGAGTAAGACGTTTAGTGCGGTACAAGCACAAGGGTCGGGAGTAAGAAGCGTTCCGTTGAAGAGTGCCAACGGCGCCAGGGTGGTGAGTAAGAAACGTTCAGTGCGGTATAATAGTTTGTGGAAGTAAGAAGAGCTTCCATTTGAGGGGGAGCATTATGGATTCACACTTGAGAGAGAGTGTTGAGAATGTATAAAGTGTGAGTAGTGTGGGTAATAATCTTATATTGGTTAGAAATGTGGAAACTTGAACATTTATAAGTGAGAGAACCCACTCATCTATCACCTTAAGGTTTTAGGTGAACATATGGTGTGTCTCTGACAAATGTGTTGCTTTAAATGAAAAAGTCCCACAATGTTCAATATTTCTTAGTAAAAAAGTCCCCTAATATAGTGTTCTAATTTATTCTTAACTTATATATTTTCATATCTTATACACATTTTCATATTATTTTCGTCGTAGTCAATGTATGAAAACTAATTAACATTTATTAATAGTTGTATCATATTGCACTAGCTGTTGTGCTGGAACATGTCGAGTGAAGATTCAAAATGAAGGAAATGACTACATTATCAAGATAAACATTTATAATTAGAAGATAAACTTGAAATACAAAGTTGGAACCCTGCGTGACCAGTACATAATTTTGACATGTGACTACATTGTCAATGCAATATTTTCTCAAGAAAGTTTATGCATCTTTTACTTTTTATTAGTCTTCCTATCCTAATGTGCTTGGGAGTCTCCCTAACAAGTTGTCATATGATGTCTACATCCTATAGGCTACAAATAAAAGTTATAGATTAAATTTAATAATGATTGAATAAATGTGTCTAATTGATGTAAATATGATAAAATATAGTTTTGTGATCTAAAAATGAGAAAAAGCTGGGTCATTTGTTAAAATTTATACCACTAATATAATAATTTAATAAATATCTCTCATTAGGATAATTACGGTAAAAAATATATTATTGATTCAAATAAAAAGTAAAAAATTCTTGTTGAAATAATGATTTTGTTGAAATAATGATTGAGTAAATGTTTGTCAATTATCTAAAATTTTAGAAGAAATAATAGAGAAGAATGATTTATTTTATTTGTATGAAACTTTTTTTTAATATTTCATTTAAAAAATTATTATATACATCAACACACATAAATGAGAATATGTTGAATGTTTAAAACTAATAAGAAAGATCAAAATAATTATAACTAATATATCAATTATATTAAATTTTATCAAATTGATTTATAGATTAAAAATTTAATTAATAAGTATAATTAAAGAAATTGATTTATAATTAATGTTTAAATCATTTTTGTTTAAAGGAATAATTTATTGACATTGTAAAATATTTTTATATTTGCGATTAAATCCAAAAATAACTCAATATATATTATTTGACATATTTTAGTTGAGTTAGAATTTGCATTGATGATAATTCTTGACAACAATAGTGAAAACAATATTATAAGCAATGTTTTAAAAATTAGATTGGAGGTTGAATCGATAAACTTTCGATTTAAAGCTTAATTGATTAAATCGGTTAAACATACGGTCGAACCGTTTATTTAATAAATTAATAATATGAAACTAAATTTCAAAGATTACATAATCATACTTTCACAACTTAATAAATTAAATATTTTAAAATTTTATTACAAATTTAATAAATATCAATAGTACAGATAATAACACAACATAGTTGTACACTTAATTTCAATCTTTATTTAAGAAAAATTTGAATAAATTAAATAATTTGAATAAACTAATTTAAATTAATTCAAACCAAAATTAAAATTATAGAACATAATACCTAAAATAAAATTCCAATAATTGAAAGAGATGTTGTTATAACGATGGAGCCTAGTTGAAAGAAAAACTTTAACAAAGTGATATAATTTAAAAGTTTGTATGTTTGTAGAAAAAATAAGGATTTCTTTTTTGTGAATGGTTGAGTGTTTAAGTTTTGATATTGACATATTAAATTTTTCAAAAATAAAATTTAAAAAATGGAAAATTTGATGCGTTTTTTTTAATCGGATGATTTTACCAAACTGACTCTGATTCTTTGGTTGGAACAGTTTTGGACGGTTCAATCCGGTTTTTTCAATTTTAATCCGATTTTGATCCACTGCGGTTTTAAAAGGCTGACCGGATCAGATTCAATTTCGGTTCTCGATGCAATCGATTGAACCGTCCGATTTGGTCCGATTTTTATAACATTGGTTATAAGTTTTTAAAATGATACAAATGATAGAGTTATAATTTTGATTGAGATAAATATTTATATTAAATAGTAAAAAATTAAGGTTTCAAAATTTTTAATATGCACTAATGGTAGAGTTAGAAATTAAATTATATAGAATTATTGATCGTAAATAGTGAGTATTTGGTCCCAGTAAGTTGGCATGTTTTTCAATTTGGTCAATGAATTTTTGTTTTGTTTGGATTGCATCCTAATATGTTATAATCTTGTTGCTTTAACTCTATGACGTCAAGGTCGTGTTAAAAAAATGCTTATGTGTCTAACAGAGTTGAGTTGGATTTATATTTTTAATTTTATGTTAATTCTCAACAAAACTACGTGGCATATATTTTGAATGGTATATAGAAGGAGGGACAAAAACAGAAATTGCAAATATTGTATTTTCTTCTTCCTCTCAAGTAGTCTATTATACGTTGTTGTTTTCTTCTTCATCTTCATATTCACTTATGGCTACATCTTCCGTTGGTAACGTAACTCCCTCTCAAATCCCGGTATGTAATTGCAATAGATCTATGAATATGTTCATTTCAAATTCAGCTCAAAATCCTAAAAGGAGATATTGGAAATGTCAAAATTCAGGAGTTATGTCTAGCTGTAAGTTGTTCATACGGGATGATGAACTTGAACGTAACATATCTATTGAATCCATACATTCATGTGGTTTCAATTGTTTAGAGGTTGTGAAGGATTTATGTTGCATTATTAAAGATCTTGAGACTAGGAGAAAATAGAAGATGAAGATGAAAAACCAAAGGAAAAAAACCAATTTGTATAAGATGTTGTTGATTCTGTCATGGTGTTTATTCATTATTTACAATAAATGGTTGTGATTGTAGTGAATTATGTATGTAACTCTTTATAAATGAATGAAGTTTTGAATATATGACGTTTTTCATTCATGTATGTTTTTGAGTTTTTTTTAGTCACTTTAAGTTTCTGTGTTTTATAAATTGCGTTCCTGTATGTTTATATGTTTTTATAGTCGTCCCGGTATGTTTATGTGTTTTTGGTAGTCGTCTATGGTTGTTCAATATTTTTCATCCATGTTGATGAATGACCTATAATGCATTTGAATATTTTCAATAGGAAAAAGAGTTTGCACAAACCAATAATGCATTACATATATCCTTAAAGGTCTTGAAATACATGATATAATAAAAATATGTCTTGGCCACAAAGGTCTTAAAATACATCATGAAACATAAATATTGTCTTGGCCATAAAGGTCTTAAAATACATGATAAAGACATGCATCACAATACATCATAAAGGTTTCAATAAAACATCATAACTCAAAAAATATGTCTTCGCAATCACTTCCTTATTCTATGACTTCTCCTCAGTTTAGATCTAGAATTTAGAGGGTAGATAATCATTGATATTAAATAATGAAAAATAAATTTTCAAAATATTAAAAAATAAAAATTTATCGAGTATTTTATAAAGTATGTGAACAACTGCAGGTACGAAATCAAAACAAAAATAAATTTTATATAGATAAAAAAAGTGTATTATTGATCCAAATATTTTTATAAACAACTTTATTTTTATAAATGGGAAAAAGTTTGCTATTGATCCAAATATTTTTATAAACGTTGCTAAAACAAAAATAATTTTTATATAAGTAAAAAAGTGTATTATTGATCCAAATATTTTTATAAAAAGTGTTTTTTTTATATAAATGGGATTTTTTTTACTATTTATCCAAATACATTTATAATGATGCCAAAACAAAAATAATATTTATATAAGAAAAAAGTTTAATCATGCGTGTAGAAGAAGGAGTGTAACCTCAAAGTCGACTACATACTAAGTTTCATTGTTGAAATTATTTATTCTCATATTTATGTTATTATTGAACACAAGTAAACATTAGGTGTTAATGCAATGTTGTTTGAATTTCATCTTCATTTGTTAGAATCAATTAACTTTCAATAAATTATTTTTTATTTCTATTATTATTATTATTATTATTATTATTATTATTATTATTATTAAGTTTTGTCTTTATTTCAATATCTTGTATTCATTACAATCTGTAAAAAAAATGAGCGTCCAAAAGTATATCCCGTTAGTCAAATAACCATTCTCGTGCGTATGCACATGTTTGCTACTAGTTAGTTAAAAACGTGACCACACTTGCAAGAGCATGAACATCTTCAATGTATTGTCTCTTATCAAACTCGATATGAAAGTATTGGTGATACAAATTTATTTATATTTTTACAATTAAATAAAAATATTTAAAATGGTTGAGACATGACATGTGTAAGAAAAGGCTTGTGAGGTTAGAAAAATAAATGAAAAGAAGAAGTCTTACTCAATAGTACATTGGATTGACACATAAACCGTTACAAAGTCAAAAATATGTACCCCGATGAAAAGGAAACCCTACATGACTAAGCCGCGTTGAAGATATTATAATAATGCTTATTTAAAACATTTTATAAATCATATATGGACCGAAATAATGTCATTAAGATTTTTATCTTTACATGTCTCATGATTTGAGGGTTGTGGACTAGTATAAGGTTTAAGCTTGCAAGCCCAAATCAAACATGATCGAGTTCATAACATAAATTTGAACTCTACAACTCGGTCACTGATCCCAAAATGTCATGTAAATCGTGATAAATATCACGTCACTCATATAGTTCATCAACTTCTATCAATGAAAAAGTTTAGGCTCAATATCTCAATTGGTGGTCTCTCTATCTATATAAATAGACTCACTCTAAGCAACTAACATAAGCTCTTTTTAACATAAATCCTAATGGGCTAGACCTTGAGCAAAACCACGGTTAGGGGTGGCAAATGAGCATGCCCAACCCGTTTAGTCCCGCCCCGCAAAAGCCCGCAAAAAAACAGGACGGAGGGGGGGGGGGGGTCATAGTTGAGGATGTGGACATAAAACTTAGGTCCGCTCCACAAAAATGTGAGGGCGGAGCGGGGAAAGCCTGCAGGCACTGTACTCTTTAAGTCTAAAAATACAAAAATTTATATAAATATACATGCCTGCAAAAGCCCGCGAAAAAAATGGGGCGGGGCGGACACATTAGAGGGTGAGGGCATAAATCCTTGGCCAGCCCCGCACTAAAGTGCAGGCAAAACGGGCATGCCCATCGGGCCAGACCCGTTTTGCCACCCCTAACCACGGTCGACAAAGATCTATTGAGTTCTTCTCAATAATAACATCTAACTCTCAAACTACTGTCGACTATTTCCATTTGATTAAGCATGTCATTTACTTTCTTGTCAAATTTATTTTAAACAAAAATTATATCATTGTAATCAAGATTGTGAGACTCGAGTTTTTACCTCAATTCATAAATAAGATAAGGATCAACCATTACAATATTGAAATCATGATCAAACATGTGTTCAAGTTTATCGAATAAACTCAATAACTTATGAGAGATGTATAACTTCCTAGTACTAGTGGCATGAGAATGACTAGAATTTCAAAATCTTCTATTATATGATCGAAGGACATCTAATGTTTTATTTTACTTAATGATTTTGCATTTAAAATTTTATTAAGTGCGATTTTTTGATTATGTGCATGTTGACATTATTTTTGTTATGTTTATGTATTATTTATCCCGCTTCCATGTAATTTTGTGTGTTGTAATCATTGTGTGTTATGGCTGAACATGTTCATGTCGTTGTTGAACATATTTGTTGCATTTCACATGTCTAACAATGTATTCTATATGTGATATAATCTTTTCATTTTGTGTATATTTTTCTTTAGCTACTGCTTAGCTTCATTTTCTCTGAATTATTTTTCGTGTTTGTTAGACTTATGAACTTAGATCCTATTGTTGTTTATCTTTTTTTGATCTTGTCAAAGAGGGATAGGTAGCAATGAGTCTAGTTTATCGATTTATGCAGATTTATATGATTATGGTATGGTGCAATGTTTCAGGGGGAGAAATAAAGAAAGCCATGATCACGCTCTATTTAACGCTTAAGTCAACTCAATTCAAATGCAAGTTTTGCAAGTCACCAAGCATACATAAAAAAGGGGGAGAGTGAAGTTCCTCGGCACCTCTAGTGTTTTGGTTTTGCCTCTAGTCTCATTTATTATCTTTTACTTCCTCTGTCTCAAAATAAAAATCTTTTAAGATTTTTAAACACATATTATAAAAAATAATGATTGAATAATTAAATGTAACAATTATACAAAACTGCTCTTAATTACTATTGGTTGTTATAAATGTATAATATGGTTTAAAAACTTAAAAGTAGTGTATACAATATTTATTAAGGGTAAAGTTGTTAAAAAATAATTAATGATGTATTGAAAAAGTAAAAAAGACTCTTATTTTGGTACACATTTCTTTGGCCAGAAGGACACTATTTTTGGGACATAGGGAGTATCATTATTGTTTTAGTAATTGAGTCACCTCTAAGTTAAAATTTGTGCATATCTTAGAATTAAGTGCAATTTCTAAAATCATATTTTGGATGCATAAATCGAACACTTAGGTAAAAGTCGACGCAAAGTGGTTCTAGTTAATTAGTCGGATATTTGGGTCAAGAAACACAAGAGTTCATGATTCATATCATACTAGCTTTAGAATCAATCAAACACTTTGTTTTTCTTAAAATATAAACTTTTTGAAGTGTGATTTGAATCAAGGTTATGTATGATTCGAATTACTAAATGAATGCCAAAATCATGTTTTACCACTGATAGCGTGATTCAAATCAGGAGAAAGCTTGATTCGAATCTCACTAAAGGCTTATTCAAATCAATAATTTATCTCAAATTTTGGATTTTGACTATGTCAGCCTGATTCGAATCACATGATTCCTTGACGCAATTCACTGGTTCAAATCAAATGGCCAAAAATTGGGTTTTAAGTTCTTGATTCAAATCAATTTCTAATTTGAATCGAATCATACATATTGCTCTTGACTTGAATCAAAAGGATATTTTTAATTATTCTTAGTGATAAATCTCAAGCACTCATATAAACCATTTTTGTCATTCTCACTAAAATAGATGTGATAACATCATAACTTTGAAAGATTTTCAAAAACTTGAAACTAGATTTCAGAGTACACATTTCACAATTTTTTATTTGCATCTGAATTCATATTCAACCTCTGGAATGATTACCATGATTTGGTTGCTTCTTAATTCTTAGGAAGTGTGAGATATATCGTATATGAGATTCATTTTTTGTTAATGTTTGTGAAGTTTTTGAGTTGCAAATCAAGAATCGTATTCTATGGTGTGAGTGGGATTGACAATCCAGCAAAAGCAAAAGAAAAGACTTTTCTCCATTAAATACTTCAGTATAATTGAGTGAAGGTTGTTGTAGAACGAATTTAGGAGTTTTTTCTCTTCAGATAGACCAAAACTCACATAAGGAACTGATAGGTTTGAGTGAAGACCGTCGCAAAATGAATGCTTGGAACGGATATTGGATACGAGTAAATGGACATTCAAGATTAAGTGAAGCTCCTGAGGTTTTCAACTGCGTGTATTGTATACAATAGAAAAAGAAAGATTCATATTGGAGTTGTTAATTTAATTTTAGTTTTAACATATGGTTCATTGATATATTAAACACACGTTATAAAAATTGTCAAAATAGTGGATGAATATGAAAATTAAATGGCTTACCATTGGAGATTGGATTAGACACAAAATAGGAAAGAGTGTTTTGAACAAAAATAAATATTGGGGCACTCTTATATTTCTCTACCTCCTTTTAATTTTCTATATAGGTTGCATGTTTAGAGTTTTATCACTTTCATAGAATAACATGTTCTTAGGCTTTATCTATTTATAGAGACTTTTTGTATATAAGCTTAGGTTAAGACTAGATCAAGTCATCTTATTTATCTTTCTAGAGATTATATGTCTTTGTGAGTTGTAATATTAGATTGATTAATTTATTAATAAAATTCAATTTATCCACCTCGTTCAAATTTAGTTTGTATGGATTAATTCATTGATTGACTCATATTTTCATTATTCCCTATTTCATTGCATCGTCGGTACATTGTGTAACTTTTTGTATCTATCTAACACATACTCAATTAAATTTTTGCTGCCCCATTTTTGAAAACCATGATTTTAAGAAAACCTCTTTAAAATTGTTTTATTAAAAGGTAAGTTCTATTTAATGTTAGGGAGTCCGGGAGAGTTGGGGATTCATAAGCAATATGAAATTTTAACCACTCACACTTGCACCAAACATTTAACCCCCCTCCCTTTAGAACTTTTTCACCCATATTCTCCCCCAAAAATCGACATCAAGATATTGTCGTTTGATCACATCTCGCGACTTCAAAACTTGATAATATAGGTCTAGATGATCCGAATGGTGTGTACAATAGAACTCCTATATCAATGACAAAAACTATGCGTACTAGAAAGATAACATAAATGTTCAATTAATGTCAGTTGATAAAATGCTTTGGATTGTCATAAAAAATGGTTCTTTTTTCCCAAAAAGAACCGTCGAAGGTTTTGAAACTATAAACCCCATGAAGAGTTGGATTGATGAAAAGACTAGAAAAGCTTATTATGATATGAAAACAGGGAATATATTGATTTATGTCTTAAGTGTCAATGTATATTACTTAATCTCACATCATAAGGATATTCAATAAATGTGTAACACACTTTAGATACTTAATGAGGTTATTGAGTATGTGAAACAATCCAAAATTAATACATTGACACAAGAATATGAGTTATTTCGTATGGAACCCAGTAAAATTATGAAATCCATGCAGATGGGCTCCATTCATTTAATAAATAGATTAGATAGGCTAGGTAAGAATTTATCTAACCAGAATTGTGATAGCAGAGTGATAAGGTCTATGTGCAGAGAATGAGAGTAAAAAATAATTGCCATAAAAAGTCTCGTGACTCGATGGCTTTGGATATAACAACACTGTTTAGAAAGCTTACTAAGCTCAAGAATGAATTAAAGAAATTAGAAGAAAGCAAAGCTAATGCAAAGATGAAAGAAAAACTAAGAAAAGAAAAGATAAGCATGTCCACGAAGGCCTCCACTTCTAAGGTCAATGTAGAGGAAAATGATGAGAGTACTGATGATGATTCTTCTAAGGAAGAAGAAATGAGTTTGTTGGCAGACCGCAGGCGAACGACTTCTATCGATGTAGTAAAAAAAAATCGTTCCTCAAAGACCAGTATGTTTATCTAATTCAATTGTTTATTTTGGTTTGAAAATGATTACAATACGTTTAATAATTTATATTCAGGACTATGATTCTTATCGTAGACTTACTCACCCAGATTCTGATTTTAGTTAACTACGAGAAGTTTACCTGTAGAAACAAATAAAAGTTTTAGGTAATGCCTACTTTCGCTAGCGCATTACATTGTCCTAAACTAACAAACTACCTAGTTTCGCAATACAATTCGTTTGTTTAGGAGACTTTAAAAATCATCTTTTTAAATCCGTGACACTTCTCATTTAAGCCTGAGACACTTTCGTAGCCTCAAGTTCAACTGTTCAGATTTTTTAAGTCAGACATTAATCACACCCTTTTAGTATATGAGTGATGCCTAAGGAATTCATACTTTCGTAGCAAAATTGTGCATTTAAATCAGAAAATTAAAACAAGCAAAACTTCTCATTATTAATATTATAGCTCAATTTTATCCTGTTACGAGAAATACTAATTTTGTAGAAAAATGGATAATACATACTTTCTAAGTGTATTATACTGTCCTAAACCAACAAACTACCTACTATCGTTCGCGTAGTATGTTCGTTTAAGAATGATTTAGGTACAACCATTAAAATTGAACCTTCCTTAGTTAAATTTGAGACACTTTCGTCGCATCAAGCTCAAGTGTTTAGTATTTTTAATTCATATACCAATTCACAACCTTTAGTATATATTTGGTATATAAGGATATCTCTACTTTCGGAGGGATATTTGTGTTTTAATATAGAAAAACAAACAATTCATAATATTTACTGTGATAATAATAATTCGTAGAGAACCTACATGAAATATATCATTGTACAATCTGCATGATCCTACATCCTTATGGATCTACTTGTACATGTTTATAAAGAAATCATTCATGATATTGAGTAAAAGCATGAACATGATACATAATATATAAAAGGGAATAATTAAACATGGATTATAATGAAATACAAGTACAATTGCTCAAGTAAGACTTTACAAACAATATCAAGCAAAGTAGAAAAACATAGAAAACTAACTTAAATGCAAAGTAAATAAAATAAGCATTCTAGTGATAACAATAATAAAAAAATATAGTGTAATTTGAGTTCACAAGGTTTTCTATAGGCCTAAGATCATAAAGATAGACATAAATTTGTGTAATAAGCCCCAAATAATAATAATAATAAAATAGTTGGGAGTTAAAGAGACACAAAAAAAAAACTGAATAATGAAGGAATCCAATACTGGGGATCGGCTCACTACGACCGTAGCAACTACTATGGACAAGTCGTAGTGGCTTATGCTCCTCTGTATGAGAAAAGTGCATGGATTTACTACGACCGTAGCAAATACTACTTGTTGACCGTAACATAACAGATATTATTGGATGGCCATAACAGGTATTACAATAGTGGAAGATACTATTGACAATTTGTAGTGCCCTCTTCTTTTTACTATGACATCATTACTTTGTGCAATCTTCTTATAATCTTTCTCAGTTTTGCTCCAATGCACTATATCTTGACCTTACATCTCTGGAACACCTAAAACACAAAGAAAAGTAGAAAACGGAAGTAAATCGAACAAAAACATAATAAAAAAATACTTGATATAAACTATGAAATCACATGCAAAAAACGATAAAAAAAATACTACTTATCAGTTGTTCGTGAAACACTACAATAAATATGTTCCGTTCTAGAAATAGAATTGGTGTGTATCGATGATGGATGACCTCGAACTGGTAGTGTTGATTTCTAATACAGCGACACAGAGTAAACCTACAAAGTTAGCATTTCAATGCCCAAATCAATTAAGAATTCAAGATGAGGGGATCAAAATAGTCTACCTTAAGTACCTGGTATGTAAGTTTTTATATGTTGAACTATTTGAAGTATATTGAGCCTTGATTTTTGGACTTTTGACTGACCTAAAACAAAGTACATTAAAAAAACTATGTCAAACATTCAAACAAGAATCGGTTAAAAAAGATGAAAGACAAAAAAAAAAGTCATATGACTTATTGTCAATGTGGAAAATTTGATCATTGCAAAAGAGTTTAAAATGGTGTAACACTTGTGTCATACGGTGAACTGACTTTGTGTGTTTTTGCTTTGGAAAGCAAATGTCGCGGATAGCAAGAGTCGCCACCGACTTTTCTTTTATCCAATAAGGAAAGGTGGAAAAGAACAGGAAAGACCTTAATTTAAATTTTGGGTTCGGGAGGTACATTATACAAAGGGAAGGTGTTAGCACCCTTTGTATCCATGGTTATCCATGGGCTCTTAATTGCTTGATCACTTATATTATTTTTCTTGTCTGAAAAAGTGTTCGTAAATTGTTTAGAAAAATGTTTTGAAAAAAAGAGAATTTAACTTTGTAATGATTCTCGTATGAATGTATACAAAGTGGTTATCTCGTTTAGTTTTGATAATGGTTTAGAAAAATATAACTCAGTAATGATTCTAGTATGAATGTATACCAAGTGGTGATTTTCTAGTATTTGTGAAGTGTGAAAAGTATTTTTAAATTGTGAGTAAGCAATTAAGAGTTATACCTACCCAAGGTCTTGATGGGCATTTCCTATCCTTGTGAGGGTAAAACCGTCCTTATTATTGAGAAATAAGTAGTTTTATCCTTTGGATGTAAAAGGGTCATCGTAGGGTCATCGATTGGTCATTGAAAGCAACAGTTGTAAGGATACCTTAGCATTCGAAGGGACTATCATCATTCAACCGTAGGCTATACCGAAGGGTCATCGAGGGACAAAGGCAACATTCGAGGGACTATGATGATTTAACCGAAGGGTCTTTGCCAAGTGCATCCCCACATTCGCGGGACATGACCGTAATACCGTAATATCGTAGGGTAACAAAGAGAGGTCCAAGATCGCATATTTAAAGGCAAAGTTTTACAATTAATTAGATAGCCGTAATCGATTAAGTAATTAGGTCCACATTAAAATCGATGAAATCAATACATTAAAATCAGCTAGATAATTTAGGATGTATCTCCACATTAAAATTAAGTAATTCAGAATCCATCTCCATAAGGGTATCCCACAAATAAAGTGGAATACTTAGCCGGCCGTTTCTTCGGGAATGTGTAAGCCTTTACACATTTCAGCACACGGGTTAGAACATCGAGATAAAGTGCAATTGAAAATTGCACCACAAAATAAACACAACAGTCCTAAAGTCAGGCCAAATAATGCAGAATTATAACAAATCTTGATTAGATAAACATAAGGCAGAAAAGAAAAGAAACAAAACAGCCACTGTCACGTTCGCTCCTGCTTCGCCTAGCGAAGGCTTAGCGAGTGCTCGCTACAGGCTCGCTTAGCGATGTGCTAGCGAGCTGCTACGGGTTTGGAGTTTGATAGCAGCATGATCTCCGGCACCCTGAACTTTATGGCATTTAATTACAGGAATAGCATGGACAAACATTCAGGATATTCAGGCATACTTAAATTCACATGTGAAATCAAATTACATATCCGAAAATTTAATCATGATGCCTTATGTATGTAGCGATTACCGATTAGAAGCATAAAACAGTAGTGATGCGCAAACCTGTTTGCAATGGAATTGCAGCTTTGGATTGGCAAATCGGGTCGAATTGGGCGGAGGCAACCTTGGTGCGGATGAGCGGCCTTCAGGGTTTCTTTACTCGGAGTTCTCTGAGTTGGTCTCCAGGGTTTCTAGGCCAGGGTTTCTGTCCGTCTTCGTCTGTTTTCGTTTTTTCTTTTTCTGACTGAAGCTTGGCTATTTATAATGCTCTTGTTGTGACCTAATGGGCTCAGAATGAAGCCCAGAAATTCTGATATTCGCAAGCTTCGCTAGGCGAGTATTGTAGCGAAGAGTTCGCTAGGCGAAGGTTTTGCTCGCCTAGCGAGCATGACAGTTTGGGCCATTTTCTGGATTGGGTCTGTTGTGAGCTGGGCTTTTGTTCCTTTAAGGTCAGTGCCTTGCAGAGTAAGTTGGAGTGCTTCGAGAAATGTTTTGCAAGATTAATGGGCAAATTTTGGGGTATGACAACTGCCCCTGTTCAATATTCTTGAACCGAGAGAGTTAGGATGGCAAGTATGCCATTCGTGGTCTGGAGGTGGAAGATTATTGAACATTAGAATGCCCAAAATTTTGCACCTGTTAATGGAGATGGGCTTAAAGATGCCATCCAGGTAATTTGATGATGAGAGCTTCAGAGTGCGTCGTACGTTAGACGATATCTGAAGACATGGGTGTCATATCGGGTCGTACGCTAGACCGTATAGTGAGTCCTCCATTATGCTGTCGACTTTGCTGGGGAGTCAGAGTGTGTTATACGCTGCTGGGGATAAGGGATCAGAATGGATCATACGCTAGACCGTATCCGAATGGCAGGGTGAGTTGTTCATTAGGCGGATGACTTCACTGGGGATGAAAGATCAGAATGGATCGTACGCTAGATCGTATCTGAGTTGCAAGATGAGCCGTCCATTAGGCTGTATCTGAGGATGAAAGGATCAGAATGGATCGTACGCTAGATCGTGTCTGAGTAGCAGAATGAGTTGTCCATCAGGCTGGTGACTCCGCTAGGGGATGAAATACCAGACTGGATCGTACGCTAGACTGTATCCGAGCTGCAGAATGGGCCGTCCATTAGGCAGTATCTGAGAGGGGTAGTCGTATGCTAGGCTACACGTCAGAATGTACCGTACACTAGGTAGCATCTGAGGAGTTGAAGGTCTAACTGGGTCGTACATTAGACCGTATTTGAGCAGAATGAAGGTCAGAAGGGATCGTACGTTAGATCGCATCTGAGTTGAAGGAGTCATATGTTGAGCTGAATCAGAATGAACCGTACGCTAGGCTATATCTGATAGTATTTGTAGATGCTGTATTTGCAATAAATAGCCGGGATGGGCTTAAAGATACCATCCTTAGGAGGATAATTAACCTGAAAAATAAAGTTAGCTTCCTGCCATGTCATGATGCATGAGATGTTTTATGCTTTCGACAATAAATGCGAACAATGTATGCATGCGTATGCCGTGAAATGATGTAATGAATGAATTATGCATCTGAAAAGTTCTTCCCGAGGACTCTACTGGGGAAATAAATCTCAGTCTTCTGGTTGGAGATACTGGTATCAGTGATCCTTTCTTAGCTGGGGATACTTGATTCTGTCTGATGGTAGAAATATTTAACAAAAGCCTGGCTGGGGGTGGAAGAGATGACCAATTTGTCTAGTAACACCAATTGCTTTTGGGGAATAACTGGCTTTGCTGGGGAATAGAATTAGCAACGGATCCATTGGAAAGCATGGTTAGACCTTCTCCTCGATCCTGAAGTCTCGTAGTGATTGCTATTTCTATTTTATGCATGCATTTTTGGTACACATCGATCATATTCAAATGCACATATCAATTCAAATTAAATCAATGGACGTTTACGCAAACAAAACAGACAAAGTAAAAACAAAATCATCTTTTAGGAAATAAAATTGTATTGATTTTGAAAGAGAGCCTATAAACAGGCAATTCGTGTACAGGGAGACAGAAATCCTAGTAAGAGGAAATTGTCAAGGAAACAAAGAGAAAGCTATGCAGAAAAAGTCCCATCGATTTTAATTCTACTACTGTCATTATGTCTTCAAGCCTCTCATCTCCTGCTGTCGGATAGAAGTGATTGGCTTGTTCAGTCCCTTCGACTTGGGTAAAGCTGTCTGAGAACGAGACATAGTCATACGCTTTTAATCCCTAATTTTTGCCTGGACCGCCTTTTCAGGTTTTCAGTCCACCAGGATACCTTTTTTTGCCGAAGCCGCCTTCTCAGGTTTTCGACTTGCCGGGCGTACATTTTTATATGTTTATCCCTAATTTTTGCCCGAACCCTTTTAGTTCGCCGGGATGCCCTTACTTTTGCCTAGATACGTCGACCTAGCGGGTCTCTTTTATGCGTAGTATTTTTTGACTATGTCTGCGTTCACGGGATGTGGGAAGTCTTCGCCGTCCATCGTAGCAAGTATCATGGCTCCACCAGAGAATACCTTCTTAACTACAAATGGCCCTTCGTATGTGGGAGTCCATTTGCCCCTGGGATCACCTTGTGGTAGAATGATACGCTTGATAACTAAATCGCCGATTTGATACACCCGTTTCTTGACCTTTTTGTTGAATGCCCGAGTCATGCGCTTCTGATATATCTGCCCATGACAAACAGCCGCAAGTCTCTTTTCATCAATCAAATTTATCTGATCGAGTCGAGTCTGAATCCATTCATCCTCGTCTAAACCTGTCTCTTTCATGATTCTTAGAGAGGGAATCTGAACTTCTACCGGTAGGACGGCTTCCATTCCGTAGACTAAAGAGAAGGGAGTTGCCCCTGTCGAAGTTCGTACTGAAGTGCGATAACCATGAAGAGCAAAGGGTAACATTTCATGCCAGTCTTTGTATGTTACCGTCATCTTTTGTATGATCTTCTTGATATTCTTATTAGCAGCTTCTACGACGCCATTCATCTTTGGCCGGTACGGAGAAGAGTTATGGTGTTTTATTTTGAACTGCGTGCAGAGTTCAGTAATCATCTTGTTGTTCAAATTAGTGCCATTATCAGTGATAACTCTTTCGGGGATGCCATATCGACAAATGAGATTATTCTTGATGAATCGTGCCACCACATTCTTAGTGAGAGAAGCAAATGAGGCTGCCTCTACCCACTTTGTAAAGTAGTCAATAGCCACGAGGATGAAACGATGTCCATTAGAAGCAGTAGGTTTAATCTCTCCGATCATATCAATGCCCCACATTGCAAAGGGCCAAGGGGCTGTCAACACGTTTAAAGGAGCAGGAGGCACATGTACTTTATCCGCATAGATCTGGCACTTGTGACAAGTTCTGGAGTGGTGGTGGCAATCAGCTTCCATGGTAGACCAATAATACCCTGATCTCAGAATCTTCTTGGCCATTGTATGTCCACTAGAGTGAGTCCCAAAAATACCGTCATGCATGTCTTCCATAATCTTTTCTGCTTCCTTTTTATCCACACAACGAAGCAAAGTCAAATCATGATTACGCTTGTATAATATTCCATTACTCAAAAAGAATTTAGTGGCGAACTTCCTCAGGAATTTTATGTCATTGATGGACGCCCCTTCAGGGTATTCCCGAGCTTCTAAATATCTTTTTACTTCGTGGAACCAAGGTTTCTCTTCCACTTCATCAGCGTTAAG
The DNA here is from genome assembly GCF_024323335.1 of Lathyrus oleraceus. Lineage (NCBI taxonomy): Eukaryota > Viridiplantae > Streptophyta > Magnoliopsida > Fabales > Fabaceae > Lathyrus > Lathyrus oleraceus. The sequence continues at coordinate 491,082,122 of NC_066582.1, read as the reverse complement.
TTCATAACAATATGCTGGTTCATCTAGTCGTTCAATGGTGATCCTGGGAGCTTCATTGTCCCATCTGACTCTGAACATAGATGACATGGTGGCCAATGCGTCTGCCAACTGATTCTCCTCTCGTGGAATATGTTCGAATGTAATCTCTTCAAAGTATGGGATTAATGTCAACACCCGCTCTCGATAAGGGATGAGATTTGGATGTTTAGTGTCCCATTCTCCTTTGATCTGACTGATTACTAATGCTGAGTCTCCGTACACACTCAAAAACTTGATTCTCAGGTCTATAGCAGCTCTGAGTCCCAAAATACATGCCTCATACTCGGCCATATTGTTGGTACAATCGAAACATAGTCTAGCAGTGAAAGGCGTATGGCATCCCTTGGGAGAAATAATTACAACACCAACACCATTACCCAATGCATTAGAAGATCCATCAAAAACCATAGTCCATCGGGATCCCGGTTCGGGTCCTTCATCCGGTCCAGGTTCTTCATAATCAGTAACAAGCATGACATCCTCATCTGGGAACTCAAAATTCATAGATTGGTAATCATCCACTGCTTGATGAGCCAAATGATCAGCTAGCACGCTTCCTTTGATTGCTTTCTGGGTAGTATACTGGATATCATACTCTGTTAAAATCATCTGCCATCTTGCTATTCTTCCGGAGAGGGCAGGTTTCTCAAATATGTATTTGATGGGATCCATCTTAGAAATCAACAAAGTGGTATGATTCAACATATACTGTCTTAGTCGGCGAGCAGCCCAGGCCAACGCACAGCAAGTTCTCTCGAGCAGTGAGTATCTTGTTTCATAGTCGGTAAACTTTTTGCTAAGGTAGTATATGGCATGCTCTTTTCGACCAGACTCGTCATGTTGCCCCAACACACACCCCATTGAATTTTCTAACACGGTTAAATACATAATTAGAGGTCTTCCTTCAACTGGTGGTATCAGGATCGGAGGCTCCTGGAGATACTTCTTGATTTTGCCAAAAGCTTCTTGACATTCGTCATTCCATATCATCTCTTGATTCTTCCTCAGTAGTTTGAAGATGGGTTTGCAGGTAGCAGTTAAATGGGAGATAAACCGGGCGATGTAATTCAAACGTCCCAAGAAACCTCTGACTTCCTTATCTGTACGGGGCACTGGCATTTCTTGGATAGCTCTCACCTTAGCCGGGTCAACCTCAATTCCTTTACCACTGACAATAAATCCCAAGAGTTTACCGGATCTTACTCCAAAGGTGCATTTGTTCGGGTTCAATCTCAGCTTGTATTTCTTCAACCTCTCAAACAATTTGTACAAATGATCGAGATGTTCTTCTTCAGTATGAGATCTGGCTATCATGTCATCCACATATACTTCTATTTCATGATGAATCATATCATGGAACAAAACCACCATAGCACGCTGGTACGTTGCCCCGGCGTTCTTTAAACCGAATGGCATTACTTTGTAACAGAAAGTGCCCCATTGCGTCACGAACGTAGTTTTCTCCATGTCTTCAGGTGCCATCTTAATCTGGTTATAACCCGAGAATCCATCCATGAAGGAGAATACTTTGTGTTGAGCGGTGTTATCTACCAGAACATCAATGTGTGGAAGTGGAAATTCATCTTTGGGACTCGCTTTATTCAGATCTCTGTAATCGACGCACATTCACACCTTACCATCCTTCTTCGGTACCGGTACTACATTAGCAACCCATTGGGGGTAAGAAGTAACAGCTAGAAAACCGGCATTGAACTGTTTCATAACTTCGGCTTTGATTTTCTCAGACATTTCAGGACGCATGCGGCGAACCTTTTGCTTGATAGGACGACAATCTTCCTTCGTTGGCAAACGATGCACTACTATATCAGTATCCAATCCTGGCATGTCTTCATAAGACCAAGCAAAAATCTCTACATAGTCATGTAACATCTGAATCAATCTTTCTTTAATACTGTTTTCCAAGCCTGCTCCTATCTTGACTTCTCTCTTGTCCACTTCAGTACCCAGGTTTACAATTTGGGTTGACTCTTCATGCGGCTGTATAGTCCTTTCTTCTTGCAGTAACAGTCTGGCAAGTTCTCCAGGTACTTCACAATCTTCCTCACTTCCATCCTCGGCTTGGTAGATCGGATTTTCAAAGTCATAATGGACAGTAGTAGAACTATTATCAACAGGATCCAGAGTGGGTATGGATCTGCAATTCGTTACGTGAGTGTGTGTAAGAAAACATAGCTTTTTCGGAAGATGACAGGAAAGATAAAGAGCGCAATATTTGAATGCAAAAAGTCCATTGATTTATTGAATATGAATATGCTTATGAAAATGACAAAACCCTTAACAAATTAGCTATTGTGCCTCGGGCATAGACACAATGCTTTAAGAAGTTCAATTGTAAAAAACTAAAAAATTTGCAACACTAAAATAGACAATAACAGTTACTCATGACTAAAGGAAATCAGGATAGTGTCTTCAGCCTTCCAATTATTGAGTTCGTCACCAACTGTTGGGAAAATCCAGCTATCCAGGTCGCCATCGCTATCAGCATCTTCTACAGCATTAACCTGATCTTTGACCATCCTTTCAGAGTTAAATCCTAGACCAGACTTGTCAGACTTGTACGGTACGTTGATCAGTTGACCCCAACCAATACGACCACCATTTTCAACCACGGCTTGAGCGTCCTTCAGAGAAATCATGGCAGGAGGAGCATGAATAACCTTGGGCACAAGGGGAGTCGGCTTAAGGACAGGACTGGGCGGAGGGACCACTTCAAATGACTGAGAAGGAGTCTCGACGAACTCGCCATCCATCTCGACGTATCTGAAGGCCTGCACACTACTGACAATATACTCTTCTTCTCCACACACAGTGACGATTTTACCCTCTATTGGATACTTCAGCTTTTGATGGAGAGATGAAGCTACAACACTTGCCCCATGGATCCAAGGTCGTCCCAGCAAGCATGAATAGGCAGGACGGATGTTCATCACGTGAAAGGTAGTATTGAAGACTTGAGGTCCTATCTTGATAGGGAGAACCACTTCACCATGGATAACACTTTTCGCACCGTCGTACGCACGCACCACAGTATCACTAGGTTTCAATTCGATGCTCTTACAGTCAAGCTTATCGAGTACAGCTTTCGGTAGCACATTCAAAGAAGAGCCATTATCGATCAACACATGAGCCAAGGTGATCCCCTTACACTCAATGGAGACGTGCAGAGCTTTATTGTGATTCTTTCCTGCTGGTGTCAGATCAGCATCGGAAAAGCCTAAGCCATTGTCAACAGTCAGGTTGGCAACATAGTTTTCGAACTGATCGACAGATGTCTCCTGAGGTACATGGGCAGCCTTCAAGAGTTTTATCAACGCTTTGGCATGAGATTCAGAAGATAATAACAAGGATAACATCGAGATCTTAGACGGAGTATGCCCCAGCTGTTCTACCACATCAAAATCACTCTTGCGGATGATTTTCAGCATTTCCTCCACTTCCTGCTTGGCAACATCTTCAGTAGTAACTTCGACCGGTGTCTTTGACTGAGAGGGGTTGACTGGTTCCTTTCCTCGATTTTCGGGGACTGGAGGTGAGATCTCCGGAGAAAAGATCCTTCCGCTTCGAGTAATTCTAATAGTCTCAACAATGTCAACGTCATTAGAATTAGCAGAATTATCATCTTGCTTTACGCCATGGATGTAAACATCACCTCCATAATTCCACGGAATGGCTTTGCTTGAGGAATATGGTACCGGGCCAGGTGCAGTAATGATTAGGGGAGCTACCTTGGGCTCAGCAGTAATCTTCACAGGTACTCTGGTAGCGGTAATCTTCACTGGAACTTTGGACCTAGCAATCACAGATACTTCTTCAATAGGGTTCTCCGCCTTGGGAATCTTTTCGAAGAGAATTGTACGATCATCCATCAGCCGTTGAATACCCTTCCTCAACTTCAAGCACTCATTGGGTCGGAGTATGCAGAGATCGCAATTTTCAGTACAACCTGGAAATAAACCAGCTTGTACTAAATTCTTCTTGATGATCAGGAGAGGAGATGCTAAGTCAGCTACATTAGAAATGTGAGAGTAGTCATCCACAACATTAACAGTTTTGTCATGATTAGGCATAGGTGCAGTGATGACGTTAGGAGTCTCCGGAGGCTCAAATTCAATTTCTCCAGCTTCGATCATATCCTGAACCTTATTCTTCAATGACCAGCAATCGTTTGTATCATGCTCGGGGCTATCGGAGTGATATGCGCACCTGGCATTGGGATTATAACGAGAAGAAGTAGTGTTGGGTTTCGTAGGAGGATCTCTGAGGGTGATCAGATTTGCTTTTAGCATTCCCTGCAGTGCCTGTGCTAAAGTCATATTGATCCTGGTAAACTGCCTTCTTGGCCTGTCTTGTCTGGGCTGGAAGTTTTGAGATGGCGGTGCTGCAATCGTAACCGCTCCAATGGTATGGTCACGATTTTTCTTGTTACGACCCTTTTGACCGTACACAGCATTTGATTCATTCCTCCCCTGATAGGACCTTTTGGTGCTTGCAGAGGTAGCCGCATGTATCTTTCCACTTCGGATGCCGCTTTCAACACGCTCACCTGTCAATATAAGTTCAGTGAAACCTGATGAAGAACTTCCCAGTAGATGGCTGTAGAATGGGCCAGTCAGTGTGCCCATGAACATGTCCACTAATTCTCGGTCAGTCATAGGGGTTTGACTCTGCCAGCCAAATCTCTCCATTTCTGAGCATATTCCTTGAAGCTTTCTTTGGATCCCATAGTCATATTCTGCAACTGTAGCCGAGTAGGCGCTAGTTCAGAGTTATACTGGTACTGTTTATAGAAAGCTGTTGCTAAATCAGTCCAGGTGCGGATGTCAGAGCTCTCGAGCTGATAATACCATTCCAATTGTGTGCCAGACAGACTCTCTTGGAAGAAATGGATCCATAGCTTCCTATCAGTGGTATGCGGCTGAATCTTTCTCACATAAGCTCTCAGATGCATCTGAGGACAGGACGCACCATCGTACTTAGTGAAAGTGGGGATCTTGAATTTGCGAGGAATGGTCACATCGGAGACCAGACCCAAACTTTCGAAATCCAGACCGGGCGCCTTCTGACCCTCCATGGCTAGCATACGTTCTTCCAGCAACTTGTACTTATCATCTCTTGGAGAGTATTGTTCACCTTCATAATCTTCATCGTCATCCTCAGGGTTGGAGAAATCAACATTCTCCTCCTCTGAATCATTCTCCGTCTCCTGTAACACCCCGATAATAATAAAATAATTATTTAAATTGAGTTAATAATTTATTTATTAATTTAATTAAATAATTGGAAATTTTATTATTATTATTTTTGGATTATTATTATTATTCGGAAAAATATATAAGTTGGAATTTAGAAAATTCCCATTTTTTGGTAAAAAGGTTATTTTCACGTGAAAGGAAAACAGAGAGAAGCGGTTGAAAGAGGAAAAAGGGCAAAAAGGCAGAGCAAGAGAAGAGGAAGAGCTTGAAGTTGCAGAATTTGCCGGATTAACTCAGGTAAGGGGGGTTTATCATCGATTAACGGGTATTATGGGATGATATGACATATTAGGGATCATTTCCCGTGGCTTGGAGTAGTATAGGTATTAGTAGAGTGTACTAATATTGTGGTTGTTGTTTGGCATGATCTAATATGCTTATATGATAAAATATTGATGATGTATGATGATATGTATATTGTTGTGAATGTATATATTATGCATGTTGTTGATGCTGCATTTGCTAGATGATTAGCATGCATGGTCTAGCCTTCGGGGCTGTAGCTGATTCCCATGGTGAGGAATTGGTGAGTGAGTCATTAGATCTCAAATGAGTGGGACTAGTGAGCTTAGTAGCCGTATCTGGGTTTGATCGGTGAGCTTGAACTGTATGTTCAAGAATAGTCGGTACCGCATGTGTGGAGTCTCATTTCATAATGAATGTATGGCATATAATATGAATGGATGTATTCCAGTATTATATGTGTGTTGTGTGTTGTGTTATTGATGTTGAGTATGGTTGAGATTATACATATGCTATATGTTACTGTTGAATATGATGTTGAACGGATATTGCCGTTGCTGAGTGCGTAGTCTGATTAGGGTGAATTGATGTGTTATTTACTTAGCATTACATGTTGTTCTATAATGCTTATTATATTGATTGAGGAACTCACCCTTACATCTATTTTTCAGGTAACGAGCAGTGAGTTGAGTAGAAGCTAGTGCTATGGAGTCTAGTGTCGTCCTTAGTGGGTCATGCTCTGGTAGATGTAACATCGGGAGGGAATGTTTGACTATGTTTTAATTTAGTTGTTGATTCAACTTTACATGTAATGTAGTACATGATTTGAATGCCGATGTTTTGTACCCGCTGCGAATTATGCAAAAGAGTCTTATTTTGATTTAATAAATGAGCATGACAGGATGTTTTGATAAATGTTGTGAAATGATTGTGTGACACCCTTCGGGGCATAATTACTCTGATTGATATGTTATTATTTTAACTAAATATTTTGGGGTATTTAGAAGGGTGTTACATTAGTGGTATCAGAGCATAGTCGGTCGAGTCGAGTCGTAATTATTCTGTTTCCCCTGTACGGTATAGGTGTTGTGTAACCCTATCAGTACTCATTGTTTTAGTTTGTTTGGGTTTTCAGAATAGAGATGGCTGGAAGAGGTAGAGATGATGCTGCGATTGCTGAGGCTCTGGGTATGCTAGCTGGAGTACTTGGAGGGAATCCGAATGTTGTGGGAATGGGAGCTGCTCGTCAACTGAGTGAGTTCCAGAAGAACAATCCTCCAATGTTTAAGGGAGCATACGATCCAGATGGCGCTCAGAAGTGGTTGAAGGAGATCGAGAGAATCTTCCGAGTAACTGAGTGTGCCGATAACCAGAAGGTCAGGTTCGGTACACATATGCTGTCAGAGGAAGCTGATGATTGGTGGGTTGCTACCCGCACTGAGTTGGAATCTGCTGGAAATGCTGAGATCACTTGGGCTGTGTTCAGAGAGAGATTTCTGAGGAAGTACTTTCCAGAGGATGTCAGAGGAAAGAAAGAAATAGAATTCTTGGAATTGAAGCAGGGTAACCGGTCTGTTACTGAGTATGCTGCTAAGTTCACAGAGCTGTCAAAGTATTATACTCCCTATAGTGAGGCTACTGGGGAATTTTCCAAATGTGTGAAGTTTGAGAACGGGTTGCGTCCCGAGATCAAGCAGGCGATTGGATATCAGCGGATCAGGGTGTTTTCTGATTTGGTTGACTGTTGCAGGATTTTCGAACAGGATTCCAAGGCTAGAGCAGAGAGCTATCAGCAAAGGGTTGATAGGAAAGGTAAGAATCAGATTGATCGTGGAAAACCGTATGCCGCTGGCAAAGGTTTCCAGCGGCAGAGTGGGATGAAGAGGCCTAGTGGGGGAGATTCTAGTGCCCCTGTTAAGTGTTATAGATGTGGTCGGGCTGGACATCGTGTTCATGAGTGTACCAGTGCTGAGATGAAGTGTTTCAAGTGTGGAAAAGGTGGTCATTTGGCTGCAGAGTGTCGGTTGAAGACTGTGACTTGTTTCAACTGTGGAGAAGTGGGTCATATCAGTCCACAGTGTCCTAAGCCGAAGAAAGAGAATCAGTCAGGAGGCAAGGTCTTTGCTTTATCGGGTTCTGAGACTTCTGCAGATGATCGTTTGATCCGAGGTACGTGTTATATAAATGGTTTTCCTCTTGTAGCTATTATTGACACCGGTGCTACTCATTCCTTTATATCTTTGGATTGTGCTGTGAAACTTAAGTTAGAGATATCTAAGATGCTTGGAAGTATGGTGATTGATACTCCTGCGAAGGGTTCAGTGACTACTACTTCAGTTTGTTTAAATTGTTCTTTGAGTATGTTTGGTAGAGACTTTGGGATAGACCTTGTGTGTCTTCCACTAGTGCAGATTGATGTTATCTTGGGAATGAACTGGTTGGTGTTTAACCGAGTTTCTATCAACTGTTTTGATAAGACTGTGATATTCCCTGAGATTGAAGAAGGAAAGGATTTGTTTCTATCTGCAAGGCAGGTGAATGAGGCAGTAGTAGATGGGGCAGAGTTGTTTATGCTGTTAGCGACTATGGAAGCTAAAGATAAACTGGTGATTGGTGATCTAGCTGTGGTGTGTGATTTTCCTGATGTGTTTCCGGAAGAGGTAAATGAATTGCCGCCAGAGCGTGAAGTTGAGTTCTCGATTGATTTGGTACCTGGTACTAGACCGATATCGATGGCTCCGTATCGTATGTCTGCTGTTGAGTTAGCTGAATTGAAGAGTCAGCTGGAAGATCTGTTGGATAAGAAATTTATTCGTCCGAGTGTGTCACCGTGGGGTGCACCAGTATTGTTGGTTAAGAAGAAAGAAGGTACTATGAGGTTGTGTGTGGACTACAGGCAATTGAATAAAGTGACGATCAAGAATCGGTATCCTTTGCCGAGGATTGATGATTTGATGGATCAGTTGGTTGGTGCGAGTGTGTTCAGCAAGATAGATTTGAGATCTGGGTATCATCAGATACGTGTGAAAACTGAGGATATTCAGAAGACTGCTTTCAGAACAAGGTATGGACATTATGAGTATTCTGTAATGCCTTTTGGTGTGACTAATGCGCCTGGAGTATTTATGGAGTATATGAATAGGATTTTCCATCCGTACCTAGACAAGTTTGTGGTAGTGTTTATTGATGACATTTTGGTGTATTCGAAATCTGAAGAAGAGCATGCTGAGCATTTGAGAGTGGTTTTAGAAGTTCTCCGAGAAAAGAAGCTATTTGCTAAACTCTCTAAATGTGAATTTTGGTTAGAAGAGGTTAGTTTTCTTGGTCATGTGATTTCAAGAGGTGGTGTTGCTGTTGATCCTTCTAAGATAGAAGCGGTGTCTAAGTGGGAAGCTCCGAAGTCAGTTTCTGAGATAAGAAGTTTTCTTGGACTTGCAGGTTATTATAGAAAATTCATTGAGGGATTTTCCAAGTTGGCGTTGCCGTTGACGATGTTGACTAGAAAGGGGCAAGCGTTTGTTTGGGACTCGAAATGTGAAGAAGGTTTCCAAGAGTTAAAGAAAAGGTTGACTACTGCTCCTATCCTGATATTACCGAGTTCGTCGGAACTATTCGAGGTTTATTGTGATGCTTCATTGTTGGGTTTAGGTGGTGTGTTGATGCAGAATAAGCAGGTTATAGCTTATGCTTCGAGACAGCTAAGGGTTCATGAGAGGAACTATCCGACGCACGATTTAGAGTTGGCAGCTGTGGTATTTGTTCTGAAGTTATGGAGGCATTATTTGTACGGATCAAGATTTGAGGTTTTCAGTGACCATAAGAGTTTAAAGTATTTGTTTGATCAGAAAGAGCTGAATATGAGACAGAGGAGATGGTTAGAATTCTTGAAGGATTATGATTTTGGTTTGAATTACCATTCGGGTAAAGCAAATGTAGTGGCTGATGCATTGAGTAGGAAATCATTGCATATGTCTATGTTAATGGTTAAAGAATTGGATTTAATTGAGCAGTTTAGAGATTTGAGTTTGGTGTGTGAAAGTACTCACAATAGTGTTAAATTAGGAATGTTGAAGTTAACAAGTGGTATTCTGGATGAGATCAGAGAGGGTCAGAAATCCGATATGCTTTTGGTTGATAAGTTGACTTTAGTGAATCAAGGTCAAGGTGGTGAATTCAGAGTTGATGAGAATGGTATTTTGAAATTTGGTAATCGGGTGTGTATTCCGGATGTTACTGAGCTTAAGAAGAGTATTCTTGAGGAAGGACATCGTAGTGGCCTGAGTATTCATCCTGGAGCTACGAAGATGTATCATGATTTGAAGAAGTTATTTTGGTGGCCGGGAATGAAAAGAGAAATTGCGAGTTTTGTTTATTCCTGTTTGACTTGTCAGAAGTCAAAGATTGAGCATCAGAAGCCGTCTGGGCTAATGCAACCGTTGGCTATTCCAGAGTGGAAGTGGGATAGTATCAGTATGGATTTTGTTTCTGGTTTGCCGAGGACAAGTAAGAATTTTGAAGCTATTTGGGTGATTGTGGATAGATTGACGAAGTCGGCTCATTTCATTCTGATCAGAATGGATTATCCGTTAGAGAGATTGGCTGAGTTGTATATTGAGAAGGTTGTAAGTTTGCATGGTATTCCATCTAGTATTGTTTCGGACAGAGATCCTAGATTTACATCGAAGTTTTGGGAAGGTTTGCAGAGGGCTTTGGGAACTAAGCTGAGATTGAGTTCTGCATATCATCCGCAGACTGATGGTCAGACTGAGAGGACGATTCAGTCACTAGAGGATCTTTTGAGAGCTTGTGTTTTGGAAAAAGGAGGTGCTTGGGATTGTTATTTACCTTTGATTGAGTTACCTACAACAATAGTTTTCATTCGAGCATTGGTATGGCACCGTTTGAAGCTTTGTATGGTAGAAGATGTCGGACACCGTTATGTTGGTATGAGGCCGGTGAGAGTGCTGTGGTTGGACCGGAGATTGTTCAACAAACTACGGAAAAGATTAAGATGATTCAGGAGAAGATGAGAATTGCTCAGAGTCGTCAGAAGAGTTATCATGACAAGAGGAGGAAGTCACTTGAGTTCCAAGAGGGAGATCATGTGTTTCTTCGTGTCACTCCGATAACTGGTGTTGGTCGAGCTTTGAAGTCAAAGAAGTTGACACCTCGATTTATTGGTCCTTATCAGATTTTGGAGAGGATAGGAGAGGTAGCCTATCGTATCGCTTTACCGCCGTCGCTTGCGAATTTGCATGAGGTTTTTCATGTGTCTCAGTTGAGGAGGTACATTCATGATCCGTCGCATGTAGTCCAAGTAGATGATGTACAGGTGAGAGATAACCTGACTGTTGAAACATCACCTATGAGGATTGAGGATCGAGAGTTGAAGCAGTTGCGGGGTAAAGAGATTGCCTTGGTGAAGGTAGCTTGGGGAGGACCAGCAGGTGGCAATGTGACTTGGGAACTGGAGAGTAAGATGAAGGAGTCTTACCCAGAGTTGTTCGCTTGAGGTATGTTTTCGAGGACGAAAACTCTTTTAGTGGGGGAGAGTTGTAACACCCCGATAATAATAAAATAATTATTTAAATTGAGTTAATAATTTATTTATTAATTTAATTAAATAATTGGAAATTTTATTATTATTATTTTTGGATTATTATTATTATTCGGAAAAATATATAAGTTGGAATTTAGAAAAATCCCATTTTTTGGTAAAAAGGTTATTTTCACGTGAAAGGAAAACAGAGAGAAGCGGTTGAAAGAGGAAAAAGGGCAAAAAGGCAGAGCAAGAGAAGAGGAAGAGCTTGAAGTTGCAGAATTTGCCGGATTAACTCAGGTAAGGGGGGTTTATCATCGATTAACGGGTATTATGGGATGATATGTACTGGGTAGTAAGAAACTATTGTTTTACCTCTGATTTGATTGATGCATGCTGAAATTGGTAGAATATTGGATGAACGGAATTGGGATTAAAATTGATGAAATTCGTAGGAATTAGAGGTAGAAACGTTAGAAAATTGTGGAATCGAAAGTGTATAATTCGTGTTAGATGGGATGAATGAATTATGTGTGAAATTTGGACTGTAGAAGGTTGAATTGGATAGATCTCGTAGCAGAGAAAGCCATTGCAGATCTGAGAGTTCTGGTTTCTGGTCATACGCGTATGGCACTAGGCAATACGGGTATGAGATGGCTGGTACGCGTATGGCACTAGGCAATACGCGTATGGATGAGGAAGATGAAATTTTGAACGTGAAATGGTCTCTGGTGGTACGCGTATGGGGAAGTGATACGCGTAGCATACGCGTATGGGACAGGTGATACGCGTATGGGTTGGGCGAGGAAATGCGCAATACACGTATGAGAGTGGGCATTACGCGTATGGATTTGGTCAGGCGTGGGCAATACGCGTATGGGCATAGGCAATACGCGTATGGGCAGAATTGTGAATTTTCTGTGCTGTTGTTGTGCAGTTTCTGGTTGTTTAGGCTGAGTGTGTAATTCAGCTGATGTATGACATATTAGGGATCATTTCCCGTGGCTTGGAGTAGTATAGGTATTAGTAGAGTGTACTAATATTGTGGTTGTTGTTTGGCATGATCTAATATGCTTATATGATAAAATATTGATGATGTATGATGATATGTATATTGTTGTGAATGTATATATTATGCATGTTGTTGATGCTGCATTTGCTAGATGATTAGCATGCATGGTCTAGCCTTCGGGGCTGTAGCTGATTCCCATGGTGAGGAATTGGTGAGTGAGTCATTAGATCTCAAATGAGTGGGACTAGTGAGCTTAGTAGCCGTATCTGGGTTTGATCGGTGAGCTTGAACTGTATGTTCAAGAATAGTCGGTACCGCATGTGTGGAGTCTCATTTCATAATGAATGTATGGCATATAATATGAATGGATGTATTCCAGTATTATGTGTGTTTGTGTTTTGTTATTGATGTTGAGTATGGTTGAGATTATACATATGCTATATGTTACTGTTGAATATGATGTTGAACGGATATTGCCGTTGCTGAGTGCGTAGTCTGATTAGGGTGAATTGATGTGTTATTTACTTAGCATTACATGTTGTTCTATAATGCTTATTATATTGATTGAGGAACTCACCCTTACATCTATTTTTCAGGTAACGAGCAGTGAGTTGAGTAGAAGCTAGTGCTATGGAGTCTAGTGTCGTCCTTAGTGGGTCATGCTCTGGTAGATGTAACATCGGGAGGGAATGTTTGACTATGTTTTAATTTAGTTGTTGATTCAACTTTACATGTAATGTAGTACATGATTTGAATGCCGATGTTTTGTACCCGCTGCGAATTATGCAAAAGAGTCTTATTTTGATTTAATAAATGAGCATGACAGGATGTTTTGATAAATGTTGTGAAATGATTGTGTGACACCCTTCGGGGCATAATTACTCTGATTGATATGTTATTATTTTAACTAAATATTTTGGGGTATTTAGAAGGGTGTTACATCTCCTCTTCTGGACCATTCGGAATTCCAAACTTGACTCCCGCGGCCTGTCTTTTAAGCCTTCTTCCCGTGTTGATGTAACTCACGGCTTTCTTGTCTTTCTTCTTTTCGAGCAAGAGAGCCTTCAGTTCTTCCTGCCCTTTGGATAAGCTCAGCATCATCTCCTGGAATTGAGCATTCTGAGCCTGGAGATCTTTGACAGTTTGTTCGAGAGCCATTTTTCTGTTTAGAAGGCAGACCGTGAGAACATTGATCTTTTAGGATACCTGTTATGCAATGTTATGTTATGCTATGCAATGTATGAAATGTTTTCAAGGAGTTTTGGAATTTAACTTTGCGTAAACTACCAAAAAGAGAGGAACTTTTATTACTAATTTCTTAATCATTGCTCATTACAAGAAATAATAATAAAAATACAATGAAAGCTCAAGTCTCCCAGGGACGGCTTCTTTTTGGGCGAAGATATGCATTGAGTCTTCGTTCCTCATTAAGCTGGCTGGTGAGCTCGAGTACCTTCTTCCTTTCTGCACTGAACTGGGCTTCAAAAGTATCCCTTTCCTCTCTCAACTGGATCCAGGATCTCTTCAATTCTTCAACATCGGTAGGCATATCTGGATAAGGAATGATCTGAGAAGTACCTCCTTCAACTTCTGGTTCAACGATCAATGGTCCGACCGCAAGATATGGCATGACGAGTTCACGAGCTCTGGCGCGTACCCATATGAGATAAGGCTCCATAGGAATAGAGTTTTTCTGTCCTAAAGTGCTTCTTTTCACCATGCCCCAGGCTCGTACAAACCTTTGACGGAGACCTTGAGAATCATTGTCATAGTCAAACACAGTGCCCTGGATAATTATTTCATGTGGACCATCTCTTCAAGCATAACCAAACTGGCGTAGGGCTAAAGCTGGGTTATAAGTAATACCTCCTCTTATCCCCAGGAGTGGTACATTAGAGAATTCTCCACAACGGTCAATGAGGGTAACATTTCCTTCGAGATGAGGACACCAACGGATGTCTGAATGGGAGAGTGACATTATCCTTTGAGACCATTTCAGATTTTGCTCATTCTTCAAGACTGATTGAGGAAGGTGTGAAATAAACCACCTAGACAATAGAGGTATGCAGCACATGAGAGTCCCTTGCCTTTTCATAATACGAGTGTGAAGGGAATGCAGAATGTCTCCGAGCAAGGTAGGCACAGGGTTATGAGTGAGAAATATCTTAATAGCATTCATATCTACGAATTGGTCTGGGTTAGGAAATAGCACCAAACCATAGATTAGCAATGCTAGAACATCTTTGAAAGCATGGACATTCATATCCTTTAAGAATTCTCGGGCCTTATTTATCAGAAACTTGGCAAGTAAACCCTTAACTCCACTTCTTGTTACGCAATTGGTTTCAATATCGGACTTTGTCATGTGTAAAGCCGCGACAACTTCTTCAGACTTCGGAATCTTTTCTAAACCACTGAAAGGTGTTTGATCAAGGATAGGTATCCCAAGCATCCTGGAGAATTCTTCTAATGTGGGTACCAACTAATAATCTGGGAATGTGAAGCAATGATGTTTAGGATCGAAGAACTGGAATAGGACCCTCATCATATCCTCTTTGAAACCAGTGGTAACCAAATTGAGGAGAGAACCATGTTTCTGGATAAACTGAGCCCGATCAGGAAGTTCTGACACTAAATCCTTGAGTTGAGGAGAGATTGCCACAAGATTAATCCGGATAGTCTTCCTGGGAGCCATAGCCTTACAAAACAGAGCAAAGTTAAATCCCTAAGTCCTTGAAATGATGTTATGATGTTATGATGTTATGATGTTATGATGTTAAGTAAGTAACACGCACAAGCAAGTCACACAACAATCATTCCTAAGTTTTGAGGCTTGCATGAGTTCCATAGGTAAGTACCCTCCCCACTGAAGTTTGGTTGGTTCAACCTGTCCTAGAATAGTAACCGGGTTCTAGAAGGATCTCAAATCATCGACCTTTCTTTAAGTCCACTTCAGTGCAACACCAAGTGGTTGACCGAAGCTTCCCTAAAGTCCAATCTCAAAGAGTGTAGTATCGAGTCTCAACCAACCCCAGTCGGAACCGAAGTCAGTTATCTCACTACTTTCTAATGGCCAGGATGAGTCAATTAGGGTTCTAAAGGTCTGGTTAATGCTTTGATGACACCACGCGGAAGCCAAATTTTTCCTCAAGTAAACATGAGGAACATCAGGACATCCAAAGTGTCACATTAACCGTAGCCATCATTTTGACCATTCCAGTATACGCCGGATAGTCGCGATGATCTTTTGCTACTTACCTAAGGTACACTAGATCCGGGTGTAGGATCTTTCACTCAAGCATAAAATACCCAAGCAATCCCTTAAAAGTAAATCAGACAATGTGAATAAGTGATCTTGTTTTTAAGGTAACCTCTCTTTTTAAGGGTCCCCAGCAGAGTCGCCAGTTCTGTCATACGGTGAACTGACTTTGTGTGTTTTTGCTTTGGAAAGCAAATGTCGCGGATAGCAAGAGTCGCCACCGACTTTTCTTTTATCCAATAAGGAAAGGTGGAAAAGAACAGGAAAGACCTTAATTTAGATTTTGGGTTCGGGAGGTACATTATACAAAGGGAAGGTGTTAGCACCCTTTGTATCCATGGTTATCCATGGGCTCTTAATTGCTTGATCACTTATATTATTTTTCTTGTCTGAAAAAGTGTTCGTGAATTGTTTAGAAAAATGTTTTGAAAAAAAGAGAATTTAACTTTGTAATGATTCTCGTATGAATGTATACAAAGTGGTTATCTCGTTTAGTTTTGATAATGGTTTAGAAAAATATAACTCAGTAATGATTCTAGTATGAATGTATACCAAGTGGTGATTTTCTAGTATTTGTGAAGTGTGAAAAGTATTTTTAAATTGTGAGTAAGCAATTAAGAGTTATACCTACCCAAGGTCTTGATGGGCATTTCCTATCCTTGTGAGGGTAAAACCGTCCTTATTATTGAGAAATAAGTAGTTTTATCCTTTGGATGTAAAAGGGTCATCGTAGGGTCATCGATTGGTCATTGAAAGCAACAGTTGTAAGGATACCTTAGCATTCGAAGGGACTACATCATTCAACCGTAGGCTATACCGAAGGGTCATCGAGGGACAAAGGCAACATTCGAGGGACTATGATGATTTAACCGAAGGGTCTTTGCCAAGTGCATCCCCACATTCGCGGGACATGACCGTAATACCGTAATATCGTAGGGTAACAAAGAGAGGTCCAAGATCGCATATTTAAAGGCAAAGTTTTACAATTAATTAGATAGCCGTAATCGATTAAGTAATTAGGTCCACATTAAAATCGATGAAATCAATACATTAAAATCAGCTAGATAATTTAGGATGTATCTCCACATTAAAATTAAGTAATT
Organism: Lathyrus oleraceus; assembly: GCF_024323335.1. Classification (NCBI taxonomy): domain Eukaryota; kingdom Viridiplantae; phylum Streptophyta; class Magnoliopsida; order Fabales; family Fabaceae; genus Lathyrus; species Lathyrus oleraceus. The sequence goes on along the minus strand of NC_066582.1, from coordinate 491,065,654 downwards.
CAGAATCCATCTCCATAAGGGTATCCCACAAATAAAGTGGAATACTTAGTCGACCGTTTCTTCGGGAATGTGTAAGCCTTTACACATTTCAGCACATGGGTTAGAACATCGAGATAAAGTGCAATTGAAAATTGCACCACAAAATAAACACAACAGTCCTAAAGTCAGGCCAAATAATGCAGAATTATAACAAATCTTGATTAGATAAACATAAGGCAGAACAGAAAAGAAACAAAACAGCCACTGTCCCGTTCGCTCCTGCTTCGCCTAGCGAGTGCTCGCTACAGGCTCGCTTAGCGATGTGCTAGCGAGCTGCTACGGGTTTGGAGTTTGATAGCAGCATGATCTCCGGCACCCTGAACTTTATGGCATTTAATTACAGGAATAGCATGGACAAACATTCAGGATATTCAGGCATACTTAAATTCACATGTGAAATCAAATTACATATCCACAAATTTAATCATGATGCCTTATGTATGTAGCGATTACCGATTAGAAGCATAAAACAGTAGTGATGCGCAAACCTGTTTGCAATGGAATTGCAGCTTTGGATTGGCAAATCGGGTCGAATTGGGCGGAGGCAACCTTGGTGCGGATGAGCGGCCTTCAGGGTTTCTTTACTCGGAGTTCTCTGAGTTGGTCTCCAGGGTTTCTAGGCCAGGGTTTCTGTCCGTCTTCGTCTGTTTTCGTTTTTTCTTTTTCTGACTGAAGCTTGGCTATTTATAATGCTCTTGTTGTGACCTAATGGGCTCAGAATGAAGCCCAGAAATTCTGATATTCGCAAGCTTCGCTAGGCGAGTATTGTAGCGAAGAGTTCGCTAGGCGAAGGTTTTGCTCGCCTAGCGAGCATGACAGTTTGGGCCATTTTCTGGATTAGGTCTGTTGTGAGCTGGGCTTTTGTTCCTTTAAGGTCAGTGCCTTGCAGAGTAAGTTGGAGTGTTTCGAGAAATGTTTTGCAAGATTAATGGGCAAATTTTGGGGTATGACAATTTGCAATTTCAAGATTCCAAATAGTAGTAATTTACTCAAATAGTAAAATATTTTACTACTACAAATTAATTATGGAAAAGGTAAAAAGGGATATAAATGCTGTTGGGGTAAAAGTTTGAACATATAATTGGAGCTAGGTATTGTAAAGGTTTCAACATCATTGCAGTTGCATGATCATCACCGGTGTACATCATTGTCTGTGTTTACCCTTTTAAAACTACAAACATCTAGAAACTTAATGATGATTTTCTTGCTGAGATTTTTCATTTGCTACGGCATGCATCATGCATGTGATTGAGAAGTCAAATAATTTAATTTGTCCCCATCCATACGAAATGTAATAAATGTTTTGACTTTTTATTGTAATTTTTCATGTTAGGTTGGCTTGTGTGCCCCTCAACCCTAGAAAATTTGAAACTTCAATTCAAATTAAATTTAAATTTGGTTCGGTATTTATATAGACTAAAATTACCGTAAATTATTATAAAAAAATACACGTTGAAGAATTGTTTTAAAGAAATTATATATAAAATTTCCAACTTTAGCTTATTTGGTTTAGTCAACACAACTTCATAATTAACTTTTGTGTTTGAGTTAGTTAGAGTAACAAATTAGTTTCTAAAATTAGTTTCCTAGACTATTGTTTGGAACTATATAATGACGAAATATTCACAACTCTGATAATTAGGTTTGAACATAAATGAAATTTTTGGTAAAATGTCTTTATTTGAAGCAAGTTTTATATTCTTTCGAGATGAATGAAGATAAATTTTAAATAGAGTATTTGGATATGTTTAACAAATTAGTTCTTGATTTAGAAAATATTGCTGTTAATATTGATGATGAGGACCAAACCTTATTGTTGTTATATGTTTTATTAAAATTACATGCATACTTCAAAGAAACTCTGATGTGTAGAAGAGAATCCTTTATTTTTTACGAGGTGCAAGTTTCTATGCACTTTAATGATTTAAGTGAGAGGAAGGAGCATAAGTCTTCCATTCTTCAGTTGTGGGTAAAAGATTATCCATGGAAGGAAAATACTCAAAGAAATATGGCAAGAATGATAAAAGAAATGTAAGTTATAACAAAAGATTCATGGTGGTAATACTCGTGATATAAGGTGTTATCTTTGTAAGAATGAGAGTCATACAAGGAAGGTGTGTCATGATAGGCCAAAAAACAACGGTTAGAAGAAGGGTGGTAATGTGACCATTGCACAAGATGGATATGAATCTTATGATGCCTTTGTATCCTATAGTAACAACTCTAATAAAGATTGGATCATGGATTATGGGTGTATTTGGCATATGACCCCAAACAAGTCATTGTTTGAGGAGTTGCGCGATCGAGATAAATGGTAAGTGTTGCTAGGAAATAATAAATCATGTAAGATTGCTGGTATTGAATATATGAGATTTAAGTTTCATGATGAAGTTGTGAAACTTCTCACTATTGTTAGGTATATACCTTATCTTAAGAGAAATCTAATTTCTCTTGGTGAACTTAACAAGAAAAGATATATATTCAAAGGTGAACAAGGTGTTCTGAAAATTATTGAAGGATTAAAGGAAGTCATGAGAAGCATTAAAAGAAATGGCTTGTATTCTCTTGAAGCTAAAATTGTTATTGGTTCAACTGCTATAACATCTAAAAAGTCATCGACAAAGACTAAGTTATGGCATATGAGACTTAGCCATGTTATTGAAAAGGGACTAATTGAGTTAGGAAAGCAAAATCAGTTATGTGGTGATAAGGCTGAGAAGTTGGGATTTTGTGAACCTTGTGGTTTTGGAAAAGCTTGCAAGGCAAAGTTCAACAAACAAAAATAAAAGGACACAGGGTTCTCTTGACTATTTTTATGTTGATCTTTGGGGACCCTCAAGGACTCTATCACACCCTAGTACATGACACTTCCTACCCATAGTTGATGACTACTCTAGAAAAGTATGGATTTATATTCATAAAATCAAAGATGAAGATTTTGGTAATTTCAAAAATTGGAAGACTCTTGTTGAAAATCATACTGGAAGGAAGGTTAATAGGTTTGGGACTGATAACGGCCTTGAATTTATCTATGATGTTTCAGTAGTTATTGCACCATGAATGGTAAAGCAAGACACAAGACAACTATAGGAACTCCTGAAATAAATAGTCTTATTAAAAGATTCAACATGACAATTTTCGAAAGAGTGAGATGCATGCTCTTGAGTGTTGGTTTGAATTATTATTTTGGGATGATACTATTATGACTGCAACATACTTGGTAAATAGGTGTTCTTCAATTGCTAGGGATATGAAGATAACTGAAGAAGTTTGGTCATGACATCCTCCAAGCTTGGGAAGACTTAAGATTTTTGGTTGTGTTGCCCATGCTGACATTGGGTAACACAAGTTGGAATCAAAGGCGGTAAGATGTACGTTCCTTGGATATCCACGAGGGGTACAAGCTTACAAGTTGTGGTGTTTAGAATCAGGACAAGGGAAGTGCATCATTAGTCGTGATGTTGTGTTTAATGAAATTAAGATGGATTCTAAGACAAATGTTGCTGCTAATTACCAATCAAATGCTCAAGATAAAGAATGTGATCTAAGGAGAGTTCATCTTACGGTGGAGCCTAGTGAAGGTAAAGTACAAAATCAGGTTGGGGTTTCATCACCTGAGCAGGAAGCAACTCAAGTTGAGGAATATGATGATGAAGAACAAGTAGGTGATGATTACCTACTGGAAAGGGATATTACTATAAGAGTCATTAATTCACCACAAATGCTTGGTTAGGAAGATTTAATAGCCTTTGCTTTAGTATCTCCATGTGAGGCTCTAGAAGATGATCCAAAGAGCTACAAAGCTAATGTGACTTTTAAAGAAATTAAGGAATGGAAGTTAATCATGGATGATGAGATAAAATCTCTTCATGATAACAATACTTGGAATCTAATTAAGATGCTTGCAGGTTCCTTATTAGTTAGTTGTAAATGGATTTACAAAGTAAAAGAGGGAATTAAAGGATTAGAAGCGAGAAGGTTCAAAGCTAGAATTGTTGATATGGGTTTTCAACATAAGGAAGGGATAAATTTCAATGATGTATTATCACGTATTTTCAAACATCCATCCATTATAATCCTTCTTGTCATGGCTGCAAATTTTGATCTAAAATTGTAACTGATGGATGTTAAAACTACTTTTCTATATGATGATCTAAATGGTACAATTTTGATGAATCAACCAAAATAGGTCCCTATGTGGCCTAAAGCATTCCCCTAAAAAGTGGAATAAGAGATTTGAAAAATTGATGGCTTACATATATTTTCAAAGAAGTAAGCTTGATCACTATGTTTATTTCAAATTGCTCCTTGAAAATTCTTGTGATTTTGCTGTTGTATGCAAATGATATTCTCATGACAAGCAATCAAGATGAACAAATCAAATGGATGAAAACTGAACTAAACAAGGAATTTGAAATGAAGGATTTAGGGGTTGCAAAAAGGATCTTAGGAACTGAAATCAAGATAGATAAGAAGAAGACATTGTTTTACTTGTCTCAAGAGTTGTATCTCAAAAGGGTCCTTGATAGGATTGGAATGTCAAATTCAAAATCTTTAATAACCACAATTATCCAAAGAATTTAAGTTGAGTACAAATCAGTCTCCAAGAACTGAAGAAGAAAGGATTTAGACGGATAACATACCCTATGGAAGCATTGTAGGTTTCTTGATGTGTTCCATGGTATGTACCATGCACAATATAACTTATACAATAAGCTTGGTTAGTAGGTTCATGTCAAATCTTGGAAGATGACATTGCCATGCTTTAAAATGGATTCTAAGATATATAAAAGGATCTTTTGGCACACTTATAGTTTATGGTGGAGTCATAAATGAAAATATATAATATGCAATTGAAGGATTTGTAGACTCATATTATGTAGGTTGTCTAGACGCTAGAAAGATTCTATTTGGATATATTTTTACAACTTTTCATATTGCAATCAATTAGAAAGAAAACTTGCAAAAGGCTGTCACATTGTAAACTACTGAGGAACAATACATAACTTTGGCTGAAGTTGTCAAAGAAGCCTTATGGCTTTAAGGTATCTCAAAGGAGATAAATTTACAATCTCAAAGGAGTTAATTTAACAATGCCAAGTGATCATTGTCCACTATGCTAGCCAAAGCTCTATTCACTTATCTTAAAAGCAGGCCTATGATGGGATTACAAAGTTGTTTACCATTATTTTTGGTAAATCAAACTAGAAGTTTTTGTTTAATTAAGGGATTAAACTCAAAAAAATCCTATAGATAATTTATGCAAAAAGTTTGACAAGACTGTGTTCGTGCTTGGGTATTAGCGTTTGAATGCATGGAAATTGGGTAGAAATCTCAATAATATCAATGCATAATTGTTCTAAGAACTAAAGTAAAATATTAAACACAATGAAAGTAATTAAATAGAAATGCTTGGATTAAGGAATTAAAAGAGGGATGCATATTCATACATGTTCTCTCATAAACTCTTTTCTCTTTGTGACTTGGATATTCAAGTTCTATAGAGAATATTAATAAAAATTGTGAACATTTATTACATGAATGAAATCAACTTATACGTGGCCCTTTATCCTCTATTTTTTCCCAAGTGTCTTCAGTTCTTGAACTGTTGCAAATTGCTACTAATGTTGACAACTACCCTTAAATCTCCTAACTGCTTCTGTCCAAAAAAAACATCTTCAAGTCTTCTAACTGCTCCTGTCGAGAATAAATTTGTTTCCTTCCGACTACTCGTGATTTTGGCGTCAAAACATGATTGAGTTGCCTGTGTTTTAACTTGTTTATTTATTTCATTGCCCCCATTCCTGTTGAATATGCCAAATGAATGCAAACTTTTTTGAGATTCTCAACATGTTTTAAAGAGAGAATAATCTTAATTTTATGGATCTGTTCCTGAGACTCTTCCAATCGGGCTCAATGGGCCTCTATGTCATCTAATCGTTGAAACTAGAGAATATATTAAGTCTCAAAACTCCTGGTAGGCGACTCAAACTCACAACCTCAGTCGAAGTAATCAATATGTTGAAATCATAGCTAGGTAATTTTATACTTAGAAATCTCATACCTTTACATTACACTTGCATGCTAAACTAAATTTCCCAAGCGAATAAATGCGTCCCCCCTTAAAATGCCAATTTTGATCATGTTTACACAATGGAAGAAAGTGACATTTTTAGTAAACTCTTGACACTGTTCGAATATTCATGCATACGTCATTGTTATCATGACCACTTTTACCAAACCGTCACGTCAAAGACGTGCATGCAAACTGTCATCATGATTCCGATTTTCTAGGCCATCGTGGGCCACAAGAATTAACCACTTTAAAATCTTTTAATTCATTTTAATCCAAAAAATCAAAATGTTGAGTGGTTTTTTTAATTCAGGGGGGAAATTGAAAAGGGTTTTATTCCACAACTATATGTACATACTTTTCCTTTCTTTCTTCTCTTTCATAACTTCGTATAGTCTGAACCTTGAGAGCTTTCATTTTTCTGCAATCTTCACTCTTTCTTCTCCTTATATTCTGAAACAACGGCTTCTTCTGGCATGAAGAAACAACTTACATTTCCATCTCATGTTGATCTTCAAGGGCCCATCCTTATCAATAATAACACTTATGTTCTAGAACATTCCATGGAGAAAGAGAAGACAATGACACCACCTGAAAAGGAGGTAAAGGGGTAAATCCATATATTTCCCCTCCTCCATACAAGTTACATATCCCTTTTTCGTAGAAGTTTGCAAGGGCTTAGGTAGAGGCGCAATTTAAAACGTTTTTTGAACTTCTGAGAAAGACCCGTCTCGATGTGCCTTTTACCGAAGCTTTGATCCAAATGCCCACATATGCCAAGTTTCTAAAAGAAATTTTGGCTAACAAAAGAATATTCAAGGGAATGAAACCATAGCCATAACTGCTGACACTAACGCAGTGATCCAAAACAAGTTTCCTACAAAGCTTAAAGATCCTAAGAGTTTTTCAATTCCCTGTTCTAAGGGCAACATGAATTTTGAAAGGGCACTTTGTAACTTAGGGGCCTGTGTTAGTCTGATGCCCCTATCGGTGTGAAAAAAGTTAGATATGGGTGAAATAAGACCCATTGATATATCATTGCATCTTGTGGATAGAACAATCAAGTACCCCATGGGTGTTTTAGAGGAAGTCCCAATTAGGATAAAGGAATTTTATATACCTATGGATTTTGTCATAATGAACATCGAAGAGGATTCTTAAATCCTCATACTCTTATGTAGGCTCTTCTTAGCTACGAATGGGTAGATCATTGGTGTTAAACAAGGAAAATTGACTTTTGAGGTAGGGGAATAGAAAGTTGAGTTCATGTTGGCTAAACTCTTGAAAAATACATCAATAAGAGATTCATGTAATTTGGTCGATATTATCAACGCTTATGTCAAAGAAAGCACATATGAGCACCTTCTGATTGATGGGTTGGAAGCATGTTTGCTCGGTGGCACTAAAAATAATAAAATCACCAAAGTGGAAGTTTATGAGGAAGTATAGGATAAAAGTCTCATTTCCTATGATCAAAGCTTTGAAGTTCTCATGACACAAAGCGACATATCCGAGTAACAAAAACCAAATATACTAGCAGTTTAAAAAAATACACAAAAGTCATATGATACACCATTGACAATATGAAGGGTATTAGCCCTCTCTGTTTGTATGAAAAAGATTATGTTGGAGGATGATTATAAAAGAAGCAGTTAAGAATGAGGTGTTGAAACTTCTAGAGGTCGGGGTAATTAATCCAATCTCCGACAGTAAGTGGATTAACCTTGTTCATGTGGTACCTAAGAAATGAGGGGTAACGGTGATTAAGAATGACCAAGGAGCCACAAGTAGCTACTAGGATGGTCAAAAGATGAAGAATGTGTATTGATTATAAGAAGCTTACAAAGCTACAAGAAAATACCATTTTCCACTCACATTCATTGGCCAGATGCTTGAGCGTCTATCCAAGCACTCTGAATTTTGCTACCTAGATGGTTACTCAGGTTTTTCTTAAATCCCCATTCACCTTGATGATTAAGAGAAAATGACATTTGCAATGCGCCTGTAACCTTTCAACGTTGCATGATGTCCATTTCTCTGATTTCCTAGAAGATGTTATGGAAGTTTTCATGGATGATTTCTCGATTTATGGATCCAACTTTAGTGATTGTTTGAATAATTTAGAAAAAAGTATTAGAGAGGTCTGTTAAATTCAACCTGGTACTAAATTGGGAAAAATGACACTTTATGGCGAAAGAGGGCATAGTCCTCGGACACTTAGTGTCCACTAGAGGAATTGAGGATGGCCATGCAAAAATTGAGGTGATGGAGAAGTTGACACCCTCCACCACAATGAGGGAAGTCAGGAGTTTCCTTGGACATGCCAGTTTTTACCGTCGATTCATTAAGGACTTCTCTAAGATTTCTAAGCTCCTGACTGGGCTATTAATGAAAGATGCCCAATTTAACTTCGATAATCAATGCCTTGAATACTTTTGTACCTTGAAAAATGCACTAGTCTCTGCTCCCATAATTCAGCCTCCTGATTGGAGTGTTGCTTTTGAGATCATGTGTGACGCCAACGACTATGCAGTAGGCGCGGTGTTAGGTCAGAAAAAGGATAGAAAATGCATGTTATTTACTATGCTAGTAGGACTCTGGCTGAGGTTAAAATTAATTATGCGACCACAGAGAAAAAGATATTTGTTGTGGTCTTTGCTTATGACAAATTTTGTCCCTACCTAGTTTGATCAAAGATAATTGTCTATATAGACCATGCGACCATTAGATATCTCCTAAGCAAAAAAGATGTTAAACTTAGGCTTATCATAGGGATTTTAGTGTTTCAAAAGTATGGTATTTAGATAAGAGATAAGAAAGGGACAAAAATGTGTTCGCTGACCATCTATCTAAATTGTCTGGGTTAAAAAGGGAAAAGTTACCTCTTTATGACTCTTTCCCAGATGAAAAGTTGTTTGAGTTAGTTCCTAAAGAAACACCTTGGTATGTTGACTTTTTCAACTACCTTACTTTCGGAGAATTTCCTCCAAGTATGAGTTACCAACATAAAAATAAATTTTTCTCTAACCTTAAGCATTACTGCGGAGACAAGCCTTTGCTTTTTAAGAGAGGCTCTGACTGAGTTTTCTGGAGGTGTACCCTAGAAGAGGAAATTGAGAGTGTTGTGGCTCATTTTCATGCTCTGCCTACGGTAGACATGCTAGTACCGACAAAATTGTGTCAAAGATCTTGCAAGATGACCTTTTTTGGTAAAGTCTCTTCAAAGATGTCCATGCTTTTTTAAAGAGGTGTGACTAATGCCAGCACACTAGAAACATCTCAAAGGGGAATTAACTTCCTTTGAACAATATCTTAGAGGCCAAGATTTTGATGTCTGAGGGATTGATTTCATGGGACCCTTTCCCACATCTATAGGAATGAGTACATACTTGTGGTTGCGGGTATGTTTCAAAATGGATTGAGGACATCACCTTTCCAAAGAATAATGCCCGACTCGTGATAAAAATGTTCAAAAAATTAATTTTTTCGAGGTTAAGGGTCCTTATGCTAGTAGTGATAAGCGATGGAGGATCATATTTCGTTGCCAGACAATTTGAGACCTTCTTAAGAAATATGGGGTAAGGCATAGGGTTACTACACCTTACCACCCCCAATCAAGTGGTCAAGTCGAGGTTTCTAGATAGAGAAATAAAATCCATTTTAGAGAAGACAATCTCCCTTTCTAGGAAAGACTAGTCCTCGAAGCTCGACGGCTCAATTTGGGCAAACCAGACTACTTACAAAACTCCTATTGGTATGAATCCCTTTAAGCTAATATATGGGAAGTCCTATCACCTTTAGATAGAGTTTAAAGATAAGGATTATTGGGATATCAAAGCCCTTAATATAGATTACCTAGCATCAAAAGAGAAAAGAAAGTTACAATTGAGTGAGTTGGAAGAATTACAGCTTGATGCGTATGAAAATACAAAGATGTATAAAGAGAGAACTAAGAGATGGCACGACAAAAGAATTCTTAAAAGTGAGTTCAAAGAAGGTAAGATAGTCTTATCATTTAATTCGAGACTCAAAGTGTCTCCTAGAAAACTTTGATCTCGATGGTCTAGACCCTTTGTGGTGAAGTGGGTGATACCATTTAGAGTAAAAGAAATTTGGAGCGAGTATACTAGATCATTCACTGTGAATGAATGAAGATTAAAACACTACATCGTTGATGATGCAGTAGAGGAATAAATACACTTGATTCTAAAAGAGCCACCAGAAGTGCTTGCACTCATGGATCGTCGAATTAAAAGGATGATAAAGAAAGCGTTTTGTGGGAGGAAACCCACGTTTTTAATTGCTTATGTCTTTTGTGTTATTTCTTTTTGCAGGTTCATTTTGTTTTGCATTTATCTTCTGTTGCACTTCCTAACACCCTAGTGAGTTGTTTGTGAGTTTTTCCTTACCCCTCCTGACCTTAATTGGGACATTGAGGGGGAGGGGGGGGGGGATTTTCCATTATTATTGATTTTTTATTTCTTGTTTGATTGTGTGATGTTTTATGTTGTTTTGTTTGAATAAATTGCATATACTATTGTTAAATTTCCTCGAAAATTGAGTTGTAAAAAAAATCCTGAATAAAGCTTGTGATTTTGAGAAAATATCTAAGAAAGCATATAAGATTGAAGTAATGATTGGCTAAATTTAGGGGCCAGTGGAAAATTGATAATATCTGTATTATCCTAACACCCTTAATTTTCCGAGTAGGTTGCAAGTTTAGCGTGCATAAATACCTTAGTACTTGGATTCGAAGAAGTATTCCCCGAGTAGTTCATCTAGACAATCTGACATATTTTTGATTCACATGTATGTTTAGTTGATTGAGAGAAAAAGAAAACAAATATAAGTACCAAAAAGATGAAAAAAGACGGCCAAAGACAACTATACCCTCTAAGTTGGGTAATCCTCACCCAATTATTCAACTCAATGGTGGTTGAACCCCAATGTCAACCAAAATAAATACACAAAAGTGTGTAAATTAATCTTCAATTAAAGAAGGCGGGAAATTGCTTATCCGGTGTAAAAATAAAACACAATTCTCGGTTGATCTTGTGCATGTGATGATTATCATAATTCCAATTGCCTTAATTTGATTGTCCGAACAAAAGGGAAAGAAAATGGAAAAAAAGACTTAAGTCCAAAGCATAACTATAAAGGTGACAGAAATAGGAAACTTTTGACTATATCTTCTTTACAACTTTGTGTTATTGTAATGCTTTTGGTGTCCGTAAGTACATGGGAACTTGACTCTTAGTCGGTCGAAACAACTAACCACGTATGAGCAATAGTGATTTCCATTTTTAGCTTTTCAAGAACTAAAACTGCTTCATCCTAATTCTTGCTAAATTTTGTTGCTTGAGGATAAGTAATGATTCAATTTTGGTGGTATTTGATAAATGGTAAATGCGTCATATTTCTTGGTTGTTTTCTTTCCGTTTTCATGTGTGTTTTCGTCATTCTTATTCGATTTTATGCGTTTTTGAGATCATGTGTGATTTTAGGTAATAAGAGTGTAATGGACGGAATCAACGCAAAAAAGAACAAAGATCGCGAAAAAAGGAGCTCTTTCCATACAAAAATCTCGCGATTAACATGGTCTGGCCGTGTCACCTGACACGGGTCGTGTTGGCCTCAGCATTACTCCCGTACAAAGAAGTCGGGGAAAACACGGTTGACCGTGTCCCCTGACACGGATCGTGTCAGCTTCTCAAGCATTTATGAATTCAATGATTTTTGGACGTTTTTGTGACTTCTTGGCATCCATAACCCCCTAGGGGTTGTCAGAGCCTATCTCTTGAGAATCCTCAATTGATTTATCCACTAAGTATTACGAGAAATTTTGAATCCTTTTTATTTTAGAATATGAATTCCAAAAAACATGTCAATGTTGGTTGCCAAAAGCAAAGACAAAATAGACGCGATCATGATCTGAAAGGACATGTATCAATGTCTAAACAGTAGAGTAGCGAGGCACTCACCATGACAAAGCGAGTCACTTTCTACTGAAAAATAATACTAAAAACCATGTCTAGATTGTGCATGCCACAAAAGTGGTTGACACACACTGTTATCTACTTTTCTATAAAAAAATTTAAATAAATCTCATAATCAAAACTTGGATGATTATTTGGGATGAGTCTAGATAGACAACCACAAACCTCGTGGCTTATCTTTATTATTTTCTAATTTCAATTTCAATATGTACCAAACAAACACTTTTGCGATCACTTTAGATAAACTAAGTTAGAATAGAAATTCGATAATCACACATCTCTTTGTGACTTCGATCTTTTCCCATATCAATCACCATCCACGCAGTCAATTGTAGACCATTGAATTTCTATTTCTAAGGAGGTCATGGGCCAGTTAATGACCATGACTTCTTACCTCCAGAAATGTATTTTTCCACGATTTTTTTCACGATTAGCCGATAAAAAGAACTTGGGACAAGGTGATACCTCTTCTTAAACGATATGTTATCGTCGTCTCTTCTTAGGTGTTCTTTAGATATCGTCGTCTTTTACAAATATAACAATACAACTTAATATATAGATTAAATGCTACTTTTAAAAAATAATTACTTGAATTTGGAACAAGTTAATATAAAAGACTATTTTTTAAATAAGTGTGATAATTTGTTTTTTTTGGTAGTTTACTTACGGAGAATAATAAAAAGACGAGGAGCATTGTTATTAAATTATAACAATACTAAATTGTGCTCTTATTTTAGAAATCGTACATTAATTTTATTAAGTATTTAAATTATTATTTTTTAACATTGACTTTCTATTTATAAAATTCTTAACACTTAGTATGAACTTTCCAATTAAACGTAGTATTTTCAATTGAACTTTGAAATTAAAGACAGTATTGATTTTTTCAATTGAACGTCAAAATAATTGCCACTATCATTAATTAATTTGTTGACTATATATTTTTTATTAATACGATTAACTACAATGTCTTATTATGGTTGACATAAAAGTCTAGCGACTTTTATTTTGATAAAAATAGTTTTTAACATGCATGATCCATGACTGTTATTTGTTATTTTTTTGGTACTGAGCATCACGATCCATGTCTAATAGCTTGCTTCATTTATTTTAATTCAATGTCAGCTTCCTTTATCTAAAGTAAGGAAAATTTGTCTATATTTAAGCGAACATTAGAGAAAAGTTGTTCTGAACTTTTAAAGCAAATTTAAAATGATTTAAAATTATTAACATTTGTTGGAGGATAGAACTTGGACTTGGTAGGAACTTTAGCCCAACATATTAAAGATATGGATGGACCCATAAGACTAAGTCCAGCTAGAGAAACATTATTATAGTCAATCTTAGTTGAGAATTTAATTTGCTACCCCATACTTGTATTTAACACCATTCACAATTTTACAATTTTATAACTGTTTTGGACAAAAATTTGAAACATATTTGAATATAAAATTTGCGGTAGACAATTCAAAATTTTCGGTACCACTAATTTTTTTTATAGTGTATTCAGAATTTTCGGTATACCGGAATTTCTAAAATTTTCATGAGTTTACAGGATTATAGAAAATGTTAAAAAGTACCATGTTATATCGGAAATTCCAATCAAAGTAAAATTTTTGGTAGTTTGATTTGTTTAATATTTTAAATTGTCATGATTTTGTCGACAATTTTGGATGACTGTGATTGCACCGACCGTTTTGTATGGTCCAAAACAATAATACAAAGTTGTATAAATAGGGATCACTTGTTGTTTTATAAAAATATCTCAAAATGTCTCTTCCTCAAATTTTGATTAAGGCAGAAATGTATTTCAACAGAGCATCACCTCTTGTAGAGTTTTGACTTCGGGATGACACTGCATCTCTCGCCGCCTTGACATCCAAGTTGAATGAATTGTTGTCTGATACCGATAACCGAAAGGTGAGAAAGATCGAGTTTTGTGAAGATTGAGTTAATATTAATGGAAGGGTGAAATACAACCTTATTGAGTTGAATATCGATGAAGATGTGAGGGTGTTATGTGGAGATCATTTCGTTGTAGGTTAACAAATGGGGCAATCGAGTGAGATGCAAAGATTTCTAGACTTGTCAACGATAAAATTAAGATGATGAAACGTCCAGAATCATCTGGCAGTGTTTTTGTTTTCTTATTTATGATCGTTTTCTTAAGTTATGTTTAAGTTATATAATCTTTTGTCATGTTAAATTATGTTCATCTTGCATCAATGGAAGATCTAAAACATTATCTAATAAAAAGTTTTGTACAAATGTCTGAGTAATGTTACACGTAATATATAAATAATACATAAAAATAACAATAATGTCAAAATAGGTCTCCCACGGGTTTTATGTGCAACACAAGATAAACCAGATAAAACCTCCTTCATATGGGTTTACCAAACCCCTGAGCTTATCCATAATAGTTATAATTATCTTGAGGTGTTGCTGGTCATCGATATCAGTTGGAGGTGGCGACGGTGGCACTTCATAGACAAGTACCACAACATCAGAAAACCCATCATCATATGTATGATCAAAACCTGTGGGATAATGCGAGGGTGTTATACAGTGAAGTACCACTCCAAGTAACCATTATCGCACTGCAAGTAACCATTATCTCTAATGGAACGACTAGAGCCAATGATGTTATTCTTAAACCACCTATTAATACCTGCTGATGGAATATTTGGAAGTGGTCGTGGGATGCTCTGAAGATAACCATGATGTTGCAGACACCTCTAAGGCAAGTGTCTAGCGACTGAGGTCTCCCACCGCATATACCTGAATATAAAGAAGAGTCATCAAACACACGGTGGACTCTGTGATTCGTGTATGGTGTCCACATAACATCATATATAGTCAGCGCATCAAGGCTTCTTCTGTACTCTGTAACACCACATGGATGTGCCTTCCCGACCTTCCATCTCCTCGCATGTGGGCCCCCCATGGGGAAAATTGCACTCTCCTATCAGAGATGGTGGGGTAATGCTCGTATAACCAACACTGATATCAGAACACAGACACAATAAATAATAATTAAAAAATCTTATCAGTAACAATTAAATAAAACTAAACAACGAATAGTAATTTCAAGTATACATGTAATAGACTCAAATAACCAGCAAGTTGTCTGGTCTTAAAGGTTGTCGCAACTCCAAGTGCTAATTATATGATGGTTAACGCATTGCACCCCAAAGCCCAACGTCATGGCTACTAAACAACCACATGTACCACACATCGATATAAACACCTGACTTATTGCAAAGAGACTACATGCTACTTGATGTAGCATGTACACTTTAATGGAAGCCTCATACATCTGTGTTGTAACAAGCTCCTCGTGCCTATTCTGAAGCCAAGACATGCGAATGTGAGTACCCCTATTAAAGTCAAACTTCTCCAGCATGACCTCCTAAGAAACTCCTAAATCTCATACAACAGTCAAACATGCAAGCGACGGGGAGATGGAACAATGAGGAAACTTCATCCAGAGTAATAGCCATCTCCCCAAACGGCAGATGAAAGGAATATGTCTCCTTATGTCATCGCTCAACAAAAGCAGTAAGAAGTGAAACGTCGAGCATGGTAAGTGTTCAGTCAGCAAATGCAAGGAGATCAAAATCACTTACAATGCTCCTGACCTGCTTAAGCATCAGAGTCTTTGGGAAGTTCTCCATCTTCGACCTGTGAGAGGTCACCTTCAGCGTGGGACGGTTCTGTGACAAACAAATTTAAAGAAAAATAGCAGTTAGCTTTCATGGAACAATATTAAATAAATTGAAATTAAACATAAAATATGTATACCTTTCCCTGCCATAGTCGATATGCCACATGGTCATCATACTCTATAAGCACCGAATGGTTAATGGGTCCTTTAGGGAGCACTCATTCAGTGTGCATAGACAACTCCTTAGACAGAGTCGTAACCTCTGTGTTAGTAGTAATAGATGGGATTGGATCTGTGGCAACCACCTCATCAGCAAAAATGATATTTGGTTGAACCACGTCATCTACAACAGGGGTATCTGACTGGACTACCTCATATGCCACCCAATCAACAACCACCTTAATAACAACCTTAACAACAACATGTGTCACATTTGTCTCGATCGTTGGATCATGATCATCCTGAACCTACACATCATGAGCATGAACAACCTATATATCACCTATGAGCTTCTCGACTAATCCCACCGCTCAGTATCGAGTGCTACGGGGTGCACGAAACTGTCCTTGTTCAGCCAATCGTTTCTTGTGTGAACGGGTTGGAACCAGTCGTCCAACCCGTATCTAGGAAGACCTGACCTCAACAACCCTAACCTGGTCTGCCGCTCTATCTGTCGTTCTGCTTGTAATAGTGTCATCTCTTCCCCTGTATTTCACTGCAAAAACTGAAGGAAAAAAAAAAGATAAATTCCGGAAATTTTTGAAATTTTCGGGTAAAAATGTTTTTTTAACTATCAAAATTTTTGAAATTTTTGGGGAAATGCGTATCAATTGTACTTAGGCATGACAATATAACCTGTACCGCGGGTATCCACCCGAACCCGCTCCGAAGTTGACGAAGAAAATCCGCTTTGACTGAGTTTGGGTTTTCCCCGATTATAAAATATGGGAACGAGTTAGGTAATGGGGACACTAGTACCCACCCCGAATTCGCCCCATTTATTTCATTATGTATATTATTATTTATTTTTGATAATTTAGAATATTAAATATGTGGTCAATGTTTTGATAATTTAATTTGAATTTATTATTTAAAATATTTGAAATATATGTATGAAATTTTTTTAGATTGTTTAATTTTATTATTTGTAATGTAATTTTATTTTGGAAAAAATAAATATTTCTATTAAAAATATTGATTTTACTAAATGAATGGTGGCGGGGCGGGGATACCTGAACCCGTTTGGGACGGGTTTGGATGTTGATTCTCCATCTCCGTTTGGGTTTGGGACGGGGAACAAAGACTGTTTGGGGATTTGGGTTTGGGGAGGTAAAACCGTCCCCGACCAGCCATATTATTATGCCTAATTGTATTGTAAATTATGAAATTTTCGGGATAAATATTTTCAAAAATATTGGAAATTCTGAAAATCTCAATACAAATTCATGCAAATTTTGCAATTTATGATAAAAAAAATATTGATTTCGAAATTTTTGAGAGTAAAAATGAAATTTTCGATATCGCTCAGACAATTTGGAATTCGCGCCTATGTTTTTTAAATTTTGAAAAAAAAATGAAAAATGACTCAAGGCTAATATTGTCCATTCATAAGGATTGGGGACTGATAAGTACAAGTGTGAGAGTAACAAGTTAAAACCCTATCTTATTCTCTGATCTACATTTCAACCAAAAAAAATATCTCTCAAATAAATACATGTAATAATTATGGTTGAAAATAGATTAAATCAATTTATGAACCATGGCCTCAAATATGACCCGTTAAAAATTTCAAAACGTAAGACTGACTTGTATAGGCATAAAATTTTCTCTATTAAATTTGGGATGAAGACGGTCAAGTCTGGTTGTTGTTTTTTCCATGCCTAGGCCTATGACTTATCATAAGCGTTTTAGATCGTAATACGATCTTTCTAAAAGTTATACTTGATATGTTAATCTACTTGAAGTCTATTACATACCAACTTACTTAAATAAATTGTTTAATATTTGATTAGATAGAATAACCAAAACTAATAAACTAGGGAGATTAAATTTTATTTTAATATTTAACACAAACTTTAAAATAATCAAAATATATATAATATTATATTTCAGTTCTAGTTTATAATAATAAATTTAAATATGAGAACGTAATGTAAGTTAGTTAGTATAAATAATAAAATAAAAGGTAACAATTTCATATTAATTTAAAGTATAAAGCTTAGTATAATAATAAGAGTAATCCTAACTTGTGTCCTTAGAACACAAATTAAAAATTAAAGAAAGAAATATTGTATTAAAAATTATACTTTAATTTTAATAAAAATATAAATTTATTTTTTTAATTGTTTTTTCCAATACAAATTTACAATAACTAGGTTTCTTAACTTGTGCCCTCAGGGCACAAGTTAGCATTACCCTAATAATAATACACAAATATTATTCACTAGAATATTTAAAGCCTTTAAATATGTCATGATCCATTAAATTAAATAAAGTTTTGAAAGCTTATTCACTGCTAACAGGGATCACAATTATAGTATCTGTCGCTAAATTAGTAATTTCTAATCCGAAATATTCATACTCATATTTATTTATTCAATTTTTTAATAAAAAATATTCGATTAATTATAATTTATTATATTATTTTAATTTTAAAAAAATTTGAAAATATTATTATTAAGTTAGGAAATAAATAAATATTTATATTAAAATATATAAAAATTTAATAATAATATATTTAATAAATGAGATTAATTGGAGTACACTGTCAGTCTAAAACTATTTTACACTATCATCCAATTAAAACTATTCATTTTGACATATAAGTATGTAATTAAAAATAAATATAATAATAATAATAATTAAATCATAATAATAACAATTTCTCCACGTTTCTCTCTTTCTCTTTCTTCTTTCACGTTTCTCTCACTCCCTTTATTTCTCGTTTCTTTCTCTTTCTTCTTCCACATTTCTCTCACTCCCTTTATTTATCATTTCAGTTACTTCTATTATTCTTTCCCCACTCCATCCATCTATTCAAAATTGATTTTTATACTTTAACAAATTTTATCTCACAAACTATATTTGCAAATCTCTACATACACGAGGTTAAACTCTAAACTAATAATATTTTCTTCTTTTTTATGATTGTGTGACTTTCCAATTTTTTTCTTATTTTTTTTAATATTAAATTTAAGTAGAATAATTTATGAACTTCTACCTATTGTTGAAACTTTATAAAATTTAAAGCAATGATAGCTTGAGTTTTAACAAATAATATGAAATTTGATTAAAAGAGAAAGATATAATAAATTGTCTCTATAGATTGAGCATGAAAAAGAAAAGAAAAAAAAAAATTAACGATCTCTCTACATAAAAGCATTCAATATCAACCCAAAATTAAAAAAAAAAAATCAAAAGTTAAGAATAAATGGATAAGCACATAACTTTATAAAGAATGAGAAATGCTTCTCTAATCCCTCATAGCCTCCAACATAAAAAAATTTAACAAAATACCATTTAATCTAAATACAAAAATCACAATAGAGTAAAATAGTAAGTGCAAAATGCCAACAACTTAAATAAGGCTCTGATGAAGTCTTCAAAGAGCATAGAAGCAACTTGTTGAATTTTCCTGTTCTAAAAGATTTGATAAGGCATGACTTGAATAAAAACCTTCAATTATAATATGTAGACAATTAATTATTAAAATTAACACTAGTATAAATATAAGCAAAAGTAGTAACATTAGAAAAAACTATTACCTCTTAATCAACCAACAATATAGAAGTTTCAAAATAGAGTTTGAAAATTGAATTTATCACCTAAAACTCATAAGTATGTTGCTAGTGAATCAAATTAACATGATAAAAAAATGAGAATACATGTACATGTAATTTTAAGATACCTTGTTTGATTTAAATTTGGAAATTTAGGCTTAGTATGACCCTTTTTCATGCAATAACTACAAGTAGAGGAACCTTTTCTGACCATCTCCAAACTACTTTTCATTCGCAAAGTCCGCGGACGTCCTTTAGTTGCTATAAGTGGAGGGTCATGCAAAGCTATATTAACATCAGATACTTTTGACATATCTTCAGATGTTGAATCAACAAACTTCTTATTTGACTCTTCAATATCCAATAAATCAAGTTTTGCAATCCTTTGCAAACTTTAAATTGCAATATCGTGATGTTTTTCGGATTGTGAACCTCTTTCTGATAGTTCGAGGGAGTGAACCATAATACTATTAAACAATGAAGTGTCAGAAGCGTGGCTGCTTCCTTCTTGAAATCCTTCAATTGTCACTTCTTTTACCTTTTCTTTTTTAGCATTAATAGACCATCTATGTAAAACATACTGTGAAGGTAGACAATAAACCTTTTTCTTTATGAGTACACATAATACATGTCTACAAAGAATACCTGAATATTCAAACATGTGACAACTACAATTTTCTTCTTTTGAAGTGCGATGAAAATTCACATAGTAGATAGGCCTCTCTTTGTAAATTTCACGAACTTTATACGTTGAGACTTCAATAGAAAACTTAACCTTTTCTGTGATAAATAATTGAGAACCAACCAACTCATCTTGAAATATTCTAAACATTTTTCTTGTATAAATTTTTGAAGTTTCTTCTTCCATGGGATATAAAGTTCGTAAAAGTGGCTTTGAATTTCTTGTTTTGAAAGTCTTCTCTCTTTCCTTGTTGTAACGTGCATCAAGAGCTTTTTCATATTGTGTCACAAATTGGCTTAATGAAGTACTTGAATTCAAAAAATCCTTAAAATATTTATTCATACTTTCACTCCTTTGAGTGGTAGACATTCTTGCACAAAAATTGTGACGTACATAAGCAGGAATCCATTTTTCTCGATAGACACAATTCAAGTATTCAGAAACTTTTTTCTCAATATGCCACATGCAATAATGATGATAAACCTTTGGAAATACCTTTGCAACTGCATTACTAATAGCAGCATCTTGATATGTGATGATAGTTTTAGGAGAAATTCTACTCATTGCTTATAACCAAGTACTTAGCAACAAAAAAAAACTCTCTATAGTTTCATCCCATAATAGAGCACAACCAAAAAGAATGGATTGTTGATGATATTTAACTCCTGTGAATGGAACAAAAGGCATTTTATATTTATTTGTCAAATACGTCGGATCAAAAGTAACAACATCACCAAAGTATTTATATGCCATTTTGGACCTTGAATCAACCCAAAAATAATTTGCTAATCTTCCATCAGCGTTCATTTGAAAAACAATTTGCTAATCCTTCAATTGACAACTTTTAAAATATGATAACATCATTTGAGCATCTCCATTTTCTAACTTTTTTTGTCTCTTTTCAGTTAAGTAATTGATAACATCTTGTGGATTAAATCTAACATTATCAACACCACCACTTTCAGTACATAAGACATATCTTATTTTACTAGGGCCTAAACCAGAATCATGCAACACATCAATAAGTTTTTTTTGCACATTAGTCTTCTTTCTATGTACTCGAAGAAACTGTGAACTTCTAGGAGAAAATAACTCATGATTATGCTCCCTTACAAATCTTGAAACAATCCATATTTCTCCATTTTTCTTTAAATACAACATTGCCTTGCATCCTACCTTTGTTTCATCGTGTACGATAATACTATTACTTTCTTCTTTCACGTATTTTTTTGCCCGAAATCCCTCCTTTAAACAGAGAAATTCTCGACCTATTATCATACCATTTGTTCTTGATTTAGTAACACGACCCATACGAAAGCTAAAACATTTATTCTTAGCATACCTTGTGTAGTAAATTCTCGTCTCTTCAATTGATGCAAACTCCATTCCTTCGTATGGCTCTAAGAGAGGCTCTGTTGGTAGTCTGCTATTGAGAGGATCAATACCAACAACACTTTCAAGCATGTCATCAGAGCTAACTATGGTTGAATCTTCATGTATGTTTTGCATATCTTAATCTGTTATAATAATATAAATAATATTTACACAACTGTTAAACATGATAACAAAAATAATATTGCACTAGTAAAGATAGTAAAATTGAATACAATACTTATATCTTTCTCTTTTAATCAAATCCCATATTATTTGTTAAAACTCAAGCTACCATTGCTTTAAATTTTATAAAGTTTCAACAATCGGTAGAAGTTCATAAATTATTCTACTTAAATTTAATATTAAAATAAAAAATAAAAAAATTGGAAAGTCACACAATCATAAAAAAGAAGAAAATATTATTAGTTTAGGGTTTAACCTCATGTATGTAGAGATTTATAAATATAGTTTGTGAGATAAAATTTGTGAAAGTATAAAGATCAATTTTGAATAGATGGATGAAGTGGGGGAAGAATAATAGAAGTAACTAAAATGAGAAATAAAGGGAGTGAGAGAAATGTGGAAGAAGAAAGAGAAAGAGAGTGATAGAAACGGGAAAGAAGAAAGAGAAAGAGAGAAACGTGGAGAAATTGTTATTATTATGATTTTATTATTATTATTATTATATTTATTTTTAATTACATGCTTATATGTCACAATGAAGAGTTTTAATTGGATGATAGTGTAAAATGGTTTTATACTCACAGTGTATTCCAATTAATCTCTAAAAATATATAAATATATATCATGTGGGTATCGACTAAGATGGGTATTAAAATATCCGTCTTTGAACTCATACTCATTTATTTTAGTGGATAATTATCCATATTCGTATCTATTTTACAGATTTTTATTATACTCATTATGAATAAATTTTGTGAGTACCTATTAAAGACGGGTACAATTGTCATCTCTAATAAGTAAATTTGATGAAAATTTGATCCGGCTAGTTAGGGTTGAACATGATCCGTTAGGATCGGTTTTGGTTCAGAAATGTTCAACCATGGCTAATCGACGAATGAAGATTTCCAATCAATTTCCGCCCATTTGTGTCATCAGATAACTCGGTTTACGGATCATTCGGATGGTGGTTAACTCGGTTGAGTTATTGCGGTTTAAAATATCAGCATAAATATTTTCTTTGAATGTATGAACCGGTCTTCCAGCAAAATAAATAGAAGGATTATTCCAAATAAATAGAAAAAAAAGAAACATTTAGAAAGTAAGAAGAAATTGACATCTAAAAAGATGAATGGAGTAGAGTAAGATTTGGTGAAAGCACTTTGGCAAACTTCTTCCTTGTCGTGCATCATGAAGCATGTTTTAAATCCATTATATGCAGTTATTTTCTTTAACTCTATGTTTCCATTTTATTAAAGTTTTCATTATTAATAATATCTTTATGAATCATAAAAGAAGGGTGTGGAATAGTAGGTTAGAAGCTTGGAAAGACATTTGTGTCACAGACTTAATTAAAATAATAACAACCATTGGAGAAAGATACTACTAGTACTCACGTGTGTTTTCAAAATACTTTTATTCATAAGTTAAGAGAGACTAGGATAGTTCAACATCAGAGATATCATGTAGGTGTTAATTACCTATAAAAAAAGCTACATATATATAATAATATATATAATAATGAACTTTGAATACAGCAACAACATGCACACATCGGGCGGGTATGGGTTCCGATGGATTTAAAGTTACAAACCGCATCTATCCATATTAATCCAACTACATTTTTTTTTTCATCCGCTAACCCGTGTGACAACCCGACCCAGCTAATTACGTTCAGTTTCATGCAAATTACTCGATTTCGAATGAGTCTACCTTCTATCAGAGCTTCATTTAATATGGTATCCACCAACTTGTGTGACAATCCGATTTAGCTAACTGTTTTTTAACATCGTATCAGAGCTTCATTTAAGATTTGGTGGATCACCTTCTATCAGATTTCCGCTATCGAGTCACCTAACATTTATTCTCACGTCCCAGATGTCCAGTCCTGGGTGTGATAGGATGTGTTAAGAGTCTCACGTCAAAAATATATGGTCTAAACATATCCCTATAAGTGAGGTTAATTCTCACCCTACAAGCCGATTTTGTAAGGATGGGTTATGTCAAACTTTAATATTTTGAACCCTAAAATCCTAGATTTCTCAAATCCGTGAGTTAAAATCGTCTACACCCATCATCATCATCGGGTGGAGTAGTTAAATGATAAGGAGTAGCACATGAAGACACACAAAACCTTTTTATTTATTTGTTGTTTGTTTTCTACTTGTTTGCAATTTCGATATCAATTTTGTAATTGCTTGTGAAAGATCTAAAATCAAACCACGAAAACATGATTAGAAAGAAAATGATTGGAAATGTTAACCAAGTGACTACAAACGCAAGAGGGAAGAATGAATTGTGTTGGTCGAAAATCGAATCACAATTATGAAAACTTTGATTTATAAAAATGGTTAGTTAATTTTATAGAATAAAGATAGATTGAGCAGTAGAATAAATGAATCAATAGAAGAATATTAGAGAGATGGAAATAAGGAAATGCAACGAAAATAAATAAACAATACAAAGATAAAGAGATAACAAAAGAGAGAAATGCCTCAAATGTTTATATAGGTTTAGTCTAACCATTCGACCAACTCATGTCTTCAAGAGTTTCCTCTTGCGAGTTCCATTAAATTAAGAAGCGGGCTTTTCACAGGTTATGTCCATAAACCTTCTTACAACCAAACAAGCATTTTTAACTGGCTAATCTCATGAACCAAATAAGAGATTTTAACGGGTTAATCTCACAATCCAAACAGAGCTTTTTTCAGGGTAAGTTTTAGGAACCAAACATAGTTTTTATTGGCTAAACTCAATAACAAAATAGAGATTATATCATTATAATCTAAATAACCCAAAAAAGATTTTCACAAGCTAATTTCAAGAATCAAATAAGAACTTTCAATTAGTTAATCTTGTTGAATTGTAATTCCTTGTGTCGAAGCAGGTTGCTCGACGGAGCAAGGAAGTGTCCAACCACCTAGTGTGTTAAGTAGTGTTAGCTATTTTGGGCTTTTATAATTTTGGATTTTTATAGTTTTGGGTTTGCCTTGAGGTCTAAGTTAACCTAAATCTGTAAATAGAGGGAGTAACCCTTATTTTCATATAGAGGTGAATAGCGTATTTATAACATTGTATTCACAGTATTTTACAGTTGCAGAGTGAATAAGAAGTTTTTGCACAGTTTGTGGGCAGAGAGAAACTCTGCAGAATTTAATTTTTCTTCTCCATTGTTTTTCTCTTTTCATTGTTATTGTGTGGGTAATAACAATCTTGTTTATCAAGATTGATTGAAATTCTCCATAGGTTTTGGGGAATTTCCAACATCTGGTATCAAGAGCTCCGGTTTAATCAATTCGTGGGAAGAAAATCACCATGACAACGAATCATCCAAACGTCCATTTTCCAGCAAATCTTCCGATTCTCGAGAATAACAATTTTGAGAATTGGTGCAAGCAGATAAAGGTTGTATTTTGTTATCAAGATATTTGGGATCTTGTGAAGGAAGGAGTCGCAACGCTTGCAGAAGCCGCAACGGATCAAGAAAAGGCTGCACATAAAGAATTGAATAAGAAAGATTATAAAGCTCTCTTTATAATCCATCAATGTGTTGATACAAACAACTTTGAAAAGGTTAATGATGTAGAGTCGGCAAAAGAAGTATGGGAAATTCTGGAGAAATCGTTTGGAGGTGCGGAGAAGGTGAAAGAGGTGAGGTTACAACCTCACAAAAGAATGTATGAATTTCTTCAGATGGAAGATAATGAAAGCATAACTGATTTCTTTACCAAGGTTACAAAACTGGTGAATCAAATTAATGTATGTGGAGAAGTGTTGACATCAAGATCTGTTGTTGGAAAGATCTTAAGGTCGTTGGCTCCAGTTCAACCACGTGGTAGTATCCATAGAAGGGTCGGAAGATTTGTCAAAATTGACAAAGGAAGAGCTTCAAGGGACGCTTGAATATCATGAACAAATAATGGCTGAAAAAGCTGCAGGAAAGTCGAAGAGTGATATGGCTTTGTAGGCTCAATCAACAAAAGAAAGAAAAGGCAAAGGAAGATGGAATGGCAACAAAGGCAGAGGAGGTTACAACAATTCGACTGGTCGAAATCAGCAAGAAGGAAACTGGTTGTATCAGAGAAAACCTTGAAACCAAGGCAACCAAAGAGGTGGTGTTGCAGGTAGAGGAAGAGGTGGTGGTCAAAGTCCAGACAAGAGTCACATTCAGTGTTACAATTGTCAAAGGTATGGTCACTATTCTAGTGATTGTCCAGAAAAGCAGAAGAATCAAGAAACTTATGCAAAGCTGGCGAAACATGAAGAAGAAGAGATGTTGCTGATGGTTACAACAAGAGAAGAAGAGAGATTTAAGGACCAGTGGTACTTGGACTCAGGATGCTCATCACACATGTCTGGAAGAAAAGATTGTTTTGTCAACATAAAGCCCTTAATGAAGAACATGGTGAAATTTGCAAATGATAACACTCTAGCAGCTGAAGGTGTTGGTGAAATTCTTATTATGAGGAAAGATGACAATAAGTCAATAATTTCAAATGTGTTGTACATACCAGGCATGAAGAGTAATTTGCTCAGCATAGGGCAGTTGGTCGAAAAGAACTACAAGGTGTCGATCGAAGACAAGATGATGAGAGTTCTCGACTCAAATGGAAGGTTGATCTTGAAGGCTCCAATGTCTCAGAATAGAACCTTCAAGATTGAACTAAATGTGATGGAGCATAAGTGCCTTACAACAGCAGCCAACATAGATGAATGGATATGGCATTACAGACTTGGCCATCTCAATTTCAAAGACATCATAGATTTAAAGAGAAGAAATATGGTATCAGGATTACTAGAAATCGACATTCCAAACGAAGTGTGTGAAGAATGTGTGCATGCAAAGCAGCATAAGAACAACTTCAGTAAGGATGCAGGAAGCAGGTCGAAGGCAATTCTTGAAGTCATATACTCTGATGTATGTGATCCTCTCCAGGTGGATTCTATTGGAGGTAACAAATACTTTGTTACATTCATAGATAATTTCAGTCGAAAACTGTGGTCTTACCTGATCCAGAAGAAAAGTGAAGTGATCGAGGTATTTTCCAAGTTTAAATCTATGTCGAAAGACAGAGCGGTCGAAAGATCAAGATTTTGAGAACTGATGGTGGTGGAGAATATGTGTCGAAAGACTTCAATGCATTATGTGTGAAAGAAGGGATTGTGCATGAGGTGGTCCTACCATACACTCCACAGTAGAATGGAGTCGCAGAAAGGAAGAATAGAACCATTATGAATATGGTTAGAAGTATGTTGAAAGGCATGATCTACCCAAAGAATTATGGGAAGAAGCTGTGTCGTCTGCGACATATATCCTGAACAGATGTCCGACGAAGAAGCTAGAAGGAATCACGCCAGAAGAATGTTGGTCTGGTGTCAATCCTAGCTTGAGTCATCTGAGGGTGTTTGGATCTATAACACAAAGACATGTGCCAGATCAGTTGAGAAGAAAACTTGATGACAAGTCCAGTCAGATGATCCTGATAGGATATTATTCGACTGGAAGATACAACTTATTTGACCCAGTGAATAAGCAAGTAGTGATCAACAGGGACGTGATCATAGATGAGGTTAAGGAGTGGGATTGAACTGAGAATGTCAAGAAAGATTCAGTGAGAATCTTTTGTGATGAACCAACTAGGGAAGTCGAAAGAGAAGTTCGACAGGAAGAAGTCAGAGGTGAAGCAAGTACAAGCAGACCTCAAAGACTAAGACACATGTCTGCAAGATTGCAAGAATGTGTGATTACACCAGATGATCTAGTCGATGAAGAAGATGAGCTGGTACATTATGCTTTCTACACAGATGTTGAACCTGTCAGTGCAACTGAGGTATTGAAAGATTCGAAGTGGATGAAAGAAATGGACGAAGAACTGAAGTCAATCGAAGTCAACAACACTTGGTCACTTGTCGAATTTCCCCAAGACAAGAAGGCAATCGATGTGAAATGGGTATACAAGGTGAAGTTGAATCCCAAAGGAGAAGTGACTCGACACAAGGCGAGACTTATAGCGAAAGGATTTCTTCAGAAAGAAGGAATCGACTTCGATGAAGTTTTTGCACATGTTGCTAGGATCGAAACAATCAGGTTGGTTGTTGGTCTAGCAAACATGAACAACTGGCAGATGTGTCAGATGGATGTGAAATATGCATTCCTTAATGGCCCCTTAGAAGAAGAAGTTTATGTTTCACAACCAGCTGTGTTTGTGAAACATGGCGAAGAAAGAAAAGTGTACAGGCTGCATAAAGCCCTGTGCGGACTTAAACAAGCTCCAAAAGCTTGGAACAAGAAGATAGATGGCTTTCTAAGGGAGAAGGAATTTGTGAAGTGCAAATATGAACATCGAGTATATGTAAGAAGAAGCAAGAGTGAATTGCTTATACTATGCCTCTATGTCGATGACCTGTTGATAACAGGTAGCTGCAAGAAGTAGATCGAAGACTTCAAATATGATCTCAACAAGGAATTCGAAATGTCAGATCTAGGTGATATTTCATATTTTCTTGGCATCCAATTCTACAAGAGTGGTAGAGGTTTGATGATGCATCAAAGAAGGTATGTAGGCGAAATACTCAAGAGATTTGAGATGCAAGATTGCAACCCAACTTTGACTCCAACTGAGCCCAGATTACAACTGTCGAAAGATTCAGATAAAGATGATGTCGACCCAACCCAATATAGAAGACTTATTGTGTAACTTTGATACCTTTGTCACACAAGGCCTGACTTAGCATACAATGTAGGTATGGTGAGTAGGTTCATGTAGAAGCCAAAGGTATCACATCTAGCAGCGATGAAGAGGATACTAAGGTATCTAAAAGGAACTCTCGACTATGGCATTTTGTTTCCTGCAAACGATGAAGGAAAAGAATGCAAATTAGTGGAATACACTGACTCAAGTTGGTGTAGTGATGTTGAGGATCGAAAATCCACAACTGGTTATGTATTTATGCTAGGTGGTGCACCAGTTTCTTGGAGTTCGAGAAAAGAGCCAGTAGTGGCATTATCGTCATGCGAAGCAGAATACATAGCTGCTTCTCTTTGTGCATGTCAAGCAATATGGATGTTGAATCTGGTCTAAGAGATAACAACAAAGAGTCATGGAGTAATTACCATGAAGATTGACAGCATGTCAGCTATCAATCTGGAGAAGAATCCGATAACACATGGTCGAAGCAAGCACATCGAAATGAGGTTCCATTATCTTCGAGAGCAGGTAGCAGATGGGAAGATGAAAGTGGAATACTGCAGAACTGAGAATCAGATTGCAGACATTTTGACGAAGGGAGTGCAGGTCGAAGTGTTCAGAAGGCTAAGAGCTATGATGAATGTAGATAGATTAGACACAATAAATTAGATGGTATGTTGAATTGTAATTCCTTGTGTCGAAGCAGGTTGCTCGACAGAGCAAGGAAGTGTCCAAGCACCTAGTGTGTTAAGTAGTGTTAGCTATTTTGGGCTTTTATAATTTTGGGTTTTTATAGTTTTGGGATTTGCCTTGAGGTCCAAGTTAACCTAAATCTATAAATAGATGGAGTAACCGTTATTTTCATATAGAGGTGAATAGAATATTCATAACATTGTATTCACAGTATTTTGCAGTTGCAAAGTGAATAAGAAGTTTTCCATAGTTTGTGGGCAGAGAGAAACTCTGCAGAATTTAATTCTTTTTCTCCTTTATCGTTCTATACACTTTTTCTTTCTCCATTATTCTTCTCTTTTTATTGTTATTGTATGGGTAATAAGAACCTTGTTCATCAAGATTGATTGAAATTCTCCATAGATTTTGGGGGATTTCTAGCAAATCTCAATAGCCGAAAGATAACTTTTTTCAAAGATATTATTAATAGATAACACCATCTTAAGTAAAATACAATCTTAGCACATCTTCAGTACGGAAATCTCACATATATTTTTTATTCTCTCGACACCAAGAAAACTTTGGTGAAGATATATAAAATAGAGAAGAAGAGAGTATAAAGGGAGATAAAGGAGTTACAATTTTGAAAATTGGTGTAAAATGAAATGAGAATAATCCCGCCATTTATAGGAAAAGAATTGGCTAAAAAGGAATTGATTCATGGTTATTTTTAATGTCTTAATCAATTAATCCCAGTCGCTAATCGATTAGACGACCCTAATATGGAGTATTTTTGAATTATGTTGTCATTAATTTATTAAAGGCTTCTCTTATAGATTAGAGGCATTAAAAATATAATAATAGATTAACCCAATATTGTAATCGGTTAACCAGTGTAAAAAGTCCTCCTAAATTATTAAACAAGCCAGTAATCGATTAAAGATGCGTATAAAAATACTTTCAAGTGTTTTCTAAATAAGACAGGCTTTAAAATATTTGTGCGTGTATGTGTGTGTGTGTGTGTGTGCATGTGCATGCATGCGTGTGTGTGTGCATGTGTGTGTGTGTGTGTGTGTGCGCGTGTGCATGTACGTGTGCACATGTGTGTATGTGTATGTGTGTGCGTGCGCTACCTTAGTATCTCGAGAGTTACTCTTATACCTTTACATTAAATTGATTACTAAGATACAACTAAGTGCAGGACAAAGCAAACTTTCACACTTTCCCTCTTTCACACTTTTAGAGCTTCAAGTTATCTTTCTTGATTTAACATTGATTTAGCAGTTCAATTGGAACTTAAATCATGTAAATGACGAGCCTTGAATAACTTATTTGATGAGATGCCATCATTTGAGTTTAATGGACAATTGTCACCAAAGACTTTCACGAACGTCGTTTTACCTTAGGTATTGTCATCATTGAGGTGAATTGACATTTAATATCATAAAGAATATCTTGACCATTGAATCATCTTGATAGATAAATACTTCAGAGAATATCGTTTAACATAAGGTGTTGTCATCATCAAAGCCAACAAGATCATCTGACAATTATAGACAATTGTACCTACAAGCACATAGATCCATATTCTCCCCTATTGTGATGATGATAATGCATCTTTCAAGGAGGGGATAAAAAAAGAAAAATATAGATAAAATATTAGAGTGGTAACCCCTATGAAATAAAGAGAGAATACTCTACTCCCCCAAGAGTACATTTCTCCCCCTTTGTCATTATCAAAAAGGCGGGAGAAACAAAAAGATAGATAAAAGAGAAAGCACATAGATCATAGATAATTATTTAAAATATGACATAACTTAATTTAACATAAAAGGTTCAAATACGACGAAGGAAAAATTACGGGAAAGTAAGGACACTTAAAGCAAGAAACAAAACATGGAGCAAGATGACTACTCGTTGTCACTATCATCATCAAAACTTGGTATCACATACTTTCTAAGAAAAGAAACTTCCTTGGATATCATTTGAAGAGGTAAATATTTCTCTTGGAAGACTTAGAGGATGTTCAAAATCATCCCTTCATAAGTCAGATCTTGAGGAGCCTTAACATCATTTGATTTCATATTTGTAGGTTCATGCTCTAAGTCTCCATTAGTGACTAGGATCTTGATCTTACTTAGATGTTATGATTCAATATGAATAAAAGATTATGTATTTGAGTACTAACCTTTAATATCAATTCCATCTTTAATAAGAATCTAGGTAATGAGATATGCACAAGCAACAATTTTCAACACGTATTATTTCAAGAGATCTTCAAGGTTTTCTCCCCTTGGAAAAAGAACATGAGTTACGAGGCAGTGCACAAGCAACAATTTTCTTTCAACAATGTGACTTTTATATTAAGGTGGTGAGTTCCCATTAGGTTGATAATGAGATATGCAATAGAAACTGACATATCAAAATTATGATAAGTGGTAGGAGCATAATGGTGTAAGTTCTTCCATAGGTTGGTAGATTACACAATTCTCCAAAGTCCTTCTTGGAGAGAAAAATCTTGGTCATGCAAAGCTTTGATATGAGGGACATATCTTCGAATTTTAGATTTGCATTGAAGATTTTGACAAGCCTTGGATAGATAGGTTATGGTTTCTTGACAAATAAGTCTTTGAGAAAACATTGACAAATATTACCGTAAGAGCTAGAATCTCTAAAAAAAACTTTGCATCATGATAGGCGATTTCGAACACTTTGTGGTTTAGGAAGTGCTTGTTGAAACTTTATTCTTAAGTTTTAGAGGAAAAATCCCTTGAAGAGTATATGCTTGATGAAGTATTTCTAGCGATAGGAGTTCTTGATGAAGCCATGAAGATGATGAAAATAGTGACAAGAAGTAGAAACTCCCAAACAACCAAGAGAATAAAGAAATTCTAAGATGAATAAGAGTGAAGACGGTGTGCTTTACATAACCTTTTCTAAAAGCGTTTTAAATCTTATTTGGACGAGAAATATTATTGTTGATAAGAAGTATTTGATCCAAAAATATTTGATTTGAGAAACTTGACAAATTAAGCCTTTTAATCGATTAAAAACTCTATTTAATTGATTAAACCTTCATGGAGATTTGATTTCTTCATTGATTTTTATTATGAATCGATTTGATCGAGGATGTGATTTCTTAATCAATTTATTTCTTCTTTAAAGCGTTGGATTTGAAGGAGATTTAATCTTTAGTAGATTAGCCTTATGAATTTAATAGATTAAATGAGGATATTTCAACTTCCTTGGTCCGTTTGGGCCTCAAGAGACTTTGTGCTTTGACATTGTTTTCTGCATACTCTTTATTTTGATTTTGCACCCCTTTTCCAAAATATTTTATTTCTCAAGAACAAATGATTAGTGAAAATGAACAAATGGACTAAGCATTTAAATAAGCAATTGTTAGAGAATTTAACTAGAGTTTTTCAAATTTATTCTCTATCAAGTGTGTTAACTCAAACACAAAGAAATTTTAAAATTCTTCCCCCTTTGAAGAGAAGGAACAAACTAAAAGATCTGATATCTCTCTTAATCGCTTGACACAAAAGTTAGTATAGAACATCATTTCTTCTTGAAGGAGATATTTCTTTCATAAGACAAACTTTCCAAGAGTTCCTTAACCATCAAGACTATCTTTCCTTGGAGGAATATTTGAATCAAGCTTTACACAACTTTCATTTGTATTGTTCCTCTTAAAGTTGTGAAGCATTCCTGCAACATAAGTTCAGTTTTCACCTTTGATACCCAATTTTTTTGAGTCCTTGTGTGTTAATAGTTTTAAGATGTCTTGAGTCGTATCCTTTAGAGCATCATAAATAATCAACTTTGACATAACAAAAAGGTTCTAAATAAACAAGTTTATGATAATAATTGCATTTTAACACAAATCTAATAGTCTTCTTCTTAGAGTGACAGAAACATATGAACAATTTGTTAAATTGGTAACCTAATCCACTTTTATTATATAAATTCCTTTGATTTGATAAGATTTAATTTAGATTATCTTTAACTTTAGTCAATTTATCTAGGGTTTCATGGAGGCTCTGAACTTCATTTTTCAAAGATTAACATTTATCACAATTGATAGATTTTAAAGATTATCTTCTAAACTCATCTAATTCAATACTAAATCTTTCATTATCATCCTAAAGAGATTGAAAATGTTTTTTAAGGCTAAGTTGCTTTTTTCTAATCTTTCATTTTTTTACTAAGCATAACACTTAGTTTAAATATTTTCTTATAGTAAAGAGTAGTTGCCTCATCGTCATGTTTTTCGTATTCATCTAATTATTTCGTTGATATTCTCGAAAATACTTCATGAGAGCCTCTTGATAAAGATTTGAATAAATATCTACATTAAATTTTGTTTTATGTGCTGCTGCAAAAAATTTATATGTAGGGATTAACTCTTGATAGATTGATTCTTCAAAAATTATTCTGGATGATAATTCTTTAAACAAATTATTTCAGATAATGATTATTCAAAAATTCTTCTGGATGATAAAGATCCTTAATAAACATTGACCGTTTTTTCATATGATACTTCTGGCGTCAATCCATCAACAACTTCTTAATGTAGCTTTGAAGATGAATATGATGAAGATTCTTCAAATATGCTTGAATTTTTTTTCTTCGTCTTTTAGTAGTTGGATAAATACTTTAAGTTTTAATATGATTTCCTACTTCTTGGACTTTTCTTGAAAATTTTCACAAACATCTCTACCTTTGGAATAAAGTATTGAATCAGATTTCTGACACCAAATCTTGAATCCAAGATATTTGTTAGAAACAAAGTTTTTGAAATAACTTCTAAGGATTTCATTGTTTGAGAACCATCCTTGAAGATGATATTCCCTTTCACATGGTGTTTTATCTTATTGAATACATATGTTCTTTCTTGATTGATCTCAATAAATCTCTATTGATTATTTCAAGAGTGTCTCATACTTACTTGACAGTATTACAATTAAAAACATAAAAGTACTTTATAGTTCTTAAATCACTCATCATCAAATACATGACTTTAAAAATCTAATTTCAATTTTCTATTATCTTATGTGGTCCAAAGATTACTTGGTTTACTTACTACTTCATTATTAAAAAAATAGTAGGAACAAACAGACTATTTATAATTCTATAATTCAAAATCAAAACAAACTGAAAAATACCAATTGTTTTTTGTTTGTTTCAAAAACCGAATCAAACCAATAAAAATCGAGATAGTTTGGTTTGGTTCTCAGTTTTAATTTTTAGAAACCGTTAAACCAATGAACCGAAAGATAACTATAAATACCTACTTGATCTTTTATTTAATCCATTATTAACTCAAATTTTGTATCTATGTAACTCTTCTTCATCTTTGTTTACACTTCCTTCCTTTGAGCAAAATATGCCACGAAAATCAAACTCCAAACATAAAAAATAGAAACCATGAGCTACAAGAACCTGCTTTCGCCAAACTGTTGCTCTCGCTGTCTGCCACCACTGTTTCTCTCACCGTTGTCATTTTTATAGGTTAAGATTGTCTTATTCGTGTTCAAGTTCTCTTCGTTAGTTTTCATCTATTTTTTGTTTTTCTTCTTCTTCAACGAAATTCCTTATAATATTGTTACAAAATAATTTTGATGCGTGTTTAAGGTGTAAAACATGTTAATTTATGTGTATTAAAATCTTTTATTTTTATTGTTGTATTTTATTTGTTAAGCTTTCAAATCCCTTCCCGACATTCTTATGTGAAATGTCAACTTTTGTATTTGATAATAAACTTATTTCATTGTAAAATTAAAATCATGTCAATACTTCATGTGGATTAAGAACAAATTGTAAATTGTTTGAAAAGTAGAACATGAAATATATTATATGAAAAATATTATTTGAAAACAATAATAGTATAAAATACACCAAAAATATGATAATAGAAAATACACAAATGAATAGAATGTTTAGAAAAAAATTGTAAACTGATCAATCAAACCAAATCAAACCTGTTAGTTTGGTTTGATTCTATTTTATTATAAAAAAAACTACAAATGGAACCAAATCAATTTTATCTCTTCGATTTAGACAATATTTTTTAAAAATTGATCCAAACCAAATTACACCCTTATACATTACTTTTTAAAATGGAGGAAAACAATTTTTAAGAGAAAAGAAACAAAGAAATGTTAGTATATAATAGTTAATAATTATATTACTCTTTAAATTGTAAGATATCAAGTATTAAGAGGAAAGAATCAAATAAACATTAATAATTAATATACAGTCAATAATTAACGATAAGAGGCTTATTAAAATCAAGTTAATGAATTTATAAAAAGATCTTATTTTAGAGTCATAATATTTAAAATAAATATATAAGAGTATCAAATCAACTTAAGACATAGGATCCTCCTTTGAAAATTGAATGAAAACACCAAAATCTATTAAACTCTTTACTTTCTTATTGAATTTTCTTTACTTTGTCGTAATATAGTTTTTGTAAACACAAAAACATAGGATCCTCATTTGAAAATTAGTCATATTTTTTTTGCTTTTGACCATTGAATCATAGAACACAGCTACCTATATTGAATCATAAAACACAGCTACGTACATTGGATCAATGGAGCCCTGATGTCCTACACAGCTCCTTTTTATTAGAAGTAAACGTGTTTTTTTTTTTTACTATTTTTTATAAATAAACATGATTTTTTATTTCCACTAAGGAAGATTTTATCCCATCCCATCCACCCCTATAAAATCTATAAAAAAAAATGTTTTACACAATTTTTTCACCCTTACATAATTTATTCATGGGTAATTTAAGTTTTTGTGTATGATAATTGTCATAAAAATATAAAACTATCCATAAATAAGCTGTGGATAAATTTTTGAAAATCTTTATTATAAGTTATAGGATAAATAATCCGAAAAATTTAATAACCTATTAAACAAATTTACTCAAGAAAACATTGATTTAATCATGAATAAGTGGTGGATAAAGTTAATTTTGATTTACAACTTCTCCATTAATCAATTTAAAAAACTTGATTATCGGATAAATAGTTATTACATACGAAAAACTTAAATTATCCGTGAATAAGCTGCCGATAAAATTTTGAAAAACTTTTCTTAAAAAAATCCAAAAAAATTTTGCATGGATGAAAAAATTTTAAATTTAAAAAGGATAAATTTAATGATTTTTAAGATGGAGGTATAAATATAAGAGGATGGGGTAAAATCTTCTCACATAAGATAAGACTTTCATAATTTATACTTTTTAGCTACTATTTTAAATTTGGCACAATCAACAAAATATGTACACTAGCAATTCTCATTATCTTCCGTTGTCAACAAAGGATCATAAACAATACTAGGATCAAAACTATATAAAAACCTTTAAATTAGAAAAAAAAATTCTCAATATCTATCACTAATTCATAAATCTCAATCCAACTCCACTAAATATGGATCGATAATAATATCGTCTTCAATAAAGATTACTGAGGACTGTGAAATCGTACAACAAAGTCCCCAATAAAGATGACTGAGTAATCAATTTCTAGAATGTAATAGATATTGTAAACTCATAACAAATTTAGAGTGAAAATTTTAAGTTAAAGAAAACACACAAACATAAAATAAAATGTGGACAAAGGACAAAACTTAAACTAAATACAACTTGCTTATTACAACAACAAAAAAACTCACCAAAAAACAACATTAAACATTCAAATACTTGAGATAAATACAATAAATAAAATGGCTAAACGCCTTCCGACTCATTCCCTAGGTTTTCTTCATCGTCATTGAAGCCCTTCAAAACAACTATTTTCCCATTAACAATAGAATTTAACCAACTCATCCCATATATTTTTAATTGAATCCCAGAATTCAAGAATTTGACCTTTTGACACAATATTTTCAAAAGCATGTTGATCACAATATCACTCGCAAAGATATCATCCTCAAGTAGATAAAAATTTGCAATCAAAACTTTTCTACTCAATCCTAAATAAAATTTTGACTAAGAAGAGCCCCCTCAGGGTTTCTGAGCCTCCTACACGAGATGTCTATTGTTTTTCTCCAGCTCAATTATAAAATAAATATTTATTTTCGTCTACATTAAAAGCCTCCTAAATTTTCTCTACTTTTCAATGACTTTTACCTTTTTCAACAAGGTACCTTTTTCTTTCATCAACCATCCACCTCCTTTCTCTTCGCAGCCAACTTAATGGTTAGACACCCTAAAACACCAACATTTTCCCTCAAAATGTCAATGGTTTTATGGAATTTGAGTTCTTTTGTATCTCACTTCACACCTTATCTTCCTAAAGCTCCCCAGCCTTAGTTAGCAATAGGGGTGTTCATGTCAAATCAAATTCAATCTAATCCAGTGTAAGTTGTACCAACCGAACCAAAAAAAAAATACTAAATTTTTAAATGAATCAGATGATTTGTGGTTCATATAGTAAAAATCAATCCAATACAAACGAAAAAGTACTATGAACTTGTATATTGTATAAGGATCCATGCCTTTAATTATTTAAGTTAATTTTCCTATTCCTAGGCAAGTGTTTTATTAGTATTTATTATATATATATTGATTAGATTGGATGATTTTTCCTTCTAAAATCGAATCAATCCAATTTGTGAACAATACTACTTAGTAATAGGGGTGTTTAAAATCGAACATGTCCAATAGAAACCCGCTAACCAAATCAAACCAAAACCGCAAAAAGTTGTATTTGGTTCAATGTGTTTGAGCCATATTTAAACAAAGTTATTCGGTTTGGTTCCGTTTGCGGTTTATATTTTGTAAACCAAACAAATCCGTATTATGTTAATATATTTGATATATTTTTAAAAATAGTCCCGATCCCACAATTAAATGAGGGACTTTCTGATATTGAGTCTTATTAGTAGATGTGCCTGAAAAATGAAATGGCGTGTCTTTAAATCTTGTTCATTCATTTTAAATCTTTTATTTACTTTTAAGTATTAATCTATTCAATTATGATATGTAAGGAGCTCTAATGGAAGGTACTTGGATATCATGATTTTAATGGAAGAGTTTGGTGTTGTTGTGACTGATATTTCTAGTAGTGTGAGGTGCTATTTTGCTGTATTAGGAGAAAGTGTTGTGTTTTTATGGTCTAGTATATCATTAAAGTGTTTCTCGGTTGTCTCGTGTGATGGATAGCCTAGTTTTAATCTAGGTGATGTGTATTTTGTAATACACATTTTTATTATGTTATATGATTTTTTTGTTATTTGGTATTGAAATTATGTTGTAAGTTGTACTTATTGAGATTGATATTTTTTATTTGGTAATGTATGAAAAACTAAATACAAAGTTATGTTCTACTCTCTACGTGTATGTATGGTTCAATAAAAATCTTGTAAAAAACCGAACCAACCAAACCAATACAAATCGTATTGATTTGATTTGGTTTTATTCGACTTTATTTCTAAAAGCCAACTGAATCGCACATTTTTTTCTCTTGCGGTTCAGATAACTTTTAGCGTGAAAATTGCCTAAACCGCATCGCGAACACCCCTACTTAGCAAGGTATTTGCATTTAATATCATTTAAAATATGGGCCATGAAAATAACAGGGAGAACAATAGAGATGCCAGTTGAGAGTGATATCTTTCTTAAGAGACCCTGACTCAACCAACAAGGGGGAAGCTTCAATATTTTTCCTTCCATGTGCATTATTTACTCAATTACAATCTCTATCTCGATATCCTCCGCTGACCCCAAAGTCAACAAAGACGATTATATGCCAAGGAGAATTTTTTATAGACTCTACTTATTCTCACTTTGACACCATCCAAGTCACATTACACAGGTCATTTCTCAAAAGACGGAATAAAATTAATAGGAGAAACTACAACTATCTTTTGAATGTCACAATAAAACATTTTGGGAATTAAAGAAGATATGTCTTTGTAGACTTGTCTTTATCCCCCATCTCTTTCTGCAACCTCACTAGTTGTTTTTTCAAGTTTAACATTGCACTTACAAAGAAAAGAGACACTTCTAAATCATGAAAATGAATCAACGAATACAACACAAGTTTATCTAATAGAAAACAAATTATAAATACATTTATCATACTTTGCATCAGTGGAACCCTAAAGTAAGGTTTGATAATAATTTGACATCCCATGTTTTTCCTTGACTTGCTTTTATATATATATATATATATATATATATATATATATATATGTATATA
This sequence comes from Lathyrus oleraceus, assembly GCF_024323335.1. Taxonomy (NCBI): domain Eukaryota; kingdom Viridiplantae; phylum Streptophyta; class Magnoliopsida; order Fabales; family Fabaceae; genus Lathyrus; species Lathyrus oleraceus. The sequence goes on along the minus strand of NC_066582.1, from coordinate 491,026,283 downwards.
TATATATATATATATATATATATATATATATATATATTATATATATATATATATATATATATATATATATATATATATATATATATATAGATAGATAGATAGATAGAGAGAGAGAGAGAGAGAGAGACCTCAAAGAAGAGATATCATGTCTCTTGTGAGTTGTCACAATCTTCAAAGAGAAAAAACAAACAAATCTTTTTACCTTACAAAATGGTTTTTCGACTAGAATTAAGGAAACCAAGGAACAAGAGAAACTAACAGGTCATGTTATTGTCAGCATATGGACATATACCTTCTACGAAGAAACATGTCTCCTTTGTCAAACACTTCAAGGCATCAAACATCTTGGGAGACACCAAATAAAACTTATCATTAAAACTAATAAGGACTATATGAAAGTCTTAAAGGTCTTTCGGGATTGTTTCAAAGATACCTAAATATATTGTTCAATGGGGTCCGCTAACATCACCAAGTTGAAAACATGAGAAAATGGGGGTTGTAGGAATAACGTTCAAGTACATGTTTATCAACACAAATGCTTTTAGATAAATTAGGGAGTTAAGATGTAGTTAATATGGATAGTTCTAGATAATTGAAAGTTTTTTCTCAAAAGGTGTAAAGGGCATTTGGAACCCCATCTCCTTTAACATACCTCGTACATAAGAATTATACTCACACCATAATTTATGCACATTCTCTTGGTCTATAAAGACATCCTTACTTCCCAGCCGTATAACCATTCTCTTCCACCTCGACGAAAGAGTCCTCGTGATATAAATTTGTCAAAAATAACAAAAATCATCCCCAAATGTTCCACAATAATCCATTAATACTTGTCTTCGTTTAGAGAGTGACCAAATTATTGAAACTCTTATTCCTCGTCTTACCCTAAAAAATGGAGGAAGAATATGAATTTGACATATTATAAAATAATCCTTCCACCTTAACTCAAGTGAAAGGGTGCAAAATATCAAAAGAGGCTAAAACAACCATGTCGGAGAAACCCAGGGCCAAAGAAGTGACATCATGTCTTGACATTCAGTGCACCTGAAATATAATACAAACAAAAATAAACTCCTAAACATTAAAATGAAAGTCTCACCATTCATCCCAAAAACTAAAATTGTGACCAACCGTGATTAAAATTCAAACAATATCTTGTTATCTCCTCATAAAATGCATAAAACTTAATTAGTGTAAAGCTACTTGCCAGTTAAATGATGAAGGATGGCAGAGAAGAATCATGCCTGAATTTTGCAATTTTCTCAAATATAAAAAAAGGAATATAAGGTATACAAAAATCAGGAATTGATACTCATAAGATGAAATAGGGGATACTTAAAAGAAGAATAAAAGATTTTGAAATAAATCTTTTAAAAGAAAACTGCTAAGGTTATATATCAAAGAATAGACAAGTGAGAATGAAAGGTTACCTTTCATCCAATGGTTCAAAAAACTCCTTAAGACTACATAATGCATGCCTATGAACATACGCCATTGATTACACATGTCACATATGATATGTGGCTGAGAAATTTCAAATGCCTAAACTTATTCAAAGTCATGTCATCACAATCAGAAGACGTTTGAGTTGGTAAGTAACCATCATAATGAAAGTATGGACAAACAACGAGGATCGTCCCATTCAAATCGAGAAAAATCTTTCAGGGACTAAAGCCACAATTAAAGAGCTACACTCCTCTAACCATCTTATAAAGATACCATGAAAGCCACTTAGGTACTCGTCGAAAGAGGGTCAATACGACATTCAATAACACTAAAATGACACATATCTTATAGCATGCACGCAAATGAAGCAGCCAAGTGATGTCTTTCTCACCCACCACCACTTAAAGTTCAAATGAAAATCCTTCTCGAATTATCAAGGGCCCAAAGCTAGAGCATCGATCCCATATCAGACTCCAAATAGTGTTTTTTTTCAACTACTTATATATTATCAATCGAAGTATTCTCTAAAGCATGACCTAAATAAAATCCTCTTTTAATGGCCTCCTCATCACAAGTACTAAGTCACCACTCTTCACTCCTTCATATGGTTGAATTAGAGACTATTGTTCTATAAACCTAAGTCTAAATCCAACCCATCATGCATCATCATTTCCATATATCAGTCGTCCTTTCCATCTTGAACTTTCAGAATGGGACAAAAGCATAAAAAAAGGGTAGACACAAAAATAAAAATAAGATCATATCTAACTCTTAAGCTAATTTCAACCAGCTTGAAAACTCTATATTTTGAAAATTCACAAAACGTGTTTTATTTTGTCGCCAATTTATTTTCTATTGCCCAAACAAAATGCATATATTGAAGATTCTGCATTTAATCTTACTTGTTCAAGTAGAAACCTTCATATTTATTTCTTTTTTCTTCGTTAAGTTTTTTGTTTCCACTTTTTCTTTTAAAAACAATTCAATTAAATTTTTTCAAACTTTTTACACTCACTAAAAACATATATCTATTCACACAAACTGTTATTAAATCATTTTAAAAATGTGCACAGTGTTTGACGGATATCCACATAGCAGTACCATAAATAACAAAGAAGTTTATAGATCTTGGCAATATCTTAACGTTTTTTAATAAAAAAAATAATCATCTGAACTCAGTCCCTACCTTTAGATGCCTAATATAGTAGTCAGCATATTTTGTTGAAATAATTATTCAACTGTTAGATGCCTAATAATACTGTAACCCAAAAAAACCTAATACTACTATATATAGCGTACAAAATGAATATTTTAAAAAATAACTATCAAAAAATTAAAAAATCCTCATTCTCATTGAGACTAGTACTCAATTTATCAACCCACCCTGTTTTATCCTCACCGTTAATCCTCTTATCTTCCATTTTATTCTTTTTCTCTTCATTATTATCATCACCACACGGAAAAAACACTTCATGAACAAAAACCTCCACATATTTTTTACTATACCCTTTCGTATTCTCATTCTCAACTTCAATACAAGGAATATAAGGTGGTCTTGCCAATTCAACCACCCTGTCCCACATAACTCCTTTAAAGAAATCATGACCCTTGATTTCATCCAGCCTGATCCTACGGTCAGGATCCTTTTCCAACAATTTACGAATCAAGTCCCTTAACGCTGTTTTCTCTCCCGTTAACTCAGGTTCCTTTGACAAAATCCTGTAAAACGTTTCTTTCCTATTCGTCCCGTTAAACGGCGTCGTTCCATACAACATCTCGTGTAAAACGACACCTAACGACCACCAATCAACTTCGAAACCGTGACCTTTTCCAAGTACGATTTCAGGTGCCACGTAATCTTCCGTTCCAACGAACGAGTTCGATTTTTCAACCGATTCAACAGATCCCGACTCGTTTCTACTCACTGAGTTCACACCAGGTTGCGAGTCAAAATCCGAGTCACACGGCGAGATCCCCGAGTTACATCGGTAGAATCTCGAAATCAACCGCTTCCTCGCGTGTTTCTCTTTTGAAAGGCTAGATCTAACCGACGAGTTATTACTCAGTGATTGAGGTGGCGATTTAGGTTTCAGCTTCGTAGATAGATCGAAATCTACAAGCATTATGTGACCGTTTTCTTGAATCATCACGTTCTCTGGTTTCAAATCTCTGTACACTATTCCTAAATTATGAAGATACTCCAATGCAAGAACCAATTCAGCAGCGTAAAACCTTAAAAAAATAAGAAAGAAAAATCAGAATCTAATTAAAAATTTGTATATAACAAAAGATATTGATGATTGATTCAATCATGTAAGAAAGTTTACCTAATGGCGTCATCGGAGAACATTTTCTCAGTTTGTTTCTTTCTGAGAGAATGGAGGTTACCGCCATGGCAATAATCAATGGCGAATCCAACGATTTTCTCGGTTTCGAAAACACCTCGCAACCGTGGCAAAAGTGGATGATCGAAACGACGTAGCACTTCTTCTTCAAACGACGATCTCTTGTACTCTCCAGAGCCTTTTGAATTTTTATTTGCGTTCTTTTGATGTATAAGAGCTTTTGATGTTACTTTCAGAGCAAGGCACTCGTCTGAAGACCGGTTACCGGTTTGAGCGAGAAAAACGACGCCCTTGGCGCCGCGTCCTACGGCGGATACGACTTTTAGTTTTCTGAAATCTAGTGATTTTACTGTTTCGGTTTGGTTGTTTTCGCTGCCGTTCATTGTGCAGCTGACCGGGTACCGGGAAAGAACCGGTTAGTATTTTTTTAGCTTTTGAAGTGTAGTTTTGTTTGTTGTTTGGTATTTAGAGATTTTATAAAGCTTGAAGCGTGTTTGGTACGTTGTTGTTGTTTCCTTTCTTGTTGGACAAGAATTCAATGTTTCATCATGTGATTGAATTGAACTTGAGGAGTATTTTTTTATATATAGATAGTTTGAACCGTGTATGTTTGTGACACGTGGTAGAAATAGAGTGCGATGAATATATAAAGTTGTTAGTGATGAAGAAATAGCGTTGGGAGTTAGAAAGAAGAAAGTGTGGGAACGTGATACCTAAGAGACAGCAAATGGTGGGTTGAAAATTGCGCGTTTGGGATTTCTAGAATCCGTTCCACTCGGGTTAGGACCATGGAATGTTTCAAAATCAAATTCAAGGTGGGGTATATAATAATAACAGGAGGCGAAAAATGGCTCCTAATATTTTGTTTTTTTATTAAAAAGATATTTAGATTAGTGGAACCACGATAATATATGTGATGATAGCCAGGGAGAAATACAGACAGTCTATAAATTAATATATAATATAAGAACAGTCGTACAAAGAGGTATACTAAGAAAGTTACTTATACTGTACCAGTATGAACTGCAATAAATAAAAATTGATTTATGTTCGATTTAATTTAACGGTGCACAATTTTGATACTAAGAAACCAATAGTGCTTCTGAAAAAGAACTTGTACATGGTAGTATAGTTTCTTACTCACGCAGAATAGAATTAATCTAGAGTGTTTCTCTTTTTTTTTCTTTCTATATGAGAGAAATAAAAAACATAGGTCATACTAAAAAGACTTTGAATTATGTATGTTTTAAGTATAGTTAAGAAGACGTGATTGAAGTATAATCTAAGAGATTTAGCGTAAAATTTTGTTTAATGGTTTGATAGAAGTCTTGTTTAAGGAGTTTAATGTCTCGCCTAAAGGATTTTGAGTCCTATCAGTCAGGCTTAATATAACTTCGCATGTGGTATTAAGAGTTTTTATCGAATAGACTATATATATTCCTCGTTTGAGAGATTTAGAGTTTTCTCACAGGACCTAATATATAAATGTCGTCTAGGAGGCGCGACTGAAGTCTAGCCTAAGAGACTTAGTGTAAAGTATCGTCTAAGGACTTGATAGAAGTTCCGCCCAAGAGCTCCAACGCCTCGTCTTAGTGAATTAGAGTCCCATCAAACTGGTTTAATATAACTTCTCCTGTGAGACTAAGAGTTCCCATCGAATATGCTATGTAAACTTCTCGTCTGAGGGATGATAACACTCTCTCATTACATGCTTTCAACAAGAATTTGGAACAATTTTAGTCAAATATGGAGCCAATACAAAGCAAAAGTGTCAAAGAAGTGCTTAGAATGACCAAGTGTGGAGAAAATATAGACTTAGTAAAAATTGGTGAAAAAGGCACAAAAGGACGAAAAGTCACTGAATTTCTCGCGCCCTATCGTGGGCACGATATAAGCCATTGCGGACGCAATACTTCTCATCGTGGGCGCAATGGGCCTTTTTTCAGGGCCTTTCGTATGCATTCTGACGCTTTCTAGCAGCTTTAAAAGAGGATTTTTGACATATTTTCAAGGGTTTTGTGATTTTGACTGAAAGTGATGACAAAAGGTACCAGAAGGACGATTTTGGGAGTATTAGAAGTCATTGGAGGCCAAACTCATCAAGGATTTCACATGTAATCTTCATTTTATTTCTTGATACTTCTTTGTATCATTATGAGTAGCTAAACTTCAATAAATTAGGTTTTGTTTGATGAACTTGTTTGGAACCTGTTGGATTACATGTTTCATTTGATGTTATATGGATAATTGAAGTTATATTTTTATTTAATTGCCTTTGTTTGTAATACTTCTTATTTGTGGACACGTTGATAAAATGATTTTAGACAAGTAGGGATTACTGACCCTAAGTCTATGAGTTTGAACTAGGGAAATTAATCTACTTTTGTAGGTTGAATAGGGATATGATACCACTAGTAGTGGCATTTGAATTAACATATCGTAACAACGCCTAACTTCACTTATGTCGGTTGAATAAAGATAAGATACCTCTAGAAAAAGTTGGTGAGATGTACACCAAAGGATTGAGTACAATGGTTTTGTTAGTTTGTCGTGGAAATATAACGATATTACCATCCTTATAATGCATTAAACACCAATAAGGGAGAAATAAGGGGTTCACACAAAACCTAATCGCTTTCTCGCATTAATTTCATAACAAGTTTATTTTTTACATTAAAACTCGTTTGTGGGAGCATCTTGCTCGCTTTTATGAAATAACCTCAATGTGTAGACCAACTAGTGTGACTGAATGTCAACTAAAGTTAAGGTTGTTCAGTTTCTCGTTGATTGGAAGAGCTAAAGATTGGTTATTATGTTTTCCCAATGGCACGATTGGTACATTGAAGGAGTTAGAAGACAAATTTTTGGAGAGGTTCTTCACCACCACCTAGTTTTCCAAATAAAGAGCTGAAATCATAAACTTCGAGCAACAAGAGACCGAGTCCATGTATGATTCATGAGAGAGGTTCAAACTGTTATTACGAAGGTGTCTGAATCGTAACGTGAGTAACATGGACTAATAATAATAATAATAATAATAATAATAATAATAATAATAATAATAATAATAATAATAATAATAATAATAATAATAACTTTTTAAGAAGTTCATAGAGATGTTTGTCAAACTCCAAGTAAGTATCTCGTTTAATCAAATATTAGAATTCATGTCTAAATATGTTAAATTCATAAAAGAGTTTTTGTTAAGAAAGAAGAAATCAGTTTTGAAATTGTTGCTTTGACATAGGAATGTAGTGCTTTACTCCAAATAAAATTTTCACCAAAGTTGAAATATCTAGAAAGATTTGTCATTTCTTGTACCATAGGTGAAGAAACAATTTCGTATGTATTTTGTGATTTGGATGCTAGCATTAACTTAATGCCTCTAAAACTAGTGAAGAAATTGAAATTGAGAGAGCTGAAACCAACTAATATAACTCTTACATTGGTCGATCTCTCAATTACTTATCTGTATGAAATCGTAGAAGATGTGTCAGTTAAAGTGAGTGGATTGGTATTCCCGAGTGATTTTGAAATAGTGGATATAAATGAAGATGTGTCAGTGAATCTCTGGAGGCCTTTATTAGTAACGGGAAAGGAATTGATTGATGTGTAATCAAGTGAACTCATCCTACCGTTTAACAACGAGAAAGTTGTCTTTAACACATACTATTAGACACAACACGTTAAGGGCCAGGATACTTACTATAAAGTTTAAATAACCTAATGAACTTTCATAAAAGATAGAACACTTATAAAAGATAAAACATTGATATATCAAATAATAATTTTTGAAGATAATACAACTAAAATAATGTAAAATAAATGAAATTATTATTATTTAGTTCGGTTTTCAAATGATCAACTTTTGATAACATAAAATTAATGTCAAAATCAATTGATCGGATAGGTCATTATTGGTTTGGTTTAGGGATGATAATGAACATGATTTGAGGAGGGTACTATAGTACCCGTTCTCATATTCGCGATTGAAAAAAATCATCGTATTTGAATTTATATTGGCTTGATCATACTAATATTGACACTCATGTCCGTACCCTATGAGTATATAAGTGTCCATATACGTATCCGTTACCTGCATTTTTAATAAAATTAAATATATAAAGTATAAAATATCATATTATTTTAAGTTTTTAACTATATTAAAAAAGTTTTAAAAAATTTACGGTTGAATTATGAAATAAATGATCATTTATATTAAATATGTAGTAGTTTAAAATCGATGTATTTTTAAAAATTGATAGATATTTATTTTTATATAATAATATAAATTAAAATATATAATATATATATATATATATATATATATATATATATATATATATATATATATATATATATAATATATATATATATATATATATATATATATATATATATATATATATATATATATATATATATATATATATATTGTGAGGGACGGATCATCATGGATATTATGATGCCCATAACGGCATTATTCCTATTTATTTAAGTGTGAATAATGATATGAGTTCGTGTTCGTATTTATTTTTGTGAATTTTTACTCTATTCGCTATGGATATCCACCGAAAATGAGACAAATTGTTGTCTAATTTGATTCAGTTTAAAATTTTGAAAACAAAAAATTAATTTAATTAATTAGAATTAAACTATGAACTTGCTCTTAATCATGTCATTGGTTTACATATCACAGAACTTCACTTGTAAGAAAAATATTGAATATCCTTGCTGAGGCCAATGTATTATTTTATACATTTTCTTCCCTTTTCCGTGTGAAAATGGTCTTTACTATTTTGTACGAAGAAAAATTGTCTTTAAGAATGAAAGTCTGACTGCATTTTATTATAAAATAAGAGGTTGACAATAGTTTAAAAAACAATATTTAAAAGGTTCACGTATACCATGAGCTCACAGACACTATTGCAATTGTCTTTTACACAGCTTTTCTTAGTGGACGTCTGCATTTTCTTATGTAAAAATCATGTGTCAAATCTTTGACAAAATTTAAAATTGATTTAGTCACAGAAAAAAATTATATACCGTCAATTAATTATAAATTACAGTACATGTGACTCTTACCAAAAAAATATTGATAATTTGAAAGTAGAAAAGAATATTTAACACTTCGTTTATCTTTACAATTGCGTGTATAAGAGAGTATCCTCATAAGAATGGTAATCATAAAGTGGATAAATAGTATTTGTTGAACATGAACAAACCTAACTATTATTGTTGAATGAACATGAATGTTCTTTTCTTCTCCGTGAGTGCTAACTACAAAGTGATTGATTAAGTGGAACCACTAGGTTAACATTTGCTTTCTTTTGTTAAGATTATGTAAATGAAAGCATACCTAGTTATTAAATAAAATTAGACAGTTGTGGTAACATCATCTTAGGTGGTTTTTGTTGTTGTAAATACTCATCTTAGTGCATGTTTAGTATTATTCCAGTTCATCCATTGCATCCTTATTAGTAATTTTAAAGCAAATATAATATATATAAATATGAAGAAAACATTAAAGATAAAAAATACACATTAGGTGTGCTGAGAAGGGCACAAAAAGTATCTAACAAAAAATAATAATAATAAAAAATACTACAATCATGAACTCCATCCCCTAACACAAGTGAGGAGGAAAAGACAATAAGTAAGCGTCAAAAAGTGGTATTAAGTTAGAGTTTTCCGAACACATATCTCGAAGGGAACTACAAGAACACATTCATGGGGACGTCGAAGAACCTCACACCACTATTGACTTAGATATAAGATATGATTCTTTAGCCAAACCAATAAAGGACAAAAGTTAACCACAATCTTACCAAGATACCATTTTCAAGGTAAAAAGATGTTCAATCTATCATGTTCTTCGTTTTCACCACCTTACCTGAGAACACTATATCATTCTAAAATTTTCCAATCGACTAATCCATATCATGTCAAATCATAAAATACCCCATATCTCTAGACGATCCACCAATTGGAGAACACATCTGAAAAAAGAGTTAGAAGTTCCTTAGGTAACACAACATTCCACCCCAACTAACTAAGGATCTTATACTAAACAGTCACTGCTACCTCACAAGTCACAAAAAGACTAAAAGGTGACTCAATGAATCTCACACACAAGGGACAAAAGACACCCATAGCTCGGAAAAAATCCCCCTCTTAAGTAAGTTATCTCTAGTAGGGATTTGATCCTAAAGGAGTTGTCATGAGAACACAATTACTTAAGAGGGAGAGAAACTACTCCAAATACTGGGGAGAACCAACCTCACTGTTGTGACCTGGCGATCAAATACGGGTACACAGAGGCCACAAAATAAGATTAGTCATTAGACTGATGCCACCACCGCCTATTGTGCGAAGAGGAAGGGGTAAAATCCTTAATTAGAAAGAGAAGATCAAAAATAAAAATATGCTCATGATCAAAGAGGTGGGTTCTTCTCCACTTAAGTTTAGAGACCCAAAATGACCCTACCACGTGCCAACCTCTCCCACAAATAGATCAGTCTGCTCAAAAATAGAAAAAAGCCTAAGGAACCTAACTATAAGATTAGTGTTCCCAACCTATGGATCTCTTAAAAAATAAGTATGAAGACCAAATCCAACTTTCTTAAGGAGGCTATCCTGAAATCAATCTGAGGGATCCTCAAACTTGGCATCTAGGAAAGACACACCTCTCCAGCAAAGAAATACATATCTAAGCCAACCAGCTTTACCACCCAAGACCAAACAAATTTGAGTAACTCCATATATGGCAGATATAATATTACACCAGATATTTGTAGCATCTGAAATCAACCACTACCTATACTTAACCAAAAGGACCAAGTTAACTACATGAATACCACATACACTAAGACCCCCAAACCTCATAGGCATATAGAAATCAAACCACTTAACCCATGCAATCTTGTAAATCCCTTTAAATATGCCTCATAAGAAACCTCATTTGAATTTCCAATATCTTCTTCCACACCTTAACCTATATTTTTAAAAAAGATAAAAAAAAAAGTATATGAATGACATTAAGAACATAATTAAGAATGATCATTCTCCTTCCCATGGATATATACATGTGTTTCCATGATATGAGCCATCTAATGATGAGCTTAACTAGAAGTTCCCAAGTAAAAGACAATTGGGGGTTGGCCCCCATGGGTAGACCAATTTACTTGAACTGTAAAGACTCTTGCTTGCAATGGAAGAAGTCACAAGCTATATCTAAGAAGACATGGTCAGAACTCACCCACAGTGATAGTGCTCTTGACGAAATTCACCTAAAGTCCTGAGGCTAAATCAATCCCTCAGAGATTAGCCTTAATGGACCAAAGGTTAACAACAAAAACACATTCAACAATAATTGCGCCATCTGCATACTAAAGATGGAAGACCACCAAATCAGAGGATCCCATTCTAAACCTAAAAAACATATGCAGATCTACAACCCTAGAGAACAGCCCACTAAGACTTTCTACCACCAAGAGAAAATGGAAAGGAGTAAGGGGGTTACCTTGTTTCTACCCCCTTTAGATACTAATTTATTGAGTCAGACAACCATTAACCAAGGCCATAAAATTACTAGAAAAGACTCAAGTGTGAATACAACCTCTCCATTTGCCATCAAAAGAAAATTTAACAAGCATATAATCCATAAAGAAATAGCTAACCAAATCATAATTTTTCTATAAAACTACTTTAAAAATGATACAAGATTTTTTGCTCTTCTTAGCTAGGTTCACAAACTCATTCACAACAACTACCTTATCAACTAGAAGCCTACATTTGAGTAACACTTACTTATTTGAAGAAATAATTTTATCCATAACACTATAAATTCTACCCACCAATATTTTCAAAATAAGCTTATAAAGTGACCCTACCAAATAAATAGATTGAAAGTCTCCCAAGTGAGTAGAGGAATCAACCTTTGGAATCAAGGTTACAAAATACGAGAAAAAACTCTGAGAAAAAGAAGCAATAATGGAATTGATCAAACAAAACCCCAACATCATCCCTATGTAGAAGCCAAAATCTCCTTGTATAGGAGAAATTTAACCATCAAGGCCAGTAAACTTATTACCATCACACAAAAACAATAGCTCGATCAATCTCAATTTGGAAGAATAGAGTGGTAAGACCATCATGATCCTTTTCTAAGAGATAATTAAAAAAGACCTCATCCAGCCGAGATTTAAAAGCGGCTCCCTAAAATGGATGAACAAATAATTAACCACCTCCTATAAGATCTCAAACACCACTTAAATCCACTTATATCCTTCCTTAAGAGTTAATATTGCATTCTTTCTATATTAACTCTTAATACAACCATGAAATAAGCATGTGTTAGCATCACACCCTTAATCCAGTTAACTCTTTTGTTTGAAGCAAAGCCCGAAGTTCTGAATCTTATTTAAATTCACGATTTGACAATTACAAGGTCTAGTATTAAGGATTCTTGGAATCCATTGTTGTTTGGTGTTCATGTTAGTATAATTGGAAAGTGTTGGTTTTTACTTTGTGTCGCTGTGAAGTGAGAAATTGTTTGTTACCACCATGAACATTCATACTTGGGTTTCTTTTAAATACCATGTCTTTTACATTTTGATTTTATGAATAAATATTATTTTTTTATTTATAATGGAAAAATATTTATTTAAATTGACTTTATTTTTAAAATAAATAATTTGTTGGGTTTTAATGGCGTGGCAACATTGGAAAGATGCCAACTCATATGTTCCAATGCCACATCTGCAAATGAGCCTGACATGTAAAGGGGGGCCACTAAAAAAACATGAAATTTGATACTAAGGGACTAAAAAACTAGTTTTTTACATGGAGGCTAAAAATCTATCAAAATCAATATAAGAGGACCAAAACTGCATTTTAGCCTAATGGAAAATAGTACTCCTAATACAAAAACTATAAACTACTGCGTATGATGGACTGTGGCGCCCCTGTTCCTACGTTGCCTCATGTACTACAGTGTCTCCCTCATAATGACATTTATAGCGTACCTCACTATAGAGCCATCCTAAAATAGTTCGTTGTCTATACTCGCCTACCTAATCGGCACGATACGACGACATCTAGGTAGTACATCAACAACATGATCATCCATAGCCTGCTCCTCCTCTAGAATATCCTTATTAGATATCCCCTCCCAGGGCATCTAGTATCATATAAGTATGTGACACCCTGAAGTACCGCCAGATGCGGCCACATATAACACTTCAGTCCTAGGAGCTGGAGTACTACGTATCTCATCCTATACCAGATGAGTAAGATAATCATGAAACATGGTATCCATATCTCGGCGACTCATAGCCGGGGGAGAAGATTGTGAAGAGTCACTGGGAACAAGCTCCATGTAGCCAAACTGCCACATGATCCGCTCATGCATATGAGGATACATCAAACGTAAACCACAAGTTAACCAACTAGAATAAAAGGTAATGTCATCCAAGGGGTGTGTGCATGTTGAGGACATACACGTTGAATTGCAGATCCTCTACTACCAGGCGATCAAGATACACTATGTATGGATGTGCCACTTGGTTCCCTCAGAGTGGTGCGAATGCCATAGCATGTGGCATATCTTCACTGTAGGTCAGCACACATGACCATCCAGATATGTGTGGAAAGCATTTGATAATCCAAGCCTGTAAATGGTAAGTGTAAATAATTACTAAAAGATGCAAAAATTGACGTATATTTGAAGTATTATGAAAATGACACTAAATGATGCATAAATCTTACCGGCAAAAGTGTGATGATGTATGTAATATGTTTCATCTTCTACATACACCTTTTGTCTAATTTGGAACACATGTATACCAAACAAGCAACCCCCTAATTGTACTCATGGACCGACTCTAAGTCATCGAAGTATTGCAGGTGATAACGCGAAAATGTATCGTATATTTGACTTAACTTGTATTGCTTTTTACTTATTTTCCATAGCATTATGTCGTACTTTGTGTTTATTTCAAGTATGTATCGAATAAGAAGTGTCTATACAAGCAAAGCGGGAAAAAAGTAAAAAGAAAAGAAAAAGGGAAGAAAATAAAGAAAATAGCAATGGGTGGCGCCCACCACAAGCAATTGTGGCACCCACCACCATATAGCAAGGGTGGCGTCCACCACCTTAAGTGTGGCGCCTGCCACCTTAAGTGTGACACCTGCCACCTTAAGTGTGGTGTGTGGCACTTACCACCTTAAGTGTGGCGCCCACCACCTTAAGTGTGGCACTTACCACTATCATGTGGCACCCACCATCAAACCACGTCCTCCTTATTTTTATCCACGCTCCATTTTTCTCGGTCAACCAACCGCCCTAAATGCACTCCCACTATGAGATTTTCAAGGCAAGGATTGAAGTATAAATCAGGGTTTCGATCTTAAAAAAAAGGGACTGTCACTTTTAGCCAGATTTTTGTTGTTAGCATTTTAAGCAGATATTTACTTGTACAATGATAGATTCTCCACATCGGGGACTATTACGACTTTAGTTTTGACAACTAAATTTGATTGTAACTGTGTACCCGATTTGTCAAGTGTGCCGATATTATTTGAATTCTACAACCAGCATTAGTTCCAGTTTTTCGGTCTATATTCCAGGTTCTATTTTAATTGCTATTTTAATTGCTTATGCCTGCTTGTCTTATGTTTAATTAACATGCATGTTTGTTCTCGAATCCATGTCTGGCTAAACCAATCGATATCGGTATGTAAAGACCGTCGAAACGACAGAATTCGTAAATAATTGGTGTTGACTTTTATAAAATATTATTTTCTGGTTATAATTTCTTGTTCTAAATATGAAACTGTTTTCGTACGAGAGTACAAAGCGAACAAGGGTTACGGTCAATAAAAATGAGAGTTTGAGCTTTTAACCGAATAGCTGAAACTTGACATTAATTATAAACACAGCGAGAGCGCTTTAGGATTAATTAGACTTTATTTATTTCCAAAAATTACTTTTAATTCAAATGAGACAACGAGAGCGAAGCATTCTGGTTTAAGAGTATAGTCAGAGTCAACAACACGAGAGTGTGGGATAAAGTCTTTTAAATAAATAATTTCTATTGAAGAGTATTTTGACGTTTAAGATTACACCAACTATTTATTGAATCCCCGAAGTTTGATTTGTTACATACGATATCCCGCTATTAAATATTTATATTAAAGTTTTGTTTTCGTTATTAGTTATTTCTCATCGTCCCTCAACCCCTAGAGAAATCGTCAGCCTTAGATTTACGTAGTAACATTAGATAACAGTAAGTTCGATTATTAGTCCTTTGGGTTCGATAGTCTTTAAAACTACGCGATACGATTGTGCACTTCCCATCACGAATCCTATAAACATATTAAGTCGCGATCAACAGGTATATAGCACATCGATATGTGTGGCACATTTGACCACGAAGATGATCATGTCAACCAAATACAACAAGTATATTCTAATAGCGCATATTTTATGGTGCTCAACCTGCTTAGCATCACCAGCAACATGCTCTACATTAAGAAATTGATGTGTATACACCTTCTCCAATTACGGCAACAACCGGGCTAGAAGCAACAATCAGGCTAAAATAATAGGTGTCTGGGAGACTTGGGATCTTTCCCTCCAAACAGATGCATGATGCACAACTGTGTTGTGCCAGATTCATCTTGCCTACCAAGCATAATGCCTTAAAAAATACATAATCATTAGACAAATGAAACAAATCAGACCAAGCAAAAAAAATGAAGATAGACAAATTTCGGAGATGTATCTCCAGTTTTGGGAAATACGTTGCAACTTTACGGAGATGCATCTCCGTAAGGTTCTACAACTCAGAGTCGATCAATGGCAGGCATGTAGTTCGACCCAACTGCCAAAATAATACATTTCTCAATAAAAACAACATATCAAACACATTATTGATGTAAATGGCATATCTAAACTACCTATTGCATGACCTAATAATGCTCAATTTCTACATATATTGATAAAAAAGGAAAAAACTTTAGAAAAATAAAAAAACTTACCTAATGTGAGTGAAGTTTGATGTTGAATGAGTTTTTTTGATCGTTTTGATGTTGGTGAAAGAAGATTTGGAAGTGTCTTGAATGATTTTGAGTGATCTTGAGTTGAGATATTTTGAGAGATGAGAGTTTGAGAGTGTTATGAAAAGTGAGGAAGGAGAAAAAGGTTATGGCATCTTTTTGATTAAATACCACTTGGATATGCTTCTTCGGAAGTAGGATGTGTACAATCTAAATGTTGAATGTTTACGGAGATGTATCTATGTAATTTTTTTTAACATATGGGTCGGAATCTAAGATGTTTGTGTTTTGTGTGCGTCCAAAAATATATCTCTAAAATTTAAAATATTTTTAGTTTTTTCCTAAAATATGGTAGCAATACATAATGTGTCTTTAACAACCCTTTGTATAAAATAGGATTTAGAGTTTAATATCTTGGATGTATTTCGGCCCAAATAACTAAAAAAATTTAAATAAATCTTTAGACCTTAAAATATTTGAAGAAAAAAGTTTTCAAAATAGTGAAACTTAGTTATAAATATATGAAATGCGAAATATTAATTACGATTTCCTTGGTTGAGTTGGTAAAGATGGTTGCCCTATATGTTTAATTTAGGCCATGACAAATTTTAATTTTAGTTTTTCTTTTACAAGGTCTCGTTATAAAAAATAGTTTAGGTCTCTATCCATGTTAGGTTGGTCCTAATTGAATAAAACATATACTCTCTCCATTTCACATTAAGTATTTTTTTTGTTGTTTTTTAAAATTATTCATCTCTTAAAAATATTAATTCATTATTTATTGATTTTTTTCATTAATTTACCTTTATTTATTATATTTTAAATCATCCAACTATTTCACTAATTACTATCAATGCCACCTCTATTGCCTATTTCTTACAAATTTACTACTAGTTAAGATTTATTTTATGGAAAAAAGATGCATATATATTTAAAAAAGAAAACGTACAATATTTATGAAACTAATACTCATAACCATTTTCCTACAACAAAACTCATAATTTATAACACCAAAAATGAAACGTGTGAATTGAATTATTGATGTTTTTAAAACTTACCAACATCAATTCAATTAATTGTTTTTAATTACTTAGTTTTCAAAAACTGATTCATACAAATACTATTTATTTTTAAACTAATAAATATAAGTCATTTTAGGCTAAGAATCCACCAATAAACCCATGGCTACATTTTGCAACCTTAGTTTATTATCAATATTAACTATTTGTTTTGCTTTGTTAGTTGAAATTGGAATTTCATCCTATCTTCAACTATCAAATATTTCTCCCATTGAAAGTAGTTTTGTAGAAAAAAGATCATTGTCATCTTATGAAAATTATTTGAGCGATTGTGCATCAAAGGTATACCCTTCATGTGGTGATGAGATTTATTTCAGTATATTTTTTGGTAATCAAACAGCTAGTAATGAATGTTGCTTTAATCTTGTGAATGTGGTGGGAAAACAATGCAATGAAGACATGACAGCATATATTTTGACTTCACCAAATTATGAGAAAACCAGAAATATAATTTTGAAAAAGAGCCAATATGTTTGGGATAATTGTATTTCTTCTTTACTAAAAATTGAAGATCCAATAGTAGATCCTAATGTATTTAATTTTAATTCAGTAGGTCCTAATGTATTCAACTTTAATTAAGTATATTATGCAAATTTATAGTTGCGCAACTTGATATCTAATGAAGTTGTAATAAACTCTAAATACTGTGCACCATTATAAGGTATGAGAGATAATGATAGTGCAACAAATTACAATTAAATAAATTATTTAGCTATGATAGATTTTTATTTTTATTGTAATTTAGTTGGATTTTTGATAATTTTAGACCTTTTAGTTTATTATCAATTATGAGTATCAAAAATAAAATAAAAAATATTTAATTATATTAGTTTTTTATCATCTTCTTCCTTAGAATTTATAGTTTTTATTAATTTATTAGATTAGCTTCCTATCATTTAGCACTTTCATCCATGAACTTAAGTATATCTGTCGCATCCGCGAAAAAACAACCGGCGAGACTCAAAACAAAACACACACAGAGCCGCCACTGCGCGTTATTTATCCCAAAATAGGGAAAGGAAACGCTCAGAGAAACCTGGAAAGGAAATGGTCTCGCGACCAAAGAGAAAGGGTAAGGGAGTCGGTTACGCAAGGGGAAGGTATTAGCACCCCTCACGTCCGTCGTACTCGACGGGATCCACGTCCTAAAATAAAGAAAAGGTTGCTAAACATCACACACACACACAAGGGAACGCAGGTGGGGTTAAGAGAAGGGAGCTCGATAAGACATCGCGTCTTATGCCTACATATCTCGTCTGGAACAAGAATCAGAGCCACTGTAGTTCGGCTTACGCACGCCAAACAACACAAAACACACAAACAGATGGCAAACATGGAGCCCGACAACCACTGGATGGAATTACGTCAGCATCCGAACCAAAACACACTCAAAAGGGCAAACGTGGAGCCCGACAGCCAATCTCTGGACTTACGTCAGCATCCGAACCCAAAACACCAAACAACATACAATCAAGCAAACAAACAAACAACAACATGCCAAGGAGTCAGGGACTCGAGCCTAGCAAGTGTCAAACAACACACACAAAGAAATAAAAAGGCGCCCGGAGTGGTCTCGCACGACCACCTGCCTACATACCTCGTCTGGAACAAGGATCAGGGCGATGTAGTTCCCCTTAACAGGGGAGAAACTCTAGCCTAACCAGACAACAGAGGGAGACACAACACTAGGGAGACTACGACTCGAGCCTAGATGTTGTCATGCAAAGTCGTCCCTAAATTAAGGTTTCTATCCTACTTGCATAAGCAAGCCTATCCTAACCAGGAAAGAAGCAAGCACACAAGCATACAAGCATATAAGCATACATCAAATGAGAACAAGCATCTCAAACAAGCATATCAATCAGATATCCACATAGCACACACTATAACCAAACAAGTGGGCTCAATCAATAGGTTTGACTGCCTCAGCAAGTCATCTGTACAGGCTGGGTTTGCTCTTAACCTTGCCATTGAGGGGCTAAGGTGAAGCAGATGAAAGGATGAAGTGAGGATAAGACCTCACAGCTCTTATCCCTGACCAGGGAGAGCTTCTGACAAATGAGCATGGGTCCAGAATGGGGGAACCCTTCTATACTCAAAGACACTGACACAATGTGCACTGCACAAGATCTTGGGCTTGTGTCCCAATGCGTCAACACACAGCCGTGTGAGCAGAGGGACGACTCAACTGAATAGTGGGGGATAGATTGCATATCCCTACCTTCCACCAATTGCCTTCTTTAAAGGACTTTTCCTGCTTGGGACAAATGTAAACACACACAAGCATCGCCTCTTAAGGAGGACTTCAGACAGTTGCCTGGCCAAGTAACAGGCCAGGTCTTCCAGACTACATGAAGTTAGGAAGTTATACCTCAATGCAAATTGCTTATCAAGCAAAGCAAAGCAAAAGTTCACAAGGAACTGAGCAACTAAAAGTACCTGGAAACAGTCAAGCACAGTTAGTACTCAGACAGACAAAAATAAACAGCAGGTATTAATCAGTCAGACTATACAAACTAATGCACAACAAAGCAAGCTCTAAGCTCAAGCCCAAGCTTCACCACCTACAAAATAAGGTTATGTTAGTGTACAAACATCAAACAACATCAATTGAATTGACTTGGATCATTCTCCACACACATTGCACCTTTTCATCCTGAAAAATCAATCAAATGTTAGAAACTAGACCACTAGGCCAAGCCTAGGGTCCAAAAGTGACAAAAATGTCTAAACAGCAAGGGATCTCTAACCAAAGTCAAATTAATGTCAAACAAAAGCCAACACAATTAGTCCCATGTTTATATCATTCACCATATCTATTTTATGCACAAAACAATCCAAACTAGTTCAAATGAAACACCAAACATCCAAACAGAACTATTGCATTAAATTCCATATCAAAACAATTCCAAAAATCCTCAAATAATTTACACCTAAACAGGACATAATCAAGGTCTAGCATGTCAAATTTTAGCTTAATTAGGCAAAGGGAACCATGTCAATGAAAATCAACAAAAACAGACACAATTATATGAGCCAAATCACAACCTCAACACATGCATTCACTTCAAAAACTCATAAGTCCATGAAAACAATAAAGAAATGAATGGGACCAAAAGTATCATGTTCTATCATGTGTCTATAACCAGCATACCAAATTTCATGTTCATTCAATACCATATGAGCATTTCACATAAGATCTACCAACATATGTCACACAAGCTTGCACATTTGACCAACAGAGATGAAAAATAGCAATCAATTTGAAAATACAATGGAAAAATCCAGAAAAATACACATAGTATCTTAACATGTTAATGAACATCCATGCAAAATTTCATATCATTCTAACAAGTCTAGGTCATTCAAATAAATCCAGCAAGTTGACACAATGAGGTGTGACACCAATTGTCACACCTAGATTCCAAAATTCATAACTCAAACACCAGGAATCCAAAATTCATGAAATTTACATGTAAATAAACATCAACCAGTCTACAATCACCACAAAAATTTTCAAGAATTTCTTTGTAAACATGAGAATTTCACAATCAAAATGGCACAATGTATCAAAAATGCACACATGTTAATCAACCCTAGGTCAAACTAAAAATTCACCATGCAAAACTTCAATCAATAGGTCAATAAAATTCTACAGTCAATTAGGAAGTCAACACAAAAATCCACATATTTTTATGAATTTTTTAAAGTGTTTATGATTTTTTTAAGAATTATTGAATATATTATAATTAATTAAGTTTCATTAACGGCAATATGGTAAATAGTGGAACAGTGGCGCGGGAAACATCTAGTTCAAATTTTCAAACAGAAATTCGGATCAAATGCCAATATTTTCCAAAATTTCACTCTCTTCCTCACGCGTTTCCAGAAACCCACAGAACACGATGAACATCAAATTAACACCAAAATCAACATGTGGCATATGGTTAGAACCGTCTCATCACGAGGATCTCAAATATCATCCTAATTTAACCTAAATGTTCCTAAATCTCACGGATCGATCGAGTTAGGGTTTTGCATCGAAACTTTGAATCCAGATTACATGAGCTATAATTCACCATTCCTAAAACTACAAGCATCACCATGATCTACGTGAAAAGCTCTACCAAACACACATAAACATTTGAGAAATCATGACACTCGAAAAAACGATCACCTGGAATGGCAGTGGAGATGTTGATGTTCTTCGCGCGTTTTAGCTTCAAACAGATGGAGTAGAGGCTTGTGGAGGTTAGATGCAAGGCTTAGGTTCAATTGACTTCACTCCTAGTGCATGAAAACTCGATTTGCCATGAAGGATTGAATCTTGTACAGCTGCGAATTAGGGTGAATTTGATGATGAAATCCAAAAATAGCTGGAGTATATGATGATTGAAGATCAATGCCAAAAGAATTTCGCAAATTGAGCAAGAATGGAGGAAGTTTGATGAATTTTTGTATGAAGTGTTCTTGAAGAATTTGAGAGAATTCCAAGAATTTGAGATCTGATTTTGGGAAATGTGTCATTCTGTTATGATTTAGATGTGATTAGGAATATATATGCTAGCTTAATCCATGCTTAACCATGCTAATTAACCAATTGGAAATGATTAGTGAAAATGGTTAATTCAAACTAGGGGCAAAATTGTATTTTCCCATGCCAGCTCATTGCCACCTCATGGACAGCTCACACACTCTCAAAATGACATGTGTGAGCTGTTGCCACTTGTTTCACCTTCATTGGATGAGTATTTTGGAAATTCACTATGTGATGGCACTTTGTCCATTTTTGCAAGTTCATTTCAAAAGCCATTTTCCAAACCATAAGGCTTTGGCATATTATGAATATTCCAACAAGTTTCAAATACCATTTGTGAAGTGTTGCAAAAATCCCCACTCAAAAATTCCAATTATTTCACAAGTTGGACAATTTTGCCCTTGGTTCATTTAACTGTCCAGTTGAAATTTGACTTTTTGCATTGACCTCTTTTGAAGAAATCCAATTATGCACCATGAAAGTACATGTCAAATGGAGTTTGTGCATATAAAGAACTTCCAATTTGGACAATCCATGTGGAAATTATGGCCTCCTGATTATGGGTCATTTTTGAAATTCACTGAGCCATAATTTTCCAACCATACATGGGATTTTCAAGTTCTTGGACTTTTTGGAAAGGTGAGAACAAGATCTACAACTTTCATGTTGAACAAATTTTCATTTGAAGCTTTCTTGGACACGTGGCTTTGAGGTCAAAAACTTTCCATTTTTGGAAACTTCCATTACAAGTCACTTTCTACTTTTGGCAGTTTTTGTCCTGACTTGATTTTCTTCATTTTTAAGCTTTGAGATGTCATATAACACTTGTTCCAACATGAATGAAGTGTATCCAACTCATTTCCACCTCCAAATCCATCAAATCATGTACAGTTGACCACAGTTGACTTTTCATCTGATAGATGAATTGGTCAATGCATTGATCAAATTAAGCTCCAACCTTCTGATGAAATGGCTCAAGGGTGAAACCCTAGCCTCAATAATCTCAATACAATCAAATAATGATCCTCATAACTATCATAGACCCCATCTCCTGATCATGCCCTGACTGGCCCAATGCAACTGATTAGGGTTGACCAGTGGTCAAAACCCTAATCCCAAGGAATGAGCTTCAATGTCCTGATGATACCAAACCATGATGATGATGATGTATCATTTCAATCAAGATGAAGACCAATATCCTTTGAAAATCACAAAACCCTAATTCACAGCCCAATCCTCAAATGGCCAATGATCAGTCAATAAACCCTAGGCTTGCACTTTGACTTCCTCATCTTCTGAACAAGACTTGAGAGGATGACTTGCACAATGTAACCACGTGATATGCAATATGCAATGCCTAATGACCTAAAAATGATATGCAATATGTTAATGCTAGTCCCAAAGGAGGGGGGCAAATTTTGAGGTGTTACAATATCCCATGGCTTATTATAACTTCAACTAAATTTTTTATATCTATGAAGATCCTCCATATTCAATCTCTAACCCATATACTTTTATAGTATACAATTAATATGTTGGATCTGATGTGTTAGTGTACTAGCTACAATTTAGGATTTCTGTTAGTGATTTAAGTTAACCTAGTGCTTTTAGGAGGTGTTGAGCACGTTTTATTTTAGTGGGTTAGTAGGAGTTTGTTTCGGTCTTTTCTCTCTACGTTCTATTCCTATTTTTTTGCAGTTATTTTTGCTATTTCAGTTTTCATTTTGTAGGCTATTTAAGCCATGTTTCAGTATTAAATAAAACAGTGTGATTTTACATAAGCATATCTTAGTGTTTCTGTTTTAACATTTGGTATCAGAGCTCTCGCAAGGGGGCCTGATTGAGTGATTAAACACTGAGAGTGAAACCATTAGTGAGAGAAATGGCAGCTGAATCAGGAAATTTCACTGCCTCATGTGTTCCCAAATTTGATGGGGATTATGATCATTGGAGTTTGGTCATGGAGAACTTGATGCGTTCAAAAGAATACTGGTGTGTAATTCAAGATGGTTGCCAAGCACCTGACAAAAATGAAGTGGTGACGGCAGCCCGGCAAAAGGAAGTGGATGAAGCAGAACTCAAAGACCTGAAAGCAAAAAACTATTTGTTTCAGGCCATTGACAAGTCCATTTTGAAGACCATCACGCAGAAGGAGACTGCAAAACAATTGTGGGAGTCAATGAAAACCAAGTACCAAGGAAGTGCACGAGTGAAGCGTGCCCAACTGCAGGTGTTTCGAAGGACTTTCGAAACGTTGGAGATGAAGATGGGAGAATCTGTAACTGATTACTGCGGAAGAGTAATGGTTATTGCAAATGATATGAGAAATTATGGAGAAGATATGGGAGATGTTAAAATCGTCGAAAAGATACTTCGATCATTAACAGAGAATTTCAACTTTGTTGTGTGTTCGATTGAAGTATCTAAGGACATCGACCAACTTACGGTTGATGAGCTACAGAGCTTGTTACTGGTACACGAGCAGAAGGTGTGCGATTAGAAAAGTGAAGAGCAGGTTCTAAAGGTAGAGCATGACTCTTACTTTGGGCGTGGTAGAGGAAGGAACAACTATCCAAGAGGAGGCAGTAACAACTCAAGAGGGAGAGGAAGAACCAGGCCAGGTTACGACAAAACTACTATTGAATGCTTCAGGTGTCACAAGCTGGGACCACTACGCTAAAAACTGGAATAGACAGCGCCCCTTAGAGGGCGCTTTATTACAAAAGCGCACTCTAAAGTGAAGAGAAAAAATAAGGAGCGAACAACTGGAATAGACAGCGCACTTTAGAGGGCGCTTTTGTAATAAAGCGCCCTCTAAGGTGAAGCGAAAAAATAAGGAGGAGATAGAGGGACAACAATACAGGGCGCTTTTTAGAAAGCGCCCTCTAAGGTTACCCTTAGAGGGCGCTTTTAAAAAAGCGCTCTATAAGTCCATGTGCATTTCCAGTTTATAAAGCGCTTTTGGAAAGCCTTAGAGAGCGCTTTTAGAAGCGCCCTCTTAGGCCCCCTTTAGAGGGCGCTTTGGTAACAAAGCGCCCTCTAAAGTGAAGCCAAAAAAAATGGAGGGACAACAATAGAGGGCGCTTTTGTGAAAGCGCCCTCTAAGGTTACCCTTAGAGGGCGCTTTTGAAAAAGCGCTCTCTAAGTCCATGTACATTTCCAGTATATAAAGCGCTTCTGGAAAGCCTTAGAGAGCGCTTTCATAAGCGCCCTCTTAGGCCCCCTTTAGAGGGCGCTTTTTTTCCACAAGCGCCCTCTAATGTCCCCTTTAGTAAACATTAAAATTATAACATACTGCGCGTTTTGTTATTTCACTATCTGTTATTAGCGTTCTTTTTCACGTTAGGGTTCTGAGGCGTTTTCCTTCCACCTCTGTTAGATCTACATGCGCGTTTCCTCCTTCTACCAATCAAAGGTACACGCTTTTCCCAATTACTATTTTATGTTATTGCTTTGTTTTAGCTTTGCCCAATTTCTGTTTTACCTTATTACTGCGCGTTTCCTCCTTCTACGTTTGTTTCGACCATGATAGCGGATGCACTAGGAAATTGACGGTTGGTTTTTAGTGACCATGATTGCGGATGCAATGGGTTATACGACCTATGAACATCTGATTTTGTGTCAACACCAGTATCATTAGAAACCTAGGTCCAAATGTGTTTGAACTCTTCTGAAATTGTTTTTTATTTATTCTAATTAGTAATGGATAATACATGGATGTCTTCCAATCGATTGTCGAGAGAGTACGAGAATGGGGTATCAGAATTCGTTAAGTTTGCCGTTGCGCACGCCGAAGACCCCAGTAGAATGATATGTCCTTGCTTGGGTTGTTGTTATGGGAAACGGGTTGACGCAGTTCAGTTGACATCGCATCTAATGAGGCATGGAATTGATCGAAGTTATACATGTTGGAATTTGCATGGTGAGAAAAGTAACGAGAATGTTGAACCGGGGGATAGTACGACCTATGCCTCAAACTATAGTGGCGCAGATACATACGATTGTGATCGAGTTGAAGAGATTGCAGAAGCACTTGAAGGAGATCTTAAGGATTGTCCCGAAATGTTTGAGAGGTTGGTAAGTGATGCAGAGAAACCTTTGTATGATGGTTGCACTAAATTCACAAGATTGTCTGCGGTATTAAAGTTGTACAACTTAAAGGCGGGCAATGGGTGGTCGGATAAAAGTTTCACAGAGTTATTAGCCCTTTTGAAAGATATGCTTCCTGAGGATAATGTTCTTCCCAATCGAACATATGAGACCAAAAAGATGTTGTGCTCTATTGGCATGAGCTATGATAAGATACATGCATGTCCAAACGATTGCGTTTTGTTTCGAAATGAGTATGCATCGTTAAATGAGTGTCCTAAATGCGGTGTCTCGCGATATAAGAACAAGTTGTCTCCAGCAAAGGTCTTGTGGTATTTTCCTGTTATTCCGAGATTTAGACGCATGTTTCGTAGTGAAACCGATTCAAGACACTTGACCTGGCATGCAGATGAAAGAATTATAGATGGAAAGTATCGACATCCGGCAGATTCACCACAGTGGTTGAAAATTGATAATGATTATCCTGAATTTGGAGAAGAATCAAGAAACCTTCGCTTGGCATTATCTACTGATGGAATGAACCCACACGGTATCCAGAGTATCTCACACAGTACATGGCCTGTGATTATTATGATTTATAACCTACCTCCATGGCTATGTATGAAGCGTAAGTACATGATGTTGTCTATGTTGATTTCTGGACCTAAACAACCAGGGAATGACATAGACGTGTACTTGAAGCCCTTAATCGAAGATTTAAAGATTTTGTGGGAGACCGGTGTGGAGGTTTATGATGGATATAGGAAAGAAAGTTTCAACTTGAGGGCGATGTTGTTTGGCACAATTAATGATTTTCCAGCATACGGAAATCTATCAGGGTATAGCATAAAAGGTCAATGTGCGTGTCCTATTTGTGAAGATAAAACAGATTGGAAGCGCTTGGAGTTTGGTCAGAAGAATGTCTTTCTCGGTCATCGGAGATTCTTAAATTCAAATCATCACTACCGTGGATGGAGAAAGGCGTTCAATGGAGAGATAGAACAAGGCAGAGCTCCACCTATATTGACGGGTGATCAAATTTTTGAAAAGGTGAAAGATTTGGATACTCAGTTTGGCAAGCCTTTTGCCCACACACTTGTCAAAAGTGGGTGGAAGAAGAGGTCAGTTTTTTTTGAATTGCCGTATTGGAAGTCCTTGTATGTGAGACATTTTCTTGATGTTATGCATATTGAAAAAAATGTATTTGAAAGTGTTATTGGCACGTTACTCAATATACAAGGAAAGTCTAAGGATGGCCTTAAGGCAAGAAAGGACTTGATAGCGATGGGAATAAGAACTGAATTAGGACCCTTGAAGAAAGGAAAACGAACATATCTACCGCCTGCTGCTTATACTCTATCTAGAAAGGAGAAAAAAACATTGTGTAAGTTTCTAAGTGAAGTTAAAGTTCCAGAAGGGTACTCTTCAGATATTAGAAGACTTGTGTCTATGAAAGACCTCAAGTTAAAGAGTTTAAAGACCCATGATTGCCATGTTATAATGGAACATTTTCTCCCAATAGGTATACGTTCTATTCTTCCAGAAAGAGTTTAAAGACTTGAGCCGTATGTTGAAATTCACAAGGATGTTCTCCGAGGTTTAAATCCCAATAGAAATGAAAATTGGATAGTACGAGAGCACAATCGATGTTTTATACCTTGGTTTAAGGATCATATTTATTCAAAGTATTATTCAGATCCCACTTTAATAAAAGAAAGGTTGAGATGCTTAGCATATGGTCCAAGTTTCCATGTTTTTTCTTATAGCGCATACGCGATTAATGGATACACATTTTATACCAAAGAACAAGATGATAAAAGTACTATGCAGAATAGTGGTGTCACCGTGGTAGCTGAAGCAATGCACATATCAAGTGTGAAGGACTTAAACCCCAAATTTGCAAATCTGTCGTATTTTGGTGTTATCGAGCGCATTTGGGTGTTTGATTATGAGAAGTTTCAGATTCCTATATTTGGTTGCAAGTGGGTTGAAAATAATAACGGCATTCGAATGGATAAGTCAGGATTTTTGCAAGTGGATCTTAATAGGGTGGGATACAAAGATGAGTCTTTTATTCTAGCCTCTCAAGCTAGACAAGTGTTCTATGTCAATGATCCGAAAAGTACGAAATGGTCTATAGTTCTTTTTTCCAACAAAGTAATTGATGAAAACACTGGAGATCAAGGTGATATTGATGTTGAGATTGAATCGTTTACCAGAAATGATCAAGATGAGAATATTATATCAAATGATTCATATATTAGAAATGATCATAATGAGGGTATTTGGATCAATCCAACCGTCCGTGTTGTTAAGAGACATGTAGAACATATTCCAACCAAGAAAAGAAAGAGAACTTAGTGAAAAAGGTACAGGTCAAATGATTTTAATTGTTTTCTTTATTACAGGTAAAATGACTTTTATGATTTTAATTGTTTTTACATTTGTCATCTGATTTTAATTGTTTTCTTTTTTACAGGTAAAATGATGATGCTGGATATTTGTTTAGATGGAGATGCTCTATTGTCGTCAAGCCTCATTCGCGTAGATGATGATGCTGGATATTTGAAAGTATCCCTCTACGACAATGGAACATGTCCATCTAAACATATATCAATTATATCTTCAAAAGATAAGGGTTCAATGTTGGCAAGTTACATTGGTTTCCTTGTTCGACAACATATTCCGATTACATGTGATAATTGGAGAAGTCCGGACTTGAAGGTTGGCAAAGAAAAAATATGGTTGGAGATACAGGTACTTACCATATATTGTTATATGTTTTTTGTTGCATCAACTTTGCAGCCCTGTATTGTAGGCAGAATTTAGGACTTCTCAAAGTTGATTTCTTGTTACTTTGTCGTTCATAAAATACACCACTAAATTCTATGCGTTTAATTTTTTATTTTTTTTCATCAGGCTTGTGTCTCAATAGAGGATGGGTATCTACCTAAAGTTACTTTTGTAGTGGTCCAAAAGAGACATCACACCCGTCTCTTTCCTGTCAACCCCAAAGAGACCGATAGAAGTGGAAATATTATGCCAGGTTTTTTCAATATATTTCTCAACGCAGCTGGTATATATTATCATTTGAATTTATCACTTTTTGCTGATTTTGTTGTTCTAAATTGTCAAAGGAACCGTGGTAGACACCAGCATTTGTCACCCTAGGGAATTTGATTTTTACCTTAACAGCCATGCAGGAATTCAGGTAATATTAGCTATGTCATTTAACTTTATGCCATTGTTTACTATTTGTTGCTCAATCGCCTTTTGACAGTTCTGTGTTATTTGCATTTGGACGTGTTCTTTTTGCAGGGGACTACTTATGCTGCCATCTGTTGTTTTGGTTGAGCCTTATTTTATATGGATGTGCGATAGAACTACTAGACAGCTTTTGGATATACAGAACATGTTTGCCACCATGGGTGGATGGGCGTTTTTGTTTAGTATTGGTTAGAACTACTAGACAGCTTTTGGATACAGTGGTCACTGGGTGTTGGTTGCTATGTTTTATTCTCTTAATTGTAGTACTTTGAGAATATGTTGTTGTATATTGTTGATCAAAGAATCATATATTAATGTTGTATATATGGAGGATTAATGTTGTATATAAATGGATTCATGTTGTATATATCAATGGATTAATGGTGTATAACATTGGATTAAAGGATGAAATCAATATGAATTTTACACTTTTGCAGCATGCGAACAGGTTACCAATTAAATATATATCCACTGTTTTTCAAACAAATTTTTTTAAAATAACTAACACTTTAGAGGGCGCTTTGTCCAGAAAGCGCCCTCTAAACACTTTACATTGACAACTTTAGAGGGCGCTTTTTCCTGAAAGCGCCCTCTAAACACTTTACATTGACAACTTTAGAGGGCGCTTTTTCCTGAAAGCGCCCTCTAAACACTTTACAATGACAACTTTAGAGGGCGCTTCTTCCTGAAAGCGCCCTCTAAACACTTTACATTGACAACTTTAGAGGGCGCTTTTTCCAGAAAGCGCCCTCTAAACACTTTACACTGACAACTTTAGAGGGCGCTTTTTCCAGAAAGCGCCCTCTAAGGTGTCCCTTTATGGACCACTCCAGAGGGCGCTTTTTTCTTAAAGCGCGCTATAATGTGGCTACTTTAGACAGCGCTTTCTCCAGGAGAACAAAGCGCTGTCTTTACCTATGCCAGCGCCAGATTAGAGGGCGCTTAAAAGCGCTGTTATAGGCCAAAATAAGCGCCCTCTTTTCCCTTATTTGGCGTAGTGGACACTTCCAATATGAGTGTCCGAGTATGAGAAGGGAAGCAAACTATGTTGAATTTGATGATAGTGAAGAGTTATTGCTGATGACACTAGCAGAAGTTGAAGGTGATGGACACAAGGGAGTTTGGTTTCTTGATTCTGGTTGTTCAAACCACATGACAGGTAACAAAGGCTGGTTCTGTGAAATAAATGAGAGCTTCAGGCACACTGTAAAATTGGGAAATAACTCAAAGTTGGCTGTTATGGGAAAAGGAAATATCAGATTTGAAGTTGAGGGCATGACTCAATTGATATCTGATGTTTGCTTTGTTCCAGAATTATCCAGCAACCTTTTAAGCATTGGGCAACTACAAGAGAAGGGAGTAGACATTCGTATTAAAGGAGGGATGTGCAAAGTTTACCATCCTCAAAGAGGCCTAATTATGAACACTAGAATGACTGTGAATGGACTGTTCATTGTGTTTGCATTTAGGAAACCTCTCTCGAGCAAGTGCATGAAGGTAGAAGGAGGGGAAGTTGAAAACCTCTGGCACAAGCGCTATGGGCATTTAAACAACAAAGCCATTCACACCATGCAGTATAAAGGAATGGTCAAAGGGTTACCACAACTCAAAAGTGCAGACGGGGTATGTGAAGTTTGTAATGTTGGGAAGCAACATCGAGAGATTATATCAAAAAGGAGCAAGTGGAGAGCCTCAGAACAACTCCAACTAGTTCATGCAGATTTATGTGGTCCTATATCTCCTACATCTCATAGTGTTAAAAGGTACATGTTAGTTCTTATTGATGATTTTTATCGCAAGACTTGGATATACTTTCTTACAGAAAAAGGTGAAACTTTTGACATGTTTAAAAGGTTCAAAAGTCGTGTCGAAAAAGAAGTAGGAAAGTATATATGTTGTTTAAGGACAGATAGGGGAGGAGAATTCACCTCAAACTCTTTCAACCAATTCTGCGAGGAACATGGGATTAGACGATAATTAACCGCTGCCTACACTCCACAACAAAATGAAGTAGCTGAAAGAAGAAATCGCACCATAATGAATATGGTTCGATGTTTGCTCACAGAGAAAGAAATGCCAAATAAATTTTGGCCTGAAGCTGCAAGATGGACATCGCATGTGCTAAATAGAAGTCTGACAAGTGCTGTAAATGACATGGTGCCAGAAGAGTGTTGGAGTGGGGTCAAACCAAGTGTTGATCATTTTAGGGTGTTTGGCTGCATTGGTCATGTAAACATCCCTGAACAACATAGGATAAAACTTGATAATAAAAGTCACAAATGTATTCTGCTCGGGATCAGCGAGGAATCAAAGGCGTATCGACTATTTGATCCAATATCAAATAAAATTGTCATCAGTCGAGATGTTATATTCGAAGAGGAAAGGAAATGGGACTGGAAAACAGCGGAAATCGAGTCAAAATCTGATATTCTGGCTTACAATGATGAAGGAAGAACAATTGAGGGAGAACACGAAGAAGAGGTGGAGGCTGACCGCGAAGAACAACAAGAAGAACAACCTGCAACAGTTGAGCCAGATTCTGAAAATTCTGATGGACCAGATTTTGATCCAAAAATTCCTCAAAGAAGAAACAGAAGAAGACCCGCGTGGATGCATGACTATGAGAGTGGAGCAGAATTTTCGGAAGAAGAAATAGGCGCAGGTATGGTGATGTTTTCTTCTCACAATGATCCTCCAAATTTTGTAGAAGCGGCCAAAGAAGAAAAATGGATAGAGGCAATGAAGCGTGAATTACAAGCTATCGAGAAGAACAATACTTGGGAGCTTGTGGTTCTATCGGCTCGAGCAAAAACTATAGGGGTCAAATGGGTTTTCAAAACAAAACTAAATGAGGATGGACAGGTCGATAAATACAAGGCGAGGCTGGTTGTAAAAGGGTATGCTCAAAAGGAAGGGATCGATTATGATGAAGTTTTTTCTCCAGTTGCTCGATGGGACACTATAAGAATTATGCTCGCTGTTGCTGCACAAAAAGGATGGACAGTGGATCAGTTGGATGTAAAGAGTGCTTTCTTGTACGGGGAGCTAAAGGAAGTTGTGTATGTGGATCAACCAGAAGGATTTGTCAAGAAAGGTGAGAAAGACAAAGTTTATCGACTTAACAAAGCTCTTTACGGCCTAAAACAGGCTCCTAGAGCATGGTTTAGTCGAATTGAAAGTTATTTCAGACATAAGGGGCTTGAGAAAAGCAACCATGATCACACTTTATTCAGCAAGAGTGTTTGAGAAAAATTGCTTATGGTAAGCCTTTATGTAGATGATTTAATTTTTGTTGGGAATGATGATGTGATGTGTGAAGAGTTTAAACAATCAATGAAACAAGAATTCGAGATGACTAATCTAGGGAGGATGAGTTTCTTTCTTGGTGTTGAAGTACATCAAAGCATGAAGGGAATCCATCTATGTCAGAAGAAGTATGCTAAGGAAGTTCTTGAAAGATTCAGAATATGAAACTGCAATCCTGTCAAAAATCCTATAGTACCAGGGACCAAACTCTCAATTGAAGGAGAAGGCAAAGATGTGGATGCTACTACATACAAGCAACTCGTGGGCTGCCTTATGTATTTAACAATCACCGTACCTAATATGATGTATGTGGTATGTTTAATATCTCGTTTCATGGCCAAACCTAGAGAAGAGCATATGCAGATTGCTAAGAGGGCTTTAAGGTACTTAAGGGGCACTCTGGATTTTGGTCTCTTCTATAAGTGGGAATCTGACTCAATACCAAAGGTATATACTGATAGCGATTATGTCGGAGATATAGACGATAGAAAGAGCACGTCAGGATATGTATTTCTACTAAGTAAAGCAGATGTGTGTTGGAGTTCACGAAAACAAGCTATAGTCACTTTATCCTCGACCGAAGCTGAGTATGTAGCTGCAACATCCTGTGCTTGCCACTGTGTTTGGGTGAAAGGAATTCTTCAACAGTTCAGCACCAAGCCTTATCAGTGCTTCAAGATCTTATGCGATAATAGTTCCTCCATCAAACTCTCAAAAAATCTAATGATGCATAAGAGGATAAAACATATAGATGTGAGGTATCATTATTTACGTGATCTTACAAGTCAAGAAGTTGTGAAGCTAGTGTTTTGTGGGACTGAAGAGCAGGTGGCAGATATCATGATTAAACCAGTAAAATTGGAGACATTTGTTAAGCTAAGAAGCTTGCTTGGGATACAAGTTCGAGAAGATTAAACTGGATGTTTGATTAGCATTTCCAGTTTAAAGGGAGGAATTGTTGGATCTGACGTGTTAGTGTACTAGCTACAATTTAGGATTTCTGTTAGTGATTTAAATTAACCTAGTGCTTTTAGGAGGTGTTGAGCACGTTATGTTTTAGTGGGTTAGTAGGAGTTTGTTTCAGTCTTTTCTCTCTACGGTCTGTTCCTATTTTTCTGCAGTTATTTTTGCTATTTCAGTTTTCATTTTGTAGGTTATTTAAGCCATGTTTCAGTATTAAATAAAACAGTGTGATTTTAGAGAAGCATATCTTAGTGTTTCTGTTTTAACATAATATTCATCCATACACTTCATACAATCTCAACCTTATCAAAGTTTGTTAAGAGCATTCAAACTTCATGAAATATTTCAAAAAGGTAATCATGAATAGTCCCAAATTTCTGGAAAATATACCAATGATAAAAGAGATTTTGAAGAGGAAATGCAAGTCTGTCATCTTTGTTTTAATAATAGATCTAAAATAATTTCCAGTTCACTAAAAATTGCATAAAAATATACGGTCAAAAAATATTCAGAAGAACCACTGAAAGAAGAAATTGTTAACTATATTAATAAAACAACTAAAATATTGAAGTAGAGAGGCGAGAGGAAGACTCTTTTAGACACAAATCTTACAACCTCTTTTCAACTCCAATCCTAATATTATATGGGCTATAGGTCAAAACTAAAACAAACAAAAATTATTCCATTTAATATACAACAAAACAATATAATTTGTCAAATATTTACAATAAACTAGCCATTTTCGATTACTAATCTCACAATTGTTTAATTGTTTAATTTACTTGAATAACATGCATATGAGAAATGCCTAAATATTTGATACAGAAAATTAAGATTTATTTCTTTAGTTGGTCCATTTTTAACTAAAATATCATTTGATTTGTTATTGAGATTCTCTCAATTTTTTTGATGATAAATATTAAAATGAGCAATTTCTTGTTCATGATCATCACCAAGATTATCAATATTAGATGCTTTTGGCACATCATTAGGAATACTTAAATTATCATCATTTTCATTTTTATGATTCAAATTTACGTTGTCGTTGTTATCCAAATTTTTTTGGTATCTATCTTTTTGAAAATAAATTTATCTTGAGCTCCTCATTGTGATTTTATTAGCTTTTCATTTTGTTTCTTCTTTAGCTTTTTCATGCAACATCTTAAAATAAATCAAATACAAAAATAGAAACAAAAACAAAAAAAAAAAGCACTTTAAATTGAATACTATATGTCATACGGTGAACTGACTTGGGGTGTTTTGCTTTTTATCGCAATGTCGCGGATAGCAAGAGTCGCCACCGACTTTTCTTTTATCCCATAAGGAAAGGTGGAAAAGAACAGGAAAGACCTCAATAGATTTTGGGTTCGGGAGGTACATTATACAAAGGGAAGGTGTTAGCACCCTTTGTATCCATGGTTATCCATGGGCTCTTAATTGCTGGATCACTTATATTTTTGTCTGAAAAAGTGTGGGTGAATTGCTAAAAAAATGTTTGAAAGAGAGTTTAACTTTGTAATGATTCTCGTATGAATGTATACAAAGTGTTTATCTCGTTTGATTTTGGAAGCGGTTTAGAAAAGGTATAACTTGGTAATGATTCTAGTGTGAATGTATACCAAGTGTGACGTGTGAAAAATGTTTTAGGTTGTGAGTCAGCAATTAAGGGTTATACCTGTCCGAGGTCTTTCCGGGCATTTCCTTTCCTTATGAGGGTAAAACTGTCCTTACTATTGAGAAGTAAGTAATTTTACCCTTTGGATGTTTAAGGGTCACCGTAGGGTCATCGATAGGTCATTGAAGGCAACAGTTGTAAGGATACCTTAGCATTCGAAGGGACGATCATCATTTAACCGTAGGCTACACCGAAGGGTCATCGAGGGACGAAATCATATATTCGAAGGCAACATCCGAGGGACTATGATTTATTTTATGATGATTTAATCGAAGGGCCATTGCTAAGTGTATCCCCACATTCGCGGGACATGACCGTTATACCGTAATATCGTAAGGCAAAAGAGGGGTCCAAGATCACATATTTAAAGGCCACATTTTAAAGTTAATTAGGTGATTATGATGAATCTCCACATTAAAATCAATACATTAAAAATAATACATTAAAATTAATACATTAAAATTAATTATTAAAATTAACACATTAAAATTAATTATTAAAATTAACACATTAAAATTAATTAAGCAATTTAGGGTGAGCCTCCACAAGGGTATCCCACAAATAAAGTGGAAGACCTAACGGCGGTCTTTTTTTCTGGGACATATGAACCTTTGCAAAATTCAACAAGTGGGTTAGCATACCAATCAGGATGCAATCAAGAGTTGCACCAAAGCAGTAATAGTATCAGGTAAACAGAGCATGGTTATGATAAAACAGGTCAGATGGGCAAAAATCAAAACAGAGCGAACAAACAACGGCATCCATTACAACAATTTAAGGTACCCAGGCATACTTAAGTCCACATGCAAAACCTCAAATATATTTATGCATTCAATTATGGTATCACATGTGAATTCGGAACATAAAGCGGCGATAGTAACGCAAACCTGTTTGCAATTGAATTGCAACCTTGAATTGGCCGATCGGATCAAATTGAGCGGTGCCGCCGGCTTTTCCTTCAGGGTTCCCTTTAGGGTTACTCGGAATAAGCTAGACAGTAGTCCTGAACACTCCACCACAAGCCGGTAGGATTTGTTCTTGGATTCTTCAACGAAGGAAATAAACTATTGTGCGGAAAGAATTAACTAAATGCTAAAAAGGAAATAGGAAATTGCAAGGGAACTAGTGTAGGGCTCGTAGGAAAAACAATGCCTAAGCTGCTGGAAGAGAAAATATGCAAAAGTGAAAACGGCCAAGGAAAAAATGTGGAAAAGCCTCCCCCCTTTAGGTTTTCAAAGTGGCTATTTATATTGGTGTCATTAAGTAATGCCTGCTGCCAAAAGGTCTTCAACGTGACTAATTGCATGGCGTGGATATAGGGCCCAACACTCCTCAACGTCTCTTCAAGTCTCTGAGGCGTTACTTGCGCCCAAAAAGTAGGGGGATGGTGTGACGTTCGTCACACCATGTGTGACGTTCGTCACAAGGCTGTTTTGCGTGACGCTCGTCACACCCTCTGTGACGTCCGTCACAGGCACAGCATTTGTGTCTTGCGCTTTGGGCTGGGCTTTGGTACTTGGTTCTTTTTCTCTCCTTTTTGCACCTCTTTTCCTCCATTTTTACTTGTGCTTCCAAATAAGCCACCTGAGACAAATAGGAAGAAAATACCGCGTAATATCTAATAATATAAAGTGAACTGAAATAAATAATGATAAAATTTAATTGAACTAAGCCCTAAAATATGATATAATTTCATGTTATCACTAGGCGAGCGTGTAGCGAACAGGCCAGTTTGGGTCATTTTCTGGATTGGGCCATTCGTGAGCTGGGCCTTCGTTCCTTTGAGATCAGTGTCATAAAAATGATTCGGAATGCCTTGAAAAAATGTCTTGAAATATTAATGGGCAAATTTTGGGGTATGACACTATATTTCGACAATTGTAAGATTCAAATAGTTAAAATTATATGTAGAAAATAACATTATCAAGTGTTAAAAATCACTAAAAAAACATAAAATCATAAAATTACCCGCAAATATTATCCACAGCTTCATAGTCGTTGGTATGTACGAAGTCCTGCACATGACTCTTTAAGAAGTAGGGAGTCAACAACTTATCTAGTCAATGTGGAGTGGTTACTGCTTCTTAAGATTCCCCTAACTCCACACTCAATAGCTCCTATAAATATCTCATCCCTAGTATGAGAAAAGGACAACTCATAACGTACATAAAATAACTAAAGAATGTGGAGCCTCTCACTCACGTGAGTTTGCTCTCTCA
This sequence comes from Lathyrus oleraceus, assembly GCF_024323335.1. NCBI lineage: Eukaryota > Viridiplantae > Streptophyta > Magnoliopsida > Fabales > Fabaceae > Lathyrus > Lathyrus oleraceus. Next base: position 490,989,294 of record NC_066582.1, on the reverse strand, counting down.
ACAGCCAAAAACACCGTCGAATAAGGTTTCACACCAGTCAGCTCTAACCCATGGAAATTCACTAAGTCCTCTGGCCACTGCTACTATCATAGCGGTACCACGCATTATGTACTTTTTGACAAGTACATAAGTTCATACCGTGGAGCCCAGGTAAAACTAACTTTGGTCACACCTTTCATTATCATCATGACTCATGTTATTACATTTGAATTGGTTTATTTTAATATGCAACATGGAAAGCAAGATCTCTCAAAATTTGTTGACAACATCTTGGTTCATTTGGTTATGTGTTTGATTTCAAAGTTGATTACAAGATTTGGTTCAGGTTTGTTCAGTCTAAGATTATGTGAAGTTTCTATGAAAGAAAGATTTGATTAGCTAATGTTTGTAAACAACTAGTTGGGCAAGATGTCTAGAACATGTTGTGTGACATCTTGGTGCACGTGCTGCACAGATTGTGTTCTGATTCTCTTCAGATTTTATTCAAGATTTGATTTGATTTTAATTCTTCCAAAAGCCTGTCAAGAATGTGTTCAGAAGAATAATTATCAATCAAATCAGTTTGGAAAAAGATTTTTGTTAAATCATAACTCATAATGGTCGAAGAATATGTAATTTGATATAATTTAATTAAAAGATTAGGATTTGATTAAAGAAGATTTAATTGGATTTGCATTGAAGAAAAAGTTTCTTTGAATATGCTTTAAAGGAAGATTCGGTTCAAATTGATTTTATCCAATATTGTTCTGAAACTGATATGCAAAGATATTGATTGAAGATTTAATTAAATAAATATTCTATGAAGAAATTTAATTGGATTTGTTTTAATTATAAGGTTTGGATTTGCACTTAATGAAAAAATCTCCAATCTCTATTAAAGATGATTTAAAGCGTGGTTCAGTTTTTGGAAGAGTTTGCATTCTGAATCCTTTTTTGAAAAGGTTAGAATTCTTATCAATATCAAGTAAAGTCAGTATTAGAATTGTTTAATGAAGATTCAGAATTTGGTGTTCGCGGAAAGCAAGATGTTAAGCATAATGTCCCGGACATCATGTAACAACATGTCACGGGTTGTTTGCTTGGAGCTCAAGATAAATTGAAGTATATCTCTTTCTTTCAAGATTTGTTTCCTTTTATGTTATATAAGAGATATACGTGTGTTAGCCGGTGTTTGTTTTTGGAAGAAAAAAAAGTTATTTTTAGCAAGATTGCTTTTGGAGTTATAATTTGTTCAAGTTTTGTATCAATTAAGGATTTCAATCTTCATAATAAAGATTTGATTGATTATGTGTATTTTTGGAAGATATGATTTGAATTAAATGCAGCAAAATGAAGGTGTTAATATCAAGAGATTCATATTTGATCAATCAAGATTTGCAATCAACCATTATTGAAGATTGATCCCTTGCCACTTTTAGGTTCCAACCAAATTCAAGACTAAACACTTGTGGGCTTTTGGAGCTGGATTTTTGTGGCTATTTAAGGAGTTCATTTCCTTGTGAATACTTAGAACTTTAAGGAAAATATCTACTCTCCAGAAGAGGTTTATTTTAGTCTTGTATTTGTTGTGAAACTATATTCACTAGTGTCATTCCTATATAAAGGAATATGGTTTATTTTGAGTTGTAAATTTCTTTCATCATTCTTATACTTTTATAATTGTCAAAACACTTGTGAGAGTGTTTGAGTGAAAGTGAGAGGTGTCTCAAATTAAAGGGGAGTCCTGATCAAATCTTCACGAGTAGTGTTAGGAAAGTGACAATGGATGAAGTGAGTTCATATAAGGAGTCATGAATAGAAATTCATGGGTAGTATTAAGAAAAGAGACATTAAACCATGAGTGTTAAACTAAGACCAATTTGTACTTATGACTATTAAGAGTGAATTTCATTGGTTGGGTTAACGCCCTCTAGACACGGGATTTTACACCGAACTGGGTTACCAATTCCTATATTATTTATATTTTGCTTTTTTATGTCTGCTACATAATTATCTTGTCATACACATTGTATCTGGCATCTTTTCATCTGAAGAACATTATTTCAACTCCTACACTCACAAAATCTCCATCTTCAGTCTCAATTGTCTTCAATCATGGTTTTCATGAGGGAACAATCCCTCACACATGAGGATGCCGGAGGTAGTAGTGATCTCAAATGCCATGGAAGAAATGCACGCTTTCATGGAAAAACTGCACCGTTAGAATCAAACTCTAGAGGACAATGTCCATAACATCCAATAACGTTGTTAGGAGGTTACTCCCACAGAGGAGATGGAAGTGTTGAACCCATGAATACTTTCAAATGAAATAAAGAAAAGAGACGTTGTTGATGGTTACAACAAGAGATTAAGAGAGATTCAAGGACCAGTGGTACTTGGATTCATCACACATGTCTAGAAAGAAAGATTGGTTTGTCAACATAAAACCCTCAATGAAGAACATGGTGAAATTTGCAAATGACAACACTCTAGAAGCTGAAGGTGTTGGTGATGTTATGATTATGAGGAAAGATGGCAAGAGGTCAGTAATTTCAAATGTATTGTACATATCAGGCATGAAGAGCAATTTTCTCAGCATTGGATAGTTAGTTGAAAAGAACTACAATGTGTCGACGAAGACAAGATGATGAGAGTTCTTGACTCAAATGGAAGATTGATCTTAAAGGCTCCAATGTCTCAGAATAGAACCTTCAAGATTGAACTAAATGTGATGGAGCATAAGTGCCTTGCAACAACAACCAACAGAGATGAATGGATATGACATTATAGACTTGGTATCTATCTTTTTGAAAATAAATTTATCTTGAGCTCCTCATTGTGATTTTATTAGCTTTTCATTTTGTTTCTTCTTTAGCTTTTTCATGCAACATCTTAAAATAAATCAAATACAAAAATAGAAACAAAAACAAAAAAAAAAAGCACTTTAAATTGAATACTATATGTCATACGGTGAACTGACTTGGGGTGTTTTGCTTTTTATCGCAATGTCGCGGATAGCAAGAGTCGCCACCGACTTTTCTTTTATCCCATAAGGAAAGGTGGAAAAGAACAGGAAAGACCTCAATAGATTTTGGGTTCGGGAGGTACATTATACAAAGGGAAGGTGTTAGCACCCTTTGTATCCATGGTTATCCATGGGCTCTTAATTGCTGGATCACTTATATTTTTGTCTGAAAAAGTGTGGGTGAATTGCTAAAAAAATGTTTGAAAGAGAGTTTAACTTTGTAATGATTCTCGTATGAATGTATACAAAGTGTTTATCTCGTTTGATTTTGGAAGCGGTTTAGAAAAGGTATAACTTGGTAATGATTCTAGTGTGAATGTATACCAAGTGTGACGTGTGAAAAATGTTTTAGGTTGTGAGTCAGCAATTAAGGGTTATACCTGTCCGAGGTCTTTCCGGGCATTTCCTTTCCTTATGAGGGTAAAACTGTCCTTACTATTGAGAAGTAAGTAATTTTACCCTTTGGATGTTTAAGGGTCACCGTAGGGTCATCGATAGGTCATTGAAGGCAACAGTTGTAAGGATACCTTAGCATTCGAAGGGACGATCATCATTTAACCGTAGGCTACACCGAAGGGTCATCGAGGGACGAAATCATATATTCGAAGGCAACATCCGAGGGACTATGATTTATTTTATGATGATTTAATCGAAGGGCCATTGCTAAGTGTATCCCCACATTTGCGGGACATGACCGTTATACCGTAATATCGTAAGGCAAAAGAGGGGTCCAAGATCACATATTTAAAGGCCACATTTTAAAGTTAATTAGGTGATTATGATGAATCTCCACATTAAAATCAATACATTAAAAATAATACATTAAAATTAATACATTAAAATTAATTATTAAAATTAACACATTAAAATTAATTATTAAAATTAACACATTAAAATTAATTAAGCAATTTAGGGTGAGCCTCCACAAGGGTATCCCACAAATAAAGTGGAAGACCTAACGGCGGTCTTTTTTTCTGGGACATATGAACCTTTGCAAAATTCAACAAGCGGGTTAGCATACCAATCAGGATGCAATCAAGAGTTGCACCAAAGCAGTAATAGTATCAGGTAAACAGAGCATGGTTATGATAAAACAGGTTAGATGGGCAAAAATCAAAACAGAGCGAACAAACAACGGCATCCATTACAACAATTTAAGGTACCCAGGCATACTTAAGTCCACATGCAAAACCTCAAATATATTTATGCATTCAATTATGGTATCACATGTGAATTCGGAACATAAAGCGGCGATAGTAACGCAAACCTGTTTGCAATTGAATTGCAACCTTGAATTGGCCGATCGGATCGAATTGAGCGGTGCCGCCGGCTTTTCCTTCAGGATTCCCTTTAGGGTTACTCGGAATAAGCTAGACAGTAGTCCTGAACACTCCACCACAAGCCGGTAGGATTTGTTCTTGGATTCTTCAACGAAGGAAATAAACTATTGTGCGGAAAGAATTAACTAAATGCTAAAAAGGAAATAGGAAATTGCAAGGGAACTAGTGTAGGGCTCGTAGGAAAAACAATGCCTAAGCTGCTGGAAGAGAAAATATGCAAAAGTGAAAACGGCCAAGGAAAAAATGTGGAAAAGCCTCCCCCCTTTAGGTTTTCAAAGTGGCTATTTATATTGGTGTCATTAAGTAATGCTTGCTGCCAAAAGGTCTTCAACGTGACTAATTGCATGGCGTGGATATAGGGCCCAACACTCCTCAACGTCTCTTCAAGTCTCTGAGGCGTTACTTGCGCCCAAAAAGTAGGGGGATGGTGTGACGTTCGTCACACCATGTGTGACGTTCGTCACAAGGCTGTTTTGCGTGACGCTCGTCACACCCTCTGTGACGTCCGTCACAGGCACAGCATTTGTGTCTTGCGCTTTGGGCTGGGCTTTGGTACTTGGTTCTTTTTCTCTCCTTTTTGCACCTCTTTTCCTCCATTTTTACTTGTGCTTCCAAATAAGCCACCTGAGACAAATAGGAAGAAAATACCGCGTAATATCTAATAATATAAAGTGAACTGAAATAAATAATGATAAAATTTAATTGAACTAAGCCCTAAAATATGATATAATTTCATGTTATCACTAGGCGAGCGTGTAGCGAACAGGCCAGTTTGGGCCATTTTCTGGATTGGGCCATTCGTGAGCTGGGCCTTCGTTCCTTTGAGATCAGTGTCATAAAAATGATTCGGAATGCCTTGAAAAAATGTCTTGAAATATTAATGGGCAAATTTTGGGGTATGACAGCTGCCCCTGTTCAATATTCTTGAACCGAGAGAGTAGAATGGTATGTGTCGTTCGTGGTCTGGAGGTGAAAGATTATTGAACACTAGAATGCCCCAAAAATTTGCGCCTGTCCATTAGTCTTGATGGGGATGGGCTTAGAGATGCCATCCAGGAAGTTTGATGACGAGCTTCCGATGGTGTCGTACATTAGACGATGTCTGAAGACATGGATGTCATACCGGGTCATACGCTAGACCGTATAGTGAATCATCCATCAGGCTGTTGACTTCGCTGGGGAGTCAGCGTGTGCTATATACTGCTGGGGATGAGGGATCAGAAATGTACCTGTCCAAAGGTAGCATCTGAAGAGATGAAAGTTTAACTTGGTCGTACATTAAACCATATCTGAGCAGAATGAGCCGTCCGTTAGGCTGAATCTGCTGAAAAGGGAGTAGTCGTATACTATACTACCATTCAGAAATGTACCTGTCCGAAGGTAGCATCTGAGTAAGGGAGTAGCCGTATACTAGACCACCATTCAGAAATGTACCTGTCCGAAGGTAGCATCTGAGTAAGGGAGTAGCCGTATACTAGGCCACCATTCAGAAATGTACCTGTCCGAAGATAGCATCTGAGTAAGGGAGTAGCCGTATACTAGACCACCATTCAGAAATGTACCTGTCCGAAGGTAGCATCTGAGTAAGGGAGTAGTCGTATACTAGACCACCATTCAGAAATGTACCTGTCCGAAGGTAGCACCTGAGCAAGGGAGTAGCCGTATACCAGACTACCATTCAGGAACGTACCTGTCCGAAGGTAGCACCTGAGCAAGGGAGTAGCCGTATACCAGACTACCATTCAGGAATGTACCTGTCCGAAGGTAGCACCTGAGCAAGGGAGTAGCCGTATACTAGACTACCATTCAGAAATGTACCTGTCCGAAGGTAGCATCTGAGTAAGGGAGTAGCCGTATACTAGACTACCATTCAGAAATGTACCCGTCCGAAGGTAGCATCTGATTAAGGGAGTAGCCATATACCAGACTACCATTCAGGAATGTACCTGTCCGAAGGTAGCACCTGAGCAAGGGAGTAGCCGTATACCAGACTACTATTCAGGAATGTACCTGTCCGAAGGTAGCACCTGAGTAAGGGAGTAGCCGTATACTAGACTACCATTCAGAAATGTACCTGTCCGAAGGTAGCATCTGAGTACTTGACGGTCTAACTTGGTCGTACATTAGACGGTCACTGAGCAGAATCTGGTCTAACTTGGTCGTACATTAGACTGTATCTGCAGAATTTGACTTGAAGGTCTAACTTGGTCGTACATTAGACTGTATTTGAGTGGCCTCTGAGGACTTGAAGGTCTAACTTGGTCGTACATTAGACTGTATCTGCAGAATCTGACTTGAAGGTCTAACTTGGTCGTACATTAGACTGTATTTGCAGAATCTGACTTGAAGGTCTAACTTGGTCGTACATTAGACTGTATTCGATGACTGGAAGGTCTAACTTGGTCGTACATTAGACTGTATTTGAGGACTGGAATGAGCCGTCCGTTAGGCTGAATCTGATGCTGAAAGGGGTAGTCGTACGCTAGACTACGCTTCAGAAATGTAAGGTCTAACTTGGTCGTACATTAGACCGTATTTGAGTTGTTGAAGGTCAGAATGGATCGTACGTTAGATCGCATCTGAGTTGTTGAAGGTCAGAATGGATCGTACGCTAGATCGCATCTGAGTTGTTGAAGGTCAGAATGGATCGTACGCTAGATCGCATCTGAGTTGAAAGAGTCATATGTTGAGCTGAATCAGAGTGAACCGTATGCTAGGCTATATCTGCTAGTATTTGTATATGTTGTATTGGCAATGAATGTCTGGGGATGGGCTTATAGATGCCATCGTTAGGAGGATGTCTGAATGAATATTGACATGGAGTATATCTGAAAGATGTATTTGAATCTGAACGTAATCGATAAAGATGTCCGTCTGAATGGCTCTCTATTTTGACTGTATCAGGAAGATAATTAACCTGAAAAATAAAGTTAGCTTCATGCCATGTCATGATGCATGAGATGCAAATGTTGTATGCATGCGTATGCTGTGAAATGATGTAATGAGTGAATCATGCATCTGGAATAAATGAGAGCATTGTATACATGTATATGTTATGAAATGATGTAATGAATGAATTATGTGTCTGAGCCGTATTTCCAGGGGACTCCACTGGGGAAATAAATCTCAGTCTTCTGGTCGGAGATATTTGTATTGATGACCCTTCCTCAGCTGAGGATACTTGATTTCTGTCTGATGGTATAAACATTCGACAGAGCCTGGCTGGGGATAGAAGAGATGACCAATTCGTCTAGTGATGCCACTCTCTTCTGGGAATGACTGGCTTTGTTGGGGGATAGAATTGGCAACAGATTCATTGGGAAGCGTGATTAGACCCTCTCCTCGATCCTAAAGTCCTTTCGTAATTGCTATTGCCATTTTAGGCATGCATTTTTTTTGTAAACATTGATCATATTCAAATGCATAAATCAATTCAAATTAAATCAATGGACGTTTACGCAAACAAAACAGAGAAAGTAAAACAAAAGCATCTTTTTGGAAATGAAATTGTATTGATTTTGAAAGAGAGCCTATAAATAGGCGATTTGAGTACAAGGAGGCAGAAATCCTAGTAAGAGGAAATTGTCAAGCAAACAAAGAGAAAGCTATGCAGAAAAAGTCCTGTTGATTTTAATTCCACTACTGTCATTATGTCTTCAAGCCTCTCATCCCCTGCTGTCGGATAGAAGTGATTGGCTTGTTCGGTCCTTCGAACTTGGATGAAGCAGAGCGAGAACGGGACATAGTCATACGCTTTAATCCCTAACTTTTGCCTGGACCGCCTTTTCAGGTTTTCAGTCCACCGGGATACCCTTTTTTGCCCAAGCCGCCTTTTCAGGTTTTCGACTTGCCGGGTGTACATTTTTATATGTTTATCCCTAATTTTTGCCCGAACCCTTTTTGGTTCGCCGGAATGCCCTTGCTTTGGCCTAGGTACGTCGACCTAGCGGGTCTCTTTTATGCGTAGTATTTTTTAACTATGTCCGCGTTCACAGGATGCGGGAAGTCTTCGCCATCCATTGTAGCAAGTATCATGGCTCCACCAGAGAATACCTTCTTAACTACAAATGGCCCTTCGTATGTGGGAGTCCATTTGCCTCTGGGATCACCTTGGGGTAGAATGATACGCTTGATCACCAAGTCACCAATTTGATACACCTGTCTCTTGACTCTTTTGTTAAATGCCTGGGTCATGCGCTTCTGATATATCTGCCCATGACAAACAGCCGCAAGTCTCTTTTCATCAATCAGATTTATCTGATCGAGTCGAGTTTGAATCCATTCATCCTCATCTAAGCCTGCATCTTTCACAATTCTTAGAGAGGGAATCTGAACTTCCACTGGTAAAACGGCTTCCATTCCATAGACTAAAGAGAAAGGGGTTGCCCCTGTCGAAGTGCGGTAACCATGAAGAGCAAAAGGTAACATCTCATGCCAGTCTTTGTATGTTACTGTTATATTCTTGATATTGTTAGCAGCCTCCACGGCGCCGTTCGTCTTTGGCCGGTACGGAGAAGAGTTATGGTGTTTTATTTTGAACTGCATGCAGAGTTCAGTTTAGTACCATTTTCAGTGATAACTCTTTCAGGAGACAACAGGTTTTCTCGAATGTATATTTGATAAGATCCATCTTAGAAATCAATAAAGTGGTATGATTCAACATATACTGTCTTAGTCGGCGAGCAGCCCAAGCCAAAGCGCAGCAAGCTTTCTCGAGCTGTGAGTATCTTGTTTCACAGTCAGTACCTTTTGCTAAGGCAGTGTATGACATGCTCTTTTCGACCAGACTCGTCATGTTGCCCCAGCACACCCTATTGAATTTTCTAACACGGTCAAATACATAGTTAGAGGTCTTCCTTCAACTGGTAGCATCAGAATTGGAGGTTCTTGGAGATATTTCCTGATTTTGTTATTCATCATTCCATACCATCTCTTGATTTTTCCTTTTTAGTAATTTGAAGATGGGTTTGCAGGTAGCAGTCAAGTGTGGAATGAATCGGGCAATGTAATTCAAGTGTCCCAAGAAACCTCTGACTTCTTTCTTGTCTATTTCAGTACCCAGATTTACAATTTCAATTGATTCCTCATGCGGTTGTATGGTCTTTTCTTCGTGTAGTACCAGTCTGGCAAGTTCTCCAGGGACTTCACAATCTTCCTCACTTCCATCCTCGGCTTGGTAGATCGAATTTTCAAAGTCATAATGAACAGTAGCAGAGTCATTACCAACAGGATCCAGAGTGGATATGGATCGGCAAATTGTTACGTGAGTGTGTGCAAGAAAACATAGCTTGTTTGAAAAATGACAGGAAAGATAAAGAGCGCAATATTTGAATGCAAAAAGTCCATTGATTTATTGAATATGAATATGCTTATGAAAATGACAAACCCTTAAAATTAGCTATTATGCCCCGGGTATAGACACAATGCTTTTGAAATACTAGAATAGCAATAACAATTACTCTCGACTAAAGGCAGTCGGGATAGTGTCTTCAGCCTTCCAATTGTCGAGTCTGTCACCAATTGTTGGGAAAATCCAGCTATCCAAGTCATAATCGTTATCAGTATCTTCCACAGCATTGACAGTCTCGTCTTGATTAGGCAGAGGAGCAGTGATGACTTTAGGAGTCTCAGGAGGATCAGAGGTAGCCACCTGTATCTTTCCACTTCGAATTCCGCTTTCAACATGTTCACCAGTTAATATAAGTTCAATGAAACCCGATGAGGAGCTTCTCAATAGATGGCTGTAGAATGGGCCGGTCAGTGTGCTCATGAACATGTCCACTAATTCTCGATCAGTCATAGGGGGTTTGACTCTTCCAGCCAAATCTCTCCATTTTTGAGCATATTCTTTGAAGCTTTCTTTAGATCCCATAGTCATATTCTGCAACTGTAGCCGAGTAGGCGCTAATTCAGAATTATACTGGTAGTGCTTGTAGAAAGCTGTCGCTAAATCAGTCCAGGTGCGGATGTCAGAGCTCTCGAGCTGATAGTACCATTCTAACTGTGTGCCGGACAGACTTTCTTGGAAGAAATGAATCCATAGTTTCCTATCAGTGGTATACGGCTGAATTTTTCTCACATAAGCTCTCAGATGCATTTGAGGACAAGATGCACCATCGTACTTAGCGAAAGTGGGGATTTTGAATTTGCGAGGAATGGTCACATCGGAGACCAGACCCAAACTTTCGAAATCCAGACCGGGTGCCTTCTGACCCTCCATAGCTAGCATACGTTCTTCCAGCAACTTGTACTTATCATCTCTTGGAGAGTACTGTTCATTTTCATAATCTTCATCGTCATCCTCAGGGTTGAAGAGATCAACATTCTCATCTTCTGAATCTGTCTCTGTTTCCTCTTCTTGATCCTTCGGAATTCTGATTTTGACTCCCGCAGCCTGTCCTTTAAGCCTTCTTCCCGGGTTAATATGCCTCACAGATTTCTTGTCTTTTTTCTTCTCGAGCAAGAGAACCTTCAGTTCCTCCTGCCCCTTGGATAAGTTCAAGATCATCTTCTGGAGTTGAGCATTCTGAGCCTGGAGATCTCTGACAATTTGTTCGAGGTCCATTTTTCTGTTTGGAGGAAAACCGTGAGAACATTGGTCCCTTTAGAGTACCTGTTATGCAATGTTATGTTATACTATGCAATGTATGAAATGTTTTCAAGGACTTTTGGAATTTAACTTTGCATAAACTACCAAAAAAGGAAACTCTTTTTTTTTTTTTTTTTTTTTTTTTTTTTACGAAATAGAGAAAAGTTAAATCCCTAAGTCCTCGAAATGGTTAGTACAATGCCATGATGTTATGATGTTATGATGTTATGATGTTAAGTAAATAACAAGCACAAGCAAGTCACACAACAATCATTCCTAAGGTTTAAGGCTTGCATGAGTTCCATAGGTAAGTACCCTCCCCACTGAAGTTTGGTTGGTTCAACCTGTCCTAGAATAGTAACCGGGTTCTAGAAGGATCTCCAATCATTGACCTTCCTTTAAGTCCACTTCAGTGCAACACCAAGTGGTTGACCAAAGCTTCCCAAAAGTCCAATCTCAAGGAGTGTAGTATCGAGTCTCAACCAACCCCAGTCGGAACCGAAGTCAGTTATCTCACTACTTTCTAATGGCCAGGATGAGTCAATTAGGGTTCTAAAGGTCTGGTTAATGCTTTGATGACACCACGCGAATGCCAAATTTTTCCTCAAGTAAACATGAGGAACATCAGGACATCCAAAGCGTCACATTAACCGTAGCCATCATTTTGACCATTCCAGTATACGCCGGATAGTCGCGATGATCTATTGCTACTTACCTAAGGTACACTAGATCCGGGTGTAGGATCTTTCACTCAAGAATACCCAAGCAATCCCTTAAAAGTAAATCAGACAATTTGGAATAAGTGATCTTGCTTTTAAGGTAACCTCTCTTTTTAAAGTGTCCCCAGCAGAGTCGCCAGTTCTGTCATACGGTGAACTGACTTGGGGTGTTTTGCTTTTTATCGCAATGTCGCGGATAGCAAGAGTCGCCACCGACTTTTCTTTTATCCCATAAGGAAAGGTGGAAAAGAACAGGAAAGACCTCAATAGATTTTGGGTTCGGGAGGTACATTATACAAAGGGAAGGTGTTAGCACCCTTTGTATCCATGGTTATCCATGGGCTCTTAATTGCTGGATCACTTATATTTTTGTCTGAAAAAGTGTGGGTGAATTGCTAAAAAAATGTTTGAAAGAGAGTTTAACTTTGTAATGATTCTCGTATGAATGTATACAAAGTGTTTATCTCGTTTGATTTTGGAAGCGGTTTAGAAAAGGTATAACTTGGTAATGATTCTAGTGTGAATGTATACCAAGTGTGACGTGTGAAAAATGTTTTAGGTTGTGAGTCAGCAATTAAGGGTTATACCTGTCCGAGGTCTTTCCGGGCATTTCCTTTCCTTATGAGGGTAAAACTGTCCTTACTATTGAGAAGTAAGTAATTTTACCCTTTGGATGTTTAAGGGTCACCGTAGGGTCATCGATAGGTCATTGAAGGCAACAGTTGTAAGGATACCTTAGCATTCGAAGGGACGATCATCATTTAACCGTAGGCTACACCGAAGGGTCATCGAGGGACGAAATCATATATTCGAAGGCAACATCCGAGGGACTATGATTTATTTTATGATGATTTAATCGAAGGGCCATTGCTAAGTGTATCCCCACATTCGCGGGACATGACCGTTATACCGTAATATCGTAAGGCAAAAGAGGGGTCCAAGATCACATATTTAAAGGCCACATTTTAAAGTTAATTAGGTGATTATGATGAATCTCCACATTAAAATCAATACATTAAAAATAATACATTAAAATTAATACATTAAAATTAATTATTAAAATTAACACATTAAATTAATTATTAAAATTAACACATTAAAATTAATTAAGCAATTTAGGGTGAGCCTCCACAAGGGTATCCCACAAATAAAGTGGAAGACCTAACGGCGGTCTTTTTTTCTGGGACATATGAACCTTTGCAAAATTCAACAAGTGGGTTAGCATACCAATCAGGATGCAATCAAGAGTTGCACCAAAGCAGTAATAGTATCAGGTAAACAGAGCATGGTTATGATAAAACAGGTCAGATGGGCAAAAATCAAAACAGAGCGAACAAACAACGACATCCATTACAACAATTTAAGGTACCCAGGCATACTTAAGTCCACATGCAAAACCTCAAATATATTTATGCATTCAATTATGGTATCACATGTGAATTCGGAACATAAAGCGGCGATAGTAACGCAAACCTGTTTGCAATTGAATTGCAACCTTGAATTGGCCGATCGGATCAAATTGAGCGGTGCCGCCGGCTTTTCCTTCAGGGTTCCCTTTAGGGTTACTCGGAATAAGCTAGACAGTAGTCCTGAACACTCCACCACAAGCCGGTAGGATTTGTTCTTGGATTCTTCAACGAAGGAAATAAACTATTGTGCGGAAAGAATTAACTAAATGCTAAAAAGGAAATAGGAAATTGCAAGGGAACTAGTGTAGGGCTCGTAGGAAAAACAATGCCTAAGCTGCTGGAAGAGAAAATATGCAAAAGTGAAAACGGCCAAGGAAAAAATGTGGAAAAGCCTCCCCCCTTTAGGTTTTCAAAGTGGCTATTTATATTGGTGTCATTAAGTAATGCCTGCTGCCAAAAGGTCTTCAACGTGACTAATTGCATGGCGTGGATATAGGGCCCAACACTCCTCAACGTCTCTTCAAGTCTCTGAGGCGTTACTTGCGCCCAAAAAGTAGGGGGATGGTGTGACGTTCGTCACACCATGTGTGACGTTCGTCACAAGGCTGTTTTGCGTGACGCTCGTCACACCCTCTGTGACGTCCGTCACAGGCACAACATTTGTGTCTTGCGCTTTGGGCTGGGCTTTGGTACTTGGTTCTTTTTCTCTCCTTTTTGCACCTCTTTTCCTCCATTTTTACTTGTGCTTCCAAATAAGCCACCTGAGACAAATAGGAAGAAAATACCGCGTAATATCTAATAATATAAAGTGAACTGAAATAAATAATGATAAAATTTAATTGAACTAAGCCCTAAAATATGATATAATTTCATGTTATCACTAGGCGAGCGTGTAGCGAACAGGCCAGTTTGGGTCATTTTCTGGATTGGGCCATTCGTGAGCTGGGCCTTCGTTCCTTTGAGATCAGTGTCATAAAAATGATTCGGAATGCCTTGAAAAAATGTCTTGAAATATTAATGGGCAAATTTTGGGGTATGACACTATATTTCGACAATTGTAAGATTCAAATAGTTAAAATTATATGTAGAAAATAACATTATCAAGTGTTAAAAATCACTAAAAAAACATAAAATCATAAAATTACCCGCAAATATTATCCACAGCTTCATAGTCGTTGGTATGTACGAAGTCCTGCACATGACTCTTTAAGAAGTAGGGAGTCAACAACTTATCTAGTCAATGTGGAGTGGTTACTGCTTCTTAAGATTCCCCTAACTCCACACTCAATAGCTCCTATAAATATCTCATCCCTAGTATGAGAAAAGGACAACTCATAACGTACATAAAATAACTAAAGAATGTGGAGCCTCTCACTCACGTGAGTTTGCTCTCTCAACAGCCAAAAACACCGTCGAATAAGGTTTCACACCAGTCAGCTCTAACCCATGGAAATTCACTAAGTCCTCTGGCCACTGCTACTATCATAGCGGTACCACGCATTATGTACTTTTTGACAAGTACATAAGTTCATACCGTGGAGCCCAGGTAAAACTAACTTTGGTCACACCTTTCATTATCATCATGACTCATGTTATTACATTTGAATTGGTTTATTTTAATATGCAACATGGAAAGCAAGATCTCTCAAAATTTGTTGACAACATCTTGGTTCATTTGGTTATGTGTTTGATTTCAAAGTTGATTACAAGATTTGGTTCAGGTTTGTTCAGTCTAAGATTATGTGAAGTTTCTATGAAAGAAAGATTTGATTAGCTAATGTTTGTAAACAACTAGTTGGGCAAGATGTCTAGAACATGTTGTGTGACATCTTGGTGCACGTGCTGCACAGATTGTGTTCTGATTCTCTTCAGATTTTATTCAAGATTTGATTTGATTTTAATTCTTCCAAAAGCCTGTCAAGAATGTGTTCAGAAGAATAATTATCAATCAAATCAGTTTGGAAAAAGATTTTTGTTAAATCATAACTCATAATGGTCGAAGAATATGTAATTTGATATAATTTAATTAAAAGATTAGGATTTGATTAAAGAAGATTTAATTGGATTTGCATTGAAGAAAAAGTTTCTTTGAATATGCTTTAAAGGAAGATTCGGTTCAAATTGATTTTATCCAATATTGTTCTGAAACTGATATGCAAAGATATTGATTGAAGATTTAATTAAATAAATATTCTATGAAGAAATTTAATTGGATTTGTTTTAATTATAAGGTTTGGATTTGCACTTAATGAAAAAATCTCCAATCTCTATTAAAGATGATTTAAAGCGTGGTTCAGTTTTTGGAAGAGTTTGCATTCTGAATCCTTTTTTGAAAAGGTTAGAATTCTTATCAATATCAAGTAAAGTCAGTATTAGAATTGTTTAATGAAGATTCAGAATTTGGTGTTCGCGGAAAGCAAGATGTTAAGCATAATGTCCCGGACATCATGTAACAACATGTCACGGGTTGTTTGCTTGGAGCTCAAGATAAATTGAAGTATATCTCTTTCTTTCAAGATTTGTTTCCTTTTATGTTATATAAGAGATATACGTGTGTTAGCCGGTGTTTGTTTTTGGAAGAAAAAAAAGTTATTTTTAGCAAGATTGCTTTTGGAGTTATAATTTGTTCAAGTTTTGTATCAATTAAGGATTTCAATCTTCATAATAAAGATTTGATTGATTATGTGTATTTTTGGAAGATATGATTTGAATTAAATGCAGCAAAATGAAGGTGTTAATATCAAGAGATTCATATTTGATCAATCAAGATTTGCAATCAACCATTATTGAAGATTGATCCCTTGCCACTTTTAGGTTCCAACCAAATTCAAGACTAAACACTTGTGGGCTTTTGGAGCTGGATTTTTGTGGCTATTTAAGGAGTTCATTTCCTTGTGAATACTTAGAACTTTAAGGAAAATATCTACTCTCCAGAAGAGGTTTATTTTAGTCTTGTATTTGTTGTGAAACTATATTCACTAGTGTCATTCCTATATAAAGGAATATGGTTTATTTTGAGTTGTAAATTTCTTTCATCATTCTTATACTTTTATAATTGTCAAAACACTTGTGAGAGTGTTTGAGTGAAAGTGAGAGGTGTCTCAAATTAAAGGGGAGTCCTGATCAAATCTTCACGAGTAGTGTTAGGAAAGTGACAATGGATGAAGTGAGTTCATATAAGGAGTCATGAATAGAAATTCATGGGTAGTATTAAGAAAAGAGACATTAAACCATGAGTGTTAAACTAAGACCAATTTGTACTTATGACTATTAAGAGTGAATTTCATTGGTTGGGTTAACGCCCTCTAGACACGGGATTTTACACCGAACTGGGTTACCAATTCCTATATTATTTATATTTTGCTTTTTTATGTCTGCTACATAATTATCTTGTCATACACATTGTATCTGGCATCTTTTCATCTGAAGAACATTATTTCAACTCCTACACTCACAAAATCTCCATCTTCAGTCTCAATTGTCTTCAATCATGGTTTTCATGAGGGAACAATCCCTCACACATGAGGATGCCGGAGGTAGTAGTGATCTCAAATGCCATGGAAGAAATGCACGCTTTCATGGAAAAACTGCACCGTTAGAATCAAACTCTAGAGGACAATGTCCATAACATCCAATAACGTTGTTAGGAGGTTACTCCCACAGAGGAGATGGAAGTGTTGAACCCATGAATACTTTCAAATGAAATAAAGAAAAGAGACGTTGTTGATGGTTACAACAAGAGATTAAGAGAGATTCAAGGACCAGTGGTACTTGGATTCATCACACATGTCTAGAAAGAAAGATTGGTTTGTCAACATAAAACCCTCAATGAAGAACATGGTGAAATTTGCAAATGACAACACTCTAGAAGCTGAAGGTGTTGGTGATGTTATGATTATGAGGAAAGATGGCAAGAGGTCAGTAATTTCAAATGTATTGTACATATCAGGCATGAAGAGCAATTTTCTCAGCATTGGATAGTTAGTTGAAAAGAACTACAATGTGTCGACGAAGACAAGATGATGAGAGTTCTTGACTCAAATGGAAGATTGATCTTAAAGGCTCCAATGTCTCAGAATAGAACCTTCAAGATTGAACTAAATGTGATGGAGCATAAGTGCCTTGCAACAACAACCAACAGAGATGAATGGATATGACATTATAGACTTGGTCATCTCAATTTCAAAGACATCAGGGATTTGAAGAGAAAATATATGGTTTCAGAATTACCAGAAATCGACATTTCAAATGAAGTGTGTGAAGAATATGTGCAGGCGAAGCAACACAAGAACAACTTCAGTAAGGATGCAGGAAGCAGGTCGAAGGTAATTCTTGAAGTCATATACTCTGATGTATGTGGTCCTCTCCAGGTGGATTCGATTGGAGGTAACAAATACTTTGTTACATTCATAGATGATTTCAGTCGAAAATTACGGTCTTGCCTGATCAAGAAGAAAAGTGAAGTGATCGAGGTATTTTCCAAGTTTAAATCTATGATCGAAAGGCAAAACGGTCGAAAGATCAAGATTTTGAGGACGGATGATGGTGGAGAATATGTGTCGAAAGATTTTGATACATTATGTGTGAAAGAAGGGATTGCGCATGAGGTGGTGCCACCCTACACTCCACAGCAGAATGTTGTTGCAGAAAGGAAGAATAGAATCATCATGAATATGGTTAGAAGTATGTTGAAAGGCAAGCATCTATCCGAAGCATTATGGGGAGAACTTGTGTTGACTGCGACATATATCCTGAACAGTTGTCCGACGAAGAAGCTAGAAGGAATCACGCCAGAAGAATATTGGTCTGGTGTCAAGCCTAGCTTGGGTCATATGAAGGTGTTTGGATCTATAACACATAGACATGTGCCAAATCAGTTGAGAAGAACACTTGATGACAAGTCGAGTCAGATGATCCTGATAGGATATCATTCGACTGGAGGATACAAGTTGTTCGACCTAGTGAATAAGCAAGTGGTGATCAGCAGGGACATGATCATAGATGAGCTTAAGGAGTGGGATTGGACTGAGAATGTCAAGAAAGATTCAGTGAGAATCTTTTGTTATGAACCAGCTAGTGAAGTCGAAAGAGAATTTCAACAAGAAGAATTCAGAGGTGAAGCAGGACCAAGCAGACCTCAAAGAACAAGACACGTGCATGCAAGGTTGCAATAATGTGTGATTACATTAGATGATGTGGTCAATGAAGAAGGTGAGTTGGTACATTATGCTTTCTACGCAGACGTCGAACCTATCAATGCAACTGAGACATTGAAAGATTCGAAGTGGATGAAAGCAATGGACGAAGAGTTGAAGTCAATTGAAGTCAGCATCACTTGGTCACTTGTCGAATTGCCCCAAGACAAGAAGGTAATCAATGTGAAGTGAGTATATAAGGTGAAGTTGAATCCCAGAGGAGAAGTGACTTGACACAAGGCGAGCCTTGTGGCGAAAGGATTTCTTTAGAAAGAAGGAATCGACTTCGATGAAGTTTTTGCACCTGTTGCTAGGATCGAAACAATCAGGTTGGTTGTTGGTCTAACAAACATAAACAACTGGCAGATGTGCCTGATGGATGTGAAATGTGCATTCCTAAATGACCCCTTAGAAGAAGAAGTTTATGTTGCACAACCAGCTGGGTTTGTGAAACAAGGCGAAGAAAGAAAGGTGCACAGGCTGCATAAAGCCTTGTACGGACTTAAACAAGCTCTAAGAGCTTGGAATAAGAAGATATATGGCTTTCTAAGGATAAGGAATTTGTGAAGTGTAAATTTGAATATGGAGTATATGTAAGAAGAAGCAAGAGTGAATTGCTTATACTATGTCTCTATGTCGATGGCTTGTTGATAACAGGTAGCTGCGAGAAGGAGATCGAAGACTTCAAAGGTGATCTCAACAAGGAATTTGAAATGCCAGATCTGGGTGACATTTCATATTTCCTTGGCATCGAATTCTACAAGAGTGGTAGATGTTTGAAGATGCATAAAAGAAGGTATGTAGGCGAAATACTCAAGAGATTTGAGATGCAAGATTGCAACCCAACTTCGACTCTAGCTGAGCCCAGATTACAACTGTCGAAAGATTCAGATTCAGATGATGTCGACCCAACCCAATATAGAAGACTTATTGGATCACTTCGATACCTTTGTCATACATGGCCTGACTTAGCATACATTGTAGGTACGGTGATTAGGTTCATGCAAAAGTCAAAGGTATCACATCTAGCAGCGGCGAAGAGGATACTAAGGTATCTGAAAGGAACTCTCGATTATGACATTTTTTTCCTGCAGCTGATGAAGGAAAAGAATGTAAATTAGTGGGATACACCAACTCAAGTTGGTGTAGTGATGCTAAGGATCAAAAATCCACAGCTGACTATGTGTTTATGCTAGGTGGTGCGTCAGTTGCTTGGAGTTTGAGAAAAGAGTCAGTAGTGGCATTATCATCGTGCGAAGCAGAATACATAGTTGCTTCTATTTGTGCATGTCAAGCAACATGGATGGTGAATATGGTCGAAGAGATAACAGCGAAGAGTCATGGAATAATTACCAGTAGGATCGACAACATGTTAGCTATCAATCTGACAAAGAATCTGATAGCACATGGTCGAAGCAAGCACATCGAGATGAGGTTCCATTATCTTCAAGAGAAGGTAGCAGATGGGAAGATGATTGTGGAACACTGCAGAACTGAGAATCAGATTACAGACATCATGACGAAGGGACTGTAGGTCGAAGTGTTCAAAAGACTAAGAGTTATGATGAATGTAGATAACTTAGACACAATGAATTAGGTGGTGTGTTGAATTGTAATTCCTTGTGTCGAAGTAGCACTATGCCAAACAAGACCTTAGACAGCGCTTTTTTTAGCCTTAGACAGCGCTTTAAAGCGCTGTCTAAACCTCCGCTGCTAAAGGTTTAGACAGCGCTTTTTGAAATCTTAAAAGCGCTGTCTAAGGCCCCCCCCTTAGACAGCGCTTTGTCCTAAAGCGCTGTCTAAGCCCCCCCTATTTTAATTTTTTTAGGTATACCTTAGACAGCGCTTTAGGCAAAAGCGCTGTCTAAGGGGGGGGGGGCTTAGACAGCGCTTCTCAAAAAGCGCTGTCTAAGCCCCCCCTATTTTAATTTTTTTAGGTATACCTTAGACAGCGCTTTAGGCAAAAGCGCTGTCTAAGGGGGGGGGCTTAGACAGCGCTTTAAACTTCAAAAACCTATACATAACCAATGTTAATATAAACTTCAATAACGTATCCGATACGCCAATATACCAATTTTAATTACCTCATCACTTTCATTTTTTATATTACAAGAATCAAACTTTTTCTATTACAATATACCTATAACTATACCTATAACTATATTAGAGTTCGTTCAATCATTTTATGGGAGAAATCTTGTTCCTTTAGAATGAAAGTGAGATGAATAACACTTTCACAGTTAAAAAGAAAAAAAAACTACCTATTCAATCTTCAAGTATAATCACTAAGGAAACATGAAGTTTGAACAATATTGAACATCTAAATCCAAGCCTAGTCATGACAGCCCCAACATGCAATGCATTTCAAAATTCATCATGCATACCAAGCAAGTATAAAGAAAATCAAATTGCATACACATATACATACACAACTCAATATACATACATACACAAATTCCCTCATTCCCAAATCACCAACTATCATTAACATTGCATTTTATATGTTCAATATTGTGATGAAAAACTGAACCTAATTTTACATAGTTTGTATGCTTATGTAATTTTAATGATAAAACTGAACCTAATTAGCTCTAAATAAACGGATTGAGTGATGAGTAAATTGATTTGAGAAAATAAACTTCATTTTATAAATTGATTTGCCACCTGAGTACATGCATTTTATATATATGCTCAGAAAAAACACACAAACACAAGAAAAACAATAAAAAAGAAAAAGAAGTATCTTGAACCATACCAGTTCGAACGTTGAAATAGGGTTGAGATTGTTGAGATTGTTGAGATGAGGAGTGCGTGCGGTGGCGGAAACGGCGGCGGTCGCTTGTTTGGGTGACGGCGGAGGAAAAAATAGGGTTTTCGAACGTTGAAGGAAAAAACGTGTTTTGGGTGTCTGAGAGGTGAGTGAAGAAGAGGGAAAACAAAAATACGTACTGACAACGAAAATCCTGAAATTTTATTTTAATTAGACCTTAGACAGCGCTTTTGTGGAAAGCGCTTTCTAAGGTATGCCTTAGACAGCGCTTTCCAAACCCCCCCTTAGACAGCGCTTTTGGTTTTAATATTTTTTTTAATTTAAAGACTTTAGACAGCGCTTTATCAAAAGCGCTGTCTAAGGTCTATATTTAAAAGCGCTTTCTAAAAGCGCTGTCTAAGACCCCCCCTTAGACAGCGCTTTTAGTATTTTCTTGGAACATTTTCAGCGCTTCATTTTAATTTTAACCTTAGACAGCGCTTTCTTTTAAAAGCGCTGTCTAAGATGCGCTGTTAAAAGTCATTTTTGCCATAGTGTAGGTTGCTCGACAGAACAAGGAAGTGTCAAACCACCTAGTGTCTTGCATTGTATTAGTGTCGAAGTGTCAAAGCATGTTGTTTCACACAGGATTTCGACTTAGGCCTATTTTAGTATTGTTAGCTATTTTGGGATTTTATAGTTTTGAATTTTGCCTTGAGGTCCAAGTTAACCCAAATCTATAAATAGACGGAGTAACCCTTATTTTTGTAATGAGGTGAATAGAGCATCCATAACATTGTATTCACAGTATTTTGCAATTGCAAAGTGAATAAGAAATTTTTCACAGTTTGTGGGCAGAGAGAAACTCTGCAGAATTTTATTACTCTTCCTTCATCTTTTTTTACACTCTTTCTTTCTCTATTGTTCTTCTCTTTTCATTACTATTGTGTGGATAATAACAATCTTGTTCATCAAGATTGATTAAAATTCTCCATAAATTTTGATATCTACCCAATGATTTTTCATGACATACATGTCTTTAGACATAAAATTAATATTAATTAAATCACTTTAATTTTTTACTAATTAAATAATGATCCTAACTCATTAAATATTACATTTTCAATCCAAAATTCTAACATTTCTTTATCTTCCCTTAACAATCGTATATATAGCTTTTGTCCATTATGTGAAACAAGTAAAAATAATTAATGTTATTAGTCGAACTAGCTGAAAAAGTTAAGTTATGGCATCAGAGATTGTCTAACATAAGTGAGAAATACACCGTTTACCTAACCAAACTTATAAAACTGAAAGTTATTAGGAGTTGTTATGCTGAGTTTTTATTTCCACTTTGTTATTGTATTTCTTTTCAATTTACAACTAGAATTTTTTTTTTAATATATATTTAATATTTAGAAGAAGGTAATATTTATAAAACTGATAATCACTTGAGCTCATATTTTTTAACTTAAGATTAATGTACCATTTGAATAGACATATAAACGTTCTTAAAACTTACAAACAACAATTCAATTAATTTAGTTTTAATTATGAGAGTTTCCAAAAACTGATTCATTCAAATATTAATTACTTGTAAACTATAAATATATCTCACTTTAACATTAACAAGCCAAAAAAAACATATTTGAGTTATCTTCAACCCACATTTCCCAAAACAATTATCAAGTCATGGCTACATTTTGCAATTTTAGTTTATTACCAATAGTATTAACTTGTTTTGCCTTGTTATTTGGAACTGCAATTTCATCCTATAATCAACTATCAAAGAACTCTTTCAAAACTGAAAGTAGTTATGCAGAAAAACCATTGTCACGTTATGAAAAATATTTGAGTGATTGTGCATCAAAGGTATACCCTTCATGTGGTGATGAGATTTATTTCAGTATATTTTTTGGTAATCAAACAGCTAGTAATGAATGTTGCTTTAATCTTGTGAATGGAGTGGGAAAACAATGCAATGAAGATATGACTGCATATATTTTGAGTTCACCAAAATATGAGAAAACCAGAAGTGATATTTTGAAAAGCAGTCAAAGTGTTTGGGATAATTGTATTACTTCTTTACTAAATATTCCTCAAGGTACAACGATAGATCCTAATGTGTTTAACTTTAACTCTGTAGGTCCTAATGTATTTAACTTTAATTAAGTAGTTTTGGCGAATTTATAAATTTGTGCAACTTGATGTTTAATAAAAGTGGTTTTTTGAGGCCATAGATGTTGGAATAATGTATGAAATTAATATATATATTTACTTTAGTTGAAAAATCATTTTTTAAAAGATAATAAATAGGATATCACAAATCCGAACTCGCATTTCTCCAGAGAATTTACCTTCTGGCAAGTTCACACTACGGCCATACGCCATTTCAAAGCCCCTCAACACAGCTTTAAGGCTCAAAAGGTTCATCTGAATGAGTGCAGAATGATTTTGTTGATGCATCCGGATAACTCTTGCGAAAGGGTTGGTTAACAATTTTATCCTCAACGTTAAATAGTAAGCGCCAGTGAACTTTACGAGATAATGTCATTTTTTCTCTGACCTTAGGAGATCTCTAATAATTTTGTAAGGACTTCCTTTGGGTTATATTTAGAAATAATTTTGTCTAGTATTTCTTCAACACAGTTTTTTCTTTCTACTATTTCTTTGCGACAATTATCTCATGATCAATTACCTAACAGATACAATTTATCATATACTGCATCAACATTAAAGACACAGCCTTATCTTTCTACCCAAAAAAAATGATAGATAAAATATCCAAATGTGAAAATCCATCAATATTCTAGTAAAATATTCAAATTTTTACTCTAAAGAAATTTCAATAGCTCTTAGTAATAGTGTGAAAGACCATTTATCAAACACATCCATAAATGGCTGAAACTCATTAGAATCAAAACCAAAGTTTTTTAATAATAATGATAGCTCAAGCAATATGATTTGATTTCCAATTCTTTAATGCTGTAAATCAAATCACATTGAATTGCACATTTTACTTGTAAAGGATACACCATTTTTTAACGTGTGATTGCTTACCTACTCCACTTGTGAGATATATGAACCCAATTTGTTAAATTCATTAAATAATGTAGCAACACATCATTAAATAAGCTTTTTCCAATACTATATAAAAATTAATTCTAAAAAAATCTAACTAATAACAAAACTAAATAATACTTTTAAAATAAATTATTCAAATAAATATAAGCTTGCGCAATTTACTTTCTGAAGACGATCAAACTGGAGTTGACAAGTATATACACAAGGCATCACAGCAAAAACCATATATGTACACTTCATAATAAGCTGTTCAAAGTCAGAACACTAGCAGCAAACAATATTAGCATGTGAATTGGCCACACTTGTAACAGTATAGCAGTAATCAGCTAAATCTTCTGAGCAAACAAAACCTGCAACAAACTTTCAATTTACAACTTAATTTTTTTGTTAATCTATCTTGTAAGCCCACCCATGTCTGTCTAAGAACTCATGGACTGCTTCCTTAATGGCCAAGTTTGGTATTAGTTGTGACGGATCAAGATGTTCCCTCGTGATTGGATCAAAACCACCCACCTATAACAGGACCGGTTAAATGAGTGAAATTCAACTTCATGGAATATGTCATCCAGATCATGGAAAAGGCAAAACACATTACCTTCTGAAGATGATCAAGAAGTACTGCTCTCTCATATGTAAGTCCACTCGGAGTGATTACAGGATCATGAAAAATATCAAGTGTTATTCTACAGCATAGATGATCTGGAATCTGTAGATTCAATACCCAACTTAGGTGGTTAATACATACTAACTACTTCTTGAATCTAATATCTAAAAAGAAAAGTCGTGTACACACCTCAGCTGGTATGTCGTCTTCTGCAGCTCTATTGAAAACTCTTTCAATAGCCTCCAAACGTTTCAAATGTGAAGTAGTAGCATCATCTACAAATCCTTCTGATTCAGAGATGTCTCCGATGAAATTTGTTTCCTTTAGAGCAGACACACAGGCTTCTCTGAGACACAAACACATATTGTGATAATAACACTTTACATGATAATACAATATTTACTAACAAATAAATCATTGAAACTTGGCTGAAAAAAAGTGTGTTGTAGTTAATAATTTATATTAATAACAAATACAACTGATCAGCAACTGAGACAATCACCAGAAAAACATACTTCAAGTTCTGCAATTCCCAAGATCGCTGGGATGAGGCATGTTCCCACTCTTTGTATTTTGCTTTCGCAAGCTCTTGCCATATTTCTTCTAC
The DNA here is from genome assembly GCF_024323335.1 of Lathyrus oleraceus. Classification (NCBI taxonomy): domain Eukaryota; kingdom Viridiplantae; phylum Streptophyta; class Magnoliopsida; order Fabales; family Fabaceae; genus Lathyrus; species Lathyrus oleraceus. The sequence continues at coordinate 490,963,994 of NC_066582.1, read as the reverse complement.
CATATAACCTTGTGGATTGGCACCCCTCCCAAGATTCAAAGCCTTAATTATGACCACAAACAGAAAAACAATCATCGTTCATTTAAAAAATAAGGGTAAGTCAACGTTAATACCTCATTAAAAGGTATCCCACAGTAAAATCAGCGGGAAAGTTGTATTCAATCAGATGTAACAAATTTTAAATGATAGAAGAACCTTGAGGTCATGATAAGGTAATGGCCTCAGACTATTTGTTTCTGATTTCCCAATTTACAATTTAAATTGTTACTTCCTCTGTCTCAAAACGACTGTCGTTTTAACAAATATAATTTGTTTCAAAATGACATTCATTCTCACTATTCTCACTTTTCAATGTAGAAATAATTGTTACTTTTTCAATTATGTCCTTTAATTATTACTCTTTACACTACTTACAACGCATCAATAGGGCTAATTTAGTAAAACTGTAACATCTTAGGACAATATCATTGCATTTCTTAATTTGTGCACAAAAACCTTAATTGACAGTCATTTTGAAACAGAGGTAGTAGAATATAAAAAAATATTATATCCCTCACATAAAATCCATGGATGCTAAAATATCAACAAGACTGAACATGATAATGCAACTCACAATATTACTAAAAGAAAACACGGACGACTGGAGTTCATGAATTAGAGAAATTAAAATTTGAAAAATCATCCACGGCCTAGAGCGGAGATTTTGGCTTAAAATCGGTTTGAACTACCCTTTTGTATGGAAGAAAATAGGGGAGACTGCCAAGTGTAAATACTAATGGGATAGGACTTGTAATGGCATTAATATGCTAGTAATAGAACTCCTCTACTGGTATTATGTATAACATCACCAGTTCATGGAAAACAGAAAATAATAATAAATTTTTTTGCAGTTAAAACACTTCAAAATAAATATTGGCTTAATCATACTATGAAGCACCACATAATTTATTGAAACAGATAACAAATTAATGGGATATGAATGAAACAGATATACAAACCTTTTCCAATTCTCTGATCCCTTTCGGAAGTTCATGTTTCTGCAGCAACGCAAGTCCCAACATATAGTGCGCCTGAAATATATACACAATATTCAGCTGGAAACAAGATAATCAAAACAAAGCACAAAGATGCAGCCATTTTATAGAATTAACTACCAGTAAATATAAGATATAATGAGAAAGACTTTCACACAGCCAGTGATTTCACCAAACTCTGGATATCGCTTTAAGAAACACTTACTAAGTTACTATACACGTGTAATAAAGTTGATAATTTGATATAGAATCTCCTTCCAAAATTAACTCAAAACAAGACATATACATGTATATTGGTAGTAAATGCACTAGATCCCCCAAAGTTATGTTTGATTTAAACACAACTCGGCATCATTTAGTCGCTAATGCAATATACAAAACTAAATATAAAAATAGATAAAGTTGAGGTTTGCTCCAAGAATATCCGGACAGATGTACATTATCTTAAAAGGCTTATAACAAAGATCGTTGTCTTACATAGGTTATCAAAAGCATAAGACATTTTATGGTTGTAGCCCAAAACAGCATTTAGAACGTCACAAACCAGAATAAAGAAAATACACACAAGAGAAACCCATTTCCTGATTTTATTATTGATATGCAGCATATTAAGCCAAAAAGATACAAAGACTAGACTGGCCAGTTTTTCTATTAAAAGAAATAAGAAAAAACAGTGTTTCTAAACTAAGACAACCTGTATAAGTTTGAGTTGGTAGAGTTGGAAAAAATGACAACGACTATTAAGAAAGTGAAAGGAAAATAACGTGCTGCTTGTGATTTAAAATGGCACCTCAATACAACCTATTTTGCACCTCTGTCAAACCCATAACTAATCTGCAAAGTACAAAGTCTAGCAATTAATTATGCAAGTATGCAACCAACCACTGAATAAAATGAGTCATTTACATTACCCAAATCATTCTGAAAAGAATAGGTCATATGTGAAAACTCGTAAAAATTCACTTAGGGTCTGTTTGTAAGATTAGGAGGGGAGGGGAAGGTGTTGTGAAAAGGTAAGGAGGGAAGAGAAATAGATGAAAAGATAGTTTATCAACTTGAATGAGGGAGTTTATTTTTCTTCATAATACGAAATCACCTCAAAATAGAGGAACTAAAAAATTTGTATTGGAGGAAGACTTTGGTGGTCATAGATAAAATCTTCAAATCCAATCGTTGTTATAATACTCTCAAAATTAAAAATATAATAAACCTAACCATTCTATAAAAAAGGCTCTAGAATAATTGTAAAGCTTCTTTTTAAGAATCGGTTGCCATCAACAAATTTGTATACCTCGTTACACGCAACTAAACGTGCAAACTAACTCATTCAAAATGAAATTCAATATGACTATCCAATGAATGAAGCCACTGAATCAACAACGTGTGAGACAAAATTAATTACAAAACAACAAACAGATCAACCACAATAACCTTAACCGAATTGCTGTCCAGCTGAATTGCTCTTCTAGAGTCTTCCTCAACCCTCTCCCATTCACTACAAACAAACCAAACACAACAAAACAAAAAACACCAGTTTCAAAATTGCTGTCGGATTGATACTACACAAAAAGAAAACTTCAAATAACAGACAGACAAAGCTAATGTGAACACAATTGCGGGCAATAAACCCTCCAAAATCACAATGTTTTAACCACAATTTCAATTGCATACCAGATTTAAAACCCTTATAAAAAACCACAATCCCAATCGCAGACCAAAATTAAGAGCCCTAAACACAAAATACAACCAAAAGAAGAATAAAATACATACTTGCGCTTGAGATGGCACAGAGCACGATTCGTATAATAAACCGGAATATTAGGGCAAAATGTTATTGCCTGTAAAAACAACAGCAAAATAAAAACCCGTGTAAGGAACTGAACAAAGTTTTCATCATTGCGATGAAAAACGAAATAGGTTAAGTCAAAATCGAAACATTTCAAAAAACCTAAAAAAAAAAGTAAACGATAACCGAAGAAGAAACCGAAGAGAACCTGAGTGTAAGCATCGATTGCTGCTCCAAAACGGCTTTTCTTGAAGTAATTGTTTCCGTCATTTCTCAAGAGCTCCGCTTGTTTCACCTCCGCAGGGTTTGGCGGCATTTCTCTTACTCTCTCTTTCTCTCACTATATCTATAGGTATATGTATAGTTTGTGTATCTATAGTATGTAGTAATGTGAGTGGATGAATTGAGAAAGAGAGAATTGGGAATTGAGAAATTTGGAAGGGGAGAGGGAGAAGAAACGGAAAGTACCGAGAAGAGAAGGTAACGACGAGTTTTGGAAATGAGCATAAAGTTCTTGACCCGCTAATTTTGAGTTAAATTCTTAAAATTTTGACACTCCTCATTATTAGGGTATTAGATTTTTAAATTGTTCCTCTAAGTCACTCCACAAAACAACCACACTTATTTTTATTATTTTTAGGGACATATCAAATACAAAATAGTAAATCAAATTAAATTAATTGGAATCCGTAAAAAGTTATATTTGGTTCAGCTGTATTTAAATATTTTTTTAAAAATTGCACAATTCGATTCGATTTTCGATTTGTAATTTATAAACTAAATCAAACAAAATTACATTACATTGGAACACAAATATCACTTATCTCACATCCAACCCAAAATTCAAACATATTATGTCTTAACATTACGATTATGAACGATTTTCTCAAACTCATACTTATGATTTCTGTTTTAGCTTTTTCAAATCTCTCGTAGTAGTGTCGCACATTCTTCTCTTCAAAAATTTCTTTTTCATCTTCTCATTTTTATGTTATTGTTGTCTCTTCCAATTACACTTTTATCGCAAATTTCTTCTCTAAATTCGCATCTCTTTTTCTATTCTTTCTTTTTCATCTTCTCAAATCTCTCATCTCCTATGTTTTTTTTATTTCATTACAATATTTTTGATATTGCTTTATGTACTATTTTATGTTTTTATTTCACTTTTATCTAATATGACTTTTGTATATTAAAGGGAAGTTGTTGTCCCAATATGATGAGTTTTATTATTATCCAGTAATGTATGAATGACTAAACACAAAGTTATGTTGTTCTCTATATGTGTATGTATGGCTCAATAAAAATATTATAAAAAATCGAACCAACCAAACCAATCCAAATTGTAATGGTTTGGTTTGGTTTACCTTAGTTTATTTCTAAAAGTCAATCAAACAAAACCAAATCGCACATTTTTTCTCTTGTAGTTCAAATGAGTTTTAGCATCAAAATTGCTTAAACCGCACTGCGAACACCCTTAGTTATGTTATGGAGCTCTACGTTATATTCACGACATAGACTATTGCCTATTATTGGATGTCATCAGACGGTTCCTGTAACACCCGAGTCCATGGAGGCCAAAGAGTGGTTACATGTTACACCCGAAGGCAATGGAGTGGTTGTTGTTGCACGAGGTATGATAATGAGACACTCCTAGCAGCTTCTAGGGGGAAAATTGAATCCACATCGGAATGAGATGAATCCTGAGGCTGTGCAGATATGGGACTACATGGTTGAAGGAAGGCTTATAAGGATTAATTGGTATTACCTATACCAATAAGATGCATATTCTTTTCGGTAGTCTGGCCAATAAGAACTCCATAATTAAGTGTGCTTGATTTTGAGTAGTATTGGGATGGGTAACCTTCTGGGAAATTTCCGGAAAGCGTGTGAGTGAGGACAAAAACATGCTGAAAAGACTCGTGTTGATTTGTGGGGTCAGTCAGTAATCCTGAAAGTAGTCTGGGGTGTTACAAATGGTATCAGAGACATATATCTCCCAGTACAATGTGGTTCGTGGACGAACCAAGCGGAAGTTGGTGGACATGTAACACCCGAGTCCAGAGAGGCCATAGGGTGGTTACATGTTACACCCGAGGGCAAGGGAGTGATTGTCGTTGCACGAGGCATGATAATTAGACACTCATAACATCTTCTAGGGAAAAAAAACTTAATCCACATCGGAATGAGATGGATCCTGAGGTTGTGTAGGTATGGGACTGCATGGTTGAAGGAAGACTTATAAGGATTAATTGATACTACCTATACCAACAAGATGCATCTTCTTTTTGGTTGCCTACCCAATAAGAAATTCATAGTTAAGCGTGCTTGACTTGGAGTAGTATTGGGATGGGTGACCTTCTGGAAAGTTTCTGGAAAACGTGTGAGTGAGGACAAAAATATGCTAAAAAGACTCTTGTTGGTTTGTTGGGTCAGTCGGTAATCCTGAAAGTAGTATGGGGTGTTACAGTTCCCCATAATCCACACTAAAATGATAGGGAACATTTATAACAATCATTCATATATAAGGCATTTCATGTGAGACTTCAGATATTATTTTCTAACTTATAACCGACTTTATTTTTCATTATCTTAGTGAATTGTTTGTTAAAGTGCTAAACTTTTAGGTCCATCATTATGTCGTCATATTGGATATCCATTTCACGACATAAAGACTTTATTTCATCATTCCATCGAGCATTTTTTATTCTCTAGCGGAATAGTGGTTATAACGCCCTGTTTCTCGTTTTTTTACTTTTTTTATTGGATTGAAATTGATTTTATTCAATTATTTGTGTGTTTGGGGTAATATTATGGGTATAATCAAGGTGTGTGGAAATTAATTAGAAATTTAGTTAATTTAACTAATTAAAAATAATATAAAATAATGGATTTATGAGATTTAGGTGGAAAATAAGAATAATGAGAAAATAAGGGAATAAGGTAAAATTAAGAAGAAGTTGGGGTTAAGGTGAAATAATTAAAATATTAATATTAGGTTAATATTAATAGACAGAGAGTGAGCTATTTTTATCGGTACCTACAATTGGAAATTAGGAGAAAAGGTTTTTGTGAAACAAAGACAAAGCTAGGGGTTGGAGAAGTAGATAAGTCATAACCAAAGCTAGGATTCATTGTAGAGGAAACATAATGTATCTTGCCTTCTTCATCCCATTTCCTTTCTCAATTGATAGAGTTTGAGGTTAGACATGGTTGATCAAACCTCTTTAACATATGGTGTGATTGTTGTGATTTGATTATGTGTTGTTGTTACTGAATGTATTTTGTTGAATTTACGAGTTTTGTTTGATTGATTTTGATATTGGTGTTAATGGTTGGTGTGTTGTGTTAATGGTGAGTTTGGTGATGGACAATCATAGAAAAATTGGTGAGATGATGAGGAGTCATGTGAGTTTAATAAGAAAAATATTGATGTGTAAATTCTATCATACAATTCTGTTTTGATGATAAATTAATTGTGTAAAATGTTTATCCATGTTAGAACATGATCGGGTAGGGTTTGGAGTGGATAAAGGATGAATAAGACGAGTAAATAGTGGGATTTCTGGAAAATTTCTAGACAACAATCGATTGGTTTCCCTGGAACAATCTATTGGTTCACAAAACTGAGAGATAAAATATTTGACAACAAATTCAAACCAATCGGTTGATCCAGCATAAGCAATTTATTGGTTTCCTTGTTATTTTTGCCATAACTTGAGTTTCGTGACTCCATTTGATGTGTGGTTAGAAGCGTTGGAAAACTAATGCATATTGTTATCCTTTGGTGATGCCATGAGAGTTTAATTATATGTGTATGATTAATGATGATTTAGAAATATATCAATTGTTATGAGTGTGTTATAACGATTGATGTGTTTGCGTATTCAATTTGAAATTGTAATCGATGTAGTCTTATGACTGACATTATTATGTTGTTGTTTAATTCATGGTGTTGGTTTAGAGAGAGAACCTATATTTTGTGATGGCCCTATAATGGAAATATTGATGTTCATGTTATTGGTTTAATGTTGTAACCAATTTAAGTGATGTTATTGGTTTAGTGTTGTAAATAATTGACGTCGATGTTATTGGTTTAGTGTTGTAAATAATTGATGTCGATGTTATTGGTTTAGTGTTGTAACAATTTTGAGTAATTGGTTTAGTGTTGTAACTAGTTACAAGTTATGAAGTTAGGGGTGGTAGTGATACCTTTGCGCATTTGTGTGTTGTTGCATTGCACACATCATGTATATTAGAGATATGTGAGTCGTGATCTAGTAATGTGATCATTATATGATCGATTTAGTGTTGTGATAGGGACGTGTAGTCAGGTTTAAATATGTAACCTGATGAGTGGATAGCTTTAGTAACATAACTCTGAACTTCCAAAACTTTGCATCACATGCATTGGAGTAGAGTCGAGTAGTGCTTTACATACATAAACCGTATTGCATGATTGATTGTCTTGTGATTGATTTTTCTGATATTGAGAATACTTATGTGTTTATCTATCTTTGTTGTACTTTGCACGATTATCATATTTTGAATTGTATTTTCACGCCTATTTGCTTGTTGTTGTGGTTTTACGCCTATGTCTGCAGATACTCATGTAGAGACTGGGGAGCCTTATATGCTATTGTAATATCCCATATTCCCTTAAATGCTCAATTAGTTGTTACTTGAGACCAATTGAGTTCCTATGTACTCTATATTTTTTCAGTTGAAACAATTAGAGCTCCTATGTGCTCTAAATGTTGTCAGTTGGGACCAATAGAGTAACCAATGAACTCTGAAGAGATTAATTATTAATAAAAGAGACAGACCAATATTAATAAGTACAAGAGAGGACATTTTTGGTAACATTAATAATTGGTCAATTGGTACTGGAAGATAAAATATCAATTGAGATATTTTTATTACTACTTGATATTATATGTTATAATTATATATTATGTGTGTATTTTGTATGGTGATGATTGGAAAAGAATGAGGAAGTGGATAAGAAGGAATAATAGGTAGGAAGAGAAAGAGAGATATCAGAAAGAAAAAGGAAAGAAGAGAGAAAGGGGGAAAAGGAGGAGAAAATGAGAGGAATGTGGAAGAGAATGAGAGAAGAGGAAACTTGAAGAAGAAGTGGAAACATCAACCCTTAAACCAAATCCTTATCATCATCTCATCTTCATTATCATCATCATTAACTTCATCCCTATTTCATCATCTTCATCATCAAACCAAGGTGAGTTCTTAGATAGAGTTAGCATTTGGGAGGATAAGTATTTCAGGAAGGGAAACTAGGTTGTTATGATATTGTGGGTGTTGATAATAACATGCTAATGATGCTTCATGTTGTTCTTAATATTATGTTATTTGTGTGATTATTGTCTTTACTGCATGATTGTTATGTGTTTTAGCATGGATTCATGATGGTATATGTTTTGGTATGGACTAGAGAGGTTGGAATTGGAAAAGGGAGTGTTTAGAAGATGAATTTGTGAAGAAAATTGAAGAACCAATCGATTGATTCTGAAACTAGTTGTCAACCAATTGATTGTTCCATGTTTCTGTGAAGAAAAATAGAGTTTTTACTCATGTCAATCAATTGACATGACAAACCAATCGATTGGTCCTGGCAATTTTGTGGAAAATACTTTACAGAAACTTCATGCAATCGATTGACTCCCAACTCAATCGATTGGTTTAACATTGTTTTGCCAAAAACCACTTATTTCATGTTTTTAAACCACGTTAGATGTATTATGACTTGTAGCATGATGTGTATGCATCATTTTTACATTAATCGGTCGATTTACATGAGATTGGATGGGTTTAACCTAGAATATTAGTTAGGTTAAAATATGTGGTTATTGTTTCCACCATAACTCAATAACCGTGAACCCGATTGATATGAGACTTGAAGTTTTGGGAAGCTAATCTAATGAGATGTTTCATGGTGATGAGAGACCATGAACTAACCAATAATGCTTGGTAGATGATAGTAATGATTGTGTGCTTGATTATGTTTGACTTGTTTGTGTATGACGACTTGAATAACCTAAGATACTTATGAGTATGACGTGAGTCGGATATGCTATGGGTTTATTATGACATGTTATGCCACTATGTATGTTTCATGTATGATATTTGTTATTCTAATGAGCATGCCATGAATTGGTTGGATGTTTGATTGTGAAATAACATGTTTTAAAACCTTATGAATATGAGTGAGGAAACATAGGAGAATAACTTGATTAATCTATACCTATATATAAAAGGGATACAATCTTTTAGAGTGGCTTTTATTTTTTCCAAAATTACCCTTATTTAATATTTTAATTTTTTATTAAATAATAAAACAAAATTGTGTGATAATAACTTATTGGTAGTTACCACTTGAATCTACAACAATATAACCTCCATGTTCTTCCATTTAGCCGTAACAAATAATGCATCAATATAATTTCTTGGTAGTTACCACTTGAATCTACAAAATTACTATTTATTTGTAAAATTTGTTCAATTTATTTTTTTTGTATTGTATTCATATTTTAACTGATTCTGTAAAATCTAAAATGGTTTGCCTCACGCTCCTTTTGATTTTTATCTCCCTCTGAGTTCTTCATATTACTTAAACCATTGTACTTGTTTTAAAGTTGATTTTAAGGAAGAAAGTTGAGAAATTTGGGAAATTATTTATCTATAATTGATAAGTGATTTAGCACTGAACTTTTACCTTCACCATTTAAGTTTTTTTTCTTTCTGTCTTTCTAATTATTATATTTCATTTTACTTGATCGTAATTGTTATTAAAATATATGGAGTTATTAGTTAATTTTTATGTTTTATACTAAAGTTGTGTTGTTATATGAGAAACTGATTTTTCTCTTTATGTGTTGTTTTATTGCACATAAACATATAAATAACTTTTTGAGATGAAAAGAGAAGAAGATGGAAAAAAGAGAAGAAGATGGAAAAAAGAGAAGTAAAAGAGGGAAGATTTTGGATTTTCAGTGACATTAATATGGAAGTCATTATCAAGAGAAACGGAGAATATGGCTGCCAACCCCCAACACATTGATATTAACCAGAGAGATCTTTCATGTTGGTGGCATTAATGACCGTACGACGAATATTTTTCTCAATTTCTCATAGTTTTACCACAAAGATGCCAATGTTTTTACATTGATTAAATTTAACATTAGTATGATAATCAAGAATAAACAAACTCATTATGATGATACCGACATATATGCCCTTGTTTTCTTTTTTGTTTTTATTTGAGATTTAGTGTAATGATCAACTATTGCATATTCTCATTGATGATTTATTTGTTTGTATTATATGATATTTTTAAATCTATGTTCACAATTTTCTTCTTTAAGTTCTACCATTAATTGTTTTAAAGAACAAATATAATATGCCTATAATTACCAAATTTGCTAAAACATATAGTCTATTATTTCATTAAGTTTGTTGGTTCAATTTATTTTACATTATTATATTTCTGATTTTTAAAGCATATAGTATTACATAATAGATGATTAATGATTACTATTTGTCATTTTAATGACATTTATCTTGAGATGTTTTTTCTACTACAAATCCTTCTATCTATATTTGACTCTAATTCATACAATTTCCCGTCTCTCTTTTCTATTTAGTTAAAAATTGAAATAGATTTATGGATAAAAAATTGTTTTACGTGTGTGCATACTAAAAAGACGGAGAGAGATTATAAATTAAGATAAATAATATGAGAGATATGATGCTAAGAAAAAGAATAGGAAACAATTTAAAACAATTTAGAATTTAACAACTTAGAAGTACAATATGATTTTTAATCATTATAATATGCCATTTGCATTATTAAATTGGTTCCTAGAATTTAACACTGAAGTATTTCAGAGAACATATGACATCTTACTTTAAATTCTAATAAATTTTATTTAGTGTATCTATAACTATCTATAATGGGGATATGATATTTTGAAGTGACATATTTTCATTCAAATTATATCGTTATTCCAACCAACTCATTATTCATGGATTATTGTTACTAATCAAAATATTTAACTTCCTCATTTAATTTAGTTAAAATAAATAGTATTATCATGAGTATCATACACAACACACTCATCAAAAACAAAATAAAAATTAAAAATTTAGAGAGAGAATGAAAGGGAAAAAAAAGAAAAAAATGCATGTTCTTAGTATTGGATTTAGTGATTTAGAAGTTTATTACCGTCTTTCAAAAATTTAATGCAGACTTCCCAATTGAGACAAGTAGGATCGAGCAAGACGTGAGGAGTAGAAGTTTATTTGATCATTTCTTATTTTGACATGCTTTTCGAGACATGGTGGTGCATAAGATGAATTTTTCGAGATATGGTGGTGCAGAAGATGATAGATTATGGATTTGTTGACTATCATGTGCTTTTCTTATAGCGTTGATTATGTACTATTTATTATTTTCATGATTATCAAAACATTATATGCAAATACTTTATTTTTTAATGATGTGTCATAGATTTATTGGCCACTGTAGCATCCGACACTCTATTGCAAGTGAATTAAATACCGATTATATTTGCAACATTTTTGTTGTTTTTCTTTATAATGTTGGTCAATAGTGTGAAATGAAATGAAAATAATAGATTTAGAAAATAAAAATAGATATTCAAATGAAAATAGGGAGAAATTTAATAATACAAAAGATAAAATTGGTTGGAAAAGATAGGAATATTTATTTATTTATTTATAATTAAGATGATAAATATTCACTTTCAATATGTTACCGTAAATTATTACTTAAATATGATATATATATATATATATATATATATATATATATATAAAGAGAGAGAGAGAGAGAGAGAGAGAGAGAGAGAGAGAGAGAGAGAGAGAGAGAGAGAGAGAGAGAGAGAGAGAGAGAGAGAGAGAGAGAGAGAGAGAGAGAGAGAGAGAGAGAGATGTTCCGCCTTTTTTAATGTTGATTTTTCAAATTTAAGTCATATTTACTAAAACATGTTGAAAGTGAATATATATCATCTTAATTTTATTTGTATGAAATGTGTCAAAGTAATTTTCTTTTTAACATGACATATGTGAAAAACATTGTAAAAGATATACATACGTAAGCGCACTAAAAAAAGCGGACAGACAAGCACGGGAGTAAAACCAAAAACTCAGTGTAGCGCAACAAGGAGATATGAAAATGGCCACGGGCTCAAATTAGATTTTCTTGATCCCACATTGCTTAGCTGATATATATTTTGAATGTATTCTTTGATGATATGACATTTCTTCATGTATTTGTAGTTTTTTAAATCTCAAGAGAGCATTAATAAAAGGATGTGTGAAGAATTGATTTGAATCTTTATAAGGTAAAAAAAGCTATATTATACTACTTACTATTAATTTTACTATCTTTTTCTCTAAAAATTTCTAATTTGAGAGTCTTACATTTTTTGTTTACTATGGAAAATTATTGCAATGAAAAAGAAAATACTTCGAATAAAGATTTCATGTTCGGTATTCCTTTTAAAGAACGTCATTGATTACACAATATCAATAGTACTTTGCATGCTTCAATATAATTTGAATATCTCTGTTTACCATTTTCAAAGTGTAATAATATTATTTTTAATATGACGTACAATACAAACCTCATAAAAAACATTTATTTTTCTCTGTTGTGCGCATTAAAAAAAGCGAACAGACGGGCAGGGGAGTGCCCGTCTGAACGCTAGTAACTTAGAAAGATAATCCAGGTTATGGAAATGGGTATACGGTGATACTTGGGGGCAACTGTACCTATGTGTGTATCATGGACAAGTATTCGCCTAATGAATGAATCAATATGCTTTGTAAAGAACATGTGTGTTTTTATGTAAGGAGAATGGATCATGTTATGATGCCATGAGAATTGATATGATATCATGAGAATGGTTAATATTTTTGGTGAGGAACCTTTGTTCCAAAAGTCATATTTTTGGTGAGGAACCTTTGTTCCAATTGTCCTATTTGTTGTTGAGAACTATTCACGTATTCATAATTATTTGTGATTGTGCACATACCACTTCAAGGGCTTAGGTAAAGCGGTAAGTGGGGATGTGGAACCAATGGTTTGTGCCTCAATTGGGTTTGAGCCCCAACCATGGAGGACATGGGGGAAAGGTGGACATCTAAGTGGGTTAGAGTCTCATATGGTAAAAGATACCCTAAGTGGTTAGAGTCTCATACGGGTGACGGTCGCTTGAACTGGGATTAAGCCTCATAAAGGACCCGATATCCACCGTGAAAGTCGAATCATACGGGAATGCGTGAACCAAGCCTTGGCCTAGACGTAGGTCTGATTGGGGATCGATGTTACGTGAATCCGAATAGTGATTTATTTAGTTATGTGAACTCAAGTTACATGTTTCCATACATTATGATTATCCCTTAGTTACTCAAGTCCTAGTTACAAGGTGCGAGTGATGCACAAGTAACAGAAGATGAATACTTGAGTTATAATCGAGTATAAACCCTGTAGAGCCGAGTGAACCCATAGGATAGGAGAACTCACTAAGATTATTATCTCATCCCATTATTGTTGTTATTTTTCAAGTATTCCTTGCAGGTTTAATTCAAGAAAGACCGTCTATTGATGTTTCAAGGGATGTTGTTTATCATGATCTTCCGCTGTGGAGTTGGGTACAATGAAGATATTGTACATAGTTCTTAGATTTTCATTTTTAGGCACTATTGTATAACATGTCCCTTTGATGTTTTTAGTTTGGACATGTGTATATAATGATGTTAATAGGCACTTATGATTGTGTCAATACCAATTAATAACACTTGTATGATATTATTCTAGATATATATTATACGGGTTGTTATAGTTGGTATCAGAGCAGGTTGATTCTCGACCTAGCCTTGAAACATCATAAGTAAATCTATTCCTGTCTCATATGTGTGTTTAACCAACATGATTCTAAATATCATTGTATGTAGTGTTAGGTTAGATCAACCTAATGTTATATGTGTGGTAGGTAGGATCATGGTTGAGCGACCACGAGGACTTTGAAGTGTTGGTTGAACTTGTGCTTTGAGGGTAGGCTCAAGACAATAGTTAGAAAGTAAGGGGAACTAGACGACTCAGTTAAAAGTTTCAGTAAGAGTTATGATTCAAGTAATGTAGAATTGAATGATGGTTGTGGTTCAAGCAATCATGTAGTGCTGATGGAGTCGGGAAGTTTTGGATTTCTATTAGATACACTGTTAGAGCTTTAAGAGGGACGTGAATTTGCTAGTGGAATAAGATATACCCACCGATATGGAATAAGTATTGTAAGTAATTCCATATGGTGAAGGAGAAAGTATGGTCATGTTGCTCATATGTCATAAGGTCTAGAAGTGAGATAGTACATCAGTGTTTCAATTTCTAAGGTCACTAGAGTTTCTTGGAATAATGAGAGTATTTCAGGGAGTATGTTCAGAATGGTACCTTCTAAGTGGTTGAGAGCTTGAGAGATAAGGACGTTTGACACCTTTGTAAAAGTCTAAGGTAGTGGTGAGGTCTAAGAAGAGACTGAAGGACATGAATGTCCATTCCAAGTGAAACATGTATGCATCAAATGAAGGGTAGAAGATAAATCAAGTTAATTCATATATAAAAAGGGATATCAGGTTTAAGATAGCTCGTCAGGGATTCAGTGTTAGTAAGATACCATTATGGAATGTTAAGTTATTTAAGGATCAATTATAAGAGATTGTGTTGAATAGAGATCACACATTATATAGTAACGGAAGCTCTAATTGGTTTTGGTTGAAGGAGACCTGGTTTAGAAAAGAGCAAGTAAATTGAATTTAGGGAATTCTAGTAGAATGGTTATGTAATTGGAGTTGAGAGAATGACCTTAGAAAAGGAGCAAATATAGACTTCGGGAGCAGTGTAAACCTTACATTACAACTACTGTAGTGGAATGCACTTCAGATAAGAATACTATAAAGTCATAAGGCTTTTATTGAGGCTAATATAAGGGTGTGTGGTTGATGATTGTTCACATGTGGAGATTTATAGAGGAGGAAGTGTAATGGAAAAAGTTAAACCTTGGTATTAAGAGAAGTATGTGATATTGGCACTATGGTCACAAGTGTGTGTAATGGATTCCTTGTCTTGAGACGGATGTGAAGTAACACACACTTTGTTGAGTAGCGAGTCTTGTATTATGAGAAGTTGAGTTTATGGTAGACAACGAAAGACCAGCCAAGATGGAGCATGAGGACTAAGTGTAGGATGTGAAATATGTTATGTTGTAAGAGCTTATGGGGAGACAATGAGGATTGTCCGTAGCAAGTCATCTAGACAAGTAACCGCAATATGATGAAGTGTATAGTAGGTATTGGTTTAGAAGAAAATTCCAGTCATAAGTGTGTGGTAATGCTAAGGTTCATCTTAAGTGCATCTTGTTGAATTTCAAGAGTAATTGAGGTTTATTGGAAGTTCGGTTGTTATTTATCTTCTTGAGTAGTGTTTGGTTGGTTGATCACGGAGTATAAACATTCAAACCTTGTTGGAGCTAAGGCTATCCTAAATCTCATAAGTGTACCATTGTGGATGTACAAATTAAGGATGAAGCTACAAGTCACCACAAGTCAGATTGATAGTTTTAAAATTGGGATTTCTGAAGGTGTAGTAGTGCGTAATTGGTCATCTGTAGAGATATCATAAAAGTCAGATATTTGGGGAACCAACCTAGTGAACCATACTCAGTGTGAGTAACTCTTAGGTGTATCACTATTACGGGTAATGAGAACCATAAGGAGTGAAGTTGGATGAGACTCAGTGAGTGGTGATCTATAAGAGATTAGTTTGGTATATTATATGTGTTGGTAAGGTGTAAAGTGGTTGGTCATAGTATGTCATTAGTTAATTCATTTAGATTCATGGCCTTAGATGTAGACTCCATGAGAGTGGTAATGAATGTGTATGATGAAAGTCTACCCTATTGGAAGGATTCATGAGTTATACTTTTGAGGAGGAACATGAGTCAAATATTCTTGAAGTTAACCATGTAACTCAGGTCTTATATTACTAAGAGCATGAGCTAAGATTATTAAAGATTGATCAGGACGTTAAGATGAAGGGTTTTAGATAAGAAGTGCAATGTTATTTCTAAAGGTGTGAAGCGTTGTGTGACTCTGAGGCTAGTATGGAAACTCACAGTTACAGTCTAGTTTGCTTAAGGTTTCTTGGAAGTGGCGTCTCGTTAATGACTCGAAGTTCCTTGATGGTGTTATTTTGTTATTGGTCGAGATCCTGTGTCGGCAGAAACCTTGAAGGAATCAAAACCCTATAAGAGGAATTGGTATGGAATATAGCAACAAGAATCAGGTATTGTCAAACTAATTTTGATAAGTTCATTCGAGTACATGATAAATCTGAATGTCATACACCTTTATGGTTATAGTCGCGTGGCTCCTGCATATCTATCCCATGGAGGGTGTTGTTCATATTCTAGATCTTTGTGTATCAGCAAGAAATTTATTCTACTAATGGATGTCAGTGAGGTACTATTATTATTTTGGGTGGTGGGCACTCTGGAGGATAGGCGTGACCTTCTATGTAGATTGTTAGCTAACCAGTAGTGCATAGGAATCCCAGGTGTTCCACTATTGGAATCAGAGTAACGTAGTGAAAGGTGATGGATGGAAGGGCTCAATAAAATTTATAGAGGATCAGAGAGATGGTAAATTGTAGGAATGGAAGTGAGACAATCTCGTGCTAAGTGTGTTATTCTATTAGAGTAGTGCGAGAGAAGTGAAATAGTAGGAGTAGTAGCTTGTAACATAAAATATCAGACCAAGTGAAGATGATAAGGATATCACTAGATGGATTAAAAGGTTGTCACAATTACTGAAGAATTTATAAGAGAAGAGTCGTAAGTATGACGTAGAGTCGAGGAATCAGTAAATCATCTCGTGGAGATTTGAAGAGTGTTAATTGTCCAAATCAAGACAAGGTGTCATAATTATGTTTCATGTAACTTAGTGCAAGGAAGGAAGTCGTAGTTTCCGGGAGGAAAGTCACCAACTGATTTAGAATGCTATATCAGATGAATTAAGTGGGATCAAGTTTAAACGTTAATCCAATATCAGAATGAAAATATGGTTAAGACCATGAAATATTGAGAGTTCACATAACAAAGAAGTTTGTCAGGGAGGATAAGTTGGAAGAATGAATATGTTTGAGGTTTGAAATCGAAGAGAAGTCAGGTGTTTGTCTAAGATGTTGATGCAAGAAGTGTTTATTTATTAAGTGGAGGAATTTCGGGGGCAAATTTCAATTTTAGAGGGGAGAATGTAATATCTCATATTCCCTTAAATGCTCAATTAGTTGTCAGTTGAGACCAGTTGAGTTCCTATGTACTATATCTTTTGTCAGTTGAAACAATTATAGCTCTTATGTGCTCTAAATGTTGTTAGTTGAGACTAATAAAGTAACAAGTGAACTCTGAAGAGATTAATTATTAATAAAAGAGCTAGACCAATATTAATAAGTACAAGAGGGGACATTTTTTGTAACATTAATAATTGGTCAATTGGTACTGGAAGATAAAATATCAATTGAGATATTTTTATTACTACTTGATATTATATGTTACAATTATATATTATGTGTGTATTTTGTATGGTGGTGATTAGAAAAGAAAGAGGACGTGGATAAGAAGGAAGAGTAGGTAGGAAGAGAAGGAGAGATATAATAAAGAAAAAGAAAAGAAGAGAGAAGGTGGAAAAGAAGAGAAAAAGAGAGGAATGGAGGAGAGAAGGAGAGAAGTGGAAACTAGGTTGTTATGATATTGTGGGTGTTGGTAATGACATGTTAATGATGTTTCATGTTGTTATTGATATTATGTTATTTGTGTGATTATTGTCTTTACTGCATGATTGTTATGTGTTTTAGCATGGATTCATGTTGGTATATGTTTTGGTATGAATTGGAGTGGATGAAATTGGAAAAGGGAGTGTTTAGAAGATAAATTTGTGAAGAAAATTGAAGAACAAATCGTTTGGTTCTGAAACTAGCTATCAACCAATCGATTGTTCCATGTTTTTGTGAAGAAAAACTGAGTTTTTACTCATGTCAATCGATTGACATGATAGACCAATCGATTGGTCCTGGCAAATTTGTGAAAAATACTTTACAGAAACTTCATGCAATCGATTGACTCCCAGCTCAATCGATTGGTTCAGCCTTGTTTGATCAAAAACCACTTATTTCATGTTTCTAAACCACGTTAGATGTATTATGACTTGTAGCATGATGTGTATGCATCAACTTTACATTAATCTGTCGATTTACATGAGATTGGATGGGTTTAACCTAGAATATTAGTTAGGTTAAAATATGTGGTTATTGTTTCCACCATAACTCAATAACCGTGAACCCGATTGATATGAGACTTACAGCTTTGGGAAGATAATCTAATGAGATGTTGCATGGTGATGAGAGACCATGAACTAGCCAATAATGCTTGGTAGAGGATAATAATTATTGTATGCTTGATTATGTTTGACTTGTTTGTGTATGACGACTTGAATAACCTAAGATAATTATGAGTATGACGTGAGTCGGATATGTAACACCCTTCTACCCAAACGACATATTTAAATAGATTATCAGAGTACAACATGTAGAAGAGTTTACATTTCTTACAACATAACACTTATCGCATCACAACATAAAACATATATTTATTTTATTAAAACTTCGCAGCGGACAACAACACAAATATTATCATTCATCATATAACAATTCATAATAATGTGTCAACAGTATCTCAACAAAGCATCTCAACATATTAGTCATCATAAACAACGTAAATAATAACCAATTATCTATCGAATCCCATAACCCCGGTGTCACATGACCAGAGCATTTGACTCGACTCTGTAGAATAACTCTACACTTATTCTTCAAACCTCAACAATAGCTACTCCTCTTTATCTGCACATTGCTCATCATAGATGAACATAAACACATGCAGAAGGGGTGAGAATTACATTATTAAATAATAATATAACGACAGAAATATAAACATAAATATGCCAACTTAGCTCATCATAATCATCATAATCAACATACTCATGAACATCAACAAAACAACATATCAAATGCAATGCACATACCCATGCATGACTCAACACGACTCGGTATACCCATTTTGTGACCAACTACAGGATCACCACTCCCAGATTCATCACCATAGAATCCGAGTTCCCCTCAAGGAACCAAGCCTCTCAACAAGCCCGGAGTCAACAACATCATTGAAACTCAGTCCGTTCATCACTAGGCATCGGCCTTTCATGAACGCATGCACACCAAGCATGCATCATAATCAACATAGCAACAACAGCATCATATAGTCATGTTATCATCATCATTAACACATTCTATCACAAAAGCATATCACATCATGCCACATAATCAAACACAGTATTAGCACACTCTACTAATATCTATACCACTCAAAGCAACGGGAAATGATCCCTCGTATACCATGCATCAGCTAAGTTACCTCGCTCAGCCTAAACAACCAAAAACTGCACAACAACAGCCCAGGAAAGACCACAAGTCTGCCCATACGCGTATTGCCTATGCCCATACGCGTATTGCCCACGCCTGACCAAATCCATACGCGTATTGCCCATGTCCATACGCGTATGCTACGCGTATCACATTCCCATACGCGTACCAACAGAGACCAAAACACGTTCAAAACATCATCTTCCTCATCCATACGCGTATTGCCTAGTGCCATACGCGTACCAGCAATCTCATACGCGTATTGCCTAGTGCCATACGCGTATGACCAGAAACCAGATTTCCAGATCTGCAATGGCTTTCTCTGCTACGAGATCTATCCAAATTCATCCTTCCACAGTCCAAATTTCACACAAAATCACTCATATCATCTAATACAAATAGTCCCCTATTCGATTTCACAAATCCTAACATCATTGCATATAATTTCTACGAATTCCTTCGATTAAAATCCCAATTTCGTTCATCCAATATTTCACCATTTTCAGCATATTATTGTTTAATAAGGTTCAGACCCCTTACCTCTTTGGATTGAAGGAAGTTCTGAGCAATCTTTGGCCTTTTCCTCTTTCTTCTCTTTCTCTTCAGCGCTTCCCCCTTTCTCTGACTCTGAGGCAAAATACGTGAAAAAAACACCCTGAGTTCTCACTTTGGCCTCTTTTATCAAATTCCCCTTTTACCCTTCCACTCTTCATATTCCATTTTTTTATTTATTAATTATTATTAAATAAATAACATCTAATAATAATAATAATTCCCAATATTATTTAATAATTCATTTCACCTTCAAATAATCATATTAAAATAATATTTAAATTAATCTAACAATATTCGGGGTGTTACAACTCTCCCCCGCTTTAGAAGTTTTCGTCCTCGAAAACATACCTCAAGCAAATAGAGCCGGATACGACTCCTTCATCTGATCTTCACGCTCCCAAGTCAAGCTCTCACCAGCTGGACCTCCCCAAACAACTTTCACTAGAGCAATCTTCTTACCTCTCAGGGTCTTCTCTTCTCGGTCATCTATCCGAATTGGCAACACCTCAACGGTCAAATTATCCCTCACCTGGATATCATCCAACTGAACAACATGCGAAGGATCCGCAATATATTTTCTCAACTGAGATACATGAAACACATCATGCAAGTTAGAAAGCGACGGCGGTAAAGCTATCCGATACGCCACTTCTCCAACCCTCTTCAAAATCTGATACGGACCCACAAACCTCGGAGTAAGCTTTTTAGACTTTAAAGCTCTACCCACACCTGTCGTCAGAGTAACTCTCAAGAACACATGATCTCCCTCTTGGAACTCAACTGCCTTTCTCCTCTTATCATGATAACTCTTCTGACGACTCTGAGAAATCTTCATTTTCTCCTGAATCATCTTAACCCTTTCAGTCGTCTGCTGCACAATCTCAGGTCCGAGTACAACACTCTCACCTGATTCATACCAACACAATGGAGTTCTACACCTCCGACCATACAATGCTTCATATGGAGCCATACCGATACTAGCATGAAAACTATTATTATAAGTAAACTCCACCAACGGCAAATAACTATCCCAAGAACCACTCTGCTCCAACACACAAGCTCTCAACAAATCCTCCAAGGATTGGATAGTTCTTTCGGTCTGACCATCAGTCTGAGGATGATAAGCTGAACTCAACCTCAACTTAGTTCCCAACGCTTTCTGCAAACTTTCCCAAAATCTAGAAGTAAATCTGGGATCTCTATCAGACACAATACTGGATGGAATACCATGCAGCCTCACTATCTCCTCAATATACAACTCTGCCAACTTCTCTAAAGAGTGATTAATCTTCATCGGCAAGAAATGCGCCGACTTAGTCAATCGATCCACAATCACCCAAATAGAATCATTACCTTTCGTCGTCCTCGGCAATCCCGTCACAAAATCCATGGAAATGCTATCCCACTTCCATTCAGGAATCTTCAAAGGTTGCATCATACCTGCCGGTTTCTGATGTTCAATCTTTGACTTCTGACAAGTCAAACAGGCATACACGAACTTAGCAACATCTCTTTTCATACCAGCCCACCAAAACAATTTCTTCAAATCTTGATACATTTTAGTTGCACCTGGATGGATACTCAATCCACTCCTATGGCCCTCTTCAAGAATACTCTTTTTCAATTCAGACACCTCAGGAACACAAACTCTACCTTTAAATCGCAGGATGCCATTCTCATCAATCTCAAAATTACCACCATTACCCTGGTTAACCATAGTAATATGATCAACTAGAGCGACATCAACTTGCTGACCATTCCGAATATCTTCCAGAATTCCACTAGTCAACTTCAGCATACCCAACTTTACACTATCAGCGGAAACTTCACAACCCAAACTCATATCACGGAACTGTTCAATTAACTCAAGCTCCCGAACCATCATCATAGACATATGTAGAGACTTTCTACTCAGCGCATCTGCAACTACATTAGCCTTACCGGGATGATAACTCAATTCAAAGTCAAAATCTTTCAGTAATTCTAACCACCTTCTCTGCCTCATATTTAACTCTTTCTGATCAAACAGATACTTCAGACTCTTGTGATCACTGAACACTTCGAATCTGGAACCATACAGATAATGTCTCCACATTTTCAACACAAATACAACAGCTGCAAGTTCTAGATCATGCGTAGGATAATTCCTCTCATGAACTTTCAACTGTCTAGAAGCATAAGCTACAACTTTACCATTCTGCATCAAAACACCACCAAGACCCATCAAAGAAGCATCACAATAAACAACGAAGGACTCACCAGGATTAGGCAAGATCAACACTGGAGCACTGGTCAACCGCCTCTTCAACTTAACAAAACTCGCTTCACAAGCTGCATCCCACACATACACCTGACCCTTCTTAGTCAACTGCGTCAACGGCAATGCCAACTTAGAGAAGCCCTCAATAAATCTGCGATAATAACCAGCTAACCCCAGAAAACTGCGTATCTCAGTAGCAAACTTCGGAGTCTCCCACTGTAATACATCATCAACTTTAGCAGGATCAACAGAAATCCCACCACTCGAAATCACATGGCCAAGGAAACTCACTTCCTTCAACCAGAAATCACATTTAGATAACTTTGCATATAATTTCTTTTCTCTTAACACCTGCAAAACAATTCTCAGATGTCCTGCATGCTCTTCTTCCGTCTTAGAATATATCATCTATGAACACCACAACAAAATTATCAAGGTACGGATGAAATATACGATTCATATATTCCATAAACACACCTGGAGCATTAGACACACCGAACGGCATCACAGTGTATTCATAATGACCATACCTCGTACGGAAAGCAGTCTTTGCAATATCATCTGACTTCACTCGGATCTGATGATAACCCGACCGCAAATCAATCTTACTGAAAACATGAGCTCCAACCAACTGGTCCATCAAATCATCAATCCTCGGCAATGGATACCGATTCTTGATAGTCACCTTATTCAACTGCCGATAATCGACACACAACCTCATCGTACCTTCTTTCTTCTTCACTAACAATACTGGTGCACCCCAAGGAGAAACACTTGGACGCACAAACTTCTTCTCAAGCAATTCTTCAAGTTGCTTCTTCAATTCAACTAATTCAGTTGCCGACATTCTATAAGGAGACATCGACACTGGACTCGTACCTGGTACTAAGTCAATGGCAAATTCGACTTCACGTTCTGGAGGTAGATCACTTACATCCTCCGGAAACACATCCTGAAATTCACAGACAACAGGCAAATCTACACTCACCACTTTCTTATCCGCTTGCAGAGACGCAAATAAAGCGAATATCTGAGCTTCATTTTTCACAAAATCCCCCACCTGCCTAGCAGATAGAAATCTTGCCTCATCATTCTCACCAACTTCAGAAAACCGCACCGTCTTCCTATAGCAGTTGATAAACACGCCATAGAATTCTAGCCAATTCATTCCCAGAATAATATCAATTTGGTGCAAGGGTAAGCACACCAAATCAACCACGAACTCTCTCTCAAAGATCGTCAAATGACAACCTCGACAGACAACAGAAGTCTTCACAGAACCATTAGCAGGAGTATCTATCACCATACTTCCGCCTAGGGACGACATAATCACACCAATCCTGGTCGCACACTCATACGAAATAAACGAATGAGTAGCACCAGTGTCAACAATAGCAAGCAATTCAACATTATTAATCAAGCAAGTACCTTTAATCAGATTATCTTCTTTAGGAGCTTCAGCCCCACTCAGAGCAAACACCCTACCAGTAGTATGAGCTGCAGTAGCCGCCTTCTTCGGTTTCGAGCACTGCGAACTGATATGGCCTTCCTCGCCACAATTAAAACATGTCGGACCAGCATCCTTACATTCAGTAACTCTATGTCCAGCCTGACCGCATCGGAAACATCTCAGCACTTTCTTGGTACAGCTATCCGCACGGTGGCCTGGCTCGCCACACTTGAAACATTTACCAGCTATGGGAGATCCTCCCCCACTTGGCTTCTTCCCATCTACCACTTTCTGCTTACCTTTACCATTCGGAGATGCATAAGGACTACCACGATCCTTATTCTTCTTCTCACTAAGACTCTTGTAATGAGCAGTCCTAGCCTTGCTATCTTCATCAAATATCCTGCACTTATTAACCAGCGTAGGAAACCTACGAATCTCCTGGTAACCAATGCCTTGTTTGATCTCGGGACGCAACCCGTTCTCAAACTTGACACACTTGGATTCCTCAGCATCAGCACCATTATAATGAGGGCAATACTGCACCAGCTCCTCAAACTTCGAAGCGTAATCAGCAACAGACATGTTACCCTGCTTCAGTTCTAGAAATTCCATCTCCTTCTTACATCGCACATCGGCAGGAAAATATTTCTCTAGAAAGACCGTCTTGAACCTTTCCCAAGTCATCTCAGCACCTGGTACTTCAATCCTCTGGCGAGTGTTATCCCACCAGTTTTCAGCCTCTTCAGATAACATATGCGTACCAAACTGCACCTTCTGTGCTTCAGTACACGTCATCACCCGGAAAATCTTCTCAATTTCCTTCAGCCAAATCTGAGCACCATCTGGATCATAGCGCCCCTTGAATGTAGGAGGGTTATTCTTCAGAAACCTTCCCAAATTCTTAAACTCGTCGACCGGCGGATTCTGCTGCGCCTGCATAGCCTGCGCCATAACAGCCAAAGCCTCAGCAATCACACGGTCATTTTCTCCAGCCATACTCTGCACAACACCACCACAACCGTTAAATATCGACAGTGTCATTTACACTAATCGACCATCAGGGAAAACATCACATTATGACTCGACTAGACTGACTATGCCCTGATACCACTAATGTAACACCCTTCTACCCAAACGACATATTTAAATAGATTATCAGAGTACAACATGTAGAAGAGTTTACATTTCTTACAACATAACACTTATCGCATCACAACATAAAACATATATTTATTTTATTAAAACTTCGCAGCGGACAACAACACAAATATTATCATTCATCATATAACAATTCATAATAATGTGTCAACAGTATCTCAACAAAGCATCTCAACATATTAGTCATCATAAACAACGTAAATAATAACCAATTATCTATCGAATCCCATAACCCCGGTGTCACATGACCAGAGCATTTGACTCGACTCTGTAGAATAACTCTACACTTATTCTTCAAACCTCAACAATAGCTACTCCTCTTTATCTGCACATTGCTCATCATAGATGAACATAAACACATGCAGAAGGAGTGAGAATTACATTATTAAATAATAATATAACGACAGAAATATAAACATAAATATGCCAACTTAGCTCATCATAATCATCATAATCAACATACTCATGAACATCAACAAAACAACATATCAAATGCAATGCACACACCCATGCATGACTCAACACGACTCGGTATACCCATTTTGTGACCAACTACAGGATCACCACTCCCAGATTCATCACCATAGAATCCGAGTTCCCCTCAAGGAACCAAGCCTCTCAACAAGCCCGGAGTCAACAACATCATTGGAACTCAGTCCGTTCATCACTAGGCATCGGCCTTTCATGAATGCATGCACACCAAGCATGCATCATAATCAACATAGCAACAACAACATCATATAGTCATGTTATCATCATCATTAACACATTCTATCACAAAAGCATATCACATCATGCCACATAATCAAACACAGTATTAGCACACTCTACTAATATCTATACCACTCAAAGCAACGGGAAATGATCCCTCGTATACCATGCATCAGCTAAGTTACCTCGCTCAGCCTAAACAACCAAAAACTGCACAACAACAGCCCAGGAAAGACCACAAGTCTGCCCATACGCGTATTGCCTATGCCCATACGCGTATTGCCCACGCCTGACCAAATCCATACGCGTATTGCCCATGTCCATACGCGTATGCTACGCGTATCACATTCCCATACGCGTACCAACAGAGACCAAAACACGTTCAAAACATCATCTTCCTCATCCATACGCGTATTGCCTAGTGCCATACGCGTACCAGCAATCTCATACGCGTATTGCCTAGTGCCATACGCGTATGACCAGAAACCAGATTTCCAGATCTGCAATGGCTTTCTCTGCTACGAGATCTATCCAAATTCATCCTTCCACAGTCCAAATTTCACACAAAATCACTCATATCATCTAATACAAATAGTCCCCTATTCGATTTCACAAATCCTAACATCATTGCATATAATTTCTACGAATTCCTTCGATTAAAATCCCAATTTCGTTCATCCAATATTTCACCATTTTCAGCATATTATTGTTTAATAAGGTTCAGACCCCTTACCTCTTTGGATTGAAGGAAGTTCTGAGCAATCTTTGGCCTTTTCCTCTTTCTTCTCTTTCTCTTCAGCGCTTCCCCCTTTCTCTGACTCTGAGGCAAAATACGTGAAAAAAACACCCTGAGTTCTCACTTTGGCCTCTTTTATCAAATTCCCCTTTTACCCTTCCACTCTTCATATTCCATTTATTTTATTTATTTAATTATTATTAAAATAAATAACATCTATAATAATAATAATAATTCCCAATATTATTTAATAATTCATTTCACCTTCAAATAATCATATTAAAATAATATTTAAATTAATCTAACAATATTCGGGGTGTTACAGGATATGCCAAGGGCTTATTGTGACATGTTATGCCAATATGTATGTTTCATGTATGATATTTGATATGCTATTGAGCATGCCATGAATTGGTTGGATGTTTGATTATGAAATAACATGTTTTAAAACCTTATGAAGATGAGTAAGGAAACCTAGGAGAATAACTTGATTAATAACTTAGAATGATAATCCAGGTTATGGAAATGGGTATACGGTGATGCTTGGGCGCAATGGTACTAGGTGCATATCATGGACAAGTATTCACCTGATGAACGAATCAATATGTTTTGTATGTAACATGTGTGTTTTTATGTAATGAGAATGGATTGTGTTTTGATGTCATGAGAATTGCTAATATTTTTGGTGAGGAACCTTTGTTCCAAATTTCCTATTTTTGGTGAGGAACCTTTGTTCCAAAAGTCCTATTTGTTGTTGAGAACTATTCACGTATTCAGAATTATTTGTGATTGTGCACATACCACTTTAAGGGCTTAGGTAAAGCGGTA
Source organism: Lathyrus oleraceus (assembly GCF_024323335.1). NCBI lineage: Eukaryota > Viridiplantae > Streptophyta > Magnoliopsida > Fabales > Fabaceae > Lathyrus > Lathyrus oleraceus. The sequence goes on along the minus strand of NC_066582.1, from coordinate 490,936,903 downwards.
AGTGGGGTTGTGGCACCAATGATTCGTGCCTCAATTGGGTTTGAGCCCCCACCATGGCGGACATGGGGGAAAGGTGAACACCTAAGTGGGATAGAGTCTCATACGGTGAAAGATACCCTAAGTGGGTTAGAGTCCCATACAGGTGATGGTCGCTTGAACTGGGGATTAAGCCTCATATAGGACCCAATATCCACCGTGAAAGTCGAATCATACGGGCATGCATGAACCAAGCCTTGGCCTAGACGTAGGTCTAGTTGGGGATCGATGTTGCGTGAATCCAAATAGTGATTTATTGAGTTATGTGAACTCAAGTGACATGTTTCCATACATTGTGATTATCCCTTAGTTACTCAAGTCCTAGTTATAAGGTGCGAGTGATGCACAAGTAACAAAAGGTGAATACTTGAGTTAGAATCGAGTAGAAACCCTGTAGAGCCGAGTGGACCCATAAGATAGGAGAACTCACTGAGATTATTATCTCATCCCATTATTGTTGTTATTTTTCAGGTATTCCTTGCAGGTTGAATTCAAGAGAGACCGTCTAATGATGTTTCAAGGGATGCTGTTTATTGTGATCTTCCGTTGTGGAGTTGTGTACAATGAAGATATTGTACATAGTTCTTAGATTTTTATTTTTAGGCACTATTGTATAACATGTCCCTTTGATGTTTTTAGTTTGGACATGTGTATATAATGATGCCTATAGGCACTTATGATTGTGTCAATATCAATTAATAACACTTGTATGATATTATTCTACATATATATTATACAAGTTATAAAGTTAGGGGTGATAGTGATACCTTTGCACATTTGTGTGTTGTTGCATTGCACATATCATGTATATTAGAGATATGTGAGTCGTGATCTAGTGTTGTGATCATGACGTGACCGATTGAGTGTTGTGATCAGGACGTGTAGTCAGGTTTAGATATGTAACCTGATGAGTGGATGGCCTTAGTAACATAACTCTGAACTTCCAAAACTTTGTATCACATGCATTGGAGTAGAGTCGAGTAGTGCTTTGCATACATAAACCGTATTGCATGATTGATTTTTTTTGATATTGAGAATACTTATGTGTTATCTATCTCTGTTGTACTTTGCATCATTATCATATTTTGAATTGTATTTTCACGTCTGTTTGCTTGATGTGGTGGTTTTACGCCTATGTCTGTAGATACTCAGGTAGAGACTGGGGAGCCTTATATGCTATCATGTGGAAGGTGGCTTATGCCTTATTTATTTATTTATTTATCACTTTTCACGTATTGTTAATGACTCTGTTTGAGGTGTTACCTCTCGTTCCTGGTTGGCACGTCCATGTTTGTGGACAAAAGTGTAACTTATATCGACCTGGTCTACCTCAAGTACTTCATTGACCTGACTTCGATTCACGAGTACAACTAAGGGGTTGCCTGTTTGGTCTACTTGTACTCGAAGATGGACGAGAGTTGTCTTTGGAAGAAAAAACAGATGAGAGGGAGCTGCATGTTGCTTACGATAATTTCTTGTTACTAATATTTTCATAATTCATTTGTTACACATGTTATTAATATTGTATCTAAACCATTTTCAGAGATAAATCATCTCTCACTTCCCTCACATCACCGAGTTTGAAGTTGCACTTGCCTACACATAGGATTGACCGCGTGCAACCACTTTTGTTTCGTACATGAGGAATAATGCGATCGATCCATTCAAAGTTTCTCTTGAGCGTATGGTACCACATGGCGTTTTCTTCTGCATATATGAGGGTCACCGGGGGACCCATCACTTTAATGTAATTTCTTTGTATCTGACTACCTAGAATATGGGTCATCTCCTGTGTATCCAAAGGAGTATCGTAGGGAGCCATCTCTTGTATATTGGGTTGTTGCTAAAGGCTACCCAGTCAAGACACTAGACGCTTCTGGAAGACCACCTAAGCCAGCTAACCAAGATATACTTGAGGTTCAAGATGAGTAGATAGAGAGCGTGACAGCGGTCTGTCGACGTGTTACACAGATGGATAGAGCAACCATAAAGTCATGACTTTTTGAGGACGATAATTCTCAGTTGTCCATTGTGGAGCGCATGGTTGTCGAGTTACAGAATGTCGTGCAGTACAAACGATAATGAGGCAGGGGTTAGACAATACCTAATAATTTGTATTTTGATGTATTATTTTTTAGGTATTTTCGAACAAATGTTATGTATGATCTTGATCTTTTATTTATTAATGTATGACTTTTTATTTTTCTTTAACTTTAAGATAACTTCATTTTACTTTGATTTTACTTTAATATAAGTTGACATCACAAAACTTGCAATGTTTGGACAATGGTGTTGTTCAGATATGATTCAGGGGATTCCAGAGATGGATCTCTGAAATAATCCCCCATTATATTTAACACTTTTTCAAAAAAAATTATGCATATCGGGAATATTTCGAAGATGTATCTCCAGATACACTTAAATATTATACGAAAATGCATCTTCAAACCACATATTATTCAAAATGTGGTGAATCTAAAAAAATGTGTATTTTAATATAATTAGTGTGAATTTGAAGATACAATTTTACATGAATAATAACTTTGAATTAAAAAAAAAGTGATATACATATAGAAAGGTGGAAAGAATATTTCTCTTTTTGTGATTATCTATTGGTCGAGTCTCTTTGTATGATCGGGTTCGGATTGAATACCATTAATTTTAAGGCTAATGCTAACATGTGCCCCAAGGACACAACTTAATGATACACTTATAAAAATATTTTCTTGGAGCGCGTGCATTTGATTTCTTGAAATTTAAAATTTTTTGTTTTATCCCATCCAAACTTTTTAATATTAGTAATATTAACTTGTGCCCTTGGGAAGGAGATAAGTTAGCGATACCTAATTTTAATACAATCTCTTTACTTACTATTATAGAAAAACAAATAAAGAGAAAACTCTATCAAAACGTTTAAACGAGGGTTTCTTTCCTTAGCTCCCAGCTAAACGACTCAAAACGCTCAATCTCTCTTACCGTTTTGATTTCTGGTTAGTTCCTTGCACCGTTTCTTCTTCGCAATCTCATCATCGCTCTCGTGCTTTTTGGTTCGTAATTTCTTTCAAATCTCTAAAATTACTGATTCTGTTCTGCCCTAACTGAATTCAACAGAGGTACTGAATCGTAGTTTTCAAGACCATGTCTGGTGAAGAGGAGGAAAACGCCGCAGAACTCAAAATCGGAGACGGTAATCTCATTATCGTTTTTTCCACAAATTCTTCTCTCAATTATTGATTTGCTTTCTTCGTTGTGCATTTCTTTGCTTGAATATCAAATTATTGCACATTAGCAAAGTAATTTTAACTCTGTACAACCTAATTTTCAATTAGGTATTCTTTTAGTTTCTATCATGTTGGTTCTGTTGTTTGTGGTTGTGGTTGTTAGTGTTACATCAAAATAGAAGGATGAATGAGTTGCGCCATTGTTGAATGTTACACCAGTAAACCCTCTGGCATGAAAGAGTGATAGAGTGAAGGTTTAACCGTCATGGAAAAACCAAAGAAGAAAAAATATGATAAAATATAACATCAAGCATTCATTAGTAGATATTTATAAATATGATACTGCAAGTAAATTTGTTTAAAAACTCATCTGAATAAGTTAATAATTAGTACTTCAACATTATATGGCTTCAATATTTGAGGATGGTTTTAAACTGCGGTCCTCGACCACTGTCGTGGCTGCAACATTAAGGGTTTTGAGATCTCCGCATTTTCGAGGGAATATAAAGGTTCACAGCGTAACCACAACCGCAATTAAAAATAATTTTAGCTATGATGTTTATATCCTAACATTTAAGTTGTTGATTTATGTTGTTTATGTATAGATTCATATTTGAACATTTTGAACTAATGTAATAAGTGAATACATTCTCTTGTATTGTCTCCACTAAACTCCAAATTTTACTGGCACATATTCTGCTTTCTTTGTTATACTTATACTAGTATGCCCTATGTTGAATACTGCCTATATCTTAGAATACGTGGGTAATAAATTATGGGTGTTGCTTTGATTAGTTGTGACCTAGCACCATGCTCTTTGTAGATAGCTCTTTTATTACACTATTCAAATCTGAATGGTTCTTTGATAGATGATGCTGTTGTGTTTAGTTACTTTTGATTGATTGGACATGTTTTTAGTTTGGTATAATTGATATCACTTTTTGATTTCACACTAAAGAAGTAGATTGATTTTTCAGAGTTTTTGAAAGCGAAGTGTTTGATGAACTGTGAAGTTTCATTAATTCTGGAGCACAAATATGAGCAGCTTCAGCAGTCATCTGATGATGCTGTGAATCAAGTTTCTCAGTGAGTTCAAATCCTTTATCAAAGTTCTTGTGTTAATTTGACATAATGTTCATGCATAACATTTTTATTCTCCTGGAGAAATTGCTTTTTATTCCAGAAATAAGACATGCACTTGTCATGCTTACTGTGTCTGAGTTCTTGTATTCTGATACAATTTCTGTAAGAAAAGTATGCTTTGGTGTCTGAAGCTTTAGTAACACTGACATTAAATAACATGTTCTTAATCTTGCCAATCCCAATTGATATCTTTCCAGTGGTGGATTTGACACTAATGTTTAGATGGAAGAGGGTAAATGTTGCTGGTTGTAGTTAGCACCTTATAGTAATGTTTTTTTCCTCTTTCTTTCCTCTTTTTTTCAGGGTATTTGAGAAGTCATTGCAGTATGTGAAGCGTTTCAGCCGCTATAAAAATCCTGATGCTGTTAGACAAGTTCGAGAGTATCCTCCAAAATTAGCCGATGAACTCATTTTCTATTTCTCATGGTTCATATATTTACTTCCAATCGAAATTGTGCTGGGTTCATGTCATGTTCTTTCATAATAACAGGTGGCCTAATTTTCTTTCAAAATAATGATTGGCCTAATTTTCTTTCAAAATAATGATTGACCTAATTTTCTTTCATTACTTGATTGATTTTTCTGTTGCTTTTCTTGAGTTTGAGTTTTATTTTAATTACTATATCTTTCTATCTTTTGATATATTAAAGGACTATTGTACCTAAGTAATAAGAAACTTGAAACTTTGAAGCCTGGCTTCAGATTGTGTTCTTAACTAACATAAGAATTCTGGCAAGATATCAGTTGGCTGAGTTTGAGGTAATATGTTTATTCCCTTCACAGATTCAGTTTAGGAAGCACATTTTCACATTTTATTCAGAATAAAGAAAAGAAGTTATAATTTCACACATTACAGTATACAATTATCTGTTTGAATGCATATATTGCAGCTGTGTGTCCTAGGCAATCTTTGCCCAGAAACTGTGGAGGAAGCTATTGCTATGGTTCCATCTATTAAGGTAGAAATTATTTATTTCTCTTTCTCTCTGAAACTTTTCCTTTTGGGCATGGATGGTTATTGTAGGTCAATTTGAAATCATTTTCATTCTTTGTGCTTGTTAAAAATGAAATAGTGGAGGGAACTAAAGGCTTTAATTAAAGCAAATATGAAGCTATCTAGCAATGAAAACTTCCTTTTTTTTTTGTATAAATTTTTTTTTGACAAGCAAAGTTAGATAGGGAAATTAAATTTACGAAAATTTGCTAAATTAGTGAGAACTCATATAAGTAAAATCTCACTGTTTAAGGATTTTATTGCGTTGCTATTTATTTTTCTTCTCCTTAATGGTATCTCACAGTTATTCTATTTTCTCATTCATCCTCCGCCTAATTGTGAGCCTTCTTTTGCATTGTTCTTTTCTCAGTTACCCCACGAGAATATATTCCAGTCATGGTTCAAAAAGTTTATTTATTATCCAAAAAAAGTTATTTTTCTAATAGAGTAATGATTTTTTTCTTTGGGTGTATATTTGTGTTGCCCAATTCTATATTAAACTTTCCTCCACATGGTTGTAGCCTTTGAAGAATTGATTGGGTGATTGACATTTAAAACATTCTTACACGCTTGCATATTGTGGTTTAAAAATGAAGCACTTTGTTAAGTGCTACCTATGGAGTTTTGTGAAGCTGCTAAACAAGTTATATATTTTAGGCACTACATTTGTGTAATAACAACTAATACATCTTTTACGTTATATGTCATTTTTTTACATGCAGACAAGAGGGCGAGCTCAGGATGACGAAGCAATTGAGAAAATGTTAAACGACTTATCACTAATTAAGAAATTTGAATAAACTTTCGACCAATACTTGCAAATCATGGCTATTCCTGTGCTGTATGTAATGTTAGTGGTACTATATGTCATATCACTTGAGTGCGAGCAAATGTGTTATATGGTTGTTACAAAACTCATCATGGTAATATAGTAGCAACTTTACCTTGATAAAACTTTTATCAAGAGGGATTTGATAGAGATCCTTGATGGCGTGACATGTTATGTTAATGAAAAAACATGATTATTGTTTTGCTGTGTATCCTCCTATAGTCTTACTCCTCTCTATAACAAAAGAGGGATTATTATACTTTTGCGGGTGACAAGATTAGGGAAATGTTTTTTTACAAGCATTGGTTCCTAGTTCCTACATATGTGCGATAATTGTCAAGAAACTACATAGGATTTTGTGTGAGAAACTTGAGAGTTTTACTTCATGCAAATGACTTAGTTGTGGGTAATTGTAAAATAGAAATAGCTTAGTGCTCATTTGACGCATATAATTTTAAGACAAATTAAAATGATGATTTTTTAAAATACACAATTAGGTTAGACAAATAATTAAATTTCTGTCTAATTTTTAAAGCATTTTATGATGCAAAAGTTTATATTAAATTAATCTACTCAATTTTTAAAAAAATATTGATATCCAGTTTTGCGGTCGATTAATCCAACAGAATCAATTTCAAAATAATCAATTTTACTGTCCACTAGTGCCTTTATGGATTCTTAGTATTTAAACATGAAACCTTGGAGCACACTTTCAAGACCCTAATCTTTAAATTTATTTAATATTCCTTTTTTTAGCCAATTAGGTTTTCAAAAAAAAAAATGTTAAGGTAAACTATTTTTAGACAACAATAATTTTCTTTTACAATATATTTTTGGTGGAAAGGAGGGCATGAGCCCAATAAAGAACTATTACATCTGAATCATTCTAGGGGTAGTAATTCTCCCCACATCCGTTAAAAATAAATGCTTAATTTAACTAGGACAAACATCAAAATAAACACAATCAGTAACCATATTACACCTATTATATGCATATTTATTCATTTCCCAGCACATATGTTTAACCAACACTTCCCAATTCAACTCTATTAGTCGACAGATTTTGTCAACAAGAGCTCTCCCTCTAACACTTCCACTGCATCTTAATGTTATTACTTTCACAACCACCAACGAACCTGCATGTAACTCTACACGACGGAAATTCATAATTTTAGCATACTTTAGTCCTTCACCTACTCCCTACTCCCCATAGTTCTGCTAAAAGCATTCCCATGGCCAGACATCCTATATGACCATCTTCTCGACACTAACCATTCATATTCAACCTTATCCATCCACCGACAAAGATTTCCAGCTAATGTCTTGTTCCACCTGACTGCTTTTGCTTTTACTCCTTAAAGCCTTGTCTGCTAACTCATAACTTTTACCATTTTGCATAACCAGCAATACTGGAGCAACAGGTGTAACAAAATCTGCACCATGCCTTTCCTTATTTCTCCAGCTCCAAGCTAAATGACAAGATGTCTCCCAAAGACTCTTCCACTCCTCCTCTTGAGGTCTCCCAGCTTCACACGTACTCTATCCACTGTTGAATACTCCCAGAGAAAAACTTCCCTCTCAAATTAGGAGGACCATGTTTAACCATTGCAGCATAACAAGCGGACAATTTCGCATTACATGAAGAACATTTTCAACTTGGTCACCACAAAAATCACACATAGCCGAACCTAGTCCCGTCCTGCTCATATGATAATTTTTCAAGATCCTTTTCATGATTCATTAACCATACACGCGTTCCGGAGCTGTTACATTCCAAATATTTTTCCAACTTGATTCAGGATTTGTATTTTCAAACTGACACAAGGCGTGGTACATATTGGAGATATAACATATACCATGATCATCTTCCTGCATGATTAACATCCGGTCCCGCACTTTCATCTAGAGGAGGAATCATAAGAATTTTGTTCATGATGCTGTTTGGGAGCCAATTCGAAATCAAATTCCATCGCCAGTATCCAGAGCTATCCTTCAAACGAGCTACCTTAATATCCCGTATTTGTTGAGGAATGTTTAAGTTCAATTCACCCAACCTCAATCCTTTCTCAATCCAAACATCATGATACTAATTAATAGTTTTCCCATCACCAATAATGCACACACAATATTCAGCTTCTACCACAGCTTCACAACCGACCTCCACAAGTGCGAGTCAGAATTCTTTACAATCACAGCCTTGTTACTGCCTTCACTCCAATACTTTCCCCATAAGTACACAAGGTGAAGAAGATGAAGATGAAGGAAAAGAGAAAAGAGAGGCAAAATAACAAACTTTAACAAATTTTCACTATTATTCCATTAAACAATAGAAAGAGAATGGTTACTCCACTACTTTTACATACAACGTGTTACATTATTTAACGCTAAGCACATTACTCACTCATACACAAACAATAATGTCACGTAGGTGAAATACTAAAATATCGAATTATCCTTCAACACCATCTCTTAATTTAGGATTTAACTAATCAAAATTAATAACACCAATTTCATCCCTCAAGTGGAGAAATTGATCAATCTTGATCACTTTCATCAGAACATTTTCCAACCGCTTATGGGCGCTTCAGTGGATAACTTCTAACACTCCATTCTGAATCTGACTTCTCAGAAAGTGATACTTAGTCTCAATATACTTACTTCTCTCATGCAACACTAAGTTCTTGGTGTTTACCGTGAAAATTGATAAACAACCGCTGATCCTAGGACATGTGCGGATTATTTGTTAAAGTGAATTCTAAACACTTCGGCAGTGTTTGCAATAATAGTGATTCGTGAAAATACTTAAAAAGGAAATGATCAACACAAAATAAAGAGAACGTTGTAAGAACGAAGATAAATGACAACAAAGATAAATCCTTTAAATAAAGAGATATTTCTGAAAAATAAAGATGAATTGAATTACTTCAAAGTAATTGACAATGGTGTAAATCGAACGTACATTTCTCAATTTACTGATTGAATAAAATATTTTGTTATAATTAGTCATAATTAGTTTCCTATAATTATGTTGTATCATAATTAGATAGTTGACTAAATATTACATATTGATGTGTATATATTCTATTCAGATCAATGAGAATGACACGATTTCCATTATTTTACATGGTATTAGAGCTAATCGATTCCTCTGTCTAAAAAAAAAAGCAAACGCAGAAACACGTTTCTTCTTCCCCCTCGTTCAGTCCGCCGCCGCATGCTTCTTCTCCCTCCATGAAGTCTGCCGCCGCAACAGGACTATCGTACTTTGTACCGCCGCCGCCGACAACGAGAACCACCATATTCTCTCACCTCCCGCCTCTGTTTGCGCCGCCGCCGTCGCACCTGCAGCCATGTCTGAATCAGACCATTCAGAACACAGTGATGCCGATACCCACAAATCCGCCATTGATACCTACAAATCCGTCGATACTGGTGATTCCTGCCAGCCCCAAAACACCACATTTCGAGGTTCCAAATCGGAGTTTCATCTCGCACTTGCCGTCTCAAATATTAGGAACCACATTCCTATTATTCTTGAGGTGGAAAAAGATCAATATGGTACCTAGGCCGAGCTTTTCCGCATCCATGCTCGCTCACATCTGTATCACATCGCTCCATCTATCGGAAAAGAGCCACCAACCATTACCGACGTCGACCATGAACAATGGTCCACTCTTGATGCCACCGTTCTTCAGTGGATTTATTCCATTATTTCTACCGATTTGCTGACTACTATTCTAGAATCCAACTCCACTGCAATGAAAGCATGAAATCGCTTGGAAGATATTTTTCAGGACAACCGAAATGCTCGAGTTGTCACTCTTGAGCAAGAGTTTTCTAACACTCGTATATAGGATTTTCCCAATGTCTCAACTTACTGTCAGCGTCTTAAGATGCTTTCTGATCAGTTGAGAAATGTCGGCTCCCCTGTCAATAATCATCGTCTGGTCCTTCAGCTGATCTCTGGTCTCCTAGAAGCTTACCGCAGTGTTGCTACTTTGATTTGCCAGAGCAACCCTCTTCCGACATTCTATTAGGCTCGTTCCATGCTCACTTTGGAAGAAGCCGGTATGGCTAAGATGGCAAACACAGGCTCTCATGCTGCTATGCACACCACTCAGGCGAAACCTACTGAAGACACCTCTCAGCGTGGCAACCGCCGCCCCAGCAACCATTCTCGCTCTCATGGCAACCAGGGTCGCGGAGAGGAACGTGGTAAATGCAATGCACCTCAGTCTGGAGCTCCCAACGCTCCCTCACCTTGGTCCGCTCCTCCTTGGCAACAACAACAACAGTACCTAACCTGGCAACCATGGGGTTGGACTCCACCATCACGGACTATGCCACCGTGTCCGTATCCCACCTCTCAGTGGACACGCCCTGCCGGTCCTCCTAAGCATCCAGGCATTCTAGGACAACGTCCTCAGGTGTATGCAACCTCTACCTCATCTCAGATACCGATAGACATTGAGACCGCAATGCACACCATGTCACTCCACACTCCTGACAATCAGTGGTACATGGACACGTGCGCAACATCTCACACAGCCGCATCACAAGGTAATCTCTCGTCTTATTTTCTAGTAAGTAATTCAAATCAGAAAGTCATTGTAGGCAGTGACCATGAAATTCCAATTCACGGCACCAGACACACACAAATAACCACATCTCACCAACCCTTTCACCTTAACCATGTCCTGCATGCCCCGAAAATTATTAAAAATTTAATTTCTGTGAGACGACTCACCACTGACAACAATGTTTATGTTTCCTTTGATCCTTTTGGTTTTACTATCTCTGATTTTCAGACGGGGATCACCCTTCTCAGATGTGACAGTCGTGGAGATCTTTATCCAGTTACCACTCCTCCCAGTTTTACCGGTCTCACATCCAGTCTTTGACATAGTCGTCTTGGTCATCCTGGCGTGTCTATTTTGAATTCCCTTCGCAAAAATAAGTTCATATCTTGTGAACCTTTTAATTCTTCTATCGTTTGTGACTATTGTGTTTTAGGCAAACATGTTAAATTGCCATTTTTTGATTCTCAAACTACGACTTTGATGCCTTTTGATATTTTACATAGTGATCTATGGACGTCTCCAATTTTAAGTTCTACTGGTCATAAATATTATGTCTTATTCTTAGATGATTTTATAAACTTCTTGTGGACTTTTCCTATTAGCAGAAAATCTCATGTGTTTGAAACGTTCAAGTCACTTACTCAACTCATTCAAACTCAATTTTTGCAAAAAGTTAAAACATTCAATGTGACAATGGCGGTGAATATAATAATGAGTTTTTTCAAAAATATTGCACTGACCATGGTCTAGTTTTTCGTTTCTCTTGTCCCCACACATCCTCACAAAATGGGAAAGAGGAACGCAAAATAAGAATCATTAATAATATGATACACACTATGCTAGCTCATTCTTCTGTTCCCCCCTCGTTTTGGCATCATGCTCTCCACATGGCAACTTACCTGTTAAATATTCACAAACGCCATTTGTGCTGTTTTCTGCTGATTCGATTGTGTCGTATTTTGAATCAAAGGATTCAAAATGGTGGTCAATGTTTGGGTAAGAATTTGGACCATATCATGATTGCTTTCGCCCATTTGTTGTCTCCACACTGCTACAGAATTATTAGTAAGGCTGGGTATTTGTGTTTGGTATCCCAAGCCTAAAGATTGGTTATTTCGACCCACGTTAACCCCAGATCCCGACCCTTGTAATGGGGAGGTTATGTTAACCACTGATTTTTAAAATGTCGAAGCAGCGTTATGTAAACTTGCCATCACTGAAGTTGGCATTCCATATGGCTGTTCTAGACCACCAAAGGGTATAGAGAAACTATGGGGTATTGAAGGCCTGTTTAGAACATTTCCAATCGGCGGGGGGTGTTAGGAGGTCCCATAGGCCCAATGTAACTAAAAATATGTTCAATATGGGAAATCGAATGCGTAGGCATCGAAATTGCCATAGATGGTACCAGTTCAGACACGTGTATTATGGCCGTGTTCGCCCCTGTCGAAGAAGAAGGGGTGGTACATTGCTGGTTGATGGATTCTGAGAGTTTTGGTTATTTAGCACATTTAAATTCGCCATTCTCCTAGTGGATCTTCTCCTTGGTCTGTGTTCGTTGGGTGTGGCTACTTTACCACTTCTTAATAACATACAACAAATTCTTTCAAAAGGGAGAAGATGTCTGAATAACCAGAATTAAATATGAGGAAAATTTCACTCTTCAAAATCGTTAGCACTGTCCCATTGGGCGTGCCAATTTGTTTACCGTAAAAATTGGTAAACAACCGCTGATCTTCCAAATTACTAAATTTGGTTACTCACAGGATCGATTAAATTGATCCTAGGACATGTGCTAATTATTTGTTAAAGTGAATTCTAGTGAACATAAACACTTCGACAATGTTTGCAATAATAGTGATTCATGAAAATACTTAAAAAGGAAATGACCAACACTAAATAAAGAGAACGTTGTAAGATCGAAGATAAATGGCAACAAAGATAAATCCTTTAAATAAAGAGATATTTCTAGATGAATTGAATTACTTCAAAGTAAATGACAATGGTGTAAATCGAACGTATATTTCTCAATTTACTATTTCTCTACACGCAGATACTTGGTAAATTTTACAGACTTTGTACACACTTTGAACACACACTATCCTAGCACTAAGACCATTTATTTATACTAATCGAAATGACCATTTCTAACGGTGTTTCTATTACACCGAGATAAATGGGGCTTTGCATGGATGCAACTATCCACTATGCTCCACGTGTATCTTCAGCAATTCAGATAAGAACAAAAGTTCCATCCTTTATTTTAATTTGAATATCTTGTCGAAAACATCTTCAAACACTAAAAAATATTTCTAAGTCCCTGCAGCATCTTGATCCTCTCATCAAGGTATCTTCGACTAGAGCTCCCAATATTAGATTTAGTCGAAACATCTTCATAGGGAACTCCACTTCCTATTTCTAATATGGGCGTCGAAATTAAGAGCCAACACTTGGCAAGATTGATTGCAAATTTGTTATCAATAATCAACTTCAGAGACTTGTTTACCTTGATCTTCAGATCCTACAGTAAATTTAGAAGCCAAACAACTTGACATGCAGCCACAACACCTGCAATATATTCACATTCACATGTTGACAAAGTAATAACTTGTTGCTTTTTGGAACACCAAGAAATAGGACCTCCCAGATACTTAAACAAATATCAAGAAGTACTTCTTCTGTCAACTTTGTCTCCACACCGATCAGAGTCTGAGTAACACATCGGTTCTGAATTAGTCTTTTCTCCAAAAGGGAACATAACTCCATACTTTAGAGTCCTCTTAATATACCTTAAAATCCTGATAACAGCTTGGTATTGAGATCACTTTGATTTACTCATGAACATACTAACCATTCCAACTTCATCACAAATATCAAGTATGGTACTACACAAATACCTCAGAGAGCCAACCAACTGCTTGAAAGTTGTGGCATTTACATCATCACCTTCAGAGTCATAATTCAATTTGTGATTTGTTTCTGACGGTGTGACATCAGCCTTATAATTTAGTAGCTCAAATCTCTTCAAAAGCTCAAGTTCATATTTCAACTGATGCAAAATGATATCCTTCTCAAAATACATAAACTCCATCCCTAGAAAATATGTCATCTTTCCTAGATTATTTATCTCAAACTCATTCATCAACACATTCTTGAACTTAGCTATCTCATGTTCACAACTTCCTGTTAGCAATATATCATCAACATAGAGACATACCATAATCATATTTCTTTTAGAAGCATGCTGAACATAAACACAATCCTCCATCTCACACTTTCTAAATCCTTGGAGCTTGAAAAATGAATCAATTTTTAGAGTCCAAGCTCTAGGAGTTTGTTTTAGTCCATACAAGGCTTTATGCAACATGTACACCTTCCCTTCTTGATTCTTTTTCAAAAACCCTGGAGATTGTGACACGTATACCTCTTTTTGCAATGGACCATTTAGAAATGAAGATTTTACATCTAAATGTATCAGAGGTAAATTCTTGTTAGCATCTATCGCAATCACTAGTGTGATGTCTCATGTCTCGCTACAGGAGCAAATACTTCAAAGTAATCTAACTCAGGTTTCTATAGAAAACCTCTTGCTACTAATCTTGCTTTGTGTTTGCCAATTGATCCATTTGGCTTTAGTTTCACCTTGAAAACCCATCTGACACTGATAACTTTCTTGTTCTTTGGAAGCTCAATCAACTTCACAGTTTTGTTTCTTTTTATATCCTTAAGTTCTTCTTTCACGACCTTCAGCCACTCCTTCTTCTTGAGCGTTTATTTTGTACTCACTGGTTCATAGTCTATTAACATAGCACATTGGATGACTTCTCCTTCAGAGACTACTTCAGTATCTTACAACATATCAAACTCTGCAAACCTTCTTGGTATGATTCTGATTCTTTATGGCCTCTGAACAATGTCAGAATCTCCTTTAGACGCTGAAACAATATCATATGCTGGAACCCCAGAAGTTCCACCTTTAGAGGCATGACCACCTTTAGAGTCTAGAATATTCTTAGAGTCTGGATCTCCATCAAATTCTGAATCACAATCAAAATCTGGATTAGAATCAAATTCACCTTCAGAGACAAACTCGCCTTCAGAGTCACCATCAGAATCATTTTCTGATTTTGACTCATCTTTAGAACCTTCAGATTGTGAAGTATCTTCAGAGGTTAACTTTACACCAGAGTTGGATTGAGATTTACTCCAATCCCACACTTCTGATTCCTTTACAGTGACAGAACAATAAAGCTTATAGGCACATGTATTGTCGTACCTTACAAGCAACATAACCCTGCTTCTGTCATCCAACTTCCTTCTCTTAGCATCTGGAACATGTTTATAACAAACAGAACCAAACACCTTCAAATGGCTCACACTTTGCTTGTCTCCAACCCACTTATCTAAAGGAACAATTTCATTCAGCTTCTTGGTTAGATACATGTTGAGCACATATGATGTAGCGGTAACAGCTTCTCCCCACAAGGTGTGAGGTAACTTCTTCCCCTTCAACAAGTTCCTTATCATATTAAGCAAAGTTCAGTTTCTTTTTTCAGCAAGACCATTGTGTTGAGGAGTGTGTGGAGCAGTCACCTCATGCTCAATTCCATTCATCTCACAGAACTTTCTGAACTCTGTAGAGTTATACTCACCTCCACCATCAGTTCTGAGAAATTTCAGCTTCTGACAACTATGATTCTCAACCTTGATTTTGAATTTCCTAAATTTAGAAAACACTTCGTGTTTGAACTTTATAAGGGGTACTTACTTCATTCTTGTGAACGCATCAACAAATGACACAAAGTATTTATTTCCTCCATGTGAAAGTACTAGAAATGTTCCATACACATCAGAATGCACCACACCTAGAGCATGCTTTTCTCTTGGAGGCATTTCAGATGCAAATGACAGTCTTGGTTGCTTCCCTCTAATGCACACATTGCATGACTTCTCTGGCTTTTTAATTGCAGGAATTCCATGTACCAACTTCTTTGAATTCAGATGCCCTAAGCTTCTGAAGTTCAGATGACCAAATCTTTTGTGTCACAACTCACTTTCCTTCACAACATTCGTTGCACTAAGGCATTCAGAGTATGGAATTTTAACATCCACTTTGAATGTTCTATTCCTCCCCTGTTCTGACTTCATAATCAACTTCTGATTAGAATCATATAACTACAAAATATTGTCCTTCATGGTAACTGAAAATCCTTTCTCAATTGATTGACCTACACTCATCCGATTGCTTTTCATGCTAGGAACATTCTGAACCAATGTTGTTTTACCATTATTCAGAACTACTCTGACATTTCCCATACCTTTAGCATTGAGGTATTTATCATCAACACATTTGATCTTTGTCCTCTTTCTAGAGTCAAAATCAATCAATCATTTCTTATTTTCAGTAAGATGATTTGAGCAACCAGTGTCCATATACCACAAGTATGCCAAATATGCATCATCAGATTCGGTAGCCATCATTAGCATAGATTCATCATCAGAATCTCCTCTGGCAACATTTACTTCTTTTTACTTCCTTTCCTTGTTTGACCAACAATCAATAACGGAGTGGCCAAACTTCTTACAATAGTAGAATTGAACTTTCCTCTTGTCATACTTCTCCTTCCCTTTCTGAGGACTCTTCTGTCTTTCATAAGTTGAGGTTTCTGACTTTTAAACACCATCAGATCTCTTCCTGGCTTCTGACCAAGACTGCCTCTAATATTTCTTACTAGAAGTTGCTTTCAGAGCCTGTTGCTCTACCTTCATTTTCGAGTTTCTCTCAGTCAGACGCAAATCTTGTGCCTCTAGACTGCTTTACAACTCTTCAATTCTCATGGTGCTAAGATCCTTAGAATGTTCAATTGTACCACAATGTAATCAAACCATTGAGTAAGTGATCTAAGTACCTTCTCAATGATCCTTTCATCAGAAAGAGTTTCTCACACGAACTCATCTCATTTGTGATCAAAATTACTCTAGAGATGTATTCAGGTACCTTCTCATTGTTCTTCATGCTGAGATTCTCATACCGCTTACATAGAGACTGGAGCTTTACCTTCTTCACTGATGTACCACCGTACCTGTGTATCCCACACAACCTTCATTGTTGTTGAATTAACAATTTTCTTAAACACACTCACACCCATAAACTGATGTATATATAACAACGCCTTATGATCCTTGTTCCTTAGATCATGCTGGCATTCCTCTGCACACCCGTTGCATTTTTTAGAAGTGCAACTGAAACGTAACTTTCGTTAACGAGATCAAGAACATCTTGAGTGCCAAACAATACACACATCTGAATTATCCATTGATTCCAGTTCTTGCCATCAAACACTGGAAGCTTAGTACTCAGATTACCGTTTTCGTTCATCTTCAACTATGTGCAAATCACTCAGATCTCATCAAACACTAGTGTTTCCCAATCCTGCAGAATCAAGAAATGTGATTATGTTACGATTTCGATTAGAAATTCAACAAAAATTCAAGAAACAAAATCAATCATACAATGCCTCACCGTTCACTCGTGTTTACATGTGGATTTGAACCGGAGCTCTAGATACCAATTGTTGGTGCACAAGGTGAAAAATATGAAGATGAAGGAAGAGAGAGAAGAGAAAGAGAATAATAAACTCTAACAAACTTCCACTACTATTCCATTAACGGTTACACAAAGAATGGTTACTCCACTATTTTTTGTGTATAACGTGTTACATTACTTAATGGCTAAGCACGCTACTCACTTATATACACAAACAATAATGCCACGTAGCCGAAATACTAAAATACTGAATTACCCTTCAACACATTACACCAAAAATTTTGAGAGCCCGATTGCAACTTCCTCCCTAACCTGAAAATGAAAGCGTTATTCATGACCTCTAATCTTCTCAAGCCCAATCCTCCAAGATCTTTAGAAGTAGTCATCGTGTCCTACCCTATAGCATAATATCTTCTTGTAGTCACCGTATCTTCCTAGATAAATCACCTATGCATATTATGGATTTCATTGATTCTAAATTTAGGAATCATATTGGTTATCATATGATACATAGGGATAACTTCTAACCCACTTTTAGATAAAGTCACTCTTCCCGCTAATGACAATTTATTTTCTTTACAACTTGCAAGTTTAGCACTAACTTGCTAAGTACACCCTCCAGTTACTATTATAAGAAAAAAATAGATTCATTGAATAAATGATATATCTGATCATTATTATATATCATATACATCAATTATTCAATGAACCTAAAATTGGTGTTATTGCTTATTATAGTGACCAAATGGTGTAATATAGTTGAAATCCTCCTTCTGTAATGCTATACCCGTTAAAGGCACTCATAAATACCTTCCCAAATTTGCAATTTTCAAAAAACCTGATAGTTGAACAAGTTTCTCCCAGGAAGCTCTAAAGGTATTCTTTGAGAAATAAGTACTAGTATTTTCGTTACTTACATCTTGTTCAGACAATCTACAGACCGACATTAATATATTAGAAACACACCTCATCTATTGTTCTGTCGCTTCACTAAACAATATAATATCATCCGCAAATATAAGATGCGACACAAACGACTCCCTTATTCCCGCTCACAAGGCCTTCCTATCTCCTTTATCTACTGCATGCAAAATTAGATGCAATAATTTATCAATGCACAACATAAAAATATACGATGACATGGGATCTCCTTGTCGGATTCCTCGTTATGGTCGAAAATAATCCGCACGAGCACCATTCCATTTAACATTAGTAATGAAATTCATAATCACATTAACCATTCTCTTTGACAACCTCAAATTTGTAAGAATACGCCATATAATTTCCAAGATCAATTTATCGTAAGTTTTCGATAGATCAAATTTAATGGCGAAATAACTTTTTCCCTCGTCATATTTGACATAGTATGCATTATTTCTTGTGCAACCACAATATTATCATGAATATTTCTCCCCGGTACAAAACCGATTTGAAATATAGACACAACTATTAGGATGCAATCTTTAAGCCTTTCAACAATAAATTTACTCCCCCTTGTAAATTGTATTGCACGACACAATAGGGAGGAATTGGCTAACAAACTTTAGGTGCTCAACTTTTGTAATTAAGAAAATATTAGTTTGATTCCCATCTTCTATATGAATTGGGTTCATTCAAACATCTTTAACAAATCTACATACATTTGTTCCAACTTCCATCTCATAATTCCCTTTTGAAAGCTTTTCAGATTAATGGTTATTGGTGCATTTAAATCTCAATTGTTTTTCAAGCAATCGTAATAAGAACTATCGACGTGCCACACACATTTAAAACGGAAAAGTTTGGTCTCTTGATAATGAGATGTATTTGTTAGACTTGTCAAAATAGGACGATGATCTGAAAACTCTAATTTTGGAAGCACCTTAACACCACCACCCAAAAACTTGAACCTCCACTCATCTTTGCTCAAGGCTCCATGATAAATAAGGCCTCACCAAGTGTACTTTGATCCAACAACACCCAAATCTAATAAGTTACAAGAATAATTTCTTGTTTTAAACAAATTACACTTCCTCATACTTACTCTAACTCCACCCTTCTTTTCATACTTGTGCTCAGAATATCATTAAAATATTCAACTAGAAGCTAGGGTCCCATCATATAGTTTCAACAATACTTTTCAACTCATTCTAAAGAATACTTTGGCGATCCTCGCGGGGTTTGCATAAACAGCAGTAATGAAACAAGAAGGAGTGTTGGTGAACATTACTTGCAAATGAAGAAATTGGAAACTACTCTCGAATAGATCAACATTTAACATAAGTGCTTTCCAAACAACTATTATACCATCTGTATAACCACTCACATCCGTAACATATGTGTTTTTCAATTAGATTTTTTACTAATTTTTTAAAATAATTTTTTAAAATAATTTTTTATAAAGCATCTTTTTAATAAATTTTACTTCAAAAAATATTACATATGTTTACTAATAAATATATAAAGGGTAATGCTAACTTGTGTCCTATGGACACAAGATAAGAACTAAAGAAAATAATTTTATGATGAAAATTGTGCATTTGATTTTAATAAAGGTATAAAATTAATTTTATAATTGGTTTTTTCAATACAAACTTTCTACAAGTGGGTATCTTATCTTGTGATTTGGAATTTCGTACAAATTAGCATTACCCATATATAAAATAGAACCATCAACAAGTATCACTAAAAAATATTGCATATATTCACTAATAAATATATAAAAATATATTTTGAGTGCTTGATAACTAGGTTGGCGGACCAACCCGCCCCTTTTTTTGGCGGACTTAAGGCGGGCCGAGCTTAAAGCGGGGCGGGGTGAGCGGACACAAAATCTCAACCCAACCTGCCATTTTTTGGCGGGTGCGTGGGCCGGTCCGACGGACCACGACCCGTTTTGTCACCCCTAGTTGAGATGCCATTGATTTATCTTTGGATTTGGAATTTCATACAACTGCTAATTTCGTTTTATTTGATACTTTTTCTTAGCTTGTCGTTACTCTACGCGCTCCACTATTGGCTACCTGGCCTGTCACCTTTTTTTATCATTACTATTTCTTTTATTAGATCCAGTAGAAATTCCTTTTAACTGCAAATCATTTGTAACCTCTCTTTTTTCATTCATTACAACATTAATATTTGGGTCAACGATTTTAAATTACTCTTTCCGTCTCATAAAAAATGTCTTATTTGAACAATTCACGGTTCTTAAGGAAATGATCGAATGTGTTGGTTTTTATGATAAAACTAATATCATTTACTAGAATACCCTTATTAATTGCAGTTGAAAGAATGGTTGGATAAAGTAAAAGTTAATAAATAGGGGTATGATAGTGAAAAAATAATAATAAATGCTGCATTGATATTATAAAATGACAATTATTTTGAGACAGAGAAAAAGTGCAAATGAGACACTTTTTATGAGACGGAGTAAAAATTTTCTCAGTTAATAGAATGAATATGGATCCCATAGATTTCCCTCTCGCATTTAGTTACATCTCCAACTTGTTTCCTCCTCTTCCGGTTGCCGTCATTTCACCTTATTTTTCTTTTCTAGACCTTTTAGGCTTCTGCACCACCCTCCACGGTCCCTCTCTTCCACCTTTAGCCATCTCATTTACCCACACACCTCTACCGCACCCTTTACTGCCTCCACTAGCATGCTCCCATGCCCCTCCTTCCGTATTTTTCTTTCTTTACTATCTCTACTATCATAGAAGGTGCAATCCTTCATATTCTACTTTCTCCGTCTCATAATAAGTATTCGATTTGAGTTAAGAGTAGTTCTTAAAGAAATAATTAAATGTTTTGATTTTTATGATAAAGTTATTAATGTTTACTAAGATTTCCTTATTAATTATAGTTAGTGGGGTAGTTTAATAGAGTGAAAGTTAATAAATAAGGATATAGTAGTGTAAAAAAATAATAAATGTTGTATTGGTATTGTAAAGAATCATTTATTTCGAGACAAAGAAAAAGTACCAATAAAACACTTTTTATGAGACGGATGAAGTATATTGTAACTTCTTCCTTTGAGATTAAACATAGTCAACAACGGTTTGGTTAAATTCAACTTGACACATAGCCTTGCATATTTTCCATGTTCATGCATCAACGTGTTCTTATCAACTTTAACATTCTTGCCCATGCAATTTCCAATAAATTTCAACACTCTAGCATCATAGGGTTCGATTGGTAATCCGTATATGTGAACCTAGACAACCACTCTAGCATCATAGGGTTCGATTGGTAATCCGTATATGTGAACCTAGACAACCACATTCGAAATTGTGTCATTCGTTGGATGGAAATTAGGACCCATTCCTTCGCAGTCAAGTTATGATTATAGATGAACCAAGGTCCACCCATTAATGTAACATATTGATCATCTTCATGAGTAAAGTTAACAAGAAAGTAATCATTGCTCAAGTCAATGACGCTAATCACCCCTTTCCTGACCCACATTTGTTTCAGCCTCGTCTCCATGGCCTTATACTCGATTTTTATTCTTCTTTGTCTTTGTTGATTTCTTGATTTCCCGATGTTTGTCCTTGCAGAGCAAAGTTGCACACTTTTCCATTGTATTTTTTAGTTTTTGTCAAGAAATTTTATTTATTTTCTTTTAGAATTCTAACCATCTGATTTTTAAGGGAAACAAACTCTTGATAAAATGTAATGGACGATTCATTAAGTTTGAATTTAAATTCAAATTCTTTCAAACAATTAGCACATAATTAAACAATTAGCATATAATTGAACTTTATTAGCCACTAATCTAACTATTTATTGAACAAGATGATTTGAATTTGCGGAAGTTTAAGTGAATCGAGTCAAAGCTTAAATGAATTGAGATTGTGGAAGATTAAGTGAATTGAATTTATATACACTTCTGTAAAAATTTAAAAATGTAAAACTTGTAAAAAATAACAAACACTATTTCTCTACTCAAGATTACATTAATAACAAATAATCAACAAAACAATCTTGAACACATCTTTATGAAACTCAACGGAAATTTAAAAAGAAAGACATTTAATATATTGAGATGTGTGGTCGATTTTAAAATTATTCAAATCTCATCACATATTTTTAATGTATGTGACTTTTGCGGTAATACTTTAAAAAAAATACGAATTCTGAGTTAGAATATATTAAATTATGATCCATTATCTAGAAAAACAAACATACATTAAGTATGATCCTATTTTTTTGTTGTTGTTAGGATTCAAATTCTTTCGAATAATTCATACATAATTGAAACTCATTAACCACTAATCTAACCACTTGTTCGAAACTAATTTTAGATAACATTTTATTAAAATTTAAAGTATCTATTTCCTATTTATATTTACCAGATTGTTTTATCATATAGTTTATATGAAACTTTGTAACAATAGTTTTTTTATATGAACTTACTAACCTTATTTTCATACAATGATATGAAACTGATGTTTTTAATTAATGAACCAAAAGTATAACACTCCAACATGTGAATTGAAAGATGGAGGTTTTGTAAAACTTGCTACATCCTTACAATTTTGGTTTCATTAGAGTTTTTCAAAAACCAAACAAAGCAAATATTAACAACTATTTTAAAGCTATATATACCTTATTTCATCATTAAAAATCCATTAAAAACTTATTGGAGTTATTCTTAACCATATATCTCCCAAAAAAAATTGAACCATGGCTTCATTTGTCACCATTAACCTATCACCAATAGTAATTACTTGTTTTGTTTTGTTACTCAAAACAGGACTTTCAATTATTGTTCAAGAAACAAATGATTCTCCTGCTACAAATAATTATGCACAAAGACCATTAACATCTTATGAAAGCTATTTAAGAGATTGTTCATCAGATTTATACAAAACATGTGGTAATGATATATATCTTAGTATATTTGTTGGTAATCAAACAACTAGTGATGGATGTTGTTTTTGTTTATTATTCTGTGGGAAAACGATGTCATGAAGACATAACAAGATATATTTTGGCATCACCAGATTTCAGGTACACCAAAATTTTAATTTGGCATAGAAGTAAGAAAGTTTGGGATGATTGTGTTTCTTCTTTAACAAGTATTTCTCCAGTAGAATCGATAGATCTACCTTAATTTAACTTTAAATGTCTCCCAAAACTTAAGAACTTGTAAACTTATATCATCAAATAACCCATATGATGGGACTGCAAATGTACTGCTATGAAATATGGTATAGCATTAGATTGTGTGCTGAATTTTTGTAACATAATAATGAAGAATTGTTCGAACTTTTATCTCTATGCTAGTTAAAGCATAAACATGTACATATTCTTTTTGCAATTCTTGTAAGTATACTTCTATTCATGATAGCTGATGAATGCACCTCCGCTTTTGGTGACTGATCTGTTTTAACATTAGTTGATGCCTCGACTGTCACATTAGGTGATGGTTGCCTGTTCACTTCAGGTGACGGCTGCACGTCCATTTCGCCTAATGGCTCCGTTTCCATAGTAATTGATGCCTCCACTCTTACAGGGGACGGTTGCACGTCCACTACAGGTGACGGCTGCACATTCACTTCCTCTGATGGCTTCACTTCCATGTTAGCTGATGGCTCAACTTCCATAATAATTGATTGTTCAAATTCCGTAGTGATTGACTTATCATAAAATAAATAGACAACTGTCTCCTTAACAATCAACCCATGCCCAAAAGCTACAAAAATCTCCACATCGTCACCAGGTTCTAGATTTGTTGTTACATTCTTCCAATCTTCATCATTAAAGGACATTATTGTGTCACGCTTGTGTATCTGAATGGTGCACTTTGTGTAATTAATGATCAAGACACTAGTGAGACATTCAGCTCCAATATTTTCTGATGTTGATGAATAAACAACACATAAAATTATTCCCTTCACGTGACAATCAATATCCCTAGGAACTTGAAATTGCGCAGAAGGTCCTTCGCCTGTATAGGCCAACCAAGAAGGACAATTGCCACCCGGAAGGAAAAAATCACTCGAATCATTGGTTGTTAATCCCTGTATCATAAGCATATACTTAGTAATTTATGTAATTGTGCTACTCAACTGGACATTTAAGTGTCAACTGAAATTCCAAAATGCGAATATGTAAAAAGTAAATGACAGTGTAATGCATAAAGAGAATATATGCTAGGAAACTAGTTGAGAGAAAACAGCAAATAGTTTTGTAATGCAACAACATAAAGTTAGAAAAATTCAGCTTCAATAATAGCTGTGTAATTCGGGGACCAAAATGACAAGTTGCAAAGCTGATATGCCATATGCGTCTTTCCACTTGCAATGGGTTAATAACCATTTTCCCTTGTTGGCTCACTCTAGAGATGGGAATAGGCTGGGCCGAACTAGACTTTGTCATGCATGAGCCTGGGCTGATAAAATATTCAAAGCCTAAGTCTGGCCTGTGGCCTATCATAGACTAAATGGTGATCCTATTTGTTGGGGAGAACTTACGAAAACAGCTTATGACATTGTTCATAATGTTTTTTCAACTTATTTTTATAAGTTCTTCAAGATAACTAAACTTTATTTTCGTATTTTAATTCAAAGTACAAAATCCAATATAATAATAACAAATTTATTCAGTTGTTTTTAAATAGGCCGACCTGATAGACTTAAAAGACTTTTCTTACGGCTCGTGGCCTAGCCTCTTTCGCTAAATAGGCTTATAAAAAAGT